>NC_137952.1:17916851-18516851 GCF_963924665.1 Micromys minutus
TTCTGTGCTGCCATAAATTTTGCATGATCTTAATATGTATTATGTCTTATATACATATACATATATACATATACAGCACTTACAGTACTATGCTTCCCTTGACCCATTTCACTCATGCTACCAAGAGCTCTTTAGGCCCAATTTATTGGCATTTATTGCAGCATAAGTGAATTGATTGGAGTACAGAATGTAAAGAAAAATGAGAAAGGGTACAGAAGGGAAGGAGAGATAAAAGAAGGAATAAAGGGAAAAAGAAACAGGATAAAGGAAGATGTAAGTAGAAAAAAATGAACATGGAAGAGTGTGCAGAAAGATATTAAGTATGAAACAGAGATCTCTTTGGGCTCTAGCTGCCAGCCCTTATTAAAACCTACTGTGAAGTACATTTCCTTGTAGAGAGAAATGTTCCTTGTATGGCACATACCATAAGGTGCATATACATGAGTAAATAAATTGCCAACCAATACATTTTTAAAGGGAGCCCATTATGTTTATTTATTGAAGCTTTCAAGTGTTAGCTTGGATCCTGCAATGAAGTAAATTATTCAGCATGTCTCTATCTACTTTGAAAGACATGGGTTCTTCTTTTAAACTTTGACTCTATATCTATTCTACATCCTCCCTTAGAGTAATTTTGTGTCATATTCGTCACCAATGCTAATCTCAAGAAAATGTCAGAGGTTAGCTACTTAGTTGGGAATGTTCTCCTTATAATGTTTTATCCATGCAGGACTAGAGAGACAAAGGAGTATACACTGTATTTGCATGTGCTCAAATTCATAAATGATTTTGTAGGAGTTATAGAAAATATGAGTTCCTTTGTGTTTGGTTTTTGAGTCTTAGTTCTGAGGTGGGAACTTATAATGGAACCTAAGCTGACCTCAACTGTGAAGATCCTACTTCAGCTGGAAGAGTACTGTGGTTACATCCAAGTGCCACCAGACCTAGTTTTCAAGAAGCTCTTTGTCAGATTGATTGAATTATTAAAAGTTAAAGCAATGCTTCTTATACCTTTTGGAGGAGGGGATTATTTTGTCTCCAAGTACACTTATTTTTCTACTGTTTTTCTCTTTGTTTCTCCTTAATGAAAGTTTTATATATATATATATATATATATAGTTTATAAATATGTATATAAATAATATATATATATATATATATATATATATATATATATATATATATATATATATATATATATATTTCAGAAGACAGAAACTGTATATGTCTGTCCGGAAGTTTGGATATAACTTGTCTTTTTGTATTTTTCATTTTACTTTTATTGGATATATTTTATTTACATTTCAAATGTTATTCTTTTGCACACATCTCTTTATCCTTCAGGCAACACACATATAAGTGATAAGCATTATATTTTAAATTGTTGGTACTGTGTTAGAATCAGTACCACGTGTTTCTTTCTTTTTTCTGTTTATTTTATTTTATTTTTTTAATTGAACAACTTTATTTTAAAAAACAGAGATAAATGTACAGATTTTAAAAGCATTTTGCATAAAAGTATATGAATACATTTTTGTCAGTACTTGATTTTTTTAAAGGTTTGATAGTATGCATTAAAATCTACTTACAATGAGCATAAAGTACATGTAAAACAAGATGTAACCTGGAAATAGTCAAAGTTTTCTTGGTGTGTAAAGATTAAGCATAATGATTTTTCATCTTTTTTTTGGCTTTTGTTTTTCTTGAATTTCATATAGTCTGTGAGTTGTTTCTGGGGTATTCAGAGCTTTCTGGGGTTAGTATCCAATTATCAGTGACTGCATATTATGTCTGTTCTTTTGTGACTGGGTTACCTCACTCAGGATGATATTCTCTAGATGCATCCATTTTCTTAAGAATTTCATGAAGCCATTGTTTCTGATAGCTGAGTAGTACTCCATTGTGTAAATATACCACAATTTTTGTATCCATTCATCTACTGAAGAACATCTGGGTTCTTTCCAGCTTCTGGCTATTATAAATAGGGCTGCTATGAACATGTGTCTTTGTTGTATGTTGGAGTGTCTCTGGGGTATATGCCCAGAAGTGGAATAACTGGATCTTCAGGTAGTAATATGTCCAATTTTCTGAGGAACTGCCAGACTGATTTCCAGAGTGGTTGTACCAGTTTACAATTCCACCAACAGTAGAGAAGTGTTCCTCTTTCTCCACATCCTTGCCAGCATCTGCTGTCATCTGAATTTTCGATCTTAGCCATTCTGATTGGTGTGAGGTTGAATCTCAGGGTTGTTTTGATTTGCATTTCCCTGATGATTAAGGATGTGGAGTACTTCCTTAGATGTTTTTTAGCCATTTGATATTCCTCAATTGAGAACTTTTTGTTTAGCTCTGTACCCCATTTTTAATACAATTGTTTGATTCTCTGGTGTCTAACTTCTTGAGTTCTTTGTATACCTTAGATATTAGGCCTCTATCAGATGTGGGGTTGGTAAAGATCTTTTCCCAATCTGTTGGGTGCTGTTTTGTTTTCTTGACAGTGTCCTTAGCCTTACAGAAACTTTGCAATCTCATTAAGTCCCATTTGTCAATATTTGACCTTAGAGCAGGAGTCATTGTAGTTCTGTTCAGGAAATTTTCTCCTGTGCCTATGTGTTCTAAGATTTTCCCTACTTTCTCTTCTGAAAGTTTCAGTGTACCTGGTTTAATGTGGGGATCTTTGATCTACTTGCACTTGAGCTTTGTACAAGGAGATAAGAAAGGGTCTATTTTCATTCTTCTGCATGCTGAGTGCCAGTTGGACCAACACCATTTGTTGAATAGGTTGTCCTTTTTCCATTGAATGTTCCATTGTCAGTCACATGACTGCTCTTGATCCTGCAGAGTTTTCGCTTTGAAAATGAAGCAAAAATAACTACAAGATTCAGCCAAATGAAAACAAATGCAACAGCTAGTAAGTTAACAACAAAGTTCAATCTCATCTTGATACATGTCCTACCTCAATCAATTCTGGGAGTTCAAGCTTGTGTTCCAGCTCCATGATCTCAGCTCCTCCTCTGCGTGGAATTGGGTGATGAAAAAGTGAGTTTGGCTTGACCATTTTGGGGCAGAGTATTTATGAGCAAATGAATTAACTTCTCTGAATATCATTTTTCTCTAGGCAAATGGACTAGTCTCCTTTGATTGTGATATTGGCTTGAGATAGGGTATGCTTGTCTAACCCTAATGTAATTCTTCACTTACCCTAGCCCTACATAGAATTATACACACCCATCAAGACACTCTTCAAAGCTCCCTCTCACATGAAGACACTCCCTGAGCTACCTTTGACATCTTACAGGGTCAGTGTACACACATCTCATGTGGTCTGTTTTCTGTGCTGCCTACAGTTCTTTGAAATGGTCTTGGGCCTTGGTATTTTTCAGCTTTTAATCAGAATTGTAGGAATGTAGGTCCACCCAATAAATCTTTGTTTTCAAACTAACCAAGTCTTCTAGCACAGTAGTAGTACATAAGAATAGAAAAGATGTAATGAAACACCATGGGGTTGGTGACTTACTATTATGCCAATGATAACTGGCATTTTAATATGTAAATAAGTTGTTTCAATGGGGATAGGCTTTATTCCCACAGTGTAAATAAAGCTTTTGAGGCTAGAGATAAAGCTTCGTGCTACCTTGCTTCCTTGTGTAGTATGTGGCACAGTCTTTACAGTATATTTATTGAAACCCTTCCAAAGGAACTTTTAGAAGTGTCTGTGATGTCAGAGAAAAAGTGGGAAGACAAATGTGGATATGGATACCGCAACCGTATATATGTAGGTGCCAGGACAATATAATATAAAAACAACATTAGACAAGTCTCCAACTTCAAGAACATTCCATTGCCCTTTCATTCATGCCTTCATTCTGCAAAGGCAAACTGATAGCCTACTATTTTACAGTCCTCTGTTCTTAAGACGTTGACACTCAGGCTAGGGAAAGAAAGTCTCTAGACCCACAAAAATGATCCTGACAGCAGCACCTACATTAATGAAAATGAGATGCCAGCTCTCACGCTTGATAAATGGAATGACTCATCTCAGAGAAGGTTTGGTTCTCATTAACTGGTCCAAAATCAATGTCCCTCATTTATCTCAAAGCTATTCAAGGGCAAGAGCCACATATTAATCATATTTCTATTCCAGAATGTACAACAGTGCTCACCATTCATTCGTTCATTCATTCAGGAAGGAAGGAAGGGAGGACATTCATTCACTTGAGACATTTTAGAGAGCATTTACTATGTAGTGGGCATAGTAGGTACCCAACTTGTCTGAGTGCTGTCAAGGTCCTCCGAACTTGAATCAATATCTACCTTCAAGAAATGCCATGTTTTAAAGCCTCTGGTATGTGCTAGGCATTGAGCACACAGCAAATCAAACAGAAATGCATGCTTGTCCTTCAAAGCCTGTCTAGCAAGAAGGACAGACAACACTAAGCACAGAAGTATCCTTGGAAATTTCTGAATTTACACATTCAAATGGTACTGTTCTGCTTTTCCAAATTATATATTCTGTTCTTTTACCTTTCTCTGCTGTGTGACTCACTGGGGTTATGCCCTTGTTATTCCCTACAGCCTGACCCACCTTCTGGCCATGACCCAACTTCATGTATAGGTTACCACTGGGCTCCCTCCTGATTTGGTAAGCAGTGAATGAGTATCTTTTGAGTAACACAGGTCAGTTCACCTTGATTCCAGAGACCGCCTCTTAACTCATTGACTTTGAGAGTACAGTCCCTTGAGCTGCCTAGGAAATGGTGCATCGTAGTAGACATTCTGTGTTTGCCAAATGAGAAAATGAATGAAGAGGCAGCCACAGCTTTTCTTTCAGGGAGGTTTGCCAGGGGTCAACCTTCACGTTCTGATAAGTCTAAGTGCTGCAATTGTCTTCCTGGAAATAGAGCCTTCCTAGTACTCATGGGTGAGGGGGAGGAGTGCTTTCAAAACCATCCTTAATTAGGCAATTATGACAATTAAATATTTGAGACTCAGAGTTCCCAGTCCTTATTTGATTTTGACTTTAATTTCCTAATAATGTATGTCTCTGTTCTCATTGTAATCGCTCCCTTTGAATCTGTGTGGGATTCGTTTGCTTAAAATAATTGCTTCTCTATACAGCTCTCTCTTGTCATGCCCACAATGATCTAACATGGCGGGGGGGGGGCATTTATTGTTGTGAGGGACACTTTTTTAAAAAACAGTGAATACTCGTTTCCTCTTTGTGCTCCTCTAGAGACAATGAGATGCAGAGGTACCAAGGGGGACCTCACAGCTCTGACAGTAGTGATCAGAAATTACATCATTCTGCTTCCCCTTTGTCAAGATTCCTGAACTCAAGGTAGAATCCAAAGAGAGACTGTAATGAACACTTCCTGAATGCCTGCTGTGCACATCCTGACAGAGACGTTCTCGGCGGTCATCATATGTCAGGGGACAGCTATTGCTGTCCTTATTGTTAAATGAGTGAGCCACCTCTGACCAGGGGATTAAGCTGTTGTCTGTGTTTCTCCCAAGCCCACTGTGCTGCTTCCTGACCTCAGAAGCCATGTGACCTTGGGTAACTTATTGAACTATTCTGAGGCTCAGATTACAAGGGAAAATGTTTCGTACTTGGCTCTGGCTTCACAGTAACTTTATAATTCAAATGAGAATAATTGTTGCTACTATACTTGATTAGAACACAAGCTTGCTACTACACATGGAGTAGAAAAACCAGGAAGCACCAGAACACAGTGGCAGTGGCCTCACACCACACAAAATGTTGAGTGCTCCTGGATGCCAAATAGAACAGATCCAGACAGGATGTGACGTGGGTTTGTCTTTGCATTCTGGCATATGCTGAAAGTTAGGGCCAGGACCTCTGCCTCTTCTGGAGCTGGTAATACTAAACAGGGATGCTGTCTGGTAGCAAGAGTTAAAACATGGGATTTTCAATAGTTTGCTGAGTAAGGACTTTAGAAAGAAAGTGAGGTGAAGGTGAAATGCTTTAGGATTCAAGAAATATTTGGCCATGAGAGGAAGTTCAAAATCTCCTCCTAATAATGTATATCTCTGTCCCCATTGCTCGGTCGCTCCCTTTGATCTGTGTGGGAATCATTTGCCTGGAATAATTGCTTCTCTATGTAGCTCTCTCATCATGCTCACAATGATCTACCTTGGTGAGGGGAAGCATTTGCCGTCATGAGAAAAACTACTCACTTATATTATGTCACTTATATTCCAGGTACAGGACCAGGGCCTGAGGTTATCAGAGCAAAGGAGGCAGAGTGGTTGTCACAAAGAGCTAAGGACGAAGAGACAATGGAATCGGGCACTCTAACAAATTTCTGTAGTACAGCATGAGAAATAACTATTCTAGAAGTCCATACATCAGAAGCTTTAGGCAGCAGGAGAAAAAGGCAGTCACTGGAGTCACCACCAATTAGTCACTAGAAATATAGCATTAAAGCCAGAGACTGATGTGTAGCCTGGTTGCCAACACTGTACAGCTCTCCTTAAAACAACCCATCCCTATCGCTGCTGGCAAGCAGCCCTACCTGGACAGGAGCCAGAAGCCAAAGTTAGGGAACAGAGAGCAATGGGAAGGCAGCTCGTCTTGGCAGGTGATCATCTGTTCCCTACACCCTTCTCTAGTATTGTCAAGACATCTATTTGGCTACATTTCTTCTCACAAGCACTGTGGCACAAGGGAGGCCTTTGATCTGCAGAAAGCTCTCAATGATCATTGTGACTAGAACACAGAAAATATTTACCAAGTTAACAGATTGATGGCTTCATGTCAGGCCTCATGAAGATCAAATATGGGACATCATCTTTGTAAATCACCATGCACAGCCCCAAGAATGGGCAAAAAGAATGCGTAACATCAAAGATACATCGTGTGCTTACAAACCATGCAGGCTTTCTGCAGAGCAGGCTACAGTGCTAGCAAAGATCACACAGATGTGTGTTCGAGTATTTTATAAGCTCATGACCATGTCTTTGGTCCTCCAGATAAACCCTTGTTGTTGTCATATCCCCTCCCACCCCTTTCTCTATCTCTCTGTCATACATGCAAACATAGGTGCAGTAATCCCAGTTGCTTCTGTACTATGGTGTTTGGCTAGGACTGGCAGATGGAAGTTCATCCTAAACAAAACAGCCATCTTCTCTCATTGCAACCTTAAAAGCACAGCAGGCTCATTACAATGCTATTATGTGCATTTGTGCAGAGATGGTGTGGTTAGTCCAGCCACAGAGGCAGTGGAGCCTGCCTGCCTGTCTGCTGCTGCCCACCCAATGCATCCTCAGAGGAAACAGGCTGTGCTCTGTCTCCACACCTGAAATAAATTACCCCCTAGTTGCCTTCCTCCAGCTTTCATATCACAGTTTTTCTGTAAACCCACAACTGTGGGACAAGAGTCGCAAATCCAATGCTGGGACCATTGAGATTTGTTCTTTCCTCTGTCCATGCTTTGCCTTCCTGCTTCAATAGATCACTTCCCATCTCAGCCCTCGCACAGATAATAAGGATGCTATTTGAGATTCTAAATTGTCTATTCATCAAAAGCTACTAAGGAGTTTGAAAGATGAATATTCATAGGGTTCAGGCTTTATGAATCAAATTTTCCTTGGGCAGGACCCAGGAATATATATTTTCAAAAGTTCTCTCAAGAGATTCCAATATTTCTGAGCCAGAGATTAGCAATACAGGATTCTATAAACGTAGCTTCTTTTTTTTTTATGTAGCTTCTTAATGGCACGTTCCTCCCACCAAGATAGAGGCTTATGCTTAGTTTTCTAGATAGTCTAGATTCATTATATGTGATAATTAGTTATTCCAAAGTGTAGTGGTTTTATGAGTACACCAAAACTTTATCATCTCTAATCATTTCTATGAGTAAGAAGTTGAGATGTTGAGTGACTGGGTGGGGGTCAAGGGTCATTCATTGAGCAACATCAATCAAGGCTTAGGCTGTAGCTATCTGCCTGTCTGACTAAACATTCATATCCAAGATGGACCCTTCATAGCTGTTATCCTACCTCTTCTGAGCATAGGCCTCTTCACGGGAGTGCTTGAGTGCCCTTCAAAATTACAGTTCACTTCCTGAGAACAAGTTATTCAAGCAACCCATCGGGAAGCCATGATACTTTTATTACCAAGCCTTGAAAGTCACAGCTCCTAACCCAGGTCATATCTGATGCAGTGTGAAACAGATTTTATAGGCTGTGTCTGTCAGCAGGTAAAGATTTCTGAGGATCGTCATACAGAAGGCTCATGAAGGCTAGGCCAGAGGTAAGAGACACAAGATTCTCAATGTGCAGATGGCCATAAAATGGTCAGACTTGAGAAACCTATCTAGCTTCCTCTGTGAGTTCTGATCATCTCCACATGTTTATTCATCCGTTCAAGATCACAGTGAAGCTCCTAACCCGTGTGAGCCTTGTAACTTTACTTATGTTTCCCAAAAGTCAGGCTAATCTACAAGCAGTCCTTGCTTGAGACAGGAAGGATGGCGTGCAATGCTTGCCTTTCCAAAGTCACAGGCATCCTGAGATACCATCCCACTCCCATTAATGGAAAAGAACCCCAATATCACCTCCAGTTCTCTTACTATTCTAATAAATTTTTAATCTTCTTTGGTTTTTTAAAAAAGTTTTTTTTCTCTTTCTCTGCTGATCTTATATACAGAGTTTACCCAAGGCCATTATAAGTAATATTTATTTAAACTTCATATAACCTTGACAGCTTGATTTATTTATCATTATACATACAAAGAAACTGACTCGGAGAATAAGTTGACTTTGCACAAGGCCTTAGAGCCTCATAGGGATGGTATTCTAGGCAGTAGGACACTAAGCCCAAAGAGAGAAGACTAATTCAGGAACAAGTTTTCTGCTGCCTTAACAAAAAACCTCCATACTTAGCCTGTGACAGAAACACTGGTGTTTATTCAGCATAAACGTCCCCCTGAAGTATCTCCAGGGTCATAGGTCATAGCTAAGTAAAGGGTTTAAATTTTCTCTAGAGCAATGGGGCCCATATATAAAGGGTGGCCCCAGATCTGCGGCTGAGGGTCATTGTTGACCAGCTTTGAGGCACTAGGGCAGAGGTCAAGCTCTCTTGTAACCAGAGAAACCTCTACTGCTAAGGCCATGCGTGTCAATGTGCTAATGTTTCATGATTGAGACCCAGTCTCTCACTTCCACACAACCTCCCAGGGCACTCATTGCAAAGCGATACCTGCCGGCTGCCCTCTGATTATTTTACATCCCTAGCTACTTCCAGCTGTACCAGCCTTGCCTCTCTGGTTTCTTTTTCCTCCCTGTTCCTGGCATATGAGATAGGGTTTGGGAGATGGACAGAGAGTTAGGTAAAAGAGAAGGAATTACAATCTCTCTTCTACCATGTCTGACCTTTGCAACCTGGGTGTCTTCTATGAGGGAGGTCTGCAGCATTGTCAGGGAGAGGCAGTATTTACTTATACTGTACTGTACTGTGTGTGCCAGGATTAGTACTGATGTCTTGAATACATAACACAGTGAATGCTCTGAACAGCACAGGAAAGCAGAGGGAGTGCTTAGAGCCACCTGACTGCTGATTCAGGGTGACAGAACTAACTAATATTTTTTAGTTGTTTTTCAATGGTGACCGACTGCCTCTGCTCCCAAAGTCAGGTGGCTTTGTACCTATATAATTACAGCAAAGCAAAGGATACATCTCTCCTTTACATTGGCCTTTTTCTTTCTAGTTACAAGGCTGCCTATCATCATCTGTGCCATTGAGATCATGTCTGTAGGGAAAGGTAAAGAAAGTAGAGGGCAAGAGAAGAACCTATACAATATATACACATATGAAGCACTCACTGGAGCATATGTTATGTCATCAATTGATATATCAAACCCACTCTATTCATTTTTGTATTTGGTTGCATGTCTGAGAGTAGGTTATATCCTGCCTATGTTGAGTGGAAGTTTGGTTCTGTTTTCGCTGTCACCTGAACTTGGTCTATTTCAAGTCAGATAAGAGAAATGAACAGGTCAGCCCTTTATCTGATTTATTCAGTGTTGATTATTGATTGCAGAAACTGGAGTGACTCCAAGTCACTGCTAACCAGTATGTTGCAGGTGTTTTTAGGGTTGTGGGAAATTGTTTGGGTAAGTCCAGGAAGATCCCCTCTTGAAGGTTCAAGCTAGGTCCACGCATGGAAAAATCATAGTGGGTTAAGAGACCAAACAGACTCTGAAAACTCATGCGAAAGTGGCTCTTTGTTCGGACTAGGCTGGGAGGCCAGACCTTGGGAAGACTTAACAAGAAAAGCTACAGATTGGGCTGTTTGTACCAAAAATATTTGCAAATGAAGCTTCTACCTGGGATTAGAGGGTCATTGTGGTGGGCAGCACCAGGTGAGGATCAGACTCATAAGAGGGTACATGTATGCCTTATATCCTATGTGAGCCTGGGAATGGGAGGTAGGAGGGGAGGGAAATGAGTTAGACTCTGAGATAGAGGGGAGGGGTGTTGGTGGGGGAAGACTCTGGCTGCTGCTAGACCTTGAGGTGGTAGACTACAAGAAGACTACAAGAAGGCAAGCATCCTGGATAAGTCTGTGCAGTAGTGTGTGCATCTGGGCCTGAATTAACTAGGCAAGAAAGACCATAGATGCTGCTTCTTCCTAGGTCTAACCTAAAGTTTCTCTGTATAGAGCAGCAGCAGCATGGAATGAGGGTTCTAGGTTAAACTCATCAAGAAGGTACTTAAATGTGACACCTAACTGCACCCAGTCCTAAAGAAGGACAGAGAACTATTATTTTCCATTATTTTGTATATTATGATATAAGATATAAAAGTTTATAAGTTGAAAGAAAAAATTTATAAGGTTAATGCATAAAAATGTTGCCTCTCAAATCATGAAAATAGCAAACAGATAACTGAAAACAGGAACAGATAACAAATTAAGGAAATAACCATGCTTTGAGTGTGGCTGCCTCATGCCACCAATGAAAAGGTCATATTTCAAAGCCAGCTGACTATGAGACCCAGTCTCAAAATTGTAAAAACTGAAAACAAAGCTCCAAACTAAACAAAAGTCAACAAAGACAGAAAGAAAAAAATACAACCAGCATGAAATTTGAGCCATGCAACTCTGGTCAGACTTTAACTGTAGCTGTTGCTTGGTGTTGGTCTCACTTCTTTTTCTACTTCTATAAAATGTGAACAACAGCAGGATTGCTGTGAACCAAGACTGCATAAAGCAGGTCAAGCCCCACAGACTTCTTTCTTTCTAAGGCTGTGCTGGAAGGTGGGTACCAAGTTGATGTGGGCACTCAGAGTCCTGGGTGGGGTGGATCAGGAATGTAAGTTTGCACTTCAATATGACATGAATTGTAGGAGTAGCAGAGGTGGCCTACGGGTCTAGTCTCCAGCTTGACTCACCTGTTGGATAAGAGAGAGGCAATCAATTCTTTCTGGATAGAGCAGAGAAGGTCCTAGAATGCTGAGAAATGAGTTTTCACAGAGAAGAGGTAAGCATCTTGAATGTAGTCAAAAGGCTTAAGAAAGGACTCAACCGAAAGCCAGAACTGAAGAAGTGATTAGACGTGAAAATCTCTGTGGCTCAATGAAGCAGCAGCACGTAGAGTCTAAGCATCCTTGGGAAGAGAAGAAAAGCCCTGCTCACAGCCTATACCTTGGAAAAGGCAGACTAGGCACTGTAATACTGGAGAGGGAAAGTTCTCAGAACAATCGCCTTTATTCAAATCCAACCCACCTCCTTGGAGCCTTAACATTTTTGTTTATAATATGCTGATAATTTCTCAGCACTTGGACTTGAGCTTTGTACAGGGAGATAAGAAAGGGTCGATTTGCATTCTTCTACGTGCTGACTGCCAGCTGAACCAAGTTGTGGTCTTGACACACAATTCTTGAAACCCTTGTGCACACCAGTGCTAGGAGAACTCGTTGCTTGCAGATTGGATTTCTGGTCATCCTGGCCATTTTGATTTCCTTCCCCAGGATTATACTACAATATAGTTCACTAATAGAGTTCCCTCACCCACCTGTTAAGCAAGTTTGTGCAATGTTTTCTGTTTGCCATGGACTATGCTAGGTACCTCTGATACAGCAGAGTGCAGTCCTGATGTATTTGTCTATGCTTATTGTCCCTTTATTTATTTAACACCCGTAAGATAGATGCTGTTAGAAACTGCTAGAAGATTAGTAGGTTCTAAAGAAAATCTGGCTGGAGAGGGCAGATGTGGGAGAGAGGGAAGTTACAGCAGTTTGGTAAAAGAGTAGGAATGGGTTGGGATATTGTGATGTGGTAAGGGATATATATTGTGGTCTTGACACACAGTTCTAATGACCCTTCTGCACATCAGTGGTAGGAGAACCTTATGCTTGGAGATTTTAATTTTGACCTTCGTTCATTCCTGATATCGAGGTCTAAGGTCTTAGGGGTTTCCCAAGGGTTTTAGAAAAGTTGGAACGAGGGAAAAGGAGACACCACTACCTAATCTCTTCATAGTAGACTATTCCCAGACTCTTTTGGAAAGGACTATCTGAGAGTATCAAGCACAGTTGGGGAGGGACTGGGATAGAGGAAGATATGGCAGGGTTTCAAGGTATGAATATATTAGGGATGAGAAACAAAAAGAATTTTGTCCAAATGAAGGATATGTGTGATTTATAAAATAAATTTTATTGAATTTTTTAGAATTAAACACCTAAGAAATCAAAATTTGCTAATAATTTCTTCTGAATTCAGGCTGGATTTCTTTGCATGAATCTACATAAAAGCAAGATCAATGGAGCCCTGGCTAATATTGAAGTTCCAGTCCTGTTCCTAGACTCATTTGCTGTGTAGCCTTCATGTGAATCAGCACTGATGTTTCTTGCATAAAATATTTTCTGAAAATTTGTCCACAAGCTTCACAGGAATCTTGGTCAAGATAGCTTGTGCTTAGCCCTATTACATCTTTCATAAAGACATATGGAGAACTTTTATAATGTATCTACTGTGCTTTGCCAATTCCTAGACCAATTTAGGAAGAAATACTACAGATATTGATGAGAGTGGAAAACTGAATTTAAGATACAATTTCGTATAAAATGTGTCAGGATTCTATTATCTGTCAGTAGGATGTGGCCCTGAGTAAGTTTCTTCATCTCTGTGTACCTCAGCTGCTCATTAGGGATAATCATGGTGCACTGTAGAGGGTTTCTTCGATAATTAGATGAGTAAATACCATTATGGTACCTAGAACGATACCTGAAACACGGTTAATGGCTGTTATTGGTACCTATTAATTTGATTGCTGAAGTGAAGAAACTGAGACAAGTTCCTAATGAAGGTCATAGTTTATGAATCTTCTGCTGATCTCTGATAAATAAAAGAAGTGCTTTTGACCAGAGGTTGGTGAGGCCATTGTCCATATACCCAAGTATGCACTTAATGTATTACTAGTACATAATGGCCAGAACTGTGGAGGGACCTACTGGTAACCACAACCTTCTGTGCACAGTTTAGCTGAGTTAATGGAAGGAAGAGGAAGTGGGGCACTTGGAATTTGTGCCCAAGGCTATGTTCACCCCTCTTTTAGTCCTTTAAACAAGCTAATAGAAACAATGCCCAAATAAACTGGAAGCCAGTGGAAAACAGAAGCAAGCATGTGGGTATGCATGTGTCTGTATAGTGTATGTGGTGTGTGCTCATGTGTGACAGCAGGTACCTTTGTTCTTCTGTGGTCAGAGGGCCAAGCTCTAGTCTAGATCCTCACCCCACACTTCTTATTAACTGCTTTGTGTAACAGACTAGCTAGTCTGGGAGCTTCTAAGCTTCTTTTATCTCTGCCTGTCATCTCACCATAGTAACATAGGTATGGGCTAGCACTCCAGGCTTTCCATGGGGGTTCAGAGTCAGGTCCCCTTGATTGTTTATCAAGTACTTTACACACTGAGCCATCTCCTCAGCTCCTCTGTTCCTACTGTTGATCCCTTTTCATGTTCTGATTCAACTTCATGATTTTTAACTGTTTAACTATATTCTGTTTTTATCCCTGTTTATTTTTCTTATAACTTTGCTTCTGTCATTCAGACCAACTCAAAGGAGTCAACTCTTACTCGCCAAACATGTCATCCTATTCTGGTTTGTTAGTCAATACACCCTCTAAGTCTCTGGACATCTACATTTCCCTGAGACTAAATAGTCTCCTCTGGGTAGAAGTCCAGTGCCCTCTATCATTCCTATCCCCTTGTCTTCTTGGTGCTTTGGTGGGCAATGGACATGGCAGAATCCACTCTTCAAATCTGAGTGCCCAGTACTCAGACTTTCCCCTCTATCCCCCCTCCAAAAAGCCTACCAGACTCCACATTAAGACACTTGACAAACTGTGACACCTACCCTGCCTTCTGGAAGCTTGTGTTCAGAGATTTTGTGATCCCAGTCATCTCCACTGCCAAGTGTTCTTAGGCAACTCATAGAATCTCTTGGCACCCAGCTTCCTCCCCACCCCCCAGGTAGTCACTTCCCATGGATCAATTGCTTTTGCCAAAAGGAATTGCCAAAACTGGGGTCTGTCATAAATGCCTCTTTGAGGCAAACACCTGGCATTACAGGACCATGAAGGGCATCTCAGTTCATTCCAGGACTGGGTAGAATCCAAGTCCTCATTAGTTTTTGGGGTGGGTTTAGAGATGCTGGAAACATGCTCTAATTTAATTAGGGCCACCATCTAACCACAGTCACCTCATGTAAAACTTCCCCTTCTCCAGTGCTGGCTTTGCACACTGCACTGGGGACACCTAAGAGCAGCACTGGTATGGGAATGGGGAGACAGTGAAGAATCTGCTAACAAACAGCCCACCTGGCCCCATTCCAAAGCCCAGAGCCCCAACAGTAACACTGAAATGGCCCAGTTGTTTCTCTCTATTACAGAAAGCAAATGCTGTAGTTAGCCTGTTATCCGTGGCAGTTACAACTTGTTTGACATTTGAGTTTGTGGCTCTGAAGAGAGGAAAATCTACCCTCCAGGAAGGAAGGCTGTTTCCATGGCTAATTGACTAAATGACACTTCCCTCCCCGACTCTCTCCCTCCTGGGCCTGCAAGGCAGCCTAGCTAGGTTATTTGCCACGGATGATGGCCTCAGTAATTTATTGAGAAATGCCAGGCTGCCAATTCAGCAATGTGTTCACTCTAGTTTACAGGAGCCATCCCCCAGTCCACAGGCGACACACATTTATTCTCTAACAAACAACTGTCCTGTCACAGAACCAGAGTCACAGGAGGTAGCAGTTGTTTTAGTAGCTTCCAGTTCCAAATTAGGCATTGGGCATTTACAAAAGAAAGGCACACAAACCAGCTGTGGAGGTTGTCCCTTCTTCCCAAGGGACATGAAGTCATAAGGCTTGTGGGCCGTGATGGGCTACCATGAAAACCTATCTTTTACTCATGGAGTTGCAGCCGTTGTGTTTGCTTCTGGTTAGACCTGTTTAGGGTAGTCCTTTCCCCAATAGTTTGTAGATCCAGCAGAAATTCCAGTAAGAAGGCAAGTTATTCAGCTTTTCAAACTTTGCCTACACTTAAATGATGGGAACTGGTTTTATTAAAATGTAGATTCCCATCAATAGGCAGTGTGGGGTCTGAGAACCAGCATTTTGAACACTGCGTAGCCCATGCTGAGTCTGTTCCTTAGACAACAGTGTTAGTCACAAGAACCCAGAGCAGTTTTTCACATCCCCTCTATCCTTGCAGACATCTGGGAGGCCCCATACTCCATTCTAATTTAATTAATCTGGAGTTGAGCCAGGGAGAGTTTTTGTCATAAATCTCTTCAGTATATACACTATTAGAGGGAGAGTTACACTACTGGCTTCAATATTCATAAACTATGCTGAAAAGAAGGATAAGAAGAATTGATAGCAGTTTTCTGATGAGTTGAAAAGCTAGAAGAATATGTCCATTCTGAATCACTTGATCTTTGGAAAGTGCATATATTGCTATTTCAAAAGTATTAAAGCAATTTAAGAAGCAAAGAGCTCTCTGGGTGGTCTTTATGACTACCAGGTGTTATGAACTAAATTGTGACATTTCCTCTCCCAAATCCAGAACCTCAAAATATGTGTGTAGTGAAAATGAGGCCCTTAAAGAGGTTGGGAAGGTTGCATGAGGTCACGGGGGGCTTCTTATCCTGTACAAATAGTGGCTTTAGATGAAGGAATTATGACAGAGACTACACAGACACTTGTCAGCAAAAGGATACATGGGAATCAAAATGGGGGAGATTATAAGCCTTTTGCAGAGCAAAAAGAGAAAAAAAGACTTCAAAATATTTTACTGCTATTTTCATCTTGGCCTTCTAGCCTCTAGTAGCAGGCAGAGAAAGTTCTCTGCTGTGTTAACTACTCAGTTTTTGGTGTCGCCCACCGCAGCCCATGCACTTAATATCCTTGGTGTCATTGATTTGATAATGATCATCTATCATTGATTCAGTAATCAAAGTACTACCTGTTCAGTTCCTGGTGAAATGTCAAGAAAAAGAAGTTCCCTGAGAGTTTACAACTCCCTCATTTGGAAATATACTATCAGTATGTAATGGGAACTGTGGAGGGAAACTGTGTTAGGTATTAGTTGTTATTTATTATAGTCTGGTCAGGTTTCAATTTGCTGAAGCTTGATTCCAGTTTTAAATGAAATTACACAAAAACCCAAAATGGAAGATGATTGAAATAAAGCTACTTTGTTTAAAAGAGTGAATGTGCAAATTTGCCTTGTCTTTAATGCTGACCTTACATCACTTCTCTATGAGCCATTAGGGACCCGTGGGTTATGGTTTGAGAATCATCTATCTGCTCTCATACATTTTAGGCATGGGCACTGAAGCCTGATAGTATTGAGACCTCACCTGAGAGTCATCCAATGAGTCAGTATGAAAACTGGGCACTGTCTCTGACCCTGTGGCTTGTTAATCTTTTTATACTCCATTTTGTGAGGCATCAAAAATAATTCAGTGTTGCAGATAAAGAATGATAATAATTGAGTTTCCCACTACAAAATGTACTCAGTCTTACGCGCATGAAGTGCACTGTTCGGCCAAGAATCCATTTGTATTCGATATTCACCCACTTATGGAGGTGAGGCTGTATACACGAAAAAAAGCAAAACTCCCATTTTGAAATACCTTGCTCTCTTTTAAAACTCATCAGACAATCTTAACTTCCAAGGCTGACTTTTGTTGGTGTCACATGACTATCTGGAAGAGCTGGGAGCCTAGGTAAATACACTCAAAATAATTTGGCAGAAAAGAAAACACCCAGAATCTGAAAAATAAAGAAACCCCGAGGAAATATAGCATCATATTGTGTGGCTCTGCCTTTAGATCCACTTTCCACTTTCTTATTCTGTTTCCTTTCAGAAAACCCAATTTCCCCCAAGCTGTCTCCTGATTGACTTTCATGTGATGGGGTTACTCGATAGCACCGATCAGTTAATCCTTCCATATGGTTAAAATTAATCCACCAATCTGTGCTCATTTCCCTTTTTGTGCTTGCTAATTCCTTGTGAAGATTTTCCTTCTAGCTGAATTAGCCTCACTCCAATACTATCATATCCCTGTTTCTCCAAAAACTAAAAAGCATCTTGGGGAGTGGGAGGCTTTTCAGTGTGCCTCTCTGTCCTGATGTCTTGTGCACGGTCGGGGTTGTTCCAAAGTTTAAAGACCACAAGGCAGAAACAAAGGCTTTATTCAATGACCTCTTAAATTTCCTCTAACCTGGGTTACTGGTGATCTGACCCTTTCTGTGACGGGGGTATCTCTTTCAGAATCCTTCACTTCTCTATCACCTCCAAAAGTCAAAGCAATACAAACAGCCATGTGTTTCGACCTAACCCTTCAGCACTACAGCCATGGTATAATTTGTGGATTTTGATTCTTAATACCTCACCACAGTTGCCACAGAAGAATTTGATCTGGCCTTTCAGCTCCAGTTTTCATTTTAGAATAAGAAAAAAAAGGTATCATTTAAATCTAGATGTGAGAATAAGTTGACCAGAGAGTTTTGACATCATAACCTTAAGGTTATGTTGCTGGCTAACCCCATGGGCATTTTAATGGACAATATAATTTACGAGACTTCATGCTTGGCTGGAATCCTCTATGGCTGACAGGTCATTGACCCTGAACAGTCAAGGTAGGCCTAAGTGCTCCTGTATCCTCAGTTGTGTGACGCTTTGAGCTCTGGCCAGTTCAACTCTCCTGCTCTGGTTTCAGCCCTGTTCTCCCGGCCTTTTCTCATTCAGACAGACAAGCACTGGCGGCGACAGCAGGAACAATCATCTTGTTCTTGTTTCTTTCATGGCTCTTCTTTCATTCTATCCAAGCTGCCTGCACACAAGCCTCATAGTACACAGTGCGAACAAAGACAGGATTCCTACCCCAAGGGTTCAGAATCTCATATTTTCCTCTCTGTTGCCTCTATTTTGGTTCCAGTTGTACCACAAGTTCTGAAGCCTTGGCGGTCCTGAAACACTTTACTGTACTTTGTTTTGTAGGAAAGACTTGAATTTTATGGCTGTGGGTTATAAAAGGCTTTTCCCCTCCTCCTTTGCTTCTCCCGGGGAAATTTGATGGGTGTGACTGTTACCAATGGGCCCTGCTGGGAAAGTCTAGGTCACAGTCAGCTCTCAGCCTAATCCATGAATCTCTCCTTTTTGGCCATGGCCTGGTCCTAATTTTGTCCCCCTTATGTCTGGTTTTGTTTATTGGCATTAATGTTTCATATTAAAATTTAATATTTAACTTTTGCTTTCAATATTTAATGTTCTGCATCTTACATTTGGATGTCTCCCTTCTGGGAGTGGTCAGCTATACTGCATGATGCAAGTGCTAATCCTTTTGACTTCCAGTAAAACGAGCTCCCCCCACCCCTTTCTTTCCTTGTTCATTCTGCATTTGAGCCATCAAGGTAACTACCTAAACACTGCTATCTTGTGCCCATGCATCTCTTCAGCACATGTTTATTGGGTACCAACTCAGATATTATAAGGGCACTTCTAGAGATGCTCCAAAAGGAGTGACTTACATCCCACTAGGAGGTATCGAGAGAAGGAGAATCATGGAGAGCTAAAATAACAAGAGGTAGCAGGCCTCTTGTAGAAAGATGATGGAGAGAGCAATGGGTGCCAGAAGGCCAAGAGGGGCAGAGCACTCATCAGATTGGGTGAGAAGGGAAGGGTGGTCTACACACCACAGGCAATAGCATCCACGTGATACATAATTAACGGATGAATAATAATGACTGTAAGGCTACATTTGTGGAACAAAGAAGAAATTAATTATTACTGGAAACTTGGCTAAGGAGAGGTGAGGAGATATAAGATTATCTAGGTGACACAGTATGGCAGTCTATGAAGGGGTTTGTAAATGATTGTAAATATTTGACTGTAGTCACTAATCAAAGAAAACAAGCAAACAAAATAAGCAAACAAACAAAGAAAACAACCCCTGAAACCATTTTCAGCAAAATAGTCCCAGGTCATCTCCTCAATAAAATACTGCCAGAGAATATTCCTACCCTAAAGAGGAACATAGAGAACATATTTAAGTTCTTCTATGTATGGTCATGATGTCACTATTTGAGATGCTTGCCTCCTGATGAGGAAAATGCAGTATTTAGCTTCATGGTAAAAAACAGAAACTGTGGAGTTGGAGAAGTGCCCTTTAGATTACAACTGTCTTATCTTTGGAACCCAAATTCCTGGTTCTCCCTCACCTGATAAATCTGAAGTTCATTTTTGCAGATCACTTACTTGGCGACAAGAGCCCCGTGGAGGAATGTGCAAGCAGAAGAGAGCAGGCATAAATATGATACGAGAACTGACCTAGAGTCTGGGAACTTGAAATGGCCACTGAGTGTGCATAACTAGGTTATCAGTGGACAGAGTGGACTACAGGTACTCCCTCTGATGAGGTGGCATAATGTACAGCTAATGCTGTTGTTCTGTATGACTTACTGGGGTGTGTCTTGTATGTCTCACTGAGATGATGATGAAAAGCCTTTTAAATTTTCAATTCAAAATATTTTTGCTGATTGTAAAACTAATATTTGCCAAACTGGTTTTATTTTCTTTGGCAATTCACAATGTATATCCTCTTCTGTCTCCACTTTAGGGAGCCACCCACCATAAGGCAAATGCCTTTAAAATATTTGTAAATATCATTGTCCAATAGGCTGGATAAAATCTGCTTTATGGAACATTGGCACTGATATATTGGATCTGTGGCTCTAAGAGTTGGTAATGCCAGAAGAGCTCAGCACTAGAAGGGGAATATTCCAGAAGCAGAGCACAAGCAAATATCCACATTAGAAAAATGAAAGTCCAAGTCAATCTCTAAAGCCAGAGTGGCCTAGAACCAAAAACTAAGCAAGACTTTCAAGTTGAGTCAAAAGGCCCACACAAAGAATATGATAGGGAGAATTGAAAAGCATTCATTCCAGATGTGGAATCTTATTCAGACTACTGAAAATCTTCAAGCACAGTTGGGGAGAGGACACATGGTTAGGATGGTCTGTTGTAAGTCAGATGGACGTAAAGGCTAAGATTATCTTGTTAGCATGACTACCATGCCTATTTCTCCTTGCTAGTGATGTCGATGGTAAGAGTAACAGCTACCTTTCTCATGTCACTGAGATTCTCATGCAATGAGACTCACAATACATTCACATACCATGCATGTTGAGTGTCTACCACGTACAAGGTCTTTTTCTAGGAGCCTGAAGAAGAAGACTAAACAACAACAACAACAACAACAACAAAAGAACACACAGAGCTCTCTTCTCTTGGAAAGCACATATTTTAAGGCTCTCAGAGTATGTGAAACAGTATCACATACTAGAACATGCCCGCTTAACATAAGCTTATGCACCTACCATAGGAAAGTTTCCATGCTTTACTGAGTTACATTGTGCATATAAGCTGCAATAAATTCATCAAGTGAGAGGTTAAGAGAGAGCCCACAAATAAACTTGGAATTGTCATAATATCTGGCACATTTGAGATGGTCAAACATTCTGAGTAGTGGACCACAGTAGGAAGAAAATATGAATCCAGACAAGGAGGTCCTGGTGCCCAGGTCATGTATACATGTGGGTACCAGGGACCTATTTCTCAGATCTATTGGACTGATTGACTTTATGTTGACTTTCCAATTGTAGTCAGTTTGGAGCAATGAAAATTTCTGGCTGGAGGTCAACTCAGATAAGAGATTTTGAGGAGTCATTCAACCAGCTGGAAAAGGAAAGTATGCAAGGGGTTGGGGCACTAAAAGCAGAGCAAATAACAATGAACAGATTATTAGTTTCCATGTTTTTCCATTTACTCACTCTTGTTAACTGATAATCAGAGCTAGTATCATTTGACTGATTTTCTGTGCCAAGCACTAAGTGTAACTTTACATATACATTATCATATGGCATCCTCTCAATTCTTACTCATATCCATGAGCTCTTGCCTAATTTAAACCAGTGCTTTCAATAGCTTCACTTGACAGAAGGAATAAGGAAACAGAAAAGTTGTTTTGCCATGTTGGCATAACTAGCTAGTTGTGTAGACTGAATCTACAGGTATAACTTTCATACGTTGTGTTATATAACTGACCCTGGCACATGTTAGCACTCAAATCCTTTAGCTGTTGCCAACCCTCCTTGACAGGCAATACACCCAAAGCCCAGCTAAGTGATATAACTTATACAAAAATACAAAACCAGAAAGTGGTTAAGGTAGATCTCTGTGCCTGCTCTTCTTGCTGCAGTGTTGCTTGCTTTGGTCTTAGCCATAGCCAGTGATTCTACTGAGTCAAGACTCATTTTCCTTCAGTCTCTGAGTAAGTCTGCACATGTAGACATAGTGTTGTGGGTACAACTGCCAAAATAAAAAAAGCCAACAACAAAAAGTTCATAGCCCCTGTCCTCTGTGCCATCCTTTTCATGATAAATCCAGAACTTTCATGCCAGCACCACTTCCTGCTTTCCAGTGGATCTTATTAGCAGAAGCATAAGGTGTGCATTGAGGCCGCGCCGTTTCACTGTCTTCAGTAATGGAGGCTGATCTGGTTGCTCCCACCTGGATCACTACCCCACAGTTTGTCATCAGGCCGAGCAAGACCCTGTGTCCCACAGGTCTCAGCTGAATCCTTCCTGTCTCTCTTACTTTTCTCTCTCACTGTCCTCCTCTCTACCACAATCCTAGCATATGCCAGGTGTCTGTTGACATAGAGGTAAGCTGCCTCAGAATAGAAACAGGGAAATTTGTGCTGTGTTGAGCTGACGCCATAGGTCACTACCACCAGTCTGATGACTCTGTTAGCCAACCTGGCCCTGACTTCAGACCAGCAGACACTCTGGGGTTCTAAATTCCTTCTTGATTATTCATGAATGCACACCATCCCTTGGGACAGTCACAGGCAAATCCCAGATCAAATTTTTCGCTCCCGCTGCAAAGGACCCTATCAATGTCTCTGGGGTCAGGCAGATGTACCATCTAGCCTTTCCTACCTGGGCTAAGGGTACTTGGAGGCCACTTGGAGTTTACTAAACTGGATTAGATTTCCTCCCACTCATTGTGTCCCGGTGAGTGAGATCAAGGTTTGGGGTAATTATCTAATGGTTTGGGATAATGCTAAGGTAGTTTTAATACTGTTTCAACCCATCCTAATAATACAGGACCCCCCTCCAGTCTTTCTTGTACCACAGTTATGTCATACTTATCTTGCTTAAATTCCCTTGATGCATTATCCAAGGCCTGGCCCCTTCATTGTTCTACATGGTGTACAGTTTATTCCAGCACAGTGACATATTCCAAGCAGGTATCAAATATGTCTTCAGTAATCCATACTGTAAAATGGTAAGAGTAGCACATTTGGAAATTTAATGATTTTATAGCTATTAAAATTAATTAGTACAGAGTTAGAACCATCTCTGTTGTCTCATGTTTAAACAAAATCAACCATAGCTTTTTTTTTACGTTCATTTAAACTGATAGAAAAGCAAAATCATGCTGCTTAGAAGTCACACAGATGCTTATTCTTAATCATTTCAAGTATCTTTTTTTTTAGACAGGGCTATCTAGGGTTACATTGAAATCTAGAGTCCCAACTTTGGCTACATGAGTATCTGGATATAGCTGTAGTTTATATGATGGAGGAGGAGAAGGACATTGCTATGCAGTTCAGGTTAACCTTGAACTTACTGTGTGGCCCAGACTGACCTCAAACTCAAAATAATATTCCCACCTCAGCTTTTCAAGTCCTAAGACAGCACGCATAAGTGATCATGTCTGGCTTTTGTTATTTCTTAGACTTTTTACTCTCATTTCTTAAGAAGCTGAATGCAGGCAATATTAAGAGCTTTGGCCTTACATAGTCTGTAAAACTGTTAGCACACCAAGGTAATGACCATGTTTATCCTACATTTTTAAATGTCACCAAATCACATGTATGAGTCATGAGGACCAAGAACAAAGAACAAAAGCCAAGCTTCTCAGTCTAAGAAATAAGAACAATACAGGCACATAGCTCAAAGAATTGATTCACCAAATAAATATTTATTGAGCTTCTAGAATGTTCTAGACACCATAGCTTTATCCTTTACATAACTGTGCCAATGGTAGTGAATAAAATAAACCTCTCAGAGCTGTTGTAGACATATTTCAGTAAAGCTTCAGCAAAATGAATGTACTCACAGAGGGCTCATACTATAGACTGGCATAGCATAAAACTCATACCCTAATCTATAAAGATAGTATTGTTAAGAAGGTGTCATAGAACTGCTCAATGTGCAACAATCCCCAGTTCAACTACCCACAGCTGTAGAGACCAGCAATCACTATGCATTACTGCATCTGAGTCTTAGCTTAAAATTTAACACCCAATACCTTTATGCCAGAAACACTAAAGATACCTAAATGGGTTCAACCAAAGTCATTCACTGTCCTCATGTTGTCTCAAATACAAGGAGATACTTATAACTTGGTCTCTTGCTTATAGCCTTTTGCATATTTGTGCTGCTTACAAATTTGGTAATGCAATTACCCCTATAATAATATTTATTTATTTGTTTGCCAAATTTAGTTTGATTTTTATAAAATTTTGAATATGACATGGGTGATGGTTAATCTTTTCAACTTGATGGTGTTTAGAATCACCATATAAAACGCAATCTGATCATCAAGGTTAGGTTAATTGAAATAGAAATATCTACCCTAGATATTCTAGACATGGGTCCAGACTGAATTAAAAGGAGAAGGTGAACAAACTGTGCCAGAGCACCCAGGCACCCATCTCCCTGCTTCTTGGCTGAGCATGCACCACAACCAGCTGATGAAAGCTCAAGCCACAGTTATTTCCCCACCACAATGAACTGTACACTGAAAGTGTGATTCAAAACTTCTCCTTATAGTTTTTGTTGGGTACTTGAATGTAACAATGAGATAACTAATACACTATGAAAATATATTATATCCTCAGGTTTCTTCTACCACATTTGTTATTGGGGGAAGAAACCCTCTAAGTAAAATCTGAAACAGGATCCTGATCCTTAAGCTCAAAGTGAAGAATTTCTATACAATAGACAATTACTGGTTTTGGAACTAAATAAACTGCTATTCATACTTTCAAACCAGTCAGTTGTTGGCTGGGTGTGCTTGATGTGTGATATTCCTTCTCTGTGTCTTTCATCTGCAAAATGGAAGAGTTACCTCATTCTAGTCCCTCCCAGTCTTCAAGTGTATAATTTGAGGGATACGGACAGTTGCTAAAGAAATACTATAACTGAGTTGCAGGCAAAGAACATTGGTGACAACAACCCTAAATCCCAAGCCTAGTAGAAAAACAATAATGAACATCTAGCTTCAATTTTTTCAAAGTAATTAGCCATAAAATTTTTGTGAAATGCCAAGTTTTTGATTCATAGTGATCCATGCTTAAAATTATTTACAAGTGTAATGATCATGTTTGGGGTCTCTGATCATGATAGGCTTTACCCAAGATTCGGCAAACTAGATGAACATTCCAACATTCAAGTGATGCAGAAGAATGTTTACAGTAGGGTGAAGTACACATTCACCTAGATGCTCTCAGCCTCTCCTCTCTTCCTTTGAGTCATGGTGAGTAAATAAGTGGAATTGTACCAACAGAAGCACATAGTTATCCTGAAAGTTTAGAGAGAAGGAAACTTTGGGGGATTATTTAGCTGCAGTTTATTTCTTTTACTGATGATGAAACTCAACCTCTTTCAACCTCATCCCCAAAAGAAAATGGCTAAGAATTCCCATTGTGAATGTGAAGGAATGTATAATTGCAAACCAAGGCCTGACATAAAATTAGTGCTTAGTCAATGATACTGCCTGCTTGTCATAACTATTTGTATGTTATCTTGTATTTGCTCAGAGCCACATAGATAGTCTTGACATGGTAAAAAGGGGAGCTCAGATTGCTCAAGAAAACATCATTTGTTCTACTATTTACTGAATGCCCACTACAGCCCACAGACTTCAGTAAGTAGCAGACATACAGCAGTGAATAAAATAGACCATTGTCAACAAAACATTAACCTCATGAAGCATAAAATCTAATTGAGAATAAAAGATAGTAATGTAAGTAACATGGGAAAAATAAATTATAGTTGGGCAAGGGTCTAGGGGGTCCAGTGTTAAATGAGATGGTCAAGAAAGGCAGCAATTGACAAAGGAAATCATTTGAATGTTGAGAGGTATGCCTTACAGACAGTGAGAATTCCAAACTCAAATACTCATGACAGGAACTGACTGTAAAGATGAGCCTCATCAGAGAGACAGCAAGGCAACCAGAGCCTTTCTTTCTTTTTTGGAGGCATTCTTATGCAATCAAGGCTGGCTTCATTAAATTCTAGGTAGCAGAAGATGATGACCTTGAACTCCTGATCCTCCTCCCTCCACTTCCCAAGTACTGTACTTACAAGTATAAGCCATCCTGTCAAGCTCATTGTGGACAATTCTTTATGTTCTTTCATTCATAGATAAGCTACATGCCCAACACATATTCCTTGAATTTTTGTTCCATGACAAACACTGTTCTAGGTACTAGAGGTAAATCTAAATCTTTGCTTTCTTGGAATTTGCATATAAATAATGCACAACAAATGGAAAATATTCTACCTGCAATGGAAAATGGATTATAGCAAGGAGTGTCTTCATTTATCATTTTTCTTGTCTGTTCTCAGTATCAATAAACATATACTGGTATCTGTACCTGAAACATAGGCATCACTAACTGAGATGCATTGTAAGTAAAAATATGTAGTGAATTTGAAAGGCTTAATATGAAAAACAGAATGTTAAACACCTCAATAATTTTCCTACATTGATTACATGCTGCTTTACATTGCATGGTGATATTATAGGCACAAAATACATTATATAAATATATTACTGAAATTGCTTTTATATTATCTTTTGTATTTTTATGAGCATGACTACTAGCATATTTAAATTCATTCATGTGGTTCACATTAGGGATCTTATTTGCATTGCTGTGGAATATTATTTAAAACAAGTGCATATCCGGGCTGCTGATAAATCAACTGCGGGGGATGTGGGGGACTATTTTCTGGGTACTCATGCACGTGCCCATCAAGTGGCAGGATGGTTGGATAAGCTTTTTAAAATTTCCATTATATAACCTTTGGTTTCCAATTCTTGTTGACCAGAAACAGAAGAAACACAAGTACAAAATTTTAAAATACTATAAATCAAGTGCAACTTATGTTCTACATAGAATACATGTAACATTAAAAAAAAAAAAAACAGTAGGCTCTAAACTGTTATCTCTACAATGACAGGATGTCAGTACAGTATGAAAAAGAAAGAGTTTGGTGACGTTATTATAACTTGTTTACAAGCATGAGCCAAATGAGCTCAATTTTTTTAAAGCATTGAATTTTTTGTTTTTATTATAAGGGTTTATATAAGGTGCTTTAAAGATTTCAATATTCTTCTTTATTGGATGTTTTATGTATTTACATTTCAAATGTTATTACCTTTCCAGGTTCCACCATCTCTAATACCCCTCCCTCTGCTTTTATGCTTCCCACCCTGTTGCAGTAAATAATAGAAGATACTAAGTACTAGACCAGGCTGTTGCTCTGCCACACCACCCTCTCCCAACTGTTTCTCTCTTAGCAGCCATCTCCACACGGTCTCCAAAGTGGTTTGTTGCCTCACATGGCACACACACATCTCATTTTCTGGGCCCTGAGCTGGATCTGCAAACTCCAGGTGCCTCTCGGCAATTGCTACCACACACTGTCCTCCACAGACTGGTAAAACTATGACTCAACAATCAATAATTTATCAAACAGATTTATATGCTAAGTCCTCAATCCGCAATCCATATACACAATGAGCATCCAACCAGTGGACAAAGATATAAACTGATCACCTAGATAAGATAAGTTTATCTATAGAAATCCATATCTAGAAAGTATACTTATCTACCCAAAGCTACTCAGAGCTATACAGAGAACAGTTATCCTTAGCTTCCATGTTGATTCTCTTTCTCATCTCCCTAGCCTTACAAAAACTTTATACTTGTCTCACTCTCTACTGCCCTTTTTTTTTGTTTTTTTTCCTTTTAAATTTAATTATTTTATAAAATACTATTAGAGCATACAAAACTTGTAATATAATAATATATGATGAATATATAATTTTTTTTTACCTTTTTTTTTCTAACAAGAACTGAGGCATCCACATTTTGGCTCTCATTTTTTTTCAGCATCATAAGGTCTGAGAGGTGTTTCTTGGGTATTCAGAGCTTCCTGGGACTAGTATCCAATTATCAGTGGCTGCATATCATGTATGTTCATTTGTGACTGGGTTACCTCACTCAGGATGTTATTCTCTAGTTCCATTCATTTGCCTAGGAATTTTGTAACATTGTTTTTAATAGCTGAGTAGTAGTAAATATACCACAATTTTAGTATCCATTCCTCTGTTGAAAGACATCTGGGTTCTTTAATAATATAAATTAATCAATTAACATCTCAAATGTTGCTCCCCTTGTCCTGGTGTCCCTTCAAAGAGTTTCTTCATCCCTCATCCACTTAGTCTGAAAAATCATCCTCCCTTTATCCCCCAACCCTGGTTCATCAAGTCTCTGCAGGATTAGGTGTTTCTCTCCCACTGAGGCCAGACATGACAGCCCTCTATCATATATGTTTCAGGGTCGTAGACCAGCCTGTATATGCTCTTGCGTTTAAGGTTCAGTGTCTGGGAGCTCCCAAAGGTCCAGGTCAGTTGTCACTGTTGATCTTTCAGTAGTGCTATAATCCTTAGAGGGTCTTCAATCCTTCTCCAAACACTTCCATAAAGGGCCTGACCTCTGTCCAATGTTTGTCTGTGTGTATCTGCATGTGTTTCAGTCAGCTGCTGAGTAAAGCCTCTTAGAGTCTGCAAGCATAGCATAGCATGAATAATAGTGTCAGGTTTGTTCCTGGCCCATGGCACCAGTCATTGGTTGGCTTTTCCTCCAATTTTTGCTCATGTATTTCTTTTAGATGGGACCAATTTTAGGTCAAAAGATTTGAAGGTAGGTTGGTGCTCCCATCCTTCTACTGAGATTTTTTTGGGGGGTACATATTGCACATTTCTGGAAGGTCCCCTGTATTGGATCCTGGAAGCCTTCCTATCTAGGGTCTCTGGGACTTCTTAGATAATCTTTCCATCCCTGACCCCTGGAAGCAGCATATTTTTATTATTTCTCTTTGCCCTTTGAATTCTTTTTGTCTCTCCTCATGCCTGGTCCCACCCCTGTCTTCCCCTAGACCTCTTTTTTCCCACCAAGGTCCCTCCATTCTGTCTCCCATGACTATTTTTTCTTCTTTTAAGTGGGATTCAAGCTTGCTCTTTGATGCACTTGAGCTTTGTACAAAGAAATAAAAAAAAGGATCTGCATTCTTCTGCATACTGACTGCCAGTTGAACCAGCACCATTTGTTGAAGAGGCTGTCTTTTTCCATTGAAAGTTTTTAGTTCCTTTGTCAAACACCAAGTGACCATAGGTATGAGGTTTCATTTCTGGGTCTTCTAATCTATTCCATTAATCTATCTGACTATCTTTGTACCAGTACCATGTGGTTTTTATCTTAATTGCTTTGTAATATAACTTAAGGTCAGAGATGGTAATTTTCCCAGAAGTATTCTTGTTGTTGAGAATAGATTTCACTATCCTAGGTTTTTTGTTGTTCCAGATGAATTTGCAAATTGCTCTTTCCAACTCTATGAAGAATTGAGTTGAAATTTTGATGGAGACTGCATTGAATCTGTAGATTGCTTTTGGTAAGATGGCCATTTTTATAATGTTGATCATTCTAATCCATGAGTATGGGAGATCTTTCCATCTTCTGAGATATTCTTCAATTTCCTTCTTCAGAGACTTGAAGTTCTTGCATTACAGATCTTTCACTTGCTTAGTTAGGGCCACACTAAAATATTCCATATTGTTTGTGACTATTGTGAAGGGTATCTTTTCCCTAATTTCTTTCTCAGCATGTTTATCCTTTGATTAGAGGAAGGCTACTGATTTGTTTCAGTTAATTTTATATTCAGCCACTTTGCTGAAGTTGTTTATCAGCTGTAAAAGTTCTTAGGTAGAATTTTGGGGTCACATTATTCTACTATCATATCATCTGAAAATAGTGTTATTTTGACTTCTTCCTTTCCAGTTTGTATCCCTTTGACTTCCTTTTGTTGTCTAATTGCACTGGCCAGGACTTCCAGTACTATATTGAATAGGTAGGAGGACAGTGGGCAACCTTGTCTAGTACCTCATTTTAATAGAATTCCTTCAAGTTTCTCACTATTTAGTTTGATGATGGCTACTGGTTTGCTGTATATTGCTTTACTAGGTTTAGGTACAAGCCCTGAATTCCTGCTCTTTCTACGACTTTTAACATGAAAGGGTGTTGATTCGATATTGTGTAATTTGGTTTTGTCCTAGAATATTTTGGTCTCTCCATCTATGGTAACTGAGAGTTTTCCTGGATATATTAACCTAGGCTGGCATTTGTGTTCTCTTAGAGTCTCTATGATGTCAGTCCAGGATCTTCCAGCTTTCATAGTCTCTGTTAAGAAATCTGGTGTGATTCTGATTTGTCTGCCTTTAAATGTTACATTTCTTTTCCTTTTAGTGCTTTTAGTATTCTTCTGTTGATTTAAACATTTGATGTTTTGATTATTATTTGTCTGTATGAGTTTCTTTTCTGGTCCAATCTATTTTGAGTTCTGGAGGTTTCTTGTATGTTCATGGTCATCTCTTTCTTAAGAGTGGGAAAGTATACTTCTATGATTTTGTTGAAGATATTTACTATGACTTTTAGCTGATATTCTTTGCTCTTTTCTACACCTATTACCCTTAGGTTTGGTCTTCTCATTGTGTCCTGGATCTGGATATTTTGGGTTAGGAGCTTTTTGGTTTCTGCATCTTCTCTGACTGTTTTGTCTATGTTTTCTATATTGTCTTTGGCCCAGGAGAGTCTCTCTTCAGTCTCTTGTAGTCTGTTGGTGATGCTTGCATTTATAATTTCTGATTTCTTTCTTAGGTTTTCTATCTCCAAAATTGTCTCTTTTTGTAATTTCTTTATTGTTTCTATTTCCATTTTCAGTTCCTTCAGTTTGTTTGTATTTTCTTGTATTTATTTGAGTGATTTCTTCTTGTTCTCCTGTAATTGTTTAAGGGAGTTATTCATGTGCTTCTGAAAGATCTCCATCATCATCATGAAGTATAATTTTAAGTCTAAATCTTGTTTTTCTGATATGTTGGGAAATCCACTACTTGCTGTGGTGGAAGACCTGGGTTCTGATGTTGATAGGTTGTCTTGATTTCCATTGCTTAGGTACTTGTACTTTTCTCTTGCCATCTTGTTGCCAGTGATTGTAGGTGATCTTTTTATTTCTGACTGGTGCTTGTCTCTTCTGTGGGTCTCAAGGCCCATGGGCTCAGGAGAGAGATTGCTCCTGGGTGTTTGGCTTTTTGTTGGCAAGCAGTGAGTTCTTATGGCAGTGACTCAGTTCTGTCTTTGTGGGCTCAGGTGTGACAGCTCTTGTGAGGCTGTTCTGAGAGATCAGCCCTCTGCCCACAGGTCCTGAGTCCTAATGGTGGAGACCCTGCTCTTTCTCTAGATCAAAAAGGAAACTTTTCCAGAGATCACCATGCTCCCTGCACTTGGAGAACTCCCAGTGTTTCCTCCCTGGATACTTGGTTGGCATATGCATGAGGCTCACCCTTGATCCAGGTGGAAAAGCACCTGTGTAGCTGATCTGGGAGCTCAGCCTCCTGTGGGCAGATCCTGAGTCCTGATGCCAGAGACCTGGCCCTCACTGTTCAGTTGGAATTTTGATGGGATTTCATTGAATCTGTAGCTTGCTTTTCAGCAAGATAGCCATTTTTATTATATTAATCCTGCCAATCCATTAGCATGGGAGATCTTTCCATATTCTGAGATCTTCTTCAATTTTGTTTCTTCTGAGACTCGAAGTTCCTGTAATGCAGACCTTTAACTGGTTTGGTTAGTCACACCAAGGTATTTCATATTCTTTGGGACTATTGTGAAGAATGTTACATTCCTAATGTCTTTCTCACTGTTTATCTTATGAAAAGAAAGGCAAGTACAGAGCTAAACAAAAGAATTCTCAATTGAGGAATATTGAATGGTTGAGAAGCATCTAAGGAAGTTCTCGACATCCCTAGTCATCAGAAAAATTCAAATCAAAACAACTCTGAGATTTCACCTCACAAAAGTCAGAATGGCTAAGATCAAAAACTCAGATAATAGCAGATTCTGGCAAGGATGCAGAGAAAAGGGAACACTCCTCCACAGTTGGTGGGGTTGGAAACTGGTACAACCACTCTGGAAATCAGTCTGGCAGTTCCTCAGAAAATTGGACATAGTACTACCTGAAGACCCAGTTATTCTACTTCTGGGCATATACCCCAGAAATGCTCCAGCATACAATAAGAACACATGTACTACAATGTTCATAGCAGCCCTATTTATAATAGCCAGAAGCTGGAAAGAACCCAGATGTCCTTCAGTAGATGAATGGATACAAAAATTGTGGTATATTTACACAATGGAGTACTACTCAGATATTAGAAACAATGACTTAATGAAATTCCTAGGAAAATAGATGCATCTAGAGAATATCATCCTGAATGAGGTAACCCAGTCACAAAAGAACAGACATAATATGCAGTCACTGATAATTGGATACTAACCCCAGAAAGCTCTGAACACCCCAGAAACAACTCACAGGCCATATGAAGCTCAAAAAAAAACAAAGGCCAAAAAGTGAAAGCCTCAGTCCTTTTGAGGAAAAAAATAAGTGTATAGCACCCTTTCAGAGTGTGGTACTCCTAGACCTTAAATCATTAATAATCCAATAGCTAAGAATATAGCCTTGTGACAATTTTTGGTATTCAAAAATCATTATGCTTAATCTATACTCACCAAGAAAACATTGTTTCCATGTTACATTCTGTTCTACATGTACTTTATGCTTATGGTAACTAGTAGATTTCAATGCATACTATCAAACTTCTAATAGAATTAAGTACTGACAAAAATGTATTCCTATAGTATTATGCCAAAATGCCTTTAAAAATCTGTACATGTCTCTCTCTTTTTTAAAAAATAAAATTGAAAGAGGAAAAAAAAGGCTACTGATTTTTTTGAGGTAATTTTATATCCAGCCTCATTGCTGAAGTTGTTTATTAGGTTTAGAAGTTCTCTGGTGGAATTTTTGCGCTCACTGAAGTATACTATCATATCATCTGCAAATAGTAATATTTTGATTTATTTCTATCCAATTTTTATCCCTTTGTCCACTTTTTGTTGTCTAACTGCTCTGGCTAGGCCTCTGAGTATTATATAGAATCGATAGGGACAGAGTAGGCAGTATTGTCTATTCCCAGTTTTAGGGGGATGGCTTTAGCTTTCTCTCTATTTAGTTTGATATTGGCTACTGGTTTGCTGTATGTTACTTATACTATGTTTAGGTATGGGCCTTGAATTCTAAGACTTTTATCAAAAAGGGGTGTTAAATTTTGGGAAAGGGCTTCTCAGCACAAAATGAGATGATCATGTGGTTTTTCTATTCGAGTTTGTTCATATAATGGATTACATTGATGAATTTTTGTATATTGAACCACCCCTCCTTCCCTGAGATGTAGCCTACTTGTTCATGATATATGATATTTTTGATGTTTTTCTTTTGATTCTGTTTGCAAGAATTTATTGAGTATTTTTGCATGGATATTCATAAGGGAAATTGGTTCAAAGTTTTCTTTCTTTGTTAGGTCTTTGTGTGGTTTAAGTATAAGTGTAATTAGGGGTTCATAGAAGAAATTAGGTAGTGTTCTTTCTGTTTCTATTTTATGATATAGTTTGGAGAGTATTTGGTATTAGGTTTTCTATGAAGGTTTTATAAAATTCTGCACTGAACCCATCTGGTCCTGGGCTTTTTGTGGTTGGGAGACTTTTGATGACTGCCTCTATTTCAATAGTGGTAATGGGACTGTTTAGATGATTTATTTGTTCCTAATTTAACTCTGATACCTGGTATCTGTTTAGAAAATCGTCCATTTCCTTTAGATTTTCCAGTTTTGTTGAGTACATGCTTTTTAGGAAGATCTGATAATGCTTTTAATTTCTTAAGTTTCTGTTGTTATGTCTTCATTTTCATTTCTGTTTTCGTTAATTGGGATACTTTCTCTGTGTCCTCTACTTAGTCTGACTAAGAGTTTATCGATCTTGTTGACTTTCTCAAAGAACCACCTCCAGGTTTTGATTATTCTTTGTATGGCTCTTCTTGTTTCTACATGGTTGATTTCAGCTCTGGGTTTGATTATTTCCTGATATCTACTCCTTTTGGGTGTATCTGCTTCTTTTTGTTCTAGAGCTTTAGCTGTGCTGCCAAGCTGTTAGTATATGCTCTCTCCAGTTTATTTTTGGAGGCACTCAGAGCTATGAGTTTTTCTCTTAGAACTGCTTTCATTGTATCCCATGAATTTGGGTACATTCTGCTTTAATTTTCATTAAACTCTTAAAGTCTTTAATTTCTTTTTTATTTTTATTTCTTCCTTGACCAAGTTATCATTGAGTAGACCATTGTTCATCTTTCATGTGTATATGGGCTTTTTGTTGTTTTTGTTGTTATTGAAAACTACCCATGATCTGAAAAAATGTGTAAGAATAATTTGATCCTCTTGTATCTGTTGGTGCCTGTTTTGTGACCAACTATAGGGTCAATTTTGGAGAAGGTACTGTTAGGTGCTGAGAAGAAGGTATATTCTGTTTTAGGATGGAATATTCTATAGATATTAATTAAATCCATTTGGTTTAAAACTTATATAATTTTTACCGTGTATCTGTTCAATTTCTATTTTTATGATCTGCCCTTTGAACAGAGTGGGGTATTGAAGTCTTTCACTATCATTATGTGAGGTGCAATGCATGCTTTGAGCTTTAGTAAAGTTTTTTTTTTTTTTTTTTTTTTTTTTTTTTTTTAATGAATGTGGTATTCTTGTATTTAGAGCATAGATGTTCAAGTTTGGGAGTTCATATTGGTAGATTTTTTTATGATTATGGAGTGTCCTTATTGTCCTTATTTATTTATTTATTTTTTCTTACTTTTTGTTGAAAGTTGATTTTATTCAATATTAGAATGGCTACTCCAGCTTGCTTCTTAGGACAATTTGCTTAAATTTTTATTCCAACCTTTTACTCCGAGGTAGTGTCTTTCTTTGTTGCTAACGTGTGTTTCTTGAATACAGCAAAATGCTGGGTCCTGTTTGTATTTCCATTCTCTTTTCTGTATCTTTTTATTGTGTAATTGAGTCAATTGATAGTAAGAGATATTAAAAAATAGTAGGTTTTTTTCTGTCATTTTTTGTTGTTAGAGGTGTAATTATGTTTGTATGACTACCCTCTTTTGGGTTTTTTGAAAGAAGATTATTTTCTTGCTTAGTTTGTTAACATAAGTTTCCCTCCTTATTTGTTAACAAGGAACAAACTTTTTAACTTTGTTAACACAAGTTTCCCTCCTTATGTTAGAGTTTTTCATCTACTATCCTTTGTAGGGCTGATCTTATGGAAAGATGTTGTACAAATTTTATTTTGTAATGAAACATCTTGGTTTCTCTACCTATGGTAATTGAGAGTTTTGCTGGATATATTAACCTGGAAGGCATTTGTGTTCTCTTACAGTCTGTATGACATCTCCGTAGGCTCTTCTAGCGTTTATAGTCTTTGTTGAAAAGTCTGGTGTGATCCTCAACAACAAGAAAACATCTGCAGGAATCACTAACCCTGACCTCAAGCTATATTACAAGGCAATTGTGCTGAAAACTGCATGGTACTGGTACAGAGATAGGCATGTGGATCAATGGAATAGAATAGAAGATCCAGAAATGAGCCCTCACGTATATGGTCACCTGATGTTTGACAAAGGAGCCATAAACACTCAATGGAAAAAAAACAGCCTATTCAACAAATGGTGCTGGTCCAACTGGCACTCAACATGCAAAAGAATGAAAATAGACCCTTTCTTATCTCCTTGTACAAAGCTCAAGTGTAAGTGGATCAAAGATCTCCACATTAAACCAGATACACTAAAACTATTAGATGAGAAAGTAGGGAAAACCTTAGAACACATAGGCACAGGAGAAAATTTCCTGAACAAAACACCAATGGCTCAAGCTCTAAGGTCAAAGATTAACAAATGGGACTTAATGAGATTGCAAAGTTTCTGTAAGGCTAAGGACATTGTCAAGAAAACAAAATGGCAACCAACAGAATGGGAAAAGATCTTTACCAACTCCACATCAGATAGAGGCCTAATATCCAAGGTATACAAAGAACTCAAAAGCTAGACACCAGAGAATCAAATAACCCTATTAAAAAATGGGGTACAGAGCTAAACAAAATGTTCTCAGTTGAGGAACATCAAATGGCTGAGAAACATCTGAGGAAGTGCTTGACATCCTTAGCCATCAGGGAAATGCAAATCAAAACAACCCTGAGATTCCACCTCATACCAGTCAGATTGGCCAAGATCCAAAACTCAGATGACAGCAGATGCTGGCGAGGTTGTGGAGAAAGAGGAACACTTCCCCACTCTTGGTGGGGTTGCAAACTAATACAACCACTCTGGAAATAAGTCTGGCGATACCTCAGAAAATTAGATATAATACTAACTGAAGACCCAGCTATTCCACTTCTGGCATATACCCCAGAGACACTTTAATACACAACAAAGGTATATGCACCACAATGTTCATAGCAGCTTTATTTATAATAGCCAGAAGCTGGAAAGAACCCAGATGTCCTTCAGAAGATGAATGGATACAAAAATTGTGGTACATTTACACAATGGAATACTACTCAGCCACCAGAAACAATGACTTAACCAAATTCTTAAGAAAATGGCTGCATCTAGAGAATATCATTCTGAGTGAGATAACCCAGTCCCAAAAGAACAGACATAATATGCAGTCACTGATATTGGGATGCTAACACTAGAGGCTTGCACTCCTCCAGAAACAACTCACAGACTGTATGAAGTCCAAGAAATAAAGAAAACAAAACAAAAAAAAAAAATCTTTACACAACAAGAAAACTTTGACTATTTCCATGTTACATTTTGTTTTACATGTACTTTATGCTCATTGTAACTATTAAGTTTTCAATGCATACTATCAAACCTTTAAAAAAATCAAGTACTGACTAAAAATATATATTCATATAGTTTCAAGTAAAAATTATCTTAAAATCTGAAAAAAGTACTGACAAAAATGTATTGTATAATTTTCTGCAAAAATGCTTAAAATCTGTACATTTATCTTTGTTTTATAAAATAAAGTTGTAAAATAATAAATAAATAAATAAATAAATAAATAAATAAATAAATAAAAGAAAAGTCTGGTGTAATTCTGATAGGTCTGCCTTTATAGGTTACTCGACATTTTTCCCTTACTGCTTTTAATGTTCTTTTTTTTGTTGTTGTTGTTTTGAGTATTTGGTGTTTTAACTATTATGTGAGAGGAGAAATTTCTTTTTTGGTCCAATCTATTTAAAGTTCTGTAGATTTCTTTAATGTTTATGGGCATCTCTTTCCTTAGGTTAGGGAAGTTTTCTTCTATAATTTTGTCAAAGATATTTACTGGCCCTTTAAATTGGGAATCCTCGCTCTCTTCTATACCTGTTATCCTTAGACTTGATCTTCTTATTGTGTCCTGGATTTCCTGGAAATTTTGGGCTAAGGGCTTTTTTTGCATTTTATTTATCTATTATTTTAATGATTTCTATGGTATCTTCTGCCCCTAAAATTCTTTTTTCTATCTCTTGTATTCTGTTGGTGCTGGGTGCATATATGACTTCTGATCTCTTTTCTAGGTTTTCTATCTCCAATATTTTCTCTCTTTGTGATTTTTTTATTACTACTTTTTTCATTTTTGATCCTGGATGGTTTGGTCAATTTCTTCACCCATTTTTTTATATTTTCCTGTAGTTCTTTAAGGAATTTTTGTGCTTCCTCTTTAAGGACTTCTGCTTGTTTACCTATGTTCTACTGTATTTCTTTAAGGGAGTTATTTATATCCTTTTTAAAGTCCTCTGTCACTGTCATGAGGTGTGATCTTAAATCTAAATCTTGCTTTTCTGGTGTGTTGGGGTACTCAGAACTTGCTGTTGTAGAAAAACTGGGTTCTGATTCTGCCAAATAACCTTGGTCTTTGTTGCTTATATTCTTGTGCTTGCCTCTTGCCATCTGGTTATTTCTGGTGTTAGTTGGTTTTGCTGTTTCAGACTGGAGTTTGTCCCTCCTGTGGACCTGTTAGCCTGTACTCTTAGGAGTGAGAGCACTCCTGGGAGAACATCTCTCTTCAGGCAGGATTTGGGTATTGAGGTCTGTGGGACAGCCTTAGCTCTGGGCACAGATAAGCCCTAATTTTGGGCCACATGGCATCAGTGGGCTGTTGTCATCTTGGCAGACTCTCTGGTCCAGAGCTCATGAAACCTCTCCACCTGACTCACTAAGTCTACATGAAGAGTCACTGCTATGCCAGCCCCATGCATTCCAACATTGTGGTAGGCTTGTTGTGTCTCATACTTTTATCTGGAACTATTTGCCCTGTTCTTAATTTAGAATCTACATGTAATTCAGTCACTGGGTGAAACAACTAAGATCCTAATTAGTAAGCCATACTAAATTTAATTCTCTCATAGTGGATTTGCCATCTTACTGGGGGACTCTAGTTCATTATATCTTGTATCCCTAAATCTCTCTGTTCAAAAGGCCCCAAGTATCTTTTTTCCTCCTCTTATCCCCTTTGACCTGAAAGTTCTTGACCAGTGATTTGTCCCCCAAAATCTTTATTCAATAGGGCAAGGTCCTTGCCACAGGAGACAAAGTCTATATTCACAACTCTTACCATCCAACTTGATGACTCATGGAATTGAATTTATAAACTGCCTTCATGCCTCTTAAAATAATACACATTTATCATATTGCAGACTTGGGATATAGATCAGTTATATAATGTTTGTACAGGATCCTAAATTCCAGCTCCCTGATAAGTGTGTGTGTGTGTGTATGTGTGTGTGTGTGTGTGTGTATTATATTTGTGTGTAATTTTTTAAAAGTGCATATATATTACTTTGAAATTCACTAACAAAATTTATGAACTTCAAACTTTTGTAACAACTTTGTGAGTAAAGAACCGAAGAAATAAGAAGAAATGTAAGATCCCCTGTAATGCAACAAAAAGAAAAAAGAACTGAATAAAAAGGAGGAGAGAGGGAGCAAGAGAAGACAAGAGAAAAAAATTAATGTAAAGAATGGCACTTTCTAAGCCTTTCATTTTTGCCAACATATTGTAGCTCTGTTTTGGCAGCCAGGCACTCATTTAACCATTTTATTATATGTATATTGACTATTTTCAAGGTGTCCTATAATAAGCATCATATTGCTTACAGTGTGACACACCTGGAGAGGTATGTGAAGCACTCGTACAAAACAGATAGCCCACTGCACCATAGAGAGATACTAAAGAGCTTTGTTTCCATGATTAGTATGACTTTGAACAAGCTTCCTGACTGTTTTCCTAGGCATCTGTATTTAAAACACAATAAAGTCCTGAGCCACACCCCACTAGGATGAAAACTGTAAACACTGTTAATGATATGTGTGCTTCATTTAGGAAAAGAATGCCAAGTTGAGAGGTGTGACTATTAGGCATAGAATTACAACAATTTGGTGATACTTTTCAGATCTGTGCAGAAGGTTCTTTATCAATCTGATTTCGTGAAGTAGTCATCGTGGTTCACTGAATGTTAGTCTAAGCAAAATAGACTATGTCTTCAAACATTCTTGACTTCCTTGTTAAGTACGACTCTACATCACCAAATACATTGAACATCATACATGTATATGTATAAGGCTGCACACAGTAAACTGTATGTCTACATCAACCTTATGTGACATTTCAAAAATGCTTTTAGCCTCTGATTTAACTTTTCAAGTGAATGCATGAGGAATATTGTTGGAGCATAAATATTCACCCTTCTACTAACTCTACTGCCCTCAGGCTTAATAGAATCTAGCTTCTCCTGTTCAGATGGACCTGATAATCCTACAACCATTTTGGAGTTTTCAAAGACTTCTGGGTTTTAGGGCTGAATAACAGAAACTATCCAATACAGGGCTACTAATCCAGGGCAATGGATGTTTTTGTCACACACTTGAGAAATGAATTGATCTCCTATCTCTAGAGGAAAAACACATGATGTTTTCCAACTGGCAAGACAGTGGAAGAATAATGTTGTGGAAACAAGAGCCTATTCACTGAAACCATTGTGGCACCATCCTGCCTCTGGGAGTGGTGAGTTTACATCCCTCCACCCACTTACAAAAACTCAAATGTGAAGTTCGGTTTACGGGCAAAAATGTTTTCAAACTCCCCACCCCCACCCCTTCAAGTATGTTTTTCTTCTAATAAATGACTAAATGTCATTATGCTATCTCAATGCTGAAAGTGCAGTCCAAGGCCATGTGGCCTCTGAGGAGCTGACTAGCCACTGAATTTTGGTTGAGATGTTACATATCACATTATGTCTTGACTTAGGGGAAATTTTCTCCCACTGCCAGTAGTTGGAGGGAGAAATGAGTTTCAGTGGAAACAAACTATATCCAAACCATAGCAGTGATTATTAGGCATGAAATAACAGTAATTAAATGATACTTTTGCAGAGCCACCTCTGTAGCAACTTTTTTCTAAACCTATTTCTACTTTCTCTCATAAAAGGTCTGCATGGTTACATTCAACAGCCAGGGTTCAAGTAGAGGAGAGGCAGTTTGTTCTTGTGATCATTCTTGTAAAAAGAAACATTCCCTTCTCTTCATTTATATGAATTAAACTATATGCTCAATGCTGAGTTGCTTACTGGATCTTACTATGCTTGGAGTGGGGTCTACAGTTAAGAGAGAGACAGGTTGAGGTGATTGTGAGTCTGCGGTAAAGGGACAGGATGGGAAGCAGAGGTAGAGGGACAGGATGGGAAACAGAGGTAGACGGACAGGATGGGAAGTATGCTATCATCATTCGGAGACACAGAAGCAATGGGTTAGACAACCGCACTGTCATCTGCACTTATACATTGGTACAGTGTAACTCTGAAAAGACAAGGTCATGGGTTACTGTCATAGTCAATCGATAACTATGTAACTTTATGTAGAAATAAAAATTATCCTTTATTTGACGTTTTTCCGAGTTTGTACACTCTTAGACCTTAAGTCATAGCTCCCTCATTGATGTGATTAACATGTAAAATCAGGTAGCACTTAAAATGTGCCAGGTGGTATAAACTGTTCCCCACAGAGTCTCTCCTTTAAAGTTTCACAGTAGCTTCCAGATGCTCTCATTTTATAATTAGATAAACTGAGATAAGGTTGAGTAACTTGCCCAAGTCTTCACAATTGTTGAAGTTGAGGGGCCAGGATTGGATTTGGGTTATTAAAATTCCAAACAAATAATCATCCATTCAATAGATGAGCCTCATCAATAGGTCTCAAGTCATGCAGATGATGGTAAACAAGACATAGTACTCATATTTATGGAGTTTTTAGCTAAGTGGAAAAGAAAAATAGAAAATGAATACAGTTTTGCAGAATGTTCATAGTTATTGTAAAGGAAAGGAAATGAAGACAGAGAGAGGGAGACCTTTGTTTATAGTGCAGGAATCAGAAAAAGCCTTTACAGAGAGGGAATTTCAGCTGAATTGTGAGTCAAGGGCATAAACAATATCTATTCCTTCTCTTAAGGTGCCAAAAACAAACTGAGGACTGATTCTACTAATATCCACCCTGGCGAAACGAGTGAGTTTATTGGGCTTTCTTACTGAGATTACGTGGGGAGTTTAAAGAGGTGTAGCTGTTCGTTTTCCAACAGGCAGCACCCGAAAAAGCCATCAGTCAGTGATGAGGGCTTTCCTGTAACCTCATAGTGCAGCCTTCCCATGCCAGCCCAACAACAGTCTCCCCCAGCCTATACACTTTAGCTACTTTGAGAGGACACGTATTTAAGGCAGAATATAGTTTACAGTATGCAATAAGGAAAGGCTTGGAAAGGGAGCACCTTCATGGAAGCAAGGGGAGGCAGAGGGGGGATTAGAGTAGAGAGAAAGCAAATAACATTTGAAATGTAAATACAGAGAATATCCAATTAAAAAATGAAAAAAATTAAAAAATAGACACTTAAAAAAATAAATGTAAAAGCCAGAAAGAGGTTTATACCTTTTGGTGTGCACTATTATCTCTGATTTGAAGTATCTCCTGGACAGAAGAAAAGGACTCTTGCCAGTAAGCACTTCTTGGTATCAAAAGTAGTGCTTGGGTTTGGTGGCTACATATGTGGTGAATCCCCTGTTGAGGAAGTCTCTGGATTTTTCTTCAATCCCTGAATTTCCTCCCCTGAGTGTTTTGTTCTTCCTTCTAAGAAGGACTGAGACATCCACATTCTGATCTTCCTTCTTTTTGAGTTTCATAAGGTCTGTGAATTGTTTCTTGGTATTCAGAAATTTTTGGTTGCTGAATATTATGTGTGTTCTTTTGTGATTGGGTTATCTCACTCAGAATGATAGCTTCTAGACCCATCCATTAGCCTATGAATTTCATTAATTCATTATTATTTCTAATAGCTGAGTAGTATTCCATTGTGTAAATGTACTACAATTTCTATATCCATTCCTGTGTCAAAGGACATCTGGGTTCTTTCCAGCCTTTGGCTATTATAAATAAGGCTGTTACAAATACAGTGGAGCTTGTGCCCTTGTTATATGTTGGAGCATCTTTTGGGTATATGCAAGTGGTATAGCTGGGTCCTCAGGTAGTACTATGTCCAGTTTTCTGAGGAACCTCCAGATTGATTTCCAGAGTGGTTGTTCCAGCCTGCAGTCCCATCAATAATGGAGGAGTGTTCCTCTTTCGCCACATCTTCACCAGCATCTGCTGTCACTTGAGTGTTTGATCATAGTCATTTTGACTGGTGTGAGGTAGAATCTCAGGGTTGTTTTGATTTGCATTTCCCTGATAACTAGGAATGTTTAGCATTTCTTCAGGGACTTCTCGGCCATTCAATATTTCTCATTTGAGAAGTCTTTTTAGCTCTGTCACCCATTTTAATAGGATTATTAGATTCTCTGAAGTCTAACTTCTTGAGTTCTTTAAATACATATTGGACACTAACCCTCTATTAGATGTAGTGTTGGTAAAGATCTTTTCCCAGTCTGTTGGTTGCAGTTTTGTACTTTTGACACTGTCCTTTGCCTTACAGAAGCATTGCAATTTTATGAAGTCCCATTTGTCGATTTGTGATCTTATAGCAAAAGCCATTAGGGTTCTGCTCAGGATATTTTCCCTTGTGCCTATATGTTCTAAGTTCTTCACCACTTTCTATTATCTTAGTTTCAGTGTACCTGGTTTTATGTAGAAGTCTTTGATCCAGTTGCACTTGAGCTTTGTACAAGGAGATAAGAAAGGATTGCTTTGCATTCTTCTGCATGCTGACTGCCAGTTGAACCAGCACCGTTGGTTGAAGATGCTATCCTTCTTCCATTGAAAGTTTTTAGCTCTTTTGTCAATGATCAAGTGACCATAAGTGTGTGGATTCATTTCTGGGTCTTCTATTCTACCTGCCTCTCTCTGTACCAATACCATGTAGTTTTTATCATGATTGATCTGTAATACAACTTGAGGTCAGGGATAGTGATTCCCCCAGAAGTTCTTTTAATGTTGAGAATAGTTTTCTCTAACCTGGGTTTTTTATTTTGTTTGTTTGTTATTCCAAATGAATTTGCAAATTGCTTTTTCTAACTCTATGTACTGAGTTGGAATTTTGATGGGGATTGCATTGAATCTGTAGATTGCTTTTGGTAAAACGGCCATTTTTACAATGTTGATTGTTCCAATTAATGAGCATGGAAGATCTTTCCATCTTCTGAAATCTTCAATTTCTTTCTTCAGAGGCTTGAAGTTGTTGTCATACAGATCTTTCACTTGCTTGGTTAGGGTCACACCAAGGTATTTTATATTATTTGTAATTGTTGTGAAGGGTGTCTTTTACCTAATTTCTTTCACAGCATGTTTATCCTTTGAATAGAGGAAGGCTATTGATTTGTTTGAGTTAATTTTATATCCAGTCACTTTGCTGAAGTTGTTTATCAGCTATTTATCAGCTGTAAAAGTTCTCTGGTGGAATTTTTGGGGTCACATAAGTATACTATCATAGCATCAGCAAATAGTGATATTTTGACTTCTTCCTTTCTGATTTGTATCCCTTTGACTTCCTTTTGTTGTTTAATTGCTCTGGCTAGTACTTCCAGTACTATCTTGAACAGATAGAGGGAGAGTGGACAGTCTTGTTTAGTACTTGATTTTAAAAGGATTGCTTCAAATTTCTCCCCATTTAGTTTGATGTTGGTAACTGGTTTGCCATATATTGCTTTTACTATGTTTAAGTATGGGCTTTGAATTCCTGATTTTTCCAAGACTTTTAACATGAAGGTTTGCTGAATTTTGTCTAATGGTTTCTCAGCATCTAATGAGATGATCATGTGGGTTTTTTTTTTTTTTTTTAGTTTGTTTTTATAGTGGATTACATTGATGGAAATCCATATATTGAACCATCCCTGCATCCCTGGGATGAAGTCCACTTGACCATAGTGAGTGATCATTTTGATATGTTCTTAAATTCACATTGCAAAAATTTTATTCAGTATTTTGCATTGATGTTCACAATAGAAATTGGGTTAGTTCTCTTTATTTATAGGGTCTTTGTGTGGTTTAAGTATGAGCATAATTGTGGCTTTGAAGAATGAGTTGAGTAGTGTTCCCTACTTTTCTATTTTGTGTAATTGTTTGGAGAGTATTGGTATTTGGTCTTCTGTGAATGTCTGATAGATTTCTGCACTGAATTGGTCCTGGACTTTTTTTGGTTGGGAGGCTCTTGATGTCTACTTCTACTTCTTTAGGGTTCATGGGACTGTTTAAATGGTTTATCTGATCCTGATTTAATTTTGGTGCCTGGTTTCTGTCTAGAAAATTTTCTATTTCCTCTAGGTTTTCCAGTTTGCTTGAGTATAGGCTTTCATAGGAGGATCTGATGATTTCTTGAACTTCCTCAGTTTCTGTTGTTATGTCTTTTTATTTCTGACTTTGTTAATTGGGATTCTCTCTCTTTGCCCTGTAGCTAGTCTGGAGAAGGGTTTATCATCTTGTTGATTTTTCTCAAAGAAGCAGCTCCTTGTTTTATTGATTCCTTGTATAGTTCTTTTTGTTTCTACTTGGCTGATTTCAGCTCTAAGTTTGATTATTTCCTGCCTTCTACTCTACTTTGGCATATCTGCTTCTTTTTTTTCTAGTAATTTCAGCTGTACTGTCAAACTGTTAGTATATGGTCTCTCCAGTTTATTTTTGGAGGCACTTAGACCTCTGAGTTTTCCTCTTAGCATTGCTTTCATATTATTTTATAAATTTGGTTATGTTCTGCCTTCATTTTAATTAAGTTCTAAAAAATCTTTAATTTCTTTCTTTATTTTTTCCTTGACCAAGTTATCATTGAGCAGGGCAGTGTTCATCTTCCACGTATATATGGGCTTTTTGTTGTTTTTGTTGTTATTGAGGACCAATCTTAGTCTGTGATGATCTGATAAAATGCATGAGATTATTTTGATCTTCTTGTATCTGTTGGTGCTTGTTTTTTGACTGACTATATGGTCAATTTTGGTATATGGTACCGTGAGTTGTGGAGAAGATTGTACATTCTTTTGTTTTAGGATAAAATGTTCTCTAGATGTCTGTTGAATTCATTCGGTTCATAACATCTGTTAGACTTACTATGTCTCTGTTCAGTTTCTGCTCCCTTGATTTGTCTATTTTTGAGAGTGGGGAGTTGAAGTCTCCCATTATTATTATGTGTTGTGCAATATATGCTTTGAGCTTTAGTAGAGTTTATTTTATAAATGTGAATGCCCTTGTATTTTGAGCATAGATGTTCAGAATTGAGAGCTCATCTTTATATATTTTTCCTTTGATGAGTTAAAAAGTTTCTTTTCTTATTCTTTTTGATACCTTCTGGTTAAAAATCTATTATTATTATTATTATTATTATTATTATTGATATTAAGATGGCTACTTCAACTTTTTTCTTGGTACAATTTGCTTAGAATGTTTTTTTCCCAGTGTTTTACTCTGCGGAAGTGTCTGTCTTTGTCAATAAGGTGTGTTTCCTGTATGCAGCAAAATGCTGGATCCTGTTTATGTATCCTGTCGGATAGTCTATATCTTTTTATTAGGGAATTGAGTCCATTGATATTAAGAGATATTAAATAATAGTTATTTTTGTTTCCTGCTATATTTGTTGTTAGAGGTAGAATTATGTTTGTGGTTTTCTTCTTTTGGTTTTGTTGCAAGAGTATTATTTTCTTACTTTTTCTAAGGTGTAGTTTCCCTCCTTGTGTTGGAGTTTTCCATCTTGAAGAGCTAGATATTGTGTAAATGTGGTTTTGTCCTGAAGTATTTTGGTTTCTCCATCTATAATAAGGAAGAGTTTTGCAGGATATAGTAACCTGGAGTGGCATTTGTGTTCTCTTAGTGTCTGTGTGACATATCTCCAGGATCCTCTAGCTTTCATAGTTTTTGTTGAAAAGTCTGGTGTAATTCTGATTGGTCTGCCTTTATATGCTGCTTGTCCTTTTTCCCTTACTGCTTTTACTTTGTTTTGAACATTTGTTGGTTTTGACTGTTATGTGTTGGGAGGAATTTCTTTTCTGGTCCAATCTATTTGGAATTCTGTAGGCTTCTTTATATTCATGGTCATTTCTTTCTTTAGGTTAAAGAAGTTTTCTTCTATAATTTTTTGAAGCTATTTACTGGGTCTTTTAGTTGGCAGTCATTGCTTTTTTTCTACACTTTCAATTCCTTCATCTGTTTGCTTGTGTTTTCCTGTGTTTCTCTAAGGGCTTGTACTTGCTTTTCTATGTTTTCTTGTATTTCTTTAAGGGATTTAATTCATGTGCTTTTGAAGGCACTCCATCATCAACATGAAGCACTATTTTAAGTCCAAATCTTGTTTTTGGGTGTGTTGGGATATATACTACTTACTGCGGTGGGAGACCTGAGTTCTAATGTTGTCAGGTTTTCTTGGGTTCTGTTGCTTAGATTCTTGCACTTGCTTATTTCCATATTCTTATCTTTCATGTTAGTTGATTTTGTCTCTGATTGGATTTTGTCTCTCCTCTGTGTCTGGAAGCCCATGGGCTCCAGAGGGAGATTGGTCTTGAGTGTTCAGCTCTCTTTGGGCAGGCTGTGAGTTTTGATGGTGATGGGCTGTCTCTAGTTCTGTGTGCAGATGGAGACCTGAAGGGTACAGACCTAGGTATCATGATACCTGCACCCTGAGAGTTCCTGGTGATCTCTCCCCAGATAGTCAGTGGAGAAAAAATGTGGGCTCACCTGTGGGCTCAGGAGAGACAGATCTCCTGTGTCTCCTCTGGGTGCTCAGCTCTATGTAAGCAGGCCAGGAGTTTTGATAGCTGTGGTCACTTCCTAGTTTAGACACAGCCAGGCCTCAGCCATGGTGATTCCGCAGTAGAGACCAATAAGAAAAACAGAAAAAATTCTAAGCTGTGCCTCTGTCAGTGAAGCGAATATGTGAGACCCACAAGTGCTCCACAGCTAGCTGTACCAGCAAGCCAAGCTCCTCCAACATTCCTTAAATAATAAATAATAAAACTACTCATACACAAAAAGTTTAACCAAAACTTTTCCTGTCTAAAAGAAATTCAGGGACATAGGTTGAGCAGAGTCTGCAGAAATGGCCAATCAACAACTAGTCCCAACTTGAGACCCATCCCATTGGCAAGCACCATTACCTGACACTATTAATGATACTCTGCTATGCTTGTAGACAGGATTCTAGCACAACTATTCTCAAAAAGGGTCTACCTAGGAGCTGACTGAAATAGATGCAGATAGCCACAGCCAAACATTGGACCGGGGTTGGGAATCCTTATGGAAGAGTTAGGGGACGGATTAAAGGACTTGAGGGGTATAGAAACCACACAGGAAGACTAGCAGAGCCAACTAAACTGGATCCCTAAGAGTTTGCAAAGACTGAGCCACCAACTAAAGACCAGTCACTGGCTGGACCAAGAACCCTAGCAAATGTGCAGCTCAATCCTAATGGGTGCCTTGTCTGGCCTCAGTGGTAGAAGATGCACCTAATCTTGTAGAGCCTTGATGCCCTGGGGTCAGGTGTGAGCGTGGGGGTGGGGGTGGGGCACCAGGAGGGGGCCTTCTGGCTTTCAGATGAGAAGAAGGTGGGGACCTGGGGAGAGGGACTCTGAGGGTGAACCTGAGGGTGGTAGCATTTTGCAACATAAACAAACAAAACAAAACAGAAAGTCACTCACCCAAATTAAAAAAAAATAAGCCGATAAATAAAAATGATTTAAAAAGAAAATAATTTACCATTTTGCAACCCTATGCATAGTAAAATCTTAGATTACTAATTCTCTGCAACTTGTAGAATTTTTAAATAGATCAAATAGCAAGAAAGGCAAAGGCACTGGGTGAGTGAACTATACTAGTAATTTTGTTTTGCCCAATGGAAAATTTGTTTGACTGTTTTTTACTTTTCTCTGGCATGTGTTACACATGTTAAGACATATTATAACAGACCCCATCTGATTATTATTTATTTAAGTAACCACTGAGTATTTGTGTGACTAGAATTTGTGGTGGTGTTATGTGTAGAGAATTAAGGGATGACAATGAGTTTAGATTTGGGAAAGTCACAATCATCCTTTATTATAGTATCAAGTCAGCAAGTAATTCCTGAACAAGAAAAATGGAACTGGAAATAAATCTACTCGCATACTATTTAAAAAAATATGGTCATAAATGTAAAAAGACACAATTTCTCCATGCCTGAGATAGTCATTTCTTTTTTCAAGTAATACCATTATTTTCAGCCAGAAAAATTCATTTCTTCTAATTAGGTACCATAGCCCATCAATAAGAATGCTGTGTCAGGGATTGATACAGGACTGAGAAAATGAGACAAGCCTTGCCCATAGAGCATGTCCCCAAAATAAGGAGCATGTCCCCAAAACAAGAGACTTTTCTGCTACTCTTTATAAGATAGTAAGATGTGTCTCAGAACAGGTTTGAGCAAGTAGGACCAAAATAAAAATTAAAAAAAAGCTTGAGATTAAAAACATGAAGAAAAAGAAGAGGTAAGAGGAAGACTCCTCCATGCTTTAAGATCTCAGAGTAACAGAAAACAGCTTTACTTTTTTCCTCTGCTAAATCATCTATCATTAAGGGGGGCCTCAAGGACTCTCCAGCAATAACCTGGGGAACTCCTTGAGTTTATGAGTTCCAAGGAATAAGACTCATGCTCAGAAAAGGGAGAGGGAAGGGTCAGGAGAGGGAGGGTTGTAAACACACATATACACATACATGAGAGGAAAAGAGATTTTAAACATATCAGGATAAGTGAAGAAAACAGTGTTAAAGCGAGGCAGCGTAAGTATTTTAACTCGGATATATCCATTATTTTTCAGTGCTTCCATGGTGGGGGTGGGGAAATTGTAGGGTTCTCTCTCACTATCTATGGCTCTCTCTCTCTCTGTCTCTCTGTCTCTCTCTGTCTCTCTCTCTCCATGTATACACACACACACACACACACACACACACACACACACACACACACACACATATTGAACGTGTTTACAATCCTCATTTTCCCGACCCCTCCCTCTCCCTTTTCTGTCTATGTGGTGTCTCATTCCTTGGTAATCATAAACTCAAGGAGTTCCCTAGGTTATTGCTGGAGTGCCGTTGAGACCTCCAATGACAAAAGGTGATTTAGCAGAGAAGAAAATAGGGTGCAACTGAAGATAGTATGTCACTGGGGTCATGATTTCGAAGGTTATCTTTTCCTAGTCATTGTATTTCTATCTCTTCTTTCTCCTCCTGTTCTTTTCCTTTCCCTCTTTCTCTCCCTCCTTCTCTTTCTCCCTCTCTCCACCCTATCCCTCCCTTCCTCTCCTTCATGACCAGTACAACAAAAACATCCTCTTCCCCAAACCATTCATTAGGACCAAAACAATGAATTCAGCTGAGCTTGGCCTGAAACTCCTAAAACAGAATTCATATTTCTCCTATAAACTGATATTTTTACAGTAATGAGGAAAACATTAACTAACACACATTGCTTCCTTTTTCACAGATTTTTATAAAATATGTACTTGTACTTGTGTGAGGAAAAATACTGCTGAGCAGAGGAAGGATAAGGCAGGTAATGTTTCTACTCTAAGTTGTCTGTCAGAGATCAGGCAAATTATAAATTATTTATAAACCCCAATGTAAAATCTTACTATCACTAAAATAAAGGACAGCAGAAAGGAAATAGAGTTCACTTTGCCTGGCAAGTGAGTTTGCTTGTGAAGGGCTATAAAAACGATAAGACCTACACAAGAGTAAGCTTATCAAAATTCTGTCACAGATAGAGGAGCTCATAAGGCCACACCCAAACTTAGGAGCTATTGACAGATAAAGGCTGCTGGAGGAGGGGAGATCATTGTCTTTTCTGCTATAGCCACTCATAAATTGCTAACTCTCCAGTATCTGCCCCACACCCATGCTCTTACAAGCAACCCTAATTAAATTCAATGGGCCATTTAAAAAAGGTGTCCCAAAAAAAGTGTTCAGAGTGAGTGGGAGGAGGATTAAGAGACAGTAAACCCAGAGAACACTCAATACAACCAATTTGTGTGGTTACTGGAAGCTCACCAGGGTCTTCATCAAGTAGAAAATTGCCTAGGAAGCTAGCTTATTATAGATGGTTAAGGGGATTCAGAATCTGAAATGAAATTCTACTGGGTCGTTCCTCTCTGTACTAGAAATATAATCAAGAAACTAAATGTTTGCTTTTAAATTTTGTTTTTAAAAATTCTGAATTGATTCCTTGATTATCCCTACAAATTAAACCTTAGCAATAAAAAAATATATTTGAATTTCTCTAGCTGTCTTTCTTGAAGAATTTGAAAGTTGACCCAGAAGCTGCTCATCTTCTGGGTTACACTTGATCTGTCTTTCAAAAACAATGAACTAAATGGACACCCAGTTCTTTTCTTTTCTTCTTCCTCCTCTTTCTCTTCTTCATCTTTTTCTAGATTCTTTAGAAAAGTGATGCTTATATTGTGCCTCCTGCATTGTGTGACTCCCATCTCTTTTAAACAGCCCTTCTTGTTTAAACCTAAAAATTAACACTTGGAAATTGAAATTATTTCTGATTTTTCCCTCTCCATGGCTTGACATATTTTTTCTGTAAACCTTCAAATTCTGTTTCCATTTAGCTCTGCCCACTGAATCTATCCTAAAAAATGTGTTTTTAAAGCATATTCTCAGTGTTAAAACGTCTTCACACCTATCAGGCACCTGCCTTTGTAGGCTGAGCAGACAGTGAGTGATGTTCAAAAGCTGTTGTCTACAACTTCTTTGGAAAGATCCTGAACTATAATAATTCAAAATACAAGGATAACGAGTGTAAACAGACAACAGAAACACTCAGTTCCAAAGAGTTGTCAATAGGGTAAATTCCGCACAACCCAGAACAGTTTCTCATGAAAAATAGTGAGAATCATACAGTGGACCACTTTGCATCCCATCCTCCAGGGGAAATTCTGAAATGACTTAAAAGCATGGTAAATCCAATTTGGTCATCCATCACCCTCGCAAACCATTCTCTCACTTACCCTAATCTCATACAGATGTGGCCAGATCATCAAAGACCAGCTTTGACACACTTGTACCTTTCTTAAGAAGAAAGCAGAATTTAAAAATTATTTTTGAATTTCTGCCACCTACTGGCAACTTGAAGTGGTTGAACTGAGCACAGAGTGCTCACACTTCCTGTTGGAGGCTAGGGTTATTCTCCCCTGAGCCTTCACCTGGACTTCAGTATCTCCAGTTCACTTGGAGAGAACACAGCGAGCACTGAATGGTCCAAGGGCACCCTATAACCATCCTGCTTGGAAGACATTTTTTATTCCCATGTCTTGTGGTGAGAACCATATGTCTTCCACATTACAGAACTGATCTTGCCTCCTTCTTCCATTTGGACTTGTGTCTCATGGTTTCGGCGGCAAACATATTTCAAGGTGTAATTCTAGAAGGCAGGGTACTATACGCTTGTGGATTGTGCGAATTGAATCTGGATATTGATTTATGTGGCATCTGGATTACATTCTGGAAAGTTCTTGGGGGCAGAATGTGTTATGATTTTGGGTTGCCACACTGGTACACATAGCCAGAATAGCAAAGGTATCTTTTGCCTTGAATTATCATCTGGTTCCTAATGTTAATTGTAACAGCCAGGGCCTAGTCCTCCCTTTACAAAATAACAGCACCATCTCTGTCTTAACCCAGCAACATTCCTGGTCCTGTTTTGTCACTTCTGCACATTCTGATCTTCACTTCAAAGACTTCATTTTATTCTATGGGGCAACCAGAGAGGGATCAAAGACTTACTTCATTTTGCAAAGCCTGCACCGGTAACTTTATTATGTTGGTCAATCGCTCTTTGAAGATTTCTATCAGTGGGTGTGAAACCTGAGTCCTAAGAAAGGCAGACAAGAAAAGCTTTGGGGCAGCCACCAGACAAAAAGGTGTCGTTTATGTCAGATTGAGAAAGCTACACCAGGGATGTAGGAGAAGATCAAAACACTAAAGACACACTGGACATGTGGCAAAGGGTAGTGACCATCTGGAAAAGTGGATATTGGGTTCGTTTATAGTTCTTTATTTACTTGTTTTAGATATAGGGGTAATTGTAATGTAATTCTTTTTCTCCTACTATGTGATGAGTTTAGACCATATTCCTCCCATACATTCCTTTTCCCTCTTCTATTGGGCTTCTTCTCTCAGTCTCCTTTCTGCTTTCATAGAAGTTGTGTGTATTTGTGTTTGCATATGTGCATTCTTATTTACAACAGGTCTAGGATAGTAGTGGTAGCTGGAGGGGAGGAACTCATGAGGCCCTGTGCTCCTCCATTTAATGGTTGCTATAGGAGGGAGCTCTATTATCTCCAAAAGTGTAAACATTGGCCACATTATTGTAATTGACTCCCTTTTCAGGACCTGTAGATAATCCTAATAAAAACTTACTATGCCATTAAATAAATAAATAACTAATACATACATACATACACACATACATAAAAGTAAAATATTGTGGGAAAAGAAAAGATAGCAGAAATGAGAGAAAACAAATCGGGGTGATCGTAGCAAAAATATGTGATATGTATGTATGAAATGGTCATAATGAAGGCAGCTATTATATATAATCAACATTTACTAATAAAATAAACTTTAAATCAAAAATTTCCCTTAAAGGGAGACATTATATTGAAGACAGAAACAATCAAAGGAAGGAAAAAGGGGAGAGATGAAGGGAGAGAGGGAAGGAGGGAGGAAGGGAGAGCAAGAAAGAAGAAAGAAGGAGTATAATCCTATTAATTGGTCATTTCTGTTACTACACAATTGGCTACTGCAGTTGAACACTAGAAGAAAAATCACTAAATCTTAGCCAACCACAAATACTTTCTCTTTAGGTAGAACACCTGTATTCTTTCTAACAAGGCAAAGTCGTTTTTTTCTTTGCAAATGTATGAAAAGATATGAAATTCTCCACACGATGCAATGTTTTCAGGTGAAATCCCCCTTGACCCACAACATAGTGACCAGATGATGGTTTTCTTGGTATTGTTTCATGTAAGTTTTTAGGTCAGATAACTTTCTGAGTTTAAAATCAATTTGTAGAGGGCACGTTGGCACACTTGTGTTTTACTGTATGTCACTGTAGTTATAGGTTTCTTTTTATATGCTTTGGAAGATTACAATTTTAAAAGTAATTTTTGATCAAACATCCAACCCAGTCTGAAAAAAGCACCTCTGCCCCCAGGAAAATTCTAAATGGTTTGTCTGCATTGACTCATCTGGTTTCCCTTAAATGCAGACAGGAGCAGCCTGATTCGGTAGATAAGGGCACAAAGTCACAGAGAATTTGTCACTTACAAACTTAGGTCTGGTGGACGTAAGCAGAGCTCTAACACAAGAGTCTGGCTCTGTGCAATCATTCTTTTGCCTAGTATTTACTGAGTGCTGACAGTGTATCAGGCCCTGTAGTGGGCTGTGAACACGCAGCAATGATGGGGGTGACGAAACCCACACACAAAATACCCTACTCTAAGTCCAATCTTAACATACCCCCTTCTACCCTGTGCTCTAGTTCTACTCCCCATTTCTAAGTGGTCACTTGGGCTCTGTTGGAAGAGGGAAGGCTATAGGAACACCAGAGTCAAGAAGGCACATTTTAATAAGACCAGGAAAAATGTCAGTACACTGGCGAAGAAAACAAAGATGGAAGGACAATGTGCACAGGGGAATGGAGAGGAGACTGTAGATCAGAATTATGCCTGACACCACCTTGACCAAAGCAAAGGATGAAGACAATGGCTGCCGTGGACCACTGGTGACCCATAAGTTTTCAGAGGTTAATCCTGTGCTAGTCCTGACTCTCTTCTCTGTAACACTGTTGCCAAGTATTGTGATTGTCTTATTTCACATTTTCTCATTGGTGAATCTGAGTTCTCCCACTCTTAGTCCTTGGGCTTCTTTTGGCAGCTCATGACGTTGGCATGTGATTTTTTTTTCCCCATAAACTGTCCATACAAATAGTGCGTCACTCTCTACCCACTCCCTCTCCGTCGTATTCCCAGGTTAGTTTGGATGTTGTGCATTCATGGAACATCTGTTGAGTGTATACAATGAACAGGCACTGGTTCAAGTGCTGAGATCTGCCGATACATCCACGTCCAAACCACTGGAATCTGTAAATATTATTTTAAATTGAAAAAAAAAAAGACTACGGTTGTAATTAAGTATCTTGTGATGGGGAGATTCTCCTGAAATTGCTAGAAGAGTGTGGAACAAAGCCGTGTCTTTTATTACAATGGGGAGAGAGAAAGAACGTGACAGAGGAGAAGGAAGTCAGAAGATAAACACAGAAAGACTCGAAGGTCTGGAGAAATTAGAGAGCAATAAGGCCCCACACCAGGAAAAGCCGACAGCCATAAGAAACTTTTGTAAGGTAGGATTTTGTATTTCTAGCCTCCACAACAGCAAAATAATTAATAGTAATTTCTATTATTTCAATCTACCAGTTTATAATGATTACCAGAAGATACCAGAGCACTCTTTTTCTGGATGCTTTATAGGATTTTTGAAGTTTTTCTTTAATTTTGCCAGACACCTTACCTTATTGTAGATCAACTGTGTGTATCTGTATATACCCATGCCCTCTATTAGAAAACAACTCTCAAAGAGTACATCGTATGTATTCATGAGGGCAAGTACAATCTACAGCCATATATATATATATATATATATATATATATATATAAAATAGACAATATGTATGTGTTTGTTCTATATTTCTGTATATATTGTTCTATATATAATAAATGTTTAATAAATGTTTTTAAATGACTTACCTAATTATAGTGGTAATTCATAAGAAACAATAATGATAGTTTGCATATACTTAAAGGGATTTTCTTTCCAATTACTAGAAACCATGGCATTATCTACGGTACAAAGTACAGTGAGATATACCTTCCCTAGCTAGCTACATAGTACACACCCCTGACTGGCAATGCCTACCTAGATATTCAATGAAATTATATGTGCAGAGCTATTAATGATGTCTGACATGGGTATGATAAACAGGAATTGTAACACGTGCACATATATTTTGCCATCTCTAACACAATTCTTGACAGTGGACAAAATGTCTTCTACCTAAACATGAAACACATCCTGTTTCTTCCTTTAAGAATCTTAAAACTGAAATTTGATGGGCAGAACTTATCTGGTGGAGCATCTTCTCATAGCCTGGGCTCCTACTGAAAACACTGAGCAGTGTGACTCTCTTTAACCCAGTATCTTTACATCAGAACCTTTTCTGACCACTGGAGTTCTACAGCCCTTGCTCTCGGAGAATTTAAATACCAACAAGAAAGTTAAATGTGTTTTAGGCTAATTCAGGTTATCAGTATGAGGGGGACTTTTGTGCTGGGATAAGGATGGGACGGTGGGTTCTGATTGACTGAGTGTTTCAACAGAAGGAAAAGGTTGAAGCCTTTATGCAGAGACCATAGACTAAATTTGGAAACTGGCTTTGAAGCCCCAAGTAAAGGGGAGGGAGAGTATTTGCCCATTGTACATCAGGAGGAAGTGTGTGACTCAGTAGCTCTCAGCCTTCAGCTCTGGGTCCCAAAGGAGGCTTAGACTGTCTGGCTGATTTTGCAGTGAGCCTGGTAAAAACTTAGCATTTTGGTCACTCCTTGTCCCCTGAGCAGAGCTCCGGAAGTAGGATCAATAGGGAAACATTGTCAGCAACTGAAGGATGCTATAAATCTTTTTGAGCCCTGACCATCGAATCATTTGAAAGGGGGCTGGCTGGGGCTTCTGGGAGGGGCCAGGGCAAAGGTTGGTGTTCCATTCTAATGAGCCTTTTTCTGCTGCTGAAGGCAGTGCTGTAGGGGGAGGGAGAAGGATTTTTATTTCATTTTATTTTCTAGAAACCAATGCCGTCCATTTTAAAATGTCTTATTCTTCATCAGGTATTTGTCAAGAAGGTAACGGGCATATGTAACGTGCTAGTTAGTGCCATGGAGGTAAATGTAATGTGTCCTCTGACATAAGACTGCAGTGGACAGGATGTTGGCCTTGGAGCAAAAATTATGTAGACTGTCTAGAATGCATTTCAGCAGCTCCGAGACCTGAGGCCAGCTCCATCCCAGCTCTGAGCGTAGTTCCCCCATCTGTAAATAAGCATAGCAATGCTGTAGCGCCCACATCACAGAATGAGGATTACTGGAGAAAGGAACTTTGCCAAGTGCTTAGGAGATAATAAATGTTAATTACAAATAACTTTTCCAGAGAGTTAAGGCTTGCCTTGGAGATGAAGAACAAGCTGTGGTGCATAAAAGAACCCTTCTTACCTGGAAAAGCCACCCTAGGGGTAAGACTTGTTCTTATTATGCTAAGATTAAAGAGCTGTGGGGTGGTTGCTGCCCACTGTTTCTCCTTCACTTGTTCAACTAACTGAGCTCCTAGAGAGAAGCAGGAACACTGGGGTCCGGGTGGTACAGAGCTGAACCAGTGTTTCTGTCTGTGTCTAATATTCTGTTAGAGCTGGGACCATGTCAGAGTTTTCTGTGTTGCTCTAACGCCTGGTAGACCTAAACAGAGCTAAGTAAGGGAGGATTAGCAGGTTTTTTTAATGAAGGATCTAGGAATCAAGAAGCGAATGTAATTTTGTCCTGTGCACTGAGATCTGGTGATAATAAAAACTGTAGATGATAATCATAAATATGATGATATCAGACACTACTCTGTATTTAGTCTTTGAGTCTTTCAAATTCTTTCATGGCCCTTTGGTGTTAATCATAAACTGTTATATAGGAAAGATAGATACTGCTCTTTCACATTCAGCAAGGAGGAAACTCTGGGCTTGTGCGAAGTATAGATAAGGCTCTAGGACCCAGAAGCCTCCATTCTGAACTTTCCCTCTTTTTCACTCCAGTGAACTGGTCAGACACTGTCACTAAGATCCCTGAAGGCTGAAGAAATGTGAATAAAACTCATTTATCCTTCTCCAAGTCACTTCCTGCTGGGTAGAAATCTCGTGTGCTTTAGTGGGCTTCCCACTTCCCTTCCACATCTCAGCTATTAAAGTTGTTCACACATAGGGCTCCCATTGACCCTGGCTCTCTCCCTAATTGAACCCAAGAACTAAAACATCCTTTACAATAAGCACTTCTTTGTAATAGACAGATTTCCTGGACCCATAAAACAGCTTTTAGAAAGGGCGAGCTGTATTTAAGGAAGACATTAATATAGTGCCACAAAATGAGCTTTGCTGACATATGACTCTTTGAATAATTTACTCTAAATAAATTAACACTAGAATTTACATTTACCTTTGAAAGTCCAATTTACTGGAGACTCTCTGAACATGCATCCCCATGAGAATGTTAAAAATCATAAGCCTCTGTTGGACTGATTTGCTATGAACCAAACCATGAAAATCAAAATGATCACTTTTTCTGAAGAAGCCTCCCCTTACCTCATCCAGACCACCAACTGATGAAGTTCTCTTCCCAGGAGTATTCTTGTTGGCTAATAATATGACTTCGGTACCCAGAAAAGACAACAAGAGCGAATGGAAATGACCTCATTCAAAAGTCTAACCTCTTTATTCTCACAAAATAAAAGTTATTACTAAATTCTCTACATATAGTGGCTTCCTTAATCCCAGTGAGATACTCATGGGGAACGCACATAGTGGCCCTTCTACAGACCATGACTCTGATTTAAGTAGGTACCACACTCAAAATCACACAGAGAGAAGCTGGTAGGCTCAGAGCTTATATCTCAAGTCTTATTTAGAGTTCACAAACCAATTTTTCTGCCAAATAATTGACGCCTCAGCAATAAGTTAATATTTATATAGTTCCCATGCTCATTATAAAGCAGACTAGAAATGACATAAAATAATTTAGCAACCAAAATCAAGCCAGGCTTAGCACCAAGGGCAGAGTATTTCCATAGTGTACAGGGCTAGTCATTTTGGGGTATCCTTTTAATTATTGTAAGAAAACTATTTTTCAGAGACTGAAGATAGCTCTCTGTGATTGGGGAACAAAAGATTGTGAACAATGCCTTTAATAGAGTAGAAAGGTAAAAACAGGGACCTTTGGCCCATTAAAGCGAGTGCATGATTTTTCTCTCCTCTCCAGCTGGCTACTAACCAGAGAGGCTGATGGGCATAGCAGGACTTCTGGGTGCATGTGGTTTCAGCATATGGAGCTATGTTGCTGTCTTGAGCCTGGCAATAGCATCACCTCCCCTTCGTTCAGGGCCATGGAACAGTCTTAGTCAGTGTACAGACACTGAATGAGAACACAAATCAAGTCCCTGCCCTAGATACATACATACTGTAATACCACTGTATTTACCACTACACAGTGTTTCACCAACAGCCCTCAGCTTCGTGCAGTCCTCGCCATGGAAGGACCTGATACCCTCCATCCTAATATTCTGGTTCCAGCCACAGAGCAGAGTGGGGAAGAGCTTGGACTTTAGAATCAGAGCTGGCACCAAAACCTGGCTTTGCCACATTGGAACAGTGTGAGTTGTGGCGGATTATCCAACCTCCTAAATGTCGATTTCCTCAACTCTAAAATTAGGCAGCAGTGTGCACCAGTTAACTGTGTGGGCCCCAGAGTCGGGCTCTATATATTTCCATACAAAAATCTATGACTCACATGCTGGCAACATCGTGAAGCTTAGCCTCTGCCTCCATTTCTTATCAGTTAAATGGGTGCAACAAGATCACCTACCACACAGCAGAAGGACAGAAGGGACAGTCCATGTGCAGTGCCGAGTACAAAGACTTGGAAAGTATTATGACTGCTGCAAGTTAAGACAGGCTCAGGACAGAACTTAGAGTGTTAGGGAATCACGGTATAGACGGCGCTACAAATACATTCAGTCAAATGAACAGTTGATCAGATGAAAATCATCCTTAACCTTGCTTTTCCTCTCAAAATTATTCAATCAGTAAATATTGATAGATCTGTTGTCAAAGCTTTCCAGAATCCAATTCCTTCTCCTTTCCCCGCTTCTCCACCCTGGGCTCTTTGCTGGCTCTTCTTTATGACAGTCTCCTAACTGCTCACCCGGCTTCCATCTTTCCACATATGATCTATTCATCAATACAGGGAAATATCGTTTACCTTAGAGTTTGTTCTTCAATGATTTAATTTTTTATTTTATGACAGTGACTTTTTAAAAAGTTCCACCAACACTAAGTGAGTTCCCATATGCCCTTTGCCCAGTGTCCCCCTAACTTTGGGTTGATTCAGAGTGGTTAGAGCCAGAAAACACACACATGTAGTATGTCACTTGCCATGCTTCCTGCTTGGTGTTTGCCATTCCTCTAATGCATTGTGTCTGTACAGTTTTGTTCCTGGATAAAACTTGGAATATCACACTGTACTGAGCTGTTGATTCTCTTGTCTTTTAGCTTGTTAGTTTGTGATAGGTTTTTTTTTTCAATCTGCTTATTTTGGTTTTTAATCTTTTGAAAAACTTTTTAAAGACTATTTTTCTGGTGATGTTTTGCTATAAAATTTCTAAAAGTATGGTGTGACCTTTTCCCATAATTGAGGTTCTGTATTTCTTTTGATGGTATGTATGTAGCATATTTATATACAAGCTTGTGTATATGAGTATATTTGTGTGCATGTACATGTGTATGCATATATGGGTTTTCCTTGGTCATTTTATGTTTTGAGACAGTCTCTCATGGACCTGAATTTTACCAATTCAGCTAGACTAGCTGAGTGTTGAACCTATCTGTGCACTAGGATTGTACACGCATATCACCCCAGAACCTGGCCTTCATATGTGTGTAGAAAGAACTTTACTGAATAATCTCTCCCCCGGTCCCAGATTATTATCTGCAGAACTAATATACCTACTGTTCTCAAGAGGCCATGTGCAGGGACCCTATTGCTGACATATGTTGCTATGGACGAGATGCTTCCCACACTTCTGTCAGTTCATCAGGTTCTACGCTGTGACTGGCCAATATTCTGGACAATATACTTGGAAACTGTAGCAGTGTTCTTTCTTACTCATTTTCCAAATACTCATTTGTATTTTGTTCTATGTTGTTTCAGGTGTGTGTGTGTGTGTGTGTGTGTGTAAGCTATAAGCCATTCAGGTGTGAGTGAAGAGAAGAGGTCAAAGTCAGGTGTTTTCCTTCACTGACTTTGGAGCTCGCCATATTGGCTAGACTAGTTAGTGGGTGACCCTCAGAGTCCCTGCCCTCCCTTCACACTGGAGTGGCAGATGCATGCCATTACATCTGAGGATCTGAACTCGGGTCCTCCTGCTCGGACAGAGAACTCTTTATCCACTGAGCCATCTCCATAGCCCCTGCTTCTATATTTACTAATTTCAATTCTTTTCTAATGAAGGGCAGCTTATTCTCTGCCATGCATTTAATAACTTACATAATTATGTCTTCATATTCTATGGTGTGGATTTGACTTAATTCTATCATATTTATTTTGCTCTTTAGATTGTCTTAGATATGAATTTCATGCTGACCTCTCTCCCCCTTTCACAATTTTGCCATATTTCTTCACAAATTATTTCAAGTTAATCTTGATTTTCCCTTTCTTGTTCCTAATAACTTCTCTAAAAAGCCTATTTTCTTTCAAGAAGAAAATGGTCCCCAAATCCAACATAGCCAAGCCAAGATGTTGGATGTTAGATGTGCATGTGAATATGGGTTGAATTGGTTCTCGGCCCATTGACACTGACTCCCCCACTTAGAAGGTCATCAACCCAAATCATTCCTTAGATCACAGCCCTCTCTGAACCTCTGATCTTATTCACTGCTTAACATTCTTTACCCTTCTACTGATCTTATGGTTCTCACTAACTCTGACCCTCTGGCTTCCCTAAAGAAGTTTGCCTCACTATAGTCACTTGCCTCTTTGCTGCTCTTTCAGCACTAAACAAACTCCCAACTCAGTGTCTTTGCTTTTACTCCTGACTGGAATGCTTTTTATCTAGATGACATCTTTAAGCCTCTGTTTCAAAATGACAATACTTGGGAGAGTATGATAGTACTTACAACCACTACAAAATGATGTTTCTTTCCTCATCACAGACACACACACACACACACACACACACACACACACACACACAAACCAAGTTAGGTAAAATAATCCTGAAAAATAAGAAATGCATCAACTATATGACAGAACTATTGGAATAAAAACAACATAGCATTAGCATAAAATAGGCAGGTTGATCAATAGAATAGAATTGAAGACCTGCATACAACACCATATTTCTACAAACACCTGTTTTTGACAAATAGATAAAAATTATATGCTGAAGAAGTCAGAGCACCATCAACAGATGGTGCAGGTCAACTTGAATAGCTCCATGGCAAAGAATGAAACTAGAACCTTATCTCTCACCCTTGAGTAAACTCAACTCCAGATGGATCAAGGACCTCAACCAATATCCAATATCCTGAAGAAAACAGAATATATTTGAAATTACTGGCTCAGGGAAAGACTTTGTGAACAGCCTCCTGTGCTTCTTAGATTTATGTCATCTTGAGAGGAAGGAGAGTCATTTGGGAAGAGGGAATGTTGACTGAGAAAACAACCCCATGAGACTGGCTTATTGGCAAGTCTAGGGTGCATTTTCTTGATTTATGATTTATATTAGAAAACCCAGCTCACGGTGAGTGGTGCTATAAGAGAATGGGTTGAAAAAGCCATAGAGAACAAGACTGTAAGCAGAACTGCTGCATGACCACTGTGTCAGTTCCTGCTTCCAGGTTCCTGTCTTGAGTTCCTTCCCTGACTTCCCTGGATGATGGTCTACAAGCCCTAAGATAAAATAAACCCTTTCTACCTCAGGCTGGTTTGGGTTATGTTTTGTCACTTCTGAAACCCTAAGACAACTCGAGTAGCTAAGGCATTATTCTATGCACTCTTTGTCTTGCTTAAATTTGCATTTTGTTCTTGTCAATATCTAGAATATAATAATTTTGCATGTTGATGATTTCTGTTCATACATGTTAGAATGCACATCTTATATGTCAACTCTTATATTACCTGAACCTCAATAATGTCTAGCATACAGCAGGTACTCAATAAATGTTTGTTGAATGAATGAATTTATCTTATTAAATGTTATTATGAGAAATAAATAATATAATATGATTTGGGTATCTGGCTTAGTAAACTAGCACTTACCACACACACACACACACACACACACACACACACACATGGTGAGGGCCAGGTAATATAATCTTTATTGAATTAATGACATAAATGGATGTGGTATTTAGCAAATATAATTTAATAAATAATAGCTATTGCTTTTATCATCATGTTTTAATGAAAAATTCAATTTTGTTGACAGCATTAAGTTCGCTATAGTTTCTTTTAGCCTCATTTATTATGGGGGGAGTCATTTTGGCAAGTTTCTTTCTTAAACTGTGAGATGTTAAAGGGAAGTCCTTGATTCTACATCCTGTTCAAATGAGAGTTTTTACAGAGAGCCTGGGGTCACTTGGACATTCTGTAGAGCCCCCAGTTGAATTCTGATTCACATACTGTGTGAAAAAATAATACAAAAAGTTTAACTAATTTGTACAGCTGTTGGTGGTATCAGGAAGAAGCAAAGGAGAAAATAAAAAATGGCCTAGAGTTTACCAGAGTGACAGCCGGGCCTCCTCAAAGGAGAATTTTCTCTGTGTGATGCCCGAACAAAAGAACCATAGGATTCCAAAAATCCCCTTAATCCCAGTACTCCCCAAATGGATTTTCTACACCAGTACTCAGCTTCTTCTGCTCTTACCTGGATGGGACTCTCCACTCACTGTCCCAGCAGATTATAACCAGGCTCCTTGTTGCAATGGTTTGCATCCTTCTTCCCTGACACTGGCTCGGGAGGAGCCTTTCCACCCTCCAACACTCACTTGTGTGGTTTCCCAGTCAAATGCTGAAACACTTACCCAGCTCTAGCACAGCAGCTGTGTGCTGGGAAACCGGCCGAGACACCAGGAGGAGGCCTCCCAGCCATCCAACCTCAGGAAATAAGAGTGTTGGCTTCTTGCCACACAACATTGGTCAGTCTCACTGGGGCCTTAGAAACGTGTGGAATGAAGCCTGGGTGGTGTCTGGACTTAGAACTTGCAGAATGTTTCATAGGATATAAAAAAGGGATGTGGAACACACAAACTTGTAAAGTGTGTCTAGGCTGGGTTATTCGTTCAGTGCTAGAGTGTTCGTCTCAAATGTGCAATGTCCTAAGTTTGAGACCTGTCATCACAGGGAGAAAAAAAAATAATGTCTTCAGAAGAGTTAAGGGAAAGAGGAAGGACTGGAAGAGACATGAGGCTGATTTCTGAAAGCAATAATTAAGTGCTAGAAAGGGTAGAAATTAATATCAAATAGGTAGCATCTCCTCCCACTTGGCGACCATTATCAATATCAGCACCTAACTCAAACAAAGTATTGTGACCATCAGCTGTGATGCTGTGGATGAATTCTTTTAAGGACGTACTACAGGAAAACCAACGCCATTACTGCTTCTCTCCTACTCTCTAGCGCACCTTCTTCTGTACTCTGTCTTTCACATGTTTCCTGGTCTCTCTGCACATTATCCACTCATGATTGAGTGGTAACTGGTGAATATTCAGGCTCAGTGGTTCACTGACTGGAAGGAGAGTAATGTTAGTTTCTGAGTGACTTCTGATACGTTACTTATTCTCTCTGAGACTCCATTACAACATCTTCAAATATTGATGGTTATGATGACAGCTCCTGCCTGTTGGTGAGATATTACATCTTTTAGCTGTGTTTGGGACATAAGGAACTGAAGTGCTATTTTTGTTGTATAAAGGCCCATAATCCTCAAAAAATGAAAATTTGATCACATTTCGCTTATGCTAAAACTACACTGTGTGAGTGTGAATCTTTCCGCTTTGGTTCAAAGGTTGCCCTAAACTCTCATGGTTGCTTGGTTAGGATTATGAACATAAACCCTCATTGTGTGAAGTACGGGCAGCAGTTATCTGGATTCTTGTGTGCATTCAGGGTGCATGAGATGAGTCTTGCTGGTCACTCCCTTTGATTTTAATCTGACACTACAGAGGCCAAGTGGGAACAATGCTATTGCTAGGCTGGAGCCACCAGATAATGCCGCCTTTGAATGTCTGAGCCTGACATTAAAAACTCCTGTCATTATTTGTGAACTGCCCTCTTACAGCAGCTGGAGACTTGGTTCACAAAGCAGAATCCCACTGGCTCTGAGCATCACATAGTCAGATATGGGGACACTGCTTCCTTAGAACTTAATAAATATTCCAGGGACAAACAAACACACTCTCCATGTTTAACTGCAGAACTCTTCTGAGACTTTAACATGATAATGTATGTAGTAAAACTTTAAAATTGAGATGTTGTTCAGCATAATCTTCCAATATCGTTGATCCTAAATCTATTGTGCAGTGTACGGATTTCCCCCAAATGTAATATTTTTATTGATTATTTGGAAATTTCTCATAATGGACCCTGATCACATCTATTTCCCGGTTTTTCCAGGTACTACCCACCCCACCAAAAAAAAAAAAAAAAAGGAAAGAAAAAAAAAAAAGGAAAGAAAAAAATATACCACGGCAAATTTGCTGCAAGTATATAGATCGTACAGAACATTGACGGAGGGAAGTGTGGGTATTTGGCATCAAATAAAGCCGAGACAGGTCTCAATTCTGTGACTTATCGTGGCCATTTGTAATGCAAATGACCTTGTTTTATTAAACTTCATTTCTTTCATGCACTAAACAGAGAGAAAATACAGTTTCTAACTCATTAATGGATCAAGTATACTTTGCACAAATGGTGTGTGTGGTGGTGGGGGGGTTACAGGAAAAATTAGTCCTTCTGTTTTCTGCTACTTGGCTTTGTGGCGACAATGTTTTTCCCACCTCTTCAGATCTATGCCATTGTACAAGGTGGGTACACCGGAAATGTGGCGAACGACCAAAGTACACTCTAAATTTTGAAGACTTAGTTGTTAGATTTTTCTGTTGCTCTAAAAATTATCTGAGAAAACTACTTAAAGAACGAAGGGTTGATTTTAGTCCATGAAGGCGGGTTGCATGTTCTGGATATATGGAGAGACAAAGCATCACACTGGACAGAATATAGTGAAACAAAGATCACCACAAAGAGGCATGGAGGCCAGGAAGCAGAAAGAGACAAACCGGGCAGGCAGAATACCCTTCAAATGCTTACTTCTCCGACCTCCTACTAAATTTCCACCACTCCCAATAATGTCATCAGATTATGAACCCATGAGTGAACACATCTACTAATGAAGCCAGAATCCCCATGATCCAATCACTGTCAAACACCCACAGAAGCTAGAAGCCAAGTCCTTAGCACATCACACATGCACACACTCAACACACACACACACACACACACACACACACACACACACACACACACATACACACACACATTATGTCCACTATTTTTACCTTGGTTCACATTGAAATGACATTTGTTACATTGAATTTAATGAAATATTCCATTAAAATTACTGAAACATCTTCCGTTTTACTTGCTAAAATATGTCTACTACTAGAAAATCTTAGATTACATACTAGGGTACATTTGCTGTTTACACATTTTTTTAGTAGAGACACCATGGTCCAATAGTTGAATGAGACATAGAACTATTCCACTTTTCCAGCCTTTCTTTTTTCAGAATCAGTTAATTCCCAACAGCTGCCCGGAGCCACTGACTATTCTTACACATGCCCAGTTAGTATTTTGAGGGGGCAGTTGCCTGGATGAATTTTCAGACTGTGGCAGCATGACCTTTCTTGCTACTTACTTACTCAATTGGACTTTTGCCAGAGATGATGAATAAAAGAGACATAATCCAAATCTATGTTCAGAGAAAGCATTAATTGGAGTTAACCATTTCAGACTGAAGTTTGGTGTGATACTGTCTATTCTCACACTCTATCCACATCACACAGATACACTAGGAATGCCAGTTTAACCACCAATTAGGAGTGTCTGAACAAACTGTCTATATCCAAGAAGTAACATAAACTGATTACTGGTCTCAGGGGCTTCAAAATGGTATTTGCCTTGAAACAAAGAGTTTCAATGTTTACAGTGCTATTCAAGAAAGAGAATATTGAGTAGTAGTTTTTTGAATACTAAAATAGAGCCACTAGGCACGGAACATAATAAGTTACCAGACAACGGAAAGGAGTAAAATAAATTCTATAGAACTTTGACTGTATCAAGTCAAACACACATACATATACATACAAACTCACACACACATTCACACATCACTCATGATGGTCATGTCTGACTGTATCTAATCTCCAGGAATTATATTAAGAAGCTGCTAATAAAGATTTATAGCAGATTAGCTGTGATATTATCATTTGATATTGAACCTTAAACTGTAATATTCAAAAATATATATGGAAGTAGAGAAAAACAGACATGCGAGCAAGGAAGAGGAAAATGGGAAAAGGACATAGGGAGAAGAAAGTGAAGAAATGAAGGAAAAAATGGAAGGGCTGAGAAGCACAGTTGTTAGTAAATCTTAGTCTGTGAACCCTAGACCATCCGCTGAACTGCTTCAACTTCCCTGAGTGCCTCAGTTAGAATTAACCACTAAAACTTCTAAAATTTCTTTTATGTCAAGTTTTCCTTAGCATCTGCTCAAAAACGATAAAAGTTCAATTTGAAAGACTCAACCTCTTTAAAGTTTATAGATGATACATATAAACATGCACATGTCAAAAACACACATGTGTGTACACACATGTGCACACACCCACACACATCCACACACAAACACTACACACACACACAGTCTATTACTGTCACATTATTTATGCTTTTGTTTTTCTTTCCACAAAAATAATTTCAATTTTTCTTTTAATATTTATACATGATCTCATATCACAAAGTCCCTTGCATAAGATACTGGGATTAAAATCAGACATTTATGCAATAAGAACTGGGAAACTAGGAAGATCAGATATAGAAAAGAGAGGCCAGGTAAGGAAAAATCAAAGTGCTGGGTCGTGTGTGACTCTGGCTGTTGGAGGGTGGCATCAGATTTGGGTGTGAGGTTGACCAGACAGAGTTCTGACTTCTCAACTATTTTTTCAAGACTCTTCTGGGTGGTAAGGCTTTTCAGCCTCCTTGAGTCACTTCCTTTTCCATCCTGGGCCTTCCCAAAGGACAAATCGGTCTCCTGGTACTACACTGCAGTGGACAAAGAAAGGGGGAGGGACAGGAGATGGAACAGGAGCCGCAATTAAGAAATACCGATTGCTGCCTTAATTGAGCTGAGGGGAAGCGTGGAACAGCCAGCAGTGTGGTTTGCGCCAACATCCTTCCAATAAGCAGTGTCTGTGTGGGGAGGAAGTCTGAGCCTTCCTCTCATTCATTCTCAGCATTCCCATCAGAAATCCCAGAAGCACAAGCCAGGAACAGTTGGCAAGGCCAGGCCCGTGTGGGTGAGACATTGTTCTCTACTCTTCTTCCAGCTAGACTTGCCTTGCCCGAACCCAAGCCCAAGCCTAACAACATTTCCTCTTTCTGGAAGGATGCTGGAGGCAGTGGTTGGCAGTGTTTCCCAAGGAATCCATCGTAGTACTATAGGGGCTGTCTAATTAGCTCTTCAAGCACTGTGCCCTTGGAGGTGGGTGATGTTATGGCCAGAATTATAGCTGGTGGCAGCTGGCTACCTCTGTCTTACCATGCCCTTCAGTGCCTGCCCAGGCTTTCCCTCTCAGCCCACATTTCCTATTAAGAGGGTCTGAGTGCTAGCCCACTGCCTGATTAAAGAAGATGGTACTATTTTTAAAACCATCTGTCCCTAATGAGCTTCTACAGTTTCCAGTCAAAGCCCACACGAGGTAGGAGCTGGCCAGGGCCTGTGTCCTTAGCAGCTGACTCGGCCCAGAGGCCCTTAGCAGCCTCATTATCACAATTCCCAGAACCCAGGCCGCTCTTTGTCTTTGAGCTTCTTACTTGTTAGTGGCTTTAGGCTGAATCATGTCTCCCCTATCTTGGGGAGAATGACAAAATCTCCCCGAAAGCAGCTTTATCTAAGTCAGAAACTAAGCATTTATTGTGTAGCTATTTCCTTAGCATTAAAACATTCCAGGGCTAGCAAGATAGCTCAGTTGATACAAATGTTTGCCATACAAGCCTGAGGACTTGAGTTCAAGCCCCAGTGCTCAGGTAAAATAAGATGAGCATGCCTAACCCTAGAATTGGGGAAGTGGAAACAGGTGCATCTCTGGGGCTCAGGGCCTATCAGCTTTGTCTGCTTGGTGATCTCAGGATACTGAGATGCACTATCACAGTTAATTAGGCAATCAATAATCAATCAATAAATAAACTCTCTTTCTCTCTCTCATACACATATATATTTCCTCCTGGAAAGCACACTCAGAAGATTACAAGACCTATAAGGCTCCTTCCTAAAGTTGTATACATAGTAAATAATTACTAGGAAACTTGCTTTTTTATGGAGTAGCCAGGAAGTTGGACATGGAGTTCCAGGCATACACTATTCACAAGTTATCCCTGATGCTGGCATGGCCTTTTGGTGATTTAACTGCCTTTGAATCACCCATAGTCCTGTAAATAACCCAGATAAACTCACTGATTCACTGGTCTCTTCCTGGAACCTACCTGAAGTGAGCATACATTTGTTTGCATTTCCCCGGGAAGTCAGGCAACAGCACTCCAGACCCTGAGAGCATCCATTCAAAGAGGAGATGTAGTGGACTTGCTGGTGGACATCCCCAGATGTGCAACCCATGATGTAACTGCAGCTAGTCTTCACATCCTCACTGTAACTCCCTGTTCCTACTCTCATGGCTATTTTCTTCCTAAAGGTTTTCACAATTTGTAATTGTGGATACCTCAAGTGGGACAGAAAATCAAGCAAACTTAAAGCTAAATAATCCCAGATTATTTCCACATCCACACCTTCATTTGCCACTTACAGGGGCTCTTTTAATCTTTGCCTCCTAATTTCTAAATTTTATTATATTCTGTGTTACTATCTTTTATTTTTAACAAGATATTTGACCAGCTACCCTGCCCTGCCCCCATAGGATACTTTTCCAGGGTCATACTTCTTGACGAGCCAACATCCCTGAGCAGGAGAGGAGAGTTGTCTCTGGTAACTGCTTCTGTAAATTCTTAGACATACTCTAGCCTTGGATCATGAGGCATTTTCAAATAAATCTCTAAGGTCAGAGGGCACTGATGGAGAACATGCGCACTCTGAGTTCACTGGATTTACGGGAAAAACAGTAAGCCCATTCTTTCGCAGGCCTATATACACCATAATAAAACGAGTAGCAAAGCATTTCTCAGAGGAAGACATTCCTGAGAAACCTGAAAAGTTCCGTTTTTGTTAAACTGTGCCTACTAAATTAACAAAAATTGATTTAATCATTAGCCATTACCACATTGAAAATATTATGTTTTTGAATGAATACATATGCCACAAATTAAATGGATGAACATTTACCTTTCAATTTACAGATCATCCCCACCCTTTCCCTCATAGTATAATTTAGCTTATTGCTAGAAATCATATCAAATTATGGATCAGCCTTCATTACACATGGGCTTTGTGGGTCTGGGCAAGCCACCCAGAGTGACAGTTTCTTCATCTGTTAAGTGTGAAAGCAAGACTAGCTGTGACGTCAGCTTTGGAGATTAAAAAACTTAAAGTACTTTGTGGATTCCTCTCCCATATAAGATCCAATGCAAATATAGTAACAACTACCAGAAGGGCTTTCCCTGGGAGTATTTTCATGGTTGGCTCTTCAGTGATGAAACAAATCTGTGAGCTCAAATACAGCACCTCTTGGAAGCTCCCCTAATCCTTATCTGTTGCTGGCATGGTGTTTCTTAAGATCTCAGTATTTTAGATCTGAGATAATCCCAGGTCTGTTGATACTCAACAATGACCTGGAGATCTAGAACGATGTTTACTTTTGTACAATCGAGCACCATGGTGAAAGCAGAAAGCAATGAGACGGATGGGCAGAATGTCCAATACACTCCTACAGTTCATACTCTAGTCTTCCTTGGACATCTCTCTCTAGTCTGGGTAACTGAAGGAATCCTATAAACCTTGGATGCTTTCTGATGTAAAAATCAAAACTCTAATGTAAAAGAGGGCACCTTTCCATTTAAATGTTGACTACCCTCCAGGAAGATATTTACTTGTCTACACAGTTCCCAAGAACCTTCTAAGCTTGACCTGCTTGTATTTTATCAACTCTTTACTCTTATGTGCTTTAAGCTGGCTCTCATGAAATGCTTGTAGTTTCTCAGACTTGAGTCTCTAGGCGTGTGATCCTTTGTGTTTCAGGGTTTCCTTTGTCCACTTCATTATCTTTTCTATATGCGTTGCCTCATTTGAGTCTTCCTTAGCCACTACATCAAAGGATTAGTTATATCTTCTCCCAGATACTGCCAGAGAATCCTTTGCTTGCTGTCCTGTTAGTAGAAACAGTTCCCTGGAGTTTCTCTTTCATTATTCTGCTTTAATATAAAATTGATATAACATATAGTAGACAATCAAGGTATTGAAAAATTATTCTTTTTCATTTAAATTTTAATTAAAATATAATTATATCACTTACCCTTTCTCTTTTGTCCCTCCAAAGCCATTTATGTCCCTTCCCTCAAGCCTCTCCCATGTTTCTCACTCACTCCCTCTCAAACCGATATCTTCTTTCTTTTAATTATTATTGTCATTGTACATATAAACATTTAAGTATGTTAATGCAACTTGCAGAGACCATTTAGTGTTCTGGGATGTGTATGACTTTGGAGCTCAAAGAGATCAGGGCATTTTGTTTGTTTTGTTTCCTCGGCAATTCGGGTCTGAACTCTAGATGACAAGAAAGCATGTCTTCCATTCATAAAATTTGGAGCATAACCCTTCTCCGCCTGTGTTTCTGGCTATTTTCAGTTTGGTGGTCCAGAAGTATCACTTTCAATGCATTTACAAATAGTAGCATATGGCACTGGCAAACGATTTAGACATCCTGATTGTTTAGATGGTTGTCTCTACAGCATTGTGAGACTTCCGTATGAAGAGTGGATGCAGGCCAAAAAAGTGACAGGAATTCTGGACTTAGAGTGAACATCATCTTCTAAAACAAAGATACTTACAGCCTTCTCTGTGCTGCTTTGACCACATTCCTGTGCACTTACTTATCTGTAATCAGAGTCATGACGTTTTTCAGGAATGTTGACAAATACAAACTCACCAGGGAAAAATCTCTAAGCTAGATGGAATTTTCTGACCATGAGTTGTTGTTACCTTAATAAGGTAAGAAGACACCATCTGTACATCTTCCTCTTCTCTGCTGAACCAACTCCGTTATCAGTTGAGTCTGGGATAGAGGCCAACTTCCTGTTGAGCCATTATTAGAGCAAGAAGTGGCATCTGCTCTCACTAGGTCCAGGTCCTGCCCTAAGAGAAAAGAAAACACTAACAACAAAGACAATAAAATAAGAATGTGTCTTGTTAATTTGAGGGTACCTCCCAACTATTTTCTTTACTAAGAATCCAAAGACTAATAGTTTTAGAATCACTCTTAATTACAGAATCATTCCTTCACAAAGGCCTCCACAATTATACTTATCAAGCAGAATTTTCAATTTTATTAAAGCGTTTTGAGATCAAAAGTAAAGAATAAAATATAAAATGTATTGGTTCATATCCCTGAAAAATTCATGGCAAGTGATGACTTCAGAAAAGATCATAATTCTACAGACTTGACTGTGTGGTATTCACTCGTTTCCCATTGCATTTTTCTTCATTTCTTCATTTTTGTTGCTTCTTCTCAAACCTCAAGAGTCAGGACCTGGGGTGGACAAGTAGAGGCACTGGAACAACAATGAGCTTCTACTCCACACATCTCCACACTCAGGAAAGACAATCTCCCCGCACCTAGGCTCAAGCTAAAGTGCTGATCTTGGTTCTTATTGGATGTAGATGTCCCATTCCTATTCACATGCTCATACTGAACAAGACTGTGATTGTAAAAGTGACATGTTCTGACGGTAGGTCTGAAGTCATAAGCCATAGGGTAGAGCTATTATCACAAAAGAATATTGACTAAGAACATGGCACTGCCTGTTCCATGAGAAAAATCCAAAGTGTTACTATCAAAAAAATTGTAATATGAATATTATAAAATTATAACACAAGGCCCACTAATGTAGCCAAATTCTGAAATTGTGTTTATTCTCACCATCTCCTAGCTCTTTCTCTTAAAGAAAATATTATATGTTTGCAAATAGGTACATCTAAGTGTAAATATATGTATGTGTTTTAAGGAAATAAAATTTATACTCAAAGTACATTGATTATCAACATAAAATTTAAATGTATTATTGAAATAAGAGATAATGAACTATGTAAGGAAATGTCAAATAATTCTAATGCCTACAGTAAAATAGCATTTTGAGGAACACTGAACTAAGAAAATATTCATAATATAATATAAAAGGTGGAAAATTAAATATATATATATATATGTATATATATATATAATTTCTGTTGTACTTAGTTCCATATATATATAATATCCAAGTTATCAAGTATCTTTGGGTTTCTTTATAATAGAAAGTTTTAAACATGTTCTTAGTTGTTCACACAATCAGGAAAAAAAAAGCAAGTTACCTTATATAACAACAAAATCACAACCTAGAATCACCTAGAATTGCTTAGTCACACTGCTCACACCACCAGTCCAAAGCAAGCTCTGACCTTTAGGGAGATTTTGACTGAGTAAGATCACAGGAAATGTTTGCTATGTGGAGAGTGTTCTTGATGGAGGGTACAGCAGTGTTCTCAGAGCTACTAACTTAGGATAATTTTAGAAGTTATCTGGCAAAATTGATTGCAAAACAGACAAAAAATGTCAACATAAATCTACTAATTATTGCCTTTATGAAAAATAATTATGAGTACGAGCCCATAGTTTCACATTTTGAATACTGTAAACAGGAAAGTTTTTTTCTTAAGACAAGGTAATCCTATATAACTCAGGCTAGCCTTGAACTCAAGAGCCTCCTACTTTTGAAGTCTAAACTGGGTACTGAGATTATTACTATTCCTTAATAAAGTATGTATTCTAATACCCAGATATGAAAACAACATTTTTTATTTTTGATATGTAAAACAATAATTTCTAAAACTGTGGAATAACTCTTTTTCTCCCTCCCCCCCACCCCGTGTATGTGTGTGTCTGTGTGTCTGTGTGCCTATGTGTGTGTATGAGAGTATGTATGTGTGTGTGCATGTATGTGTGTGAGTATGTGTGTGTATATGTGTGTGTTTATAAAAATCCCATGCCCTGCAGTGGGGAAAGGGAATTTGTAGAGTCTACCTCCAGCTGAAAGACAGGGCATCAAGTGAGGGGTGGGGTTGCCACCCCACAGTAAAAACCTCTGAGCCATAATTGTTCTTGTCTGAAAGAACTGCAGGGACAAAAATGGAGAAGAGCCTGAGGAGGGAAAGCAGGTCCAGCCCCAAGGCCTAACACTGTTACTGAGGCTATGGAGAGCTCACAGAAAGGGGTCTATCATGACTGCCCTCTGAAAGACCCAACAAGCAGCTGAAAGAGTCAGATGCAGATATTTACACCCAACCAATGGACAGAGCTGCTGGCCCTTGTGGTTGGATTAGGGGAAAGCTGAAAGAAGCTGAGGAGGAGGGCAACCCTGTAGAAGGACCATCAGTCTCAATTAACCTGGACCCCTGACATCTCTCAGACACTGGATCACCAACCAGCAGGTATGAGGCCCTCCACATATATACAGCAGAGGACTGCCAAGGCTGACTCAGTCAGAGAAGATACACCTCAATAGACTGAAGGTTCCAAGGAGCAAAAAGGTCTGGTGGGGTAGGAGGTGAGGGGTGGAGACATCCTTGTGGAGACATGGGGAAGGGGGTATGAGATGTGGAACCGTCAGAGGACCAAGAGGATAAAATCTGGAGTGTTAAAAAAATTAAATTAAAATTAAAAAATTAAAAAAAAAATCTCAAGGCTAATCTGGTCTGCATAACAAGATCCCATTTCAAAAAAACACAAAACCAAGCAAATGACAAAATATTTAAGTTTCTAGATATTACATGGTAATAGCTCCTTGTATGCTCAGAAAGTGGTTAGTTAGATATTACTGTGTTGAATATGGATTCAACAATTACAATCTTTCTAACAACCCCTCTAGAAATGCTAATGATGTGCTGTAAAAATGAACATTTTGAGTCTTAAAAACTTAAAAATTAACTTACTTAACTCAAAACTGTTTCTAATGATATCAATAAATAATGTCAAAATTCTGTGGAGAGTTTAAACAGGGCTTATGATATATAAAAATGTGTAATTTCAACAGGTGCATTTTATGTAATTACAATATATAAGTATACAATTTAAGAAATTGTATAGCATATTATTCATTTGATTATTTCATCTACATATGTAGAAATTTATCTATTCATGTTGACAACTTTTATGTTGATTTTATGTTGGGAAAGTAGCAAATAACTTGAAATTAGGGCATTCATAAATACATAATACATATAAGAAATTCAAAGATGATTTTTATGATGATGACTTAATTCTTTTTGGAATATCAAATATCCTAGCATTTCTAAAAGCTGATTTGAACATGTTATCTCTAAATTTGCTAATATCTGTGCTAGGCCAATTTTTTTTAGCTTATCTAAGAGAAAGAATCCTTGGGTCTGAGGTTCAAACTTTGTCTAAGACCTGCTAAGACTGAAGAAGGAAATGCATCTACCAAGACTTATCTGTTTTAGATTCTAAGACTGAAGAAAGAGAATCCTACCTTTTCGCTCTCTGTAACTGTTAGGAAGCCCTTTATCTTAATCTCTGGTTTCTGCCTTGTCAGTGGAGGGGAAAGTAGGAAACTCACATTAACTATAATTATTTTCATAGTCTAAATACATGAAAGCTTACTGTAATAGGAAGGATTCTCTCAGTACTAGAGTCCAGAAATCTGAAATCAAGGTCCTACCATGATCGTCACCTCCCTCATGTTCTGAGCGAAGACTGCTCCCTGTCCCTCTCCTGATTCTCTAATCACAGACAGCTGTTGGAATCCTTGAATTATAGGCATGTCCACATGCTACTCATAGGGTACTTTCCCTTCTCTCTAAGGACAACAGTCATTGGACTTGTAGCCCACCTTAAATCTTACCTTAAAATCGTTTTAAAGTCTTCTTTCATTAATCATTTTATTCATTTACATTTCAAATGATATCCCCCTTCCTGGTTAATTTATAAACAAAAATTTCTTTTTTAAATAGGGTCAACCTCACATGGGTTGTATGTTAGGATTTGGGCATATCATTTGGGAAGGGGATCATGTCGCAATATACCTCCTTCTTTGCTTATTGAACAGCAAGCATGTTGATTAGTTTGGGTCAACTTGACACAAGTTAGAGTAATCTGGAAAGTGGGAGAGTCAGTTAAGAAATCATCATTGTTGGATTGGCCCGTAGGGAAGTCTGTGTGTCATTTTCTTGATTAATGACTGATGCCTTAAGAACCAACTTACTGTAGGTAGTGCTTCCTTTGGGTACGTGAACCTGGGTTGTATATAAAAACAGGCTGAGTAAGTCCTGGAGAGCCTGATGCGGAAGACCCCCACCCCCCACTTCAGTTCTTGTCTCTGGGTTCTTGCCCTAGCATCCTTTTAAGGGAAAACAGTAAGCTACAGGATGAAATAAGACTTTCTCCCCAGCAAGTTACTTCTGGTCATGGTCTTCATCACAGCAATAGAAAGCAAACAAGGACAGCATGTAAGTATTTGGTAAACAAATATTAAAAATAACAACAACAGAGAACAGTAAGTCTATAGTGCTTGATGGCTGGGACAGGCTCTTTCTTGATTCATTGCCAATATCTCAACAGAACCCAATAACACAGAGCACACAATACTGTGGGGGCTGCTCAGTCTTCATAGTGCTGTTACTAGTCTTCACCAAAGGGACATGAAAATAAGGAGTTGAAGGTGAAATTAACTTAAAAAGAATAAAACCACTAGATTGGAGGTCCTTCTTCCATACTTTCCTATGATATCTCTTTTTTACACATCACAGTTAGGGGCAAAGACTATCTTGTTCACTGTTGTATGACTAATCATGTTATAAAGAGTCCCTGTAAATATTTGCTGAATAAAAAGAACGTCTTCAGCACATTGGACCATGGATCTACCTACTATCTGGAGTCTCATCTACTGGGCTCACTCCCAATTTCATTTTGAGACATAGACCACTTTCTTTTTTTTTTTTTTTTTAAGGGCCTTTCTTCTAAGAATATGCAACAAAAACTTTCCTGCAAATCCTAGAGCCTTTGCATTAACTAAACCCCAGAGGGTCTTTGAGTCACCCTTGCTTTTTTTTTTTTTAACTTTATTTTAAAAAACAAAGATAAATGTACAGATTTTTAGGCATTTTTTCACAAAAGTATACAAATACATTTTATAAGGTTGTAATTAAGTATTTATGGGTACATATACATATACATATGTATATATGTAATATAGGAAAAGAGGTTATTAATTTGAGGAGATAGGAGAGAAACTGGGAGGGGCTGTAGAAAGGAAAGGGGGATGTGATACAGTTCTATTTTAATTAAAATATATCATAGACCACTTTCTTAAGAAGCTCTGTATATTAGGGAATTTACTGTCCCTGAGAATTAAAGTGAGCACAGGTGAAGACAGTTTCCCATCAACAAACTTCTGCCTTCTCTACAATACATAAGAAATTTAAATATAAAGTGCCTTTGCAAAACTTCCAACAGAAACAAATATATTTCATTAAGGAAACTCTCTCTCTCTCTCTCTCTCTCTCTCTCTCTCTCTCTCTCTCTCTCTCTCTCTCTCTCTCTCTCTCTGTGTGTGTGTGTGTGTGTGTGTGTGTGTGTGTGTGTGTGTGAGACATAGACAGAGAGACAGAGACAAAGACAGAAACAGAGAGGAAGAGAAAGAGGGGAAAGGAAGACTTCATTCCATCAAAATTGAGAGGCCTAAAGGAAGAAGGAGGAGGAGGAGGAGGAGGAGGAGGAGGAGGAGGAGGAGGAGAAAAAAGAAGAAGAAGAAGAAGAAGAAGAAGAAGAAGAAGAAGAAGAAGAAGAAGAAGAAGAAGAAGAAGAAGAAGAAGAAGAAGAAGAAGAAGAAGAAGAAAAGGAAGCACTTCCTAGAAAAAGGAAGATTAGAACACCATAGAAGCAAATTCTGATAATAGAGCTCATGGAGACTTTCAAGCTATATTTTGAGCTTTGTAAATTTTTTTTTTCTTTTTAAATTCTATCCCTGATCTGAATGTGAATCTTTTTCCTTCTCTTGTAGCCTATTACACTATACTTTTGAATGCCCTTCATTAATTAACAACTTTTTAGATAGACTTCTGTTGTAGTTTGAATGAAAATGGCTCTCAAAGGCTTGATATTTGAATACTTGGTCTTCAGTGAAGATGCTGAGGAAAGATTAGGACATATGGTGTACCACTGGGGCTGGCTTTGCGTTTTCAAAATTCCTGCAATTCCCAGTTAATTTTCTCTGTTCCCCACTTTACATACGAATATAATTTCTCACGTACTTCTTCAGCACCATGCCAGCTGCCTTACTTCCTGCCATGAGAGTCATAGACTTTAGCCCTCTGAAACTGTACTTCCCAATAAAGTTTTTCTTCTATAAGTCGCCTTGGCCAGATTTTCCCTTCACAACAAGAGAAAAGTAACAAAGACAATTTTCTGTAAGTATTCCAAATTTGATCAAAGATTCTGCCATCTTCCAATGAGAGGGGCATGAGTGTTGATTAGAAGGATGATTAGTTTTGCATCTGGGCAGACACGGACCCTGCCAATCTACAATGTCAGCCATCCTCCTCTGTCTCTCTTGCCTTTGTGTTTCTTTCTCCTCGTCTCTCATTCTCTCTCTGCCTTCTTCGTCTAATCCAGTAGTGTCTCAGTGTTTTAAGCCTTGCTCACACATTTCTATTACTACTTCCTCATTAATTCAAAGTATGATTAACAAGTTGAACAATACTTACTTTTGGATTTTCTTTCATTTGGACACATTCTAGAGTGTTCATAATGGTTAAAAATCTGACATTAAGACCTTTTCTGCTTTCTTCCTTAGCATCTGGGGCAATGCTGGTCACTGATGAGGTTTCTCAATCAAAACATATAAGAAATTAGTGTTTGTGTCTTTACAATAGAATATAGGTTAAGTTTTAGTAAATTACAACGAAGGCTAAGAGTGAGCATGATTTTATGTTACATACAGAATTATAAAATAATATGACTTCAGAACAGATTATAAAAGGTGAATGTTTTGGGTCTCACTTCTGTAGATCTGAACTTGATACACAGCTCATGCCAACGTGGCAGGACTTTAGTGGAAGTTCATTACGTGCAAGCCAAGCTCTCTTCCCACCCAAGCTCTAAAAATGTTCTGATATTGATTAAGAGAGGAATTTTCCTATGACAAATATTATCTCTAAACACATTTGCTCCAAATTTCAATGTAATTATGTCCAGACTCAAACACATTTAAGTTATTGTGGCAGTGTATATATGACACTGAGTAAGGGCTTGCATGTACACATAGTGTTCGAGCATTTGATTGTATGTAAACTATGAGATTTTAGAAGTCTATTCTTTTCCATCCTCAAAACCGTGGAATTGTGTCTCTGTTCTTGGAAAGGCCTCCTGGCATTCTGCTTTGACTCCAGCTATAGATGTGCCCAGCTGGCAAAGGCAAAGACAAGATGCTTAAATGTTTATGTGCTACACTGCTCAATTTTAAATCCACATTTTCTCATTTAAATATTTCCAGGAAAGCAACATATACTCAGTTCACATTTGGTGCCACATTTCTTCTCTTATTACCTTTTCAAACCACCTCTGGAAAGCTACTCCTAAATTCATAGTGTGCCTCTCCTTTTAGAAATACAACTTGGAAACACACTCATTTACCCTCAAACAATCCAATGAAATAATTGCTTGCTAACTGAACACTGGTGAGCATATAATACTATAATTTGAATACTCCTGAGGTGTCTTTCTCTCTGTCTCTCTGTGTTTCTCTGTGTGTGTGGGGGGGAGCACTTAACTGAATTATTATCTCTACGTGAAGGTGTCTTTACATAATGTCATCCACTACATTTCACTCATCTCTGTGTCTTTATTCAACTGTTGGTCAAATTCTCAATGATGTTAAGCTTCTTACATTCTCATGCTCATTGCCACTGAGGCTCAAACAGCTCACTGAGACTTTACTTGCCATTGATCAGGTGTTTAGAAATGGTTGCCTACCATATAGTAGGGACCCAATACATATTTGGAGTTGATAAATCAATAAATGAATTTAAGCAATGCTTATACATTGCTCAAAGACCAAATTCAATTAAAAATTATAAGGCATTCTCATCTTTGTGAATCGGAAATGAAATGCAGAACAAATTTAATATTGGGAAGGTCTCAGTGTGTGGTGTGTCACATTCAAGACTAGATACCACGCACACAAACCCACACAGGGGCTTCCATCTTGGGCTTTTGTGTTGCTCCTTCTAGAATAAGTCAGCCTCAGTATCATAAGGGTGCACAACTGAAGAGCTATAAAAAGGGGAATTGAGACCTCCAGCCAACACCAAATACAAATATATCAGCCCCATGAGCACACATCTCACTCTGGTGTATCTTGCCCTCAGATGACTGCAGCACCAGATGATATCACTTCGTTGTACTTGAAGTCCTTAGGTCTTGGGTCAGTTTACCATTCAACCACAGAAAAACTTACAGAGGAAAACATGGCTACTGAAACACACAGAGGCCTCCCTGGTCAACCGTGTCATCCCTCAAAACAGGAAAGCTTCACAACAAAAACTGTTCATATTCAGAAAGTGGGTACAAATGAAGCCTCGTGGACACTGGTATAATGAGATGCTGGCTGGACCAGCGTGAATTCTTGAGCATGCACTTTCTGCTTCTATTTTCCTTGGCTGTACCTTTCAGTTACTCCCACAACCCACAGTAGAAATGGTGATTTCACAAAGCAACAGGAGAAATAAAGATACTGTGTCGGCCACTGGGAAAGCTAGACCAACATTGCTGAACTAGTTACAAAGCTAGAGTAGTCTGGAGATTGGTTGCATTCAAATCTAAGAGAGGCATCTCTTCTTCTGCAGCGTCCTTGTGGACACCTTAACCAAGAACAGAAGGAGTTAGGACTTCACTCATGTTTGGTCAGCGTCCTAGAATGATTGCATGGTTTGCCAGGTGTCTGTATTCTAGCTTTGCATCCTCAAACTCCAACTCCATTCCACTCTGCCACTCCTTTTGGAGCTGGTGTGATCCATAAACCCAGACCCAGCAGGAAAACTTGGAGAGAAGTTGGAGGCAGGCCACTCCCACAGGATCCACAGAGTAGCTGAAGCAGCACAGGACTTCTCCCTGCCTGGGACAGAGCCAGATTTGTAAGCCTGGCTCAGAGGCCCTGCCTTTATTTTTAGCAGGTAATCAACCCTCATTTTGTTGTTCTCAGAAAAGCCCCACCCTTGTCTAAATGGCTCATGTAATTAGCACCTCTCGAGCTCTAATTCCCTCCCTAACTGCCTGTAATTATTATCTGCTGACCTTTGTTCCCTTAATTGCTGTTTGACTCCTGATCCAGGGGTACTGCTCTGCCTTCTCCCTTTTCCCTCCCTTCTGACTCAAGCACTATTGTGTACAGTACAGTATTTGTTTTTCTAGTCCCAGGGAGTCTTTGGAATCCCCACTTCTCTGCTATTGGCGACAGCTCCAACTTTCACTTGAAGAAAGGCTGTTCTGCAATATACAAAACTTTCTCCAGCTTATCCTTGCTGCTTTCTTGGACATAACTTCTGGGGCCAGCAAGATTGGGCAGTAGGTTAAGATGCTTGCTGTCAAGCCTAATGACTTGAGTTTAGAATCCCAATATCCACAAGTTGTCATCTGGCCTCTCTATATGCCCCTCCCATGGCTTCTGAAACCACATGTGCACATGTATGTGCACATGCAAACACTTAGTTGACAGATTGATTAGCTAATTTAAATTTTTTATGGAATTAACTTTCAAATCAGAATAATGAAACCTATTCTTGTGAGAAAGAGAGGATGGAGACAGGCAATAATTCAGGGATTTGTTTCTTGTGATGAGGCTTCCCTGAGGAGAGAGCACACAGCTCCCTTGAGGCTGTTTGCATTTGACCCCAGAAGTTCTCACTCATCTAAGTTAGAAAACTCAAAATTGAACCACCTGAGAGATCTGTTTCTGGACACACTAGTCATGCCTAACCTACCTTAATTCTAATCTTAGATTATCCCCCCCCATCAAATGTAGTATCTCTACCCCCATTGCTACACTAATTCTACTTGTTCTTTTCTCTCTCCGAATTGTCAGATTCCCTGATTTTAGTGGACATGCTCATCAGCATCTGAACAAGACCTAGTCTATCTGAACATGTTCCTGTGGGTGTGCACAAGTAAGCATATGTGCACAGCTGATGGTGGCTGGAGGTGAACACCACACACATCCTTCCCTATCGCTCTCCACTTTCTATTTTGAGACAGGGTCTCTCATTAACCCTGGAGCTCATGGATTGGCTAGACTGTGGCCAGCGAGCCCCTGGGATCCTTCCCAGCACTCGGATTACAGGGACTTGCCATCATGCCGGTGAGTATTTTCTATGAGTACTGGAGATCTGAATTCTGGTCCTCACACTTGCAAAGTAAATACTTTACCAACCCCAGTGACCTTATGACAGGCTTCTCTGAGAATCATCTCCTCCTTCATCCTGTTTATGGGATAATATCTCCCAAAAGTCACACGCATTTTCTATTTCAGCTCCCTCCTCTCTGGTTTTCATTAAATCTATATTACCATGTTTTTTTTTTTGCTAAACACAACCCTTTGTCAAGGTTATCGGTAACTTCCACATGGCTAAAATCAGTAATCAATCCTGTTTCCTTGTCTTTCATATTGAAGATGTAAATTTGTCTCTCTCCTACATAACCCCTAAGCTTCCAGACTTCCAGAAATACACTCTTGGTCTCTTCCTGCTGTCACACAGACAGGTCATTTCCTACATTCGGCAGGAGACGGGGGTGGGGGGAAGGTTCTTCTTTCCAGTTGGAGACTGAGTCCTCACATTTCTCCATGAGATCACGGATCACATCTCATAGTTTTATGCCATCACTGTGTGGGCTGATGACTGCTAAGGTCTGTTGTTCATCCTGACCTCACCAACGAATCTCTGATTCACACACCCAATATTTTATTTATCACTCACCTAATGCATAAACAAGCCAAAATAACATATCCAAAAGCAAACTTCTGTACTTTCTGGTACAACAAATGCCCCTCCTAACATCATCCCTGTCACCATCATCCTGGTCTCGGTTACACTGACTTGATTTTTTCACTTGCTTCAGCCATACTCTGAAGTCATCTTTGGCTCTGTTCTTTTTCTTTGCCACATATCTAATCATGCTGCAGATTTTATCAGTGTTTCCTTCTGATTATATCTACCATCTGAATACAAGTAATACTTTTACGATCCTAGTCTTAGAAACCACTGTGCATGTTTCTATTACTAAGCAGAGTCCTATTTCACTCTTTTTATTATCAGAGGCCGATAGACTTTATCAGATCATGTTAGCCCTTAGTTCAGAACCTGTCCATGGTCCCATCTCAGTAAAATTTGACATCCTCAGACAAATCTAAATAGCCTGGCTCTCCCATATTCTTCTAGACTCAATTCTTGTAATTTTATCCTTCTGCTCAAGATATCTTTGACCAAGGACTCACCAACCAAGTTTGCCATCCAGGATTTTAAACTTACACTGCTAAACCTTCTACCGGCAATCTTCCAAATTTTTTGTTTCTTCTTTCAGGTCATTGTTTACATATTACATCATTTGTCCCTTCTTGAACCACTGTGATGGATACCTCTAATATATTTATCATAATACCCATATTATGTTTGACCTTTTGCATAATATTTACCATAGATTATGAACAGAACACATGTTAGAAGAGATGATGAGAAATCACACCCTGATCACGTTATATTTACGACTCTCTTGCCATCAGGGTCATTGTAAAGATGTTCTCTTTTGTTCACTTTGAAGGAATAAATGTCCATGGTAGAACACTTACTGACATGGAGTGAGAAGTAACCTTTAGAAATAAGAGGAGTGACCTTTGACCAATAGCTGCAAGAAACTAGATGTCCTTGTTCTACAAAACAACTAGAATGACCTTTTATGTGGTTTGTTTTGGGCAAGCATGGTGGTTCATGCTTGTAATTCCACAACATGGAGGGATAAAGCAGGGCAACCATGAGTTTAGGAACAGCTTAGACTATACAATAAGTTCAAAGCTATCACGGAACTCTGCCTCAGAAACAGTAAAGGCAGAAAAGCATTAGTATGGGTAAAGTCCTTGATTCAATTTCATGTGCCACAGAAGAAAAAGAAAATTAAATTGATCTCCATTTGAGCCTTGAACTGGAAATACAATTCATACAACATTTTGACTATAACTTCATAAGATCCAAATGCTTCAGCCAGACAAACAGTGCCTACAGGAGTTAAGTCTTGTAAACGACCAAGTTTGTATTAATGGATAACAAATAAAGACATCCTAAAATCCTCCTTTCCACGGCCAACAGGTTGGGAAAAAATCTTTACCAATCCCACATCTGATAAAGGTCTAATATCCAATATATACAAAGAACACAAGAAGTTAGACTTCAGAAAATCAAAGAATCGTATTTTTAAAAAATGGGTTATAGAGCTAAACAAAGAATTCTCAGTTGAAAAATATTGAATGGCTGAGAAGCACCTAAGGAAGTGCTCAACATCCCTAGTCATCAGGGAAATGCAAATCAAAATAAACCTGACATTCTACCTCATATCAGTCACAATAGCACAGATCAAAAACTCAGATGATAGCAGATACTGGCGAGGATTTGAAGAAAGAGGAACACTTCTCCACTGTTGGTGGGGTTGTAGACTGGTACAACCACTCTAGAAATCAGTCTGGTGGTTCCTCAGAAAATTGGACATGGTACTACCTGAAGACCCAGTTTTTCCACGTCTGGGTATATACTCCAAATATGCTCCAGCATACAATAAGGACACATACTCCACCATGTTCATAGCAGCATTATTTATAATAGCCAGAAGCTGGAAAGAACCCAGATGTCCTTCAGTAGATAAATGGATACAGAAATTGTAGTATATTTACGCAATGGAGTCCTACTCAGCTATTAGAAACAATGACCTTATGAAATTCCTAGGAACATGGATGTATCTAGAGAACATCATCTTGAGTGAGGTAACCCAGTCACAAAAGAACAGACATAATATGCAGTCACTGATAATTGGAATTAGCCCCAGAATATTCTAAATACCCAAGAAACAACTCACAGACCATATGAAGCTCAAAAAAAGAAAGGCCAAAAAGTGGAAGCCTCCGTCATTCTTAGGAAAAAAAACAATAAGTGTATAGCACCCTCTCAGAGTGGGGTACACCTAGACTTTAAATCATTAATAACTCAAGAGCAAAGAAGATCGCCTTGTGGCAATTTTTGGTATTTAAAAATTATTGTGTTTATCTTTACACACCAAGAAAACTTTGACTATTTCCATGTTATGTTTTGTTTAACATGTACTTTATGCTCATTGTAATTAGTAAGATTTCAATGCATACAATCAAACCTTTAAAATAATGAAGTACTGACAAAAATATATTCATATAGTTTTATGCAAAATGCTTTTAAAATCTGTACATGTATCTCTGTTTCTTTTAAAAATTGTAAGAAAAAATTCTCCTTTCCTGTTATGTAGTTTTTCTCACCTTTTTAAAAATAATGAACAGTTGTTCCATCTGATACTTATATTTAACTTGGATATTTATTATCTTGATCCTTTTTTCACTAAAATGTAAAATTAAACAAAATTTCATAACTGATTTGTAACTCAGTTCCTAACACAAACTAAATAATACTTTTTAATTAGTGTATTAGCACACTTCCCATTGCTATAATGAAACACCAGAGGCAAGTTACATTGTAAAGAAAAAATATTTATTTTGGTTCACAGTTCTGGTGGCATAAGGGGATTTCTATTTTATTTATTTTATTTTATGATTTTCTTACTGGTAAAGTCCAAGGACCACAGAATCCAATGACAAGAAAGCAAAGAAGAAGAAATCTATACATGTATCTCTTTTGATGCTTTCTTCTTGCAAGACCATCAGTATTCACTCTGACTTCACCATGACAACCTTCTGTAATTGACCCCAAGTAAAATGATGTACATTAAACACCATAGTCACAGTAAGTTTCTAGTCCCTGGTACTACATTTGTTAAACCTCAACCAGAGTTGTGGAATTGGTTTTATATTTTAACACTATCAGCACTTTCACGTGTTCAGAGGTCAGTTAAGAACACTACTAGAAAAATAAAACAATGCCAGCTCCTATTAACACTAGATTCAACAGACTTCAAATTACTGTCAGATTCCTGTGCATTTTTCTAAGTGCGTTATTCAAACTTCCATGATTATATCATTGAAGATGAGGCCTGAGAAAGCATTGAGCCAGAGGGGGGGAATAACAACTCTCCTATAAGCATAATAGCTACTTCTTCAACAGTCTCAGATTCAGATTCTGTTGGCCATTTCCGTATGTTCTTCCTCCAAACATCAGTGAATTCTTCCAGTGCCAACTAAAATAGACTCCCTCAAGTGCTGAGGCTGGAAAAGGCCATAGTATGAAGTGCAGAATCACAATGCGGCTGCTTTCTGGGGAGCCCCTCTCAAGGCTACCCCCTTGTTTAGCTACTTCCTCTCCCATGTCCATTTCTCTCCTTCCCTCCATGCTTGTCCTTTGGAACCACTTCATTAATAAACCACTTAAAGTATTGTCTCTGGTCTTACCAGACACATGTCAGGCACTGTTCTACAGCCAGTGACGATAATGAAGCAGGCACCAGATTGATCAGCTATGAGTGGGAAAACTAAAGTACCAGAGTGGTGGGAAATTCAAAATTAATATTCTAAGCATATTTTACTTTAAACTACACCAGCATAAAGACAACAACACATACTAGGTGATTGATGAAGGAGGTAAAAGAAATGAAGGTCTCTAATGAGAATCTGCATTCTAGAATTGCTCAATTAGCATTTGAACGAACCCAATCAATACTCCCTACTTCAAAGGTAACAGCAGGAGAAACCTAAGAAATTATTTGTCACTGCTAAAATGAGGTTTGGGATTTGAGGCTAAGAGTGTGCTGCAGGAAGATATTTGGGAAAATGGGTGTAATATGAGAATTGGTCAATCCAGCATGATAATATTTTGAAGCATAGTCATAAACCTGAAATTCTATGGGCTCTTAGGTAGACGATATCCAGCAAGTTGGATTCTAGCCTTTGAATTTCCTACAAGTACTAATTACTTAGGTTGTCGAGCTAAAAACATTCAATGGAAAAAGGACAGCCTCTTCAACAAATGGTGTTGGTTCAACTGTCACTCAGCATTCAGAAGAATGCAAATCGATCCATTCTTATCTCCTTGTACAAAGCTCAAGTACAAGTGGATTAAAGATTTCCACATTAAAACCAGATACACTGAAACTATTAGAAAAGAAAGTGGGGGAAGAGCTTAGAACACATAGGCACAGGGGAAATTTTCCTCAACAGAACAACAATGGTTTATGATCTAAGATCAAGAATCAACAAATGGGACCTTGTGAAATTGCAAAGTTTCTGTAAAGTTAAGGACACTGTCCAGAAGACAAAATAGCAGCCAACAGATTGGAAAAAGATCTTTACCAGTCCTACATCTGATAGAGGGCTAATATCCAATATATACAAAAAAAAAACTCAAGAAGTTAGACTCCAGAAAATCAAAAAATCCTATTAAACAATGGGGGACAGAACTAAACAAAGAATTCTCAATTGAGGAATACAGAATGGCCAAGAAGCACCTAAAGAAATTCTCAACATTTCTAATCATCAGAGAAATTTAAATCAAAACAACCCTGAGATTCTACCTTACACCATTCAGAATGACTAAAATCAAACACTCAACTGACAGCAGATCCTGGTAAAGATGTGGAGAAAGAGGAACACTTTTCCATTGTTGGTAGGATTGAAAGCTGGTACAACCACTCTGGGAATCAGTCTGGAGGTTCCTCAAAAAATTGGACATACTACTACTTGAAGACCCAGCTATTCAACTCCTGGACATATACCCAAAATCACTCCAACATATAACAAGGACACATGCTTCACCATATTTATAGCAGCCTTATTTATAATAGCCAGAAGCTGGAAAGAACCCTGATGTCTTTCAGCAGAGGAATGGATACAGAAATTGTGGTACATTTACACAATGGAGTACTACTCACATATTAGAAATAATAACTTTATAAAATCCTTAGGCAAATAGATGGAACTAGAAACTATCATCCTGAGTGAGATAACGCAGTAACAAGGAACACACATGGCATACACTCACTGATAATTGGATACTAGCCCCAGAAAGCTCTGAATACCCAAGAACAATTCTCAGACCTTATGAAGCTCAAAAAGAATGAAGGCCAGAATGTGAATGCCTTAGTCTTTCTCAGGAGGTAGAACAAAACACCCATGGGAGGCAATACAAGGTCAAATAGAGGAGCAGGGATTGAAGAAAAGATCATTCAGAGGCTGCCTCACCTGGGGATCCACCCCATATGCAGCCACCAAAGCCAAGCACTATTGCTGTTGCCAAGAAGTGCTTACTGTCCAGAGCATGATATGCATGCCTCCTCAGAGGTTTTGCCAGATTCACACAGATACAGCTGAGTAGGTTTGCAGCTAACCATCAGACTGAACACAGGGACACCAATGAAGGTGCTCGAGAAAGGACTAAAGGAACAGAAAGGGTTTGCAGCCTCATGGGAAGAACAGCATTATCAACCATCCAAACCATCCACAACTTTCATAGACTAAAACACCAACCATTGAGCACACATAGAGAGACCCATGGCTCCAGTTGCATATGTAGCAGAGGGTGGCCTTATTAGGCATCAATGGGAGAAGAGAACTTTGGTCCAGTGAAGGCACGTTTTTTCAGTGTAGGGGAATGCCAAGGCACTGAGGTGGAGAGGGTACTTGGAAGAGGGTGCACTTTCATGGAGACAAGTTGAGCCAGGGGTGAGGTTGAAGAGATAACATTTTAAATGTAAATACAGAGTATACAATAAAATTATATTTTAAAATTACTTATTTCGTTGAAGTGACAAAAATCTCTGACAAAGACAAATTTAAGGAGAGAAGACTTTATCTGGACTCAGGATTCCAAGGTCCAGGCAACCCATCACAGTGGGGGATGGCACAGTGGGGGATGGTACAGAGACTAGTTTTACTCCATCCACAGTCAAGGTGGAAGGAATGGTGTGAGCTCATGCCCAGCTAGTGTTCTCCCTTGTGTGTACTCTAGAGCCGAACCCAATGAATTAAGCACCTGCTTCTAAGGTAAACCATCCAATAATAATTAATATAATCTAGACAGTCTCTTACAGATGTACCAGCATCTAACCGAACCAAAATAATCCCATAGGCAGGCATCCTAAATAATTCTAAACTAGTGGTTCTCAACCTTTCTAATGATGTGACTTGACACTTTAACACAGTTCTTCATGCTGTGGTGACCCCCAGCCATAAGATTATTTTTGTCTGACTTCATAATTATAATTTTACTGCTGGCATGAATTACAATATAAATATTTATAGTTTTTTATGGTTTTGGGTGACACTTGTGAACGTGTAGTTCAACCCCCCTCCCCCCAAAAGGGTCTCAGTCCACAGACTGAGAAGCATTGTTTAGATCCCTTTAAGTTGGCAATATTAACCACCTCCCTGAAAGACCCTGTTCTCTATCAGTCTTGATGCTTTCTCAAGATGACATTTTTTCATAAGATATGTATATTGGCCTCATATAAGAACATTTACATCTTTCAGCTAAGTGTATTTATCAGCTTGTGTCCTCGCTATAGAAAATTTCCATCATATGATAGAGGTTTTTCACTCCTGAACATAGACCCAGGGAACTCTATACAGAACCACAAATGTATGTATACCCCACGCTTATTGCTGCTTTGCTCATGAAAGCAAGGAAATAGAACCAATATAGGTTTCTAAAAATGGATGAATGAATAACAAACATTCGGTACATATATAAAATAAAATACTATTCAGCTCTAAATAAAATTGACATCAAAAAGTTTGCGGGGAAAAATGAAAGAACTTAGAATATTAGGAGAATTCACACAATCTCAGAAAGAAAAAAAAATATGAAGATTTCTAGCCTATAATATATACATCTAGGTACATATAAAAAAAGTGGAGGGCGCAGAACAGGGCACAGCCCATCTGACACTCGGATCAGCAGCTCCTAAAGCTTTAAAGACTGGTGAGTAGGCGATCTGGGCAGCCAGGAAGCAGATAGATCTCTGGGGAGTGAGCACAGTAAGCGCACCCCCAGCACTGCTTGATCCAGGAACCAGGAACAGAACTTTGGAACTTCTGTTTCCACCCTGCGGCGACCTCAGGGCGCAGGACAGGACTCGGCCAATCAGACACCCGGAGCAGTGGATATCCAAAGACACAGACCAGCTACAAGGGAAAGGCAAGAACATATCACTGACAACAAGATGGCAAGAGGAAAGCGAAAGAGTATGTCCCAAGGAAACCAAGACAACCTGGCAATACCAGAACCCAGCTCTCCCATAACAGCAAACATTGAAATGCCAAACACTCCAGAAAAAGAAGACACAGACCTGAAGTCATACCTCAAGATGCTGATAGAGATACTTAAACAAGAACGGGAGGAAAAGCAAAAAGCTTCAGATGCTTTTAAAGAGGAAACAAGAAAAACACTCAAAGAACTCAAAAAACTAGAGGAAAACAGAACCAAAGAGATGAGGGAATTTAAAACAGAAATTGACACAATAAAGAAAACACTAAAAGAGATAACCCTAGAGGTAGAACACCTAAGAATGAAATCAGGAGTCACAGAAGCAAGCATTTCCAATAGACTACAAGAGATGGAAGAGAGAATTTCAGGGGCTAAAGACAACATTGTAAACATAGAAAAAAACAGCCAGAGAAGATGCAAAATACAAAAAGCTCCTAAACCAAAACGTCCAGGAAATCCAGGACACAATGAGAAGACCGAACCTAAGGATAATAGAAATAGAAGAGGGAGAAGAGTATCAACTAAGAGGCACAGTAAATATCTTCAACAAAATCGTAGAAGAAAACTTTCCTACCCTCAAGAGTGAGATGACCACGAGCATAAAAGAAGTCTTCAGAACTCCAAATAGGTTGGACCAGAAAAGAAATACCTCCCGACACATAATAGTCAAAACACCAAGTGCCCAAAGCAAAGAAAGAATACTAAAAGCAGTAAGGGAAAAAGGTCAGGTAACATATAAAGGCAGGCCAATCAGACTCACACCCGATTTCTCAACAGAGACTATGAAAGCTAGAAGAGCCTGGACAGACATCATGCACACCCTAAGAGAGCACAAGTGCCAGCCCAAGTTGCTATACCCAGAAAAATTATCAATCACCATAGATGGAGAGATGAAGATATTTCAAGACAAATCAAAATTTACACAATATCTGACCCCAAACCCAGCACTACAATGAATTATAGGTGGAAAACCCAACACAATGAGGGAAAATACAGCCTAGTGAAAACAAGAAAACTCCTAAAAAAAAAAACTAAAAGAAGAAAACGACACAGACGCAACTCAACCCACAAAAGCAATAATGGCAGAAAACAGAAACAACTATTCCTTGATATCTATTAACATAAATGGACTCAACTCCCCAATAAAAAGATATAGGCTATCAGACTGGATACAGAAACAAAACACAGCATTTTGCTGCATACAGGAAACTCATCTCAGAGACAAAGACAGGCACTATCTCAGAATAAAAGGTTGGGAAAAAACCTTCCAAGCAAATGGTCCCAAGAAGCAAGCTGGAGTGGCCATTCTAATATCAAATAAAGTAGATTTTCAACCAAAAGTTATCAAAAAAGATAAGGAAGGACACTGCTTACTCATTACCGGGGAAATCTGTCAGGAGGAACTCTCAATCCTTAACATATATGCTCCAAATAAAAAAGCAGCCACATTCATAAAAGAAACCCTACTAAAGCTCAAAAAATACATTTCACCCCACACAATAATAGTGGGAGACTTTAATACCCCACTTTCTCCAATGGACAGATCATGGAAACAAAAACTGAACAAGGACACTGCAAAACTAGCAGAGACTTTGAACCAACTAGAATTAACATATATACAGAACATATCATCTTAAAGTGAAAGAATACACCTTCTTCTCAGCACCCCATGGCACCTTCTCAAAAACTGATCACATAATTGGACACAGAACGAGCCTCAATCGATATAAGAAGATTGAAATAATCCCATGCATCCTCTCAGATCACCATGGTCTAAGGCTGGTCTTTAACAACAACAAAGACAACAAAAAGCCTAAGTACACATGGAAACTAAACAACGCTCTGTTAAAGGATAGCAGGGCCAAAGAAGAAATAAAGAAAGAAATTAAGGACTTTCTAGAATTAAACGAAGACGAAAACACAACATACCCAAACCTATGGGATGCATTGAAAGCAGTACTGAAAGGAAAACTCATAGCCCTAAATGCTTCCAAAAAGAAACTGGAGAGAACTTACATCAGCAACCTGACAGCACAGCTAAAAGCCCTAGAACAAAAGGAAGCAGATATACCCAAGAAGAGTAGAGAGCAAGAAATAATCAAAATTAGGGCAGAAATAGACTAAATAGAAACAAAAAGAACCATTGAAAAAATCAACAAAACCAAGAGTTGGTTCTTTGAGAAAATCAACAAGATTGATAAACCCCTAGCCAGACTAACTAGAGGGCAAAGAGAGAGTATACAAATTAACAAAATCGGAAAGGAAAGTGGAGATATAACAACTGAAACTGAGGAAATTCAAGAAATCATCAGATCCTACTACAAAAACTTATACTCCACAAAATTGGAAAATCTGGAGGAAATGGACGAATTCCTAGACAGATACAAGATCCCAAAGTTAAACCAGGACCAAGTAAACCATCTAAATAACCCTATAACACCTAAAGAAATAGAAGAAGTCATCAAAAGACTCTCAACCAAAAAAAGCCCAGGTCCAGACGGGTTCAGTGCAGAATTTTATCAGACATTTATTGGGGATATAACACCAATACTCTCCAAACTATTCCAAAAGATAGAATCAGATGGAATACTACCCAACTCATTTTTTGAGGCTACAATAATTCTTATACCTAAACCACACAAAGACCCTACAAGGAAAGAGAACTTCAGACCAATCTCACTTATGAACATTGACGCAAAAATACTCAACAAAATCCTTGCAAACCAAATCCAAGAACAAATCAAAACGATCATTCATCATGACCAAGTAGGCTTCATCCCTGGGATGCAGGGATGGTTTAATATAAGGAAATCCATCACCGTAATCCACCATATAAACAAACTCAAAGAACAAAATCACATGGTCATCTCACTAGATGCTGAGAAAGCATTTGACAAAATCCAACACCTCTTCATGTTAAAAGTTTTGGAAAGAACAGGAATCCAAGGTCCATACTTAAACATAATAAAAGCAATATATAGCAAACCAACAGCCAACATCAAACTTAATGGTGGGAAACTTGAAGCAATCCCACTAAAATCAGGGACTCGACAAGGCTGCCCACTGTCCCCCTTCCTATTCAACATAGTACTGGAATCCCTGGCTGGAGCAATTAGACAGCAAAAGGAGATCAAGGGGATACAAATCGGAAAGGAAGAGATAAAAACATCACTTGCTGATGACATGATAGTGTTCTTGAGTGACCCCAAAAACTTCACCAGAGAACTCCTACAGCTGATAAGTCTAAGAAATAAAACAAAACAAAAGAAAACAAAAAAATCTTTATACAACAAGAAAACTTTGACTATTTCCATGTTACATTTTGTTTTACATTTACTTTATGCTCATTGTAACTATTAAGTTTTCAATGCATGCTATCAAACCTTTAAAAATATCAAGTACTGACTAAAAAATATATTCATACAGTTTTATATAAAAATTATTTTAAAATTTGAAAAAAAGTACTGACAAAAATGTATTATATTATTTTATGCAAAAAATGCTTAAAATCTGTACATTTATCATTGTTTTGTAAAATAAAGTTGTTAAAAAATAAATAGAGGTGCAATGAAAAAAAAAGTGTACCTGTGGGCACAGTGCAGCAATCATAAAGGAGAACTAGAAAGGGTAAATATTAGGAGATGAATAGGAGACCCTTGAGCCACTATAGGTTATAAAGACAATCTTCTGGTTTCAACTCTGTTGTAGATGTTTCATTTAAAAATAGTATGTCATATCCAGTGCAGATTTCCACAGTTTCCAAATGTTTATTCTAACTCTATAGAAGTTCTTTAAGATGTATAGGCTTTGGGCCTAGTTTTTCTATGTGTCTTAAAATTTTCAAATTCTTTATAATAAAGTATAAGTTAAAAAAAGAAAAGCCCAATAACCTCTCATTCTCTTTCTTTGTCTTTATTTCTGGGTATCCCTCTCTCTCCCTCTTTCCCTTCCCTTCCTCCCCCCCCCCATATCTGTAGCATTGTTGCGGCTATGGCATTATTAAAAGCCCTTTGTGTCTCTAGTGTAAGGCACACAGAGTCATACTATTAAGAATTATCTGCAAAAGTCTTTCCTAATCATCTTCAAGATGCTCTTTTTAGTACTAGGAAACAATTGTCTAGCTACACTCTTAGAATTTCCTCCAGAGCCCTCTTGGAGTATCTTCTGATTTTAGCATCTTTTACAATCAATTGGAGACTAAGAATTTTCTAAAACTTCCAGTCCTGGTTTATTTTTGCTTAGCAATTTTCTGTTAACTTTTTTCCTTCCTTTTCGGGACATCATAGCACAAGTATTCAGAAAAAAAAAAATGTCACAAATTTAAATATGTCTCTGAGATCTCTTCAAGTAAATATCTAAGTTTATCACTCTAACCGTTTTCCTGTCACTACAGGACACAGTTCTTCTGTTTTCTGCCATTGTGCCACATGGATGCTTTTCCACTCTTTCTCAGTAATTTGCTCCTTGTTTTCATCCGGCATCCATATACAAAAGCACCATAGACATCAATGTTTCTATTAATATTCTTTTGTGGTGCCCCATAGGCTCTCTGATGAGTGTTCATATGGCAGCCTTTCTCGGCTATATTCTTCTTTCTCACCCCTTTTCATAAATGCCATTGATTTCTGCAGTTTTGCTGGTGGGGAGGTTTCAGAACACCTAGTTGTTACCATCATCCCTCTGGGAATTCTTTCAGCTGCCACGCATTACACATTTTTAAAGTAAATTCATGTCTTTATCTATTTACCACAACAGTTCTTTGCTTCCCAGCACCATATCTGAATTAGTTTCTGGTCTATGCAATAACACAATACCACAAAATAAATGGCTTATACAACAGAAATTTATTATTTAACAATTCTTGAGGGCAGAAGTCACTGTGTCAGTGTGTTGAAAGGTTAAAAGGTCACCAGGGCTATCCTTTCTCTTGCAGCTCCAAGGAGTAATCAGCTCCTTGCCTTTTCCAGCGGAAAGGTTTGTGGGTGATAATATTCCTTGGCATATTCCAATCTCTGTCTTCATTTTCACAGAGCCACTTCCTTCATCTGGCTTTCTTCTGAAAGAACATTTGTGCCTACTGATTGTCAAGGATGTCTATTGTTCAACAGTATAATCTCCACATCTTAATCACACCACTAAGTCTTTTCTTTTCATTAGGCAGCATTTACACATTGTTCTGGAATATCCAATTAGGAAATGTTCGGAGAGATGTTATTCTATCTATTACTCTCAGTGTGTGTGTGTGTGTGTGTGTGTATGTGTGTGTGTGTATGTATGTGTGTATGTGTGTGTGTATGTGTGTGTGTATGTATGTGTGTATGTGTGTGTATGTGTGTGTATGTGTGTGTGTGTATGTGTGTGTATGTGTGTGTATGTGTGTGTATGTGTGTGTGTGTATGTGTGTGTGTGTGTGTGTGTGTGTGTGTGTGTGTGCCTGTTTGTGTCAGCTCACATACACACATTGGGTGGATGGAATTACACATATGTCATGCCACAGCACTCATGTGGAGGACTGAAGACAATCTTCCTTGTCAGTCATCCTCTGCCATGTTATTTGAGGCAGACCCTCTTTGTTGTTTTCCCATTGCATACTCCAGGCTAGATTCTCCTGTCCCTACCTCCTTTCTGACCATGGAGCACAGGAATTACATAGAGCTTATTGTGTTATCTACGTCCAGCCTTCACAAGGACCCTGGGACTTCTAACATGGGTCTTCATGCTTGTGTAGAAATGCTTTTTTTACTCAGTCATCTCCAAGGCTCCTAATTTTGCCTAAACCTCTGTAATAGGTTCACCTTATTTATATACATCAGCATCATCTGTTCAAAACCCACCAGCACTCCACGGGTTAAAACCCAAAGTCTCTGCAATGTCCTGCTGATTTCCGTGACTCCAAATCTGTGTGCTTTAAGTGTAGGTAATTTGTGTTCCAAACCTTTTAAGTGAACTGAGGGCTGTCTCTGTTTGCAATTACTAAATACAGAGTAAAGCCCATCCCTTCACAAGATTGTCCCACTTCCCCATACTTTGCTGAGAATTGTTCTGGCACCATTCCCGTGTTGCAAGGAAAAGGAGGGGAGTTAAATGTTGCAAGAGATAGTTCTAAGCTACAAATTGAGAAAAGCTTCTCTCTCCTGTAAAGGTATATGTAGGGCATTCATTTTCTCTCTTTGCTTTTCTATAACTTCTAAATTTTCTTTGATGAATATTCATTAGACCATAAATACAAAAAAATATATATTTGGAAAAAAGTTAGTGGTCATATTGTCTTAATAATACAGTTTTAATTAATAAATTAATTAAATAACAATTAAACATTATTTGATGTTATTTATATTGTTAATAGTCACTACATGAAAGTAGTAGTTTATTAGTAAATTATTAATGATTTGTAATTAGTAAATAGTAAATGGAGGTGGGAGACTGCATTCTTCTATTCTGTCTTTTACATTTCTTTTGATTTTTTTTCAATTTGATTTTAATGCACATAAATCTAGTTGCTTGAGGAGATCAGAGGCAGATCCATTACTGCTGGAGTTACTGGCAGTTAGAGTCACTCAACATGGGTGCTGGGAACTGAATTTAGAGCATCTGCAAGAACAGTATACATCCTTAACCACCAACTATCTCTCCACTCCTTTTCCATTTTTTGCCAAATTCCACTTCCATCTTGACCTCCATCATAATGCTCACTGCCCTTTATAGATGTATTTATTATTTACAGTATCTTAAATTTAGTAGTCATTTAATAATCCCCATCGAAAGAATGAATATATGTGTTAATTAATAAGGGAAACGCATTTTAAGCAATGGCCATGTTAACAACCCTATTTGGAATGGGCTCAATCCTGAGGCTCCTAGTCTTTATACTCTTGTGGTTTAGTTTGTTCACAGGAGCTTAGAAGAAGGATTTTCATAGAATCATGTCTTTTTGAAATCTTAACTGTGGTTGATCTAAAGTACCTTCCAGCTGGTAACTGCATGTGGTCTATGGGGATGGCATTACATCTCCTGGTTAGAAAATGCAAGTCTACTCTTGTAAGCCTACCCTCTGCTCTCTTTTCTCTATAGAATCCCAGGGGGCTTTGCCTGGATATGATCAATGTCAGCCAGAGACTTGTTCCCATAGTAGGAGCCCAACATTGGCTTGCCTCATAGCTAGAGCTCTCCGTTGTTTTGGCAGCTTAGCTTTACCTGTGTAGCCTATACCTAGGAGGAAGAATTTCTGATTGTTAAAGGAGTCCCTACTCACTTTTACTTCCCCACCCCACACAATGATAAAAGTTACTTTGAAAATTGCTACAAAATAGATTTCATTAAGAGGTTATCCACTAAGATGTTATTTTTTAATGTTCTCTTTGCCATTATACCTGTAGACATGAAACATGGGGGTGAGGGGCAGCAATAGCGGGAATTACACTTATCAACATGACTTCATTCATACATATCATGCAACATATATACAATCAAAAAAGACTGAGTGAGAGATAAGTAATGCCTGCCGTGTGACATTTCAGTCAAGGGTATACTCATCCTCCTTTGAATATGTGTCATACGCTAGGTATATTGGTATGAATATGTCTTCTCACCCTCCCAAATCCTAATAAAGGAGTTAGCATTTTTAAATGGAGGGAAGAAAATTTTTTCTTGTTCTGCCTTTCTCTCCATTTTGGATTTTCTTTGAGATGACTGCAGCTGGGAAAATCAATTTGAACCATACGTCAAAAGCTCCATGTTGGAAGTGGTAAAATAACAAATAAACAGTATTCGTGTTCCCAATATCTCTGAATGAGTACCCCCATCCTCAATGGCCTATTTTGAGGAAATATATCTTTGGTAAGGACATTTTGATTTTGTTTAGGTTATGGTTATTTGGAAGGCTTTCTTTAGCACTCGCCCTCAGATCCCACACCTAGGAATTATTAGAGTTCATATCTCCCAGAGGTGTTATTGCAGGCCTCCTGATTTCTCTACTTGATTCTACAACGTCTCCAGACCTCTGGGAGTTTGACAGTAATAATTGGAAAACATGGTTAGAAACCAGACGCACAGCTTCTCCTCAGGGTTAAGCCAATGCCAAGGCATTCTGCATGCTGGTTAGAGGCAGAGGCAAACAACCAGCCAATCGATAGTATAATGGAATCCACATCTCCAAATCGGATGCTCTTCTCACACCCCCTGTCTAATGTGGTGCTTTCAGTCAGTTCTGTGGCCCCACAGATACAGAATCAACAGTCTCCTAACTTTTGGCCTCACATGCTTTTACATCATCCCATGCTAGTCCCCTGGTACCTGGGCCAAATATAATGAATGATATCCTTCTTTTTTTTTCCCAACAATAATACAGAGAGCTATGCGGTGCGTGTGTTGGAAGAAGGCAAGAAAACAAACGTGACTGCCTGATTCCCCAAGGACAAAGATTGTATTTTATTCATCTTGCCATCCCCAAGGCCTCTTATAGGATGCATCATATTCCAGGCATTTAATGTAAGATTCATGGTGGGAAATAAAAGGGGGAGAGAGATGAAATCAATGACCTGAACTGACTCGAGTCTATTGTCAGCCACAGAATGTGGGTGGCAGCAATAGCTCTGATTAGGCTCTAAACAAAACACTTTATTGGACCAGAAACCAAGGCTAAGGTTTTAATAAAACATTCACATTGACATATTGATCTTTCTCAACCAGGCATCCTGCTCTCAGGCTGTTCTCCTAGCAAAGCAAGCCTTAGTGCACATCAGTCAGCTTTTATTTCTGTCCCCGTAGGACTACTTGATTAGTTAGTCATACAACCAGTGCACACATGCATACACACACACACACAAAGAGAGAGAGACAGAGACAGAGACAGAGACAGAGAGAGTTGTAAAGGTTTATTTGTTAATATATATATATATATATATATATATATATATATATATATATGTGTGTGTGTGTGTGTGGTGAGTGTGTGTCTGTGTGTGTGTGTGTGTGTGTGTATGTGTGTGAGTACCTTCATGTAGGTTTACATACCATGTGTGTGCCTAGTGTCCATAAAAGCAAGAAGTAAACATCAGCTTACATGGCACTGGAGTTACAGGGAGTTGTGAGCTACTATGTGAATGCTAGGAATTAAATCTTGCTTCCGTGCAAGAGCATCAACTGCTCTTAATAGCCAAGCGAGCTAAAAACTCTTTCCAGCACCTCAGAGAGTCTTGAAATAGTATCATGCACAGCAGTCTTCTGATGGAAACAAACTGCACTGAGCATAGGCAAGATACCTCTGATTCAGTTTGTTCCATTTGCCAAAGAGAAACTAGCACTTGCTTTGTACAGCCTTTGAAAAGGCTAATGATTTCCTGTATGTAAACGTCACACACTCTACTTTCTGTATAACTAGTGCCCAGTACATATTGTCTTCATTCCGTTGTCATCATCGCTGATGTCATCATCAAGCATTCTGTAGGGTATGAGTTTTCTAAACTGGACCTAGCAATAATGATTAAGGGATTTAGGTCATGAACTCACTCTTGGGATATCATAGAGAATTTTCAGATAGCTGCCATTACATATGAGTATGCACATTTCAAAAATCTTACATATCTTACTGGCACATCAGGATTTATAGTATTTATTATCAATATACAATGTACAACTTTCCATTTTATATAGTGTACAATTCCCTTCCTAATTAGTTAAACCTTACTTCACCTGCCTCTCTTTTATTATACATTTTAAAATTTCCCTATGTTATCACCACACCTTGCAGAATTTTTTGCTGCCATGTTCTCTCAAGTTTCATTGTTTCCCTAAGGTCTTCACTTTCTGGCTCCTTCCTCCACTCTCTCCCAGAGTTAACCAATCCTGCAGATAAAACTGTTGATTTCCTATGAAAACATTTCACACTTTCTTAACCTGAGTTAGGATATATGACTCTGTAAATTGTTCAAACACAGAAACATTTTCAAACCTCCTTGATTCCACAGAACTTCCCTGAAGACTAAAAGAAACACATCTTGCTTTTCTGGATTAGTTTTTACAGTAATCTTAGGAACTAATTCTGAGTTATGATATGCATATGTTGTATAACTTCTCTTAAGGAAATCTTAGCAAATTCCTGCTGACTTCAGATAGAATAATGATGACAAACTAACAACATAAATAAAAAAACAATCCCAACCTAGTCTAACTTGGTGACTCAAGGAATTGATTGGGATTACTTGTAGGATCATAAGTGACTGAAAGACAGCTGCATCATGAAAAGACTTGCCATAGCATGAGAACTGACTCATGAAAGCTGTATCTGTCAAGATCTCTGCTCAACTTGAGACTCTAACCTATGGTTAATCATGATGAAAAACTTCATGAGATCCAGAATTATGAAAACAAGCCTCTGGACAAAGCTGTAAAGAATCATAGAGATTGTATTGAGATGAGAAGATCCACCATAAATATAGGCAGCATCAACATGGAGTGGGATCCCAGACCACATAAAAAATGAACAGCTAGCTAACAGGAACATCTATCATTCTCTGTTTCCTGGCTATAGGTACCATTACCACATCACTATCTGCTTCCAGCTCCTGCCAAAATACATTTGCCACCATGATGGATTGCATCCCTTGAACTGTAAACCAAAATAAAACTTTCCTTTCTTAAGAGTTTTTCAAAGTATTTTGCCAAAGCAATGAGACTAGTAATTAATATAACCAGCAACCACTCACTGCTTATATAACCTTTGAGAGGGTATCTTAGTTAGGGTTTAACTGCTGTGAACAGAAACCACAAGTCAGCTCTTATTAAAATAACATTTAATTGAAGATGGCTTATAGGTTCAGTTCAATATCATCAGGGCAGGAATATGGCAGCTTCCTGGCAGACATGGGGCTGAAGGAACTAAGAGTGCCACCATTTGTTCCAGGCAGCTAGGATGAGGGTCTTAAAGCCCACATTCACCGTGACACACCTACACCAAAAAGGTCACATCTCCTAAAAGTCCCATTCCCTGGGCCAGGCATATACAAACCATCAGAGAGGAGGTCTGGTGAGTCTTGTAACTTTCTGAGCTCTTGATCCTCCTAAGTTTCCTGAACTTCCTGCTTTTTATGAACGTCCCTCCTCCCTCCTGAAGGGAATATTAAATTCCAAGAAAATGACTATGCAACACTTTGTTTTGCACTTCCTCTTTTACAATGTTTCTTGGTCCCTAAACATGTTTTTTCTACTTATACAGGATGCTTTCATTTGAACGCTTTACCTGCCTCTTTTGTTTTCTTTTTGTTGCCCTTCAGATGCTTATTGAAGTCTGTAAATCACTCATAAGTTGGCATTCTAGAATGAAAGTCTTCTTTATGAAAGGCCCATCCCTGTCCATTCCATGTAAGTGCCAGTTGGCCTCAGTGTTCTGTAGCTAGGACCATAATATAAACAACATATTAGTAAGAGTCAATAAAAAAGCATTAAGAGGTCCCATGACTTCTGTCAGGTGTTCCATCAATCAAGCTTGTTTGGATTTGGATATGAAATACTATTTTATTTAACTCTCTGTAGTCCACAGTCATTCTCCGTGAGCTATTCTGATTCCTAATCTTGAAGCACCATCACAGTTCTGACAATCATTCTCACAGTCCTTAAATGTTTGATGGTAGCATTTAGTATGGCTCCACCCAGCTCAGAAATGAGGCAAAACAAGGATATGATCTTGTCTGCCTTACCTACTGTGGTAGCAGGCTATCTATTTTTGGCAGTCTCTGAAAGATTTATGAATTAGATACATGTAGATGTGAAAAGGCTCTGGCATATTTCTACCCCCCAGTAGACTTTCTTAGAGTGGAAAAATGTACACACAGTACTCTAGGGAGGAGTTAATTATTCATCCCTTGGGCTAATGAACGTTTTTATCTGTATTACTCTCCCATTCACTCCTTCTTTCACCTCTTTTACAGCTATTGCTTAAGTTTAGTTTTTGATTTGTTATTGGTTATTTTATTCATTTAAATTTCAAAGCTTAACTGCCTTCCCATTTTCTCCTCTGCACAGCCCTATCCTATCCCCTCTCCCCCGCATCTATGAGGGAGCTACCCCACCCAACCATCCCTGCTTCTGCCCTAGAATTCTCCTGTGCTGGGGCATCTAGCCTTCACAGGACAGAGGGCCTCCCCTTCCACTGATGCCAGAAAAGTCTTTGCTACATTGATGCCAGATAGGTCTCTGCTTACATATGTGGCTAGAGCCTTGGGTCCCTCCATGAATCTTCTTTGGTTGGCAGTTCTGGGGGGATCTGGGGGGAGGGTCTGGTTGTTTGATATTGTTGTTCTTCTTTTGGGGTTTCAAAGCCCTTCAGCTCTTTCAGTTCTTCCCTCTATAACTGTATTTCAGCCTTTGGCTCCCTGTTAATTGTTTTCCCCACAACTCTGACTACACAAAAACTTGCCATAATTTTTCAGTGGTTTTGAAATTTCCCATCATTTACTTTCCCTTTTCTTTATCTCCTCCTGAATGATTTTTACACTTTTTAAGTCTAATTTATATATTACTCTAAATTATTCCAGTCTGTCTGAGCCTCTCCTATCTCATAAAACCCACATCTTTCTATAACCATATACTTAATATAGCACATGGTCTATGTGAAACAGAGTGCTGAAAGGCTGTGGGAGCTACAGATTGGGGAACACTACAGATAAATGTGTCTTCTGTACTCATGAATTCATAGCAGCTATGGTTGTCTTCACAAAATCAAGGCAGTCAACATGTTAGCAGAAAATATTTTCTGAATGATTGGTTTTGGGGGTGGTATTTAGTTGATTGATAGGTTTTGTGGGGTGTGTGTGTGTGTGTGTGTGTGTGTGTGTGTGTGTGAAGCTTGACTCAAGCTAGAGTAACCTGGGAAACTGAGAAAATGACTCCATCATATTTCCTGTAGGGAGTCTTGATAAAATTTTCTTGATTAATGATTGATAGGGCTGGAATCAGACATCTAATGGTAATACCACCCTGGTTAGGGAATTTGGGGAGGTATAAAAACAAAGCAAAACAACAGGTTAAGCAAGCAATGGGGAGCAAGCCAGTAAGCAGCATTCTTCCATGGCCCTCTGCTTTGGTTTCTGCCTCCAGGTTTTGCTCTGCTTGACTTCCTGTCCTTATTGCTTTTGATGATAAACTGTTTAATAGAACTGAGAGTGAAATAAGCCATTTCCTCTCCCAAGTTGCATTTGGTCATAGTTTCTCATCTCACCAATCCTAACCCTAACTAAGATCCTCCACTATAGACTCTGGTTACAATGTACAAGTCAAACTCTCTTTTTCTCAGTTAGTCACAGTCTTTATCACAGCAAAACAAAGGCAAACTAAGACAAAATGAAAAAGATTTTATGAGCCCCCACCCCTAGCATGGAGCTATGGATGGTAAATACTTGTAGGGGAGGATGAGTCAATTTTCTTTCTATGAGAGTGCCATCCCTAGCAGGTTAATTATATTTCAATGAATGGTCCCATACTCAGATTATATGGAAGCTACAGTATCTCTTATTGGACTATTTTCTTAAAGCTACAATGTTAAAAAATGGTTAGGATCAGACTAGGAGGATTTAGGACAAAGAGTAGGTGCAAAAATATGATCAAATTACCTTGTATGAAATTTCCAAAGAATAAGCAAAAAAAAAAAAAAAAGAAAGAAAGAAAGAAAGAAAGAAACATCATCTCTTACTGTAGAAAAAAAAAAGCTATTTAAACTCTGATGTCCCTGTTGAATCAACTTTTCTCAACTCTTTTCTTAGTATAGTCAAACATTGTCTCTTATATGTACAGTTTCCTCAATAGTGTTCACCCTTTTTTTTTTTTTTGTCTTCGAGTTGCTAATACTTATGGGGTCCTCATCCAATAATAACAGAGTTTCTCTAATAGCTCCTACTAGCTACATCAAGAACTGTTTTCTCTCAAACTGCCTCAGTTTCTGCTGCTTTTATTGCAAGAGGATATGGGAAACTATCATATTTACTAACATGACACTCACAATAATCCTATCTACTCTCCTGTCTCCTGAGCAAATCTGTGGAAAGCTCTCTGCTTTCCTGCTTAAAACTCCTTTCCAATAGAATGCACAGCATCAGAGTAGTTCCTGAATATCAAGATTCCCTGACTGTGTCATTACTAGTGCTACCATTTTCATGTTGAATAATCAATGTTTTTCTTCTTCTGTTTATGGACCTAAAAAATATCTTCTACACTTTTTCCTTGCTCTTTTCCTCCTTGATGTCTTAATCTTCTTTCTTTGGAATCCATATTTTTGGATCCCAGAAAGGTCTTTTTAACATATATTTAATGTGTACTCTTTCCATTGTGGCTTACCAGAAGCAAGAAAGAAGAAGTCAGCATCTCTCTTTTCTCATATTTTTTTATCATTGAAAAATAGGAGGTATATATACATCTTCATGTCTTTGTATTCTTTTATTACATGAGAAAATACTTTCTGAATAGACTTTTTAGCCTCTGGTTTACAGTATATAGCAAGAGCTACACAACCTTAACCAAATCTGTTTATAGTCCTGCTTTATGCATGTTGCTTTCAAGGATCATGACATAGTCTCTTGTCTACCAGCCGTTTTGGAAACAACCTCATTTTATAGCAGTGCTAATTCCTCAAGAATATATGACACTCAATAGCATATGGAAGACTTTTCCCAAGATCACTTCACCTCTCATCCTTGGCTACAGTTCTGTGCCTCATCACTGAAAGTAGGCGAAATACAGTGTCCACTACAGCAAGGAGGTCTACCGTCCTATACAACATATCAGAGAATGGAAGCCATATTGAAATGGTCCATGCATATACTCCAAACTCAGGAAAACAGCCAGTTTTCATAACACTTTTGGTTCTGTTGGTACACATTTGTTCACACATTGTGTTGTGTAGCTTTACTTGGAGATATATGAACAAATATATACCTACATCAGCTAGGGTGTGGATGACAGGAATAAGAAACAATCCTGCTCAAGTCTTCATTGGTTTAAAAAGGTTACTTATAAAAGCCTGCTTGACTCAAAGGCTTCTACATTATAAAGATACTCACTCAAACATTGTTAAGTCATGAAAACTGTTTCTGTGATTGGCCTCTCCTCTCCATGCCCAATAAGGCCATTTGTTGCAATGTATGTGGCTGAAGCCATGGGTCTCTCCATGTATACTCTTTGGTTGGTGGTTTAGTCTCTGAGAGCTCTGTGGGGGAAGGGGGCTCTGGTTGGTTGATATTGTTGTACTTCCTATGGGCTTAAAAACCTCTTTAGCTTCTTTAGTCCTTTTTCTAATTCCTCCATTGGGAACTACCATTTTCAGACCAATGGTGGGTTGAGAGCATCTGACTCTGTATTTCTCAGGCTCTGGCAGAGCTTTTGATCATAAAGAGAAAACTAAGGATCTAACTAAGACAAACCCAAAGACCCAAAAACGACAGAACTGTTGTATGAAGACTGATTTACCTACATCCAGCCTTTTCTTAGTAACCAACAAATGTACCATAATTATTTTTTCTATTATTTGTAGCAGAATAAATTATTTGATACAACCACCTCATTAATATTAACCTTTCATTGGCAGCTAAAAGTACCAAGTCAAGACATGTAATTTCATGCTTAAGCCATATTTAATAAGCAATGTACTACTGGGTTTAACAACATCTTGGAAGACAAAAGATTTTCTTATTTCTTACAAAGACATCATACATGTTATGAAGGAAGAAAATAGAAGAAAAAAAAAAGAGAGACAAGGTGACAGTCTAATTCCAAAAGTAAATTACATTCTAGAAGACTTTCAGCTTCATGTGCTTACATATCACCATAATGTTCTCCTTCTTATTTGAGTGGACAGATGGCCCTGGAAATTTAGTGCAACCAAAATACAGTGATTCTTTAAAACTGTGGCATTCCTACGTCTAAGAAAGTTAGAACATTCTCATACAGTAAGACTGATCATGAAAAACCATTACAGAAAATGATACATTTTGTTTTAGGAAAGCATTCTATTACATGCTTATTTTTAAAATTCTTCAAAGACCCCCTCTGGTGTATTATAAATAAAATTTTATTTGCAAACTTTCTTTAAAAACCATAATTCTAAATCCATAACAAATTTCTGAGATAGACATCTTTACTGATAAAAAAATGAGTTCCAGAAAAAAGATGCATCCTCTCTAGTACAGTCAGACATGGCAGAAATGGAACAAGATGTGTTATTTTTTTCTTAAAACTTTATTTAAAAAAGAGAGAGAGATGTGAAGATTTTAAAAACGTTTTAGCATAAGACTATATGAATATATTTTGTCAGTATTTAATTCTTTTAGAGGTTTGATAGTATGCATTGAAATCTTACTACTTACCATAAGCATATAGTACATGTAGAACAGAATGTAACACGGAAATGGTCAGAGTTTTCTTGGAGTGTACAAATTAAACATAATAATTTCTGAATACCAAAACTGCCACAAGGCTATATTCTTAACTCTTTAATTATTAATGATTTAAGGTCCACGTGGACCACACTCTAAGAGGGTGCTATACACCTATTTTTTTTTCTAAGAAGGACTGACTGAGGCTTTCACTTTTTGGCCCTTTTTTTTTTTTTTTTTTTTTTGAGCTTCATATGGCCTGTGAGTTGTTTCTGGGCTATTTGGCGGTTTCTGGGGGCTAGTATTCAATTTTCAGTGACTGCATATTATGTCTGTTCTTTTGTGACTGGGTTACCTCATTCAGGATGATATTCTCTAGGTGCATCCATTTTCCTGTGAATTTCATAAAGTCATTGTTTCTAATAGCTGAGTAGAACTCCATTGTGTAAATATACCAAAATTTTGGTATCCATTCATCTACTGAAGAACAACTAGGTTCTTTCCAGCTTCTGGCTATTATAAATAGGGCTGCTATGAACATTGTGGTCCATGTGTCTTTATTGTATGTTGGAGCTTCTCTGGGGTATATGCCCAGAAGTGGAATAACTGGGTCTTCAGGTAGGACTATGTCCAATTTTCAGAGGAACCACCAGACTGATTTCCAGAGTGGTTGTACCAGCTTAAAACCCCAACAAAAATGGAGGAGTGTTCCTCTTTTCCGGCATCCTTGGCAGCATCTACTGTCATCTGAGTTTTTGATCTTAGCCATTCTGACTTGTGTGAAGTGGAATCTCAGGGTTGTATGGATTTGTATTTCCCTGGTGACTAAGGATGTTGAGCTCTTCCTTAGATGCTTCTCAACCACTCGATATTCCTCAATTGAGTTTTTTTTTAGCTCTGTTCCCCATTTTTAATAGGATTGTTTAATTCCCTGGTGTCTAACTTCTTGAGTTCTTTGTATATATTGTATATTAGACCTCTATCAGATGTGGGGTTGGTAAAGATCTTTTACCAACCTGTTGGCTGCTATTTTGATTTCTAGACAGTGTCCTTAGCCATACAGAAACATTGCAATCTCATTAAGTCCCATTTCTTGATCCTTGGTCTCAGGTGTTGTGTTCAGGAAATTTTCTGCTGTGTTTATGTTTCCTAAAGTTTTCCCTAATTTCTCTTCTAATAGTTTCAGTGTACCTGGTTTAATGTGGAGATCTTTGATCCACTTGCAATTGAGCCTTGTACAAGGAGATAAGAAATGGTCTATTTTTTTTCTTCTGCATGCTAGGTGCAAGTTGAGTCAACACCATTTGTTGAAGAGACTGTCCTTTTTCCATTGTATGTTTTCAGCTTTTTTGTCAAAAATCAAGTGACCATATATGTGAGGGATTATTTCTGGGTCTTCTATTCTGTTCCACTGATCCACCTGCTGATCTCTATACAAGTACCACATGGTTTTTAACACAATTGCTTTGAAATACATCTTGGGGTCACAGAAGGTGATTTTCACATATGTATTTTTGTGGTTGAGGATGGATTTTGATATTCTAGGGATTTTGTTATTCCAGATGAATTTGCAAATTGCTTCCACGACTTTTAACATGAAGGGGTGTTGAATTTTGTCAAATGCTTTCTCAGCATCTAGTGAGATGACCATGTGGTTATTTCCTTTGAGTTTGTTTATTTGGTGGATTACGTTGATGGATTTCCATATATTAAACAATCCCTGCATCCCAGAGATGAAGCTTACTTGATTATGGTGAATGATTGTTTTGATGCGTTCTTGATTTCGGTTTGCAAGGATTTTGTTGAGTATTTTTGCATCAACGTTCATAAGGGAAATTAGCCTGAAGTTCTCTTTCCTTGTAGGGTCTTTGTGTGGTTTAGGATTGATGGTTATTGTGGCTTTGAAAAATGAGTTGGGCATTCCATCTGACTCTGAACCCTTCTGGTCCTGAGCTTTTTTTTTTTTTTTTTTTTTTTTTTTTTTTTTTTTTTTTTTTGGTTGGGAGGCTTTTAATGACTGCTTTTATTTATTTAGGTGTTGTGGGATTATTTAGATAATTTACCTGGTCCCGGTTTAACTTTGGTATCTGGTATCTGCCTAGGAATTCATCTATTTCCTCCAGATTTTCCAGCTTTGTTGAGTATGGCCTTTCGTAATAGGATCTCATGATTTCTTGAATTTCCTCAGTTTCAATTGTTATGTCTCCACTTTCATTTCTGATTTTGATAATTTGAATACTCTCTTTTTGCCCTCTATTTAGTCTGGCTAAAGGTTTATCAATCTTGTTAATTTTCTCAGTGAACCAGCTCTTGGTTTTGTTGATTCTTTCAATGGTTCTTTTTGTTTCATTTGGTTTATTTCTGCTCTGAGTTTGATTAATTCTTGCCATCTACTTCTCTTGAGTGTATCTGCTTCTTTTTGTTCTAGAGCTTTCAACTGTGCTGTCAAGTTGCTGATGTATGCTCTCTCCAGTTTCCGTTTGAAATCACTCAGAGATATGAATTTTCCTCTTAGTACTGCCTTCACTGCATTCCATAGGTTTGGATATGTTGTTCTTTCATTTTCATTAAATTATAAAAAATCCTTAAGTTCTTTCTGTATTTCTTCTTTGATCATGCTATCATCGAGTAGAGCATTGTTCAGCTTCCATGTGTATATGGGCTTTTTGTTCTTTTTGTTGTTATTAAAGACCAGCCTTAGTCCATGGTGATCTGATAGGATTCATGGGATTATTTAGATCTTCTTATATCTATTGAGGCTTGTTTTGTGCCTGACTATATGGTCAGTTTTGGAGAAGTTGCTGTGACGTGCTGAGAAGAAGGTGTATTCTTTGGTTTTAGGGTGAAATGTTCTGTAGATGTCCATTAATTCCAATTGGTTCATAACTGCTGGTAGTTTCACTGTGTCCTTGTTCAGTTTCTGCTTCTATAATCTGTCCATTGTTGAGAGTGAGTGTTGAAGCCTCCCACTATTATTGTGTGTGGTGCAATGTTTGTTGTGAGCTTTAGAAGGGTTTCTTTTATGAATATTGGTACTCTAGTATTTGAAGCATATATATGTTAAGTATTGAGAATTCCCTCCTGATAAATTTTCCCTTTAATGAGTAAAAAGTGTCCATCCTTACCCTTTTTGATAACTTTTGGTTGAAAATCTACTTTATTCTATATTCGAATACTCCAGCTTGTTTTTTGTGGCTGTTTGCTTGAAAAGTTTATTCTCAGCCTTTTACTCGGAGCTAGTGTCTGTCTTTGTCGCTGAGATGAGTTTCCTGTATGCAGCAAAATGCTGGATTCTGTTTATGTATCCAGTCTGGTAGCCTATGTCTTTTTATTGGGGAATTGAGTCCATTTATGTTAACAGATATTAAGGAATAGTTTTTGCTGTTTCCTGCTATTTTTGCTTTTAGAGGTAGAATTATGTCTTTGTGTCTTCTTTTGGTTTTCTTGTTCAGTTTTTTTTTCTTTTTCTAGGATATAGTTTTCCTCCTTGTGTTGGGTTTTTCATCTATTATTTTTTGTAGGACTGGATGTGTGGTCAGATATTGTGTAAATTAGTTTTGTCCTGGAATATCTTGGTCTCTCCAACTATGGTGATTGAGAGTTTTGCTAGGTATAGTAACGTGAGCTGACATTTGTGTTCTCTTAGGGTCTGTATCATGTCTGCCCAGGATCTTCTAGCTTTCATAGTCTCTGTTGAGAAGTCTGGTGTAATTCTGATTGGTCTGCCTTTATATGTTACATGACCTTTGTTCCTTTCTGCTTTTAGGATTTTTTCTTTGTTTTGAACACTTGGCATTTTGACTATTATTTGTCGGGAAGACTTTCTTTTTTGTCCAATCTATTTGGAGTCCTGTAGGCTTCTTTTATGCTCGTGGTCATCTCATTCTTAGTGGTAGTGAAGATTTCTTCTATGGTTTTGTTGAAGATATTTACTCTGCCTCTTAGTTGATATTCTTTGCCCTCTTCTATTCCTATTTTCCTTAGGTTTGGTCTTCTCATTGTGTCCTGGATCTCCTGGACATTTTGGGTTAGGAGCTTTTTGGTTTTTGCATCTTTTCTGAATGTTTTGTCTATGTTTTTGATGTTGTCTTCAGTCCCTGAAATTCTCTATTCCATCCTTTTTTGTCTGTTGGAGATGCTCGCTTCTGTGGCTACCGATTTCTTTTTTAGGTTTTCTATCTGCAGGGTTGTCTCTTTTTGTGTTTTCTTTGTTGTTTCTATTTCAATTTTCAATTCCTTCATCTCTTTGGTTGTGTTTTTCTGTAGTTCCTTGAGTGATTTTTGTGTTTCCTCTTTAAAAGCTTCTATTTGCTTATGAGTGTCCTCCCATGTTTGTTTATGAGTGTCCTCCCATGTTTGTTTATGAGTGTCCTCCCATGTTTGCTTATGAGTGTCCTCCCATGTTTGTTGCTCTTCTCGAAGATCTCCATCATCATCTTGAGGTATGATTTCAAGTCTGAGTCTTCTTTTTCTGGAGTGTTTGGCAATCAACTGCTTGCTGTGGTGAGAGAGCTGGGTTGTCTTGGTTTCCATTGCTTAAGTTCTTTCATTTTCCTCTTGCAATCTTGTGATCTGTGATTGTATATGGTCTTGTTGTCTGTGACTGACACCTGTCTCTCCTGTGGATCTGAGGACCTTTGGGCTCAGGAAGAAAATTGCTTTTGAGTGTTCGGCTTTTACTGGGCAAGCATAGAGTTTTGGTAGCCGTGACTCAGCTGTCTTTGTGGGCTCAGGTGTGGGAGCTCTTGTGAGACTGCTCTTGTAGCTCAGCCCTGTGGCCACAGGTCCTGAGTACTACTGGTAGGGAAGTGGCTCTTTCTCTATGCCAAAATGGACCCTTTTCCAGATAGCACAGTACTTTCTGCTCTCTGAGAACTCCTGGTGTGCTCTCCCTAGGCCTAGGTGCCAGGCTCCCCTCTGGTCCAGGTGTAAGAGAGTCTGTGGAGTTGAACTTCAAGCACTGCCTTTCCAGGGCAGACCTAGGTTCCCACTAATAGGGGCCTGTGCCTTACTGTGTGTCTGTGTGTTTATTCTGAGAGCCTGGGCTTTCCAGGCAGACCCTGAGTCCCTCTGTCAAAGGTCTGGCTCTACTGTGGGCCACAGGAGCATGTTTTCTGCATGCTCAGCCAAGCCTTCTCAGCGCATTGGTTTCTCAAAGTACAATCTCACCTGGCCTGTGTCCCTGGGTCTCTGATGTTCCAGGTGACCAAGATGTGTTATTATCACAAAAAGATTATGTTAAATTAGTCAAATATTAGTGGTAGAAGGAATCTTTCCCAGCTATTGAGGAAGCAACAATAATAGGTTTTGCTGAGATTTCACCTTTGTTAGCATCTGGATTCTAGAAAGACAGTAAAGAATATTTCAGACATGGGCCTTTCTTATGGAGCACACAATATATTCTCATCTTACAAAGAAATAAGCCTATTCCAGTATATGCCTTGACTATGACCAATGTATCTCCTATCAGTAAAAACTAGGACCTAATTTTCATTCCAAGCTTTTCAATTTGATATGTTGTCTCCTGGGGGTATAGGATATAATCACTGAGAGAAAGAAGAAACACAGGCATCTCCTACATAGTTTCTGATCTCAGAAGGAATCAGGAAACTCAGCAATAGAACACCTATTCCACTGGGCCCAAGGACTTTGAGATGACGATGTATAGTAAGTGAACACTTTTGGTCTCATTCACATCTCAGTTCCTATGTAACCATATCCGATAAAAAAGTCTTCTGGAAACCAATGGAAAGCTTCACTGACAGCTCCAGACAGACAGCTTCTATTTTCACTTTCACTCACCCATCAGCAATGTCTTTGTTTCATTTCCTTCCTGGTACCTATTGATAGATAAACACCTATTCATGTACTTACTTTCAAACATGGAAGAGCCTATGAAAAAAGCTCAATCTTGTTTACTGTTATAACTCAGCAGCTAAACAACACATGACTCAGAGTAAATGACTTGTATTTATGGTGAATGGGAGAGCTTTGTTCTTGATTTCAACCACTGGAGTTATACTGGCCACTCTGCATCAAATCCAGAGGTGGAAAGATTTAGGCATGAATGTTTCATAACAGAAATGGCCACTATCTGTCATTCTTCCTATTGAATCCAGCAATCTGTTTCCACTTTAATATCTTGTGGTTTTCTCTTAGCCTACATCTGTAAAAGTGACCCATGTTAATATGAATCTCAGCTAACAAACTTCTTGTTATTTTATATGAAATGACAGTATTTATGGCATAGGATATGTAAGTTATGGTGCCAAAGTCATTTTCTTAGAAGCCACCCACTTGGCTTTGTTTTGCCTGGTTGTTTCAGCAGTGTGATTATCTTGGGAGGAAAAAAAAGGATTTTTAGTAAAATCATAACACTATAAAAACTTCTTTTAAGGGAAAGTCATTTTTATGAGTTCTGTTGACTGCCAGGCTGCTGAATACATCTCATTTCATTTTCAGCACATGTCCCATTCTGGTATAACTGTCTCATTCACTTCTCTTTGGGTACCACAGCCTTAGTGTAATCATAGTGGCTTAATGATGCTAAATTCATGTTTCAGAAATATGGAAACATAAATGTCTACTTGTGTTATGCCTGTAAAAGAAGACGGCTACCCATGTTTTCTATCCTTGACTTCAAATCAGACCTTCCAGACATTATTTATTATATAAGAATCATAGAAGCAAGTCTGTTGCCGAATTCCCCTTGTTATATCCAACATACAATGCTCCTTAAAGACCCTGTATGTAAATTAAATTTCTAAAGCCATTAATGATAAAAAAAAATATGTGTTTCAAAAGTCTAGCCCTTGGGTAATATTTCAGAAAACAGTGTGGACATTTTGAGTAGTCACAATGTTTAGTGCGAGCAATGATGGTATTTGATAAATAAGAGGCAGGGATGCTACATGCCTTCAAATGTAGGGCCATCTTCTCTAGTGAGAAACTATCCATGTTCCACAAAACTTTTAAATACCCTGCCCGTTATTCATCTGTGTGAAAAAGGAACCAATCTGTATTTATCGATGGCTGGCATACAGTTCCATTGTATACACAAGCAACTTTATATTATTTGTAAAGTTTTAATATGTAATGGATTTCCAGAAATTAAACTACTACATAGGTGAGAAGCCTTCTGTAACTTTAAAAAACGAACTTTACTGAATGTTGACTGCCATTAAAAGGATTTACATGATAAAAAGTTACATGAGATTGACACTTGCATCAGTTTACATATGTAAGACTCCCAAGGTTCTTTGTGCATGTGCATATGCCAATGTCAGTCTGTTGTATAATGCCCTGCTGTGTGTGTGCTTGTGTTCAAACACTCATATACTGAATTATGCATAATTTTACTATAATTTCCTTTTCTATTGGGCAAAGGAGTTCTTTAGTTCACACTTAAAATGTTCTAAAATGTGGTTTGAAAGTATGGATGTATGCAGATCCTATAATCTATGAATTTAACTTCAGAAAGGAAAAGATATGTTGGGAAATACAAGAAGATTATACAGTATTTCATTGCTTAAGAAAAGCTGTCTAAAGGAAACTTCTTATATACTGTAGACCCTGTAGTAATTATTGGAAACATATGTAATAGAAAGACCTTTCTTTATTGGTTTGGAAGTCTAGTAAAGATGATTGACATGAGTGTGTCAACCCCATTTAGAAGCATTTTATACCACATATGGTTGCAGGAGGAAATGGAAAGGCACAATGAAGGCTGATTAGAAAAGGAATTAGTATCATTTGTAAAAGCATAGCTTCCCCCAAGGAACTGAATATTTCAGTTGAGTCCTAAAAGGCAAGACACCACCACTATCACAACCACCAAGAAAAAGAAGAGGAGGAGGAGGAAAGGGGGAGGAGGAAGAGAAGGAACAAGAGAAGGGGAAAGATGAGAAAAAGGGGAAAGAGAGAAGGAGGAGGAGGGGGAGAAGGAAAAAGAAAAAGGAGGAAGAGAAGGAGAAAGATAGTTGAATCAAATGGGGATGATAGACAATATGTAATATATTCCATGCTACTAATGAAACAGGGAGAAAGCTGGTAAAATTAGAATACAAAGAATTAGTGAGAAAAAGTATACCATGAGGTCAAAGAACATGTGTGTTAAGTTGATGAGAGTCGCTGAAGTTGTTTTAAAGACTGAAACAACTGGAAACCAAATGAATATTTGAAAATCCCATGACCTGATAAGCTCTGTGTTCTAGAATGATCATTTTGAATGCATAACAGAGAATAAATCAGAGGTAGGTAGGAGGATATAACCAGTTAACAGAACAGCCCACATGAAGATGGGTATTGCCTTTAAAGTAGTAGGAACTAGAAAAAAAATCGTTTGAATCTTTTTCTAGAATCAGTAAGATGGAGATGCTGGGTAGAAGTAGGGTATAGATAGATCTCAAGAATGTTCCATGGGTGACTGAAGAGTATCCATTAATAACATGACAAGGACAGGTCATGAGCCAGTTTGGCAGAGACAGACATTGATAGCAAAAGAATTCGTCTTCACTACACTAATGCTTTGGGTAGAAAAAAAAAAGAGTCACAGTTATCAATGGTTGATACTAACTCCCAGGACCCTCACCTACTGCCAGGTAGCAGAAGAAGAGCAGAGCACACTCAGAGGCCTGGGAGACATTAAGATGAGCAATTTTGTGGTGGAGAAATGTAAGAGAAAGAAAGTAGACTGGTGTGTGCACAGTGAAGAGAGAGTGTAGATAACAGCTTTATGTGAGTGGCCTGCACTGCCACCTAAGACCATGATGATGTCCCAGTCCATGCTCCCACTGAGGACTATGTCTGCCTCATGGTCCTGCAGCGTGTGGGGGTCTCAGGGAGGATCTATGTGGATGCCTGCGGCCCGTGTTACCAGCAAAGGCCATTTGGATACCCCTGGTCTGGCTGCTGTCTGAAGCTATATCGATGTCTGAGAACTGCACAAAGATGGCCCTACCCCTTCCCTGGAGGCAGCATGGGAGAGCTGTTCCTGGTTGCATGAGTCTTGGAGAGCTGGCCCTACCGTGTCTCTAACTGTAGCACTCAGAATAACAAGCCACGTCGTGTCTGGGCAGCACAGTAGAGCCGGCTCTGGTGGTGTGGGTATGTGAGAGCAGGAGAACTGACCCCACCCTTTGCGGGCTGTAGAATCTGGGTGCCCTGACCTTGCCCTGAGGAGCACAGTGCTGGAGTGCCCAATCGCAAGAGAACCAGTCCTGTCTCTGGCCTGGGGAAAGCAGGCAAGCTGGCCCTGGTTGCAGGGGAGCTGATGGGCTAACCAACTCATCACCACTCAGGCACAAATCCAGGGTTTTGAGTTTTCCCAACCCAACGTCTACCATATCTATAGAACTGCTTGAGCACACAAAGGGGTAGGTCACGCAAAGTCAAAGTTGCAGGATCTCCGTGACACAGGGCAACAACTAGATGTCCAAGAGGAATCTTATAGAAGATCCTGCATCGATAGCACAGCAGAGGCTAGAGGCCTCAAACCAGACAATCACTCATTACAATGAACATTGCAAGTAACACTGTTTGGGAAGGAGATTATACTATGGAAAACACTGTGACAAAAGGCAATTTCTCTGGTGAGACTTTGTTTGTTTGTTTGTTACTCAGGGAGAGGTTTCAAGGGCAGAGGGTAGATATAGGATGAGGAGATGAGTAGGACTGGGGTACATGGTGTTGTGTTCTCAAAGAATCAGTAAAAAGATAGGGAAAAAGAAGAAGCCAGGCATAGTGGCATATGCCTTTTAGGAGGCCAAGGGAGGTCCATCATCCTGGTCTACAAATTGAGTTCCAGAAGATTTGGGATTATTGCATGGAGAAATTCTGTCTTGAAAAAAAAAATCAGAAAAAGAAGGAGGAGGAGGAAGGAAGGAAAAAAAAGAAGGGGAAGGGGATAGGAGGAAGAGGAAGAGGAGAAAAAGAAGAGAAAGAAAAAAAGAAAAAGAGGAGGTGAAGGAAGAGGAAAAAGAATTATTTCCGTCCTCACCATCATCATCTCCAGGCTATTAATATGGCTCAGTTTGTAAAGGTATTTTCATCCAGCCCCAGGACCCGTGTAACAAAGGAGGAGAGAGAAGTCCTAAAAATTATTCTCTGACATTTATTTGTGCACCTGGCATATACACACATAAATAGCTTTTTCAAAACAGAAATCACAATCATATTGGTATTTCAGACCTTCTCATTACAAATTTCAAAGATTTTTTTGTTTTTGTTTTGTTTTTGTTTCTAGTTTTTATTTTAGTTAATTAGCTTGTCTGTTTTATCCTGCATGGCCTTTGTCATAAGCAGATCAATACTGGTGCTTTGGAATATAGATACCAAATATATGTCTACAAATGACTAAGCCACACTCTAAATAACAAGCGGCTGGGACTAGTGATCACTTGGTGCCATAAGATCTTGAGGACAGGAAAACAGAGCTAGCTGCTTGAGTAAGCAAGTCTTCAAGAGGCTAGCTCATGGGTAGTAAGGAAGGCGAGCAAATTGTTAGTAGAGGTAGACAGACAATATTGTGGATCATGATTTCATACAGAAACAAAAACCAGCAACAGGTAGAAGTGGCTTAAGGAATAATGGAGTCCCAAAATCTAGTGGGTGCTCAAACAGATTCTGAATTCAGAGTCCTTTACCATAAGCAACAAGCACATTTAAAAGTGTTCGTTAGCCTCTTAGAAACACATTAGCAGAACACACTTAAGAATCAAATCTTTCTTTAATCCTTTGTTGTCCCCTCCTCTCCCTTTTCCATGTCCTTTGTTGGAGCATCACTAGTTACATCCTCCCCGAACCTGTTCCTGTGCCAGCCACCTGCTCCCAGTTGGATCGTCCTTGTTCCTGTAAGTGATCTCAGAAGCAGCCCAGCTCCATTTTACAGTTCAAATATTTGCTTTAGCTTCTGCTTTACAATTCTGAATCTCTGCTCTCCAGCGTTCATGTTCTCAGTGACTCATTTAAAATTTTGCTTAAATGGTAAATGAACAGTGATGCTTCTGAGAAAACAGTATAGGGTAGTGAGGACATTTGCCCACTAGAGATTTTCTGTCTATAGAACCATCTTGTTCTAAATCTTTTGGCAATTACACATAAAGCTGCCCTCTTTATAAATCTACACAAATTATTGTTTCTATCATTTTATGTATAGGTGGACAAAATCTGCCTTAAATGATGAGGAAAAGTAATTAATGTTTGTTCCAGTTATCATAGAGAAATTTTAATTTAATTTTTTTGAAGAAGTATGTAAAAACGCTTTTGTTTTAATTTTATGTTTTTACTCTCTGCCGAAGGATAACACATAAGATTAGAAAGGTTTCTTAGATGCCCCACAAACATGAGGATGTAAAATTTGTGTACAGGTTCAGTGTCAGCATTGAGCAGTGAGGTGGTGGTCTGCCTGGATGATTGGCAAGCTCCAAGTTCAGTGTGAAGCTCTGTCTCAAGAAATAAGGTAGACGGAAATTGAAGAAAATTCTTGTAATTGATGTATCGCTTACATGAGCGCGCGCGCGCACACACACACACACAGACAGACACACACAGAGAGAGAGAAAGAGAGAGAGACAGAGAGACAGAGAGACAAAAAGAGACAGAGACTGAGAGACAAAAAGAGACAGTGACAGAGAGACAAAAAGAGACAGAGACAGAGAGAGAACCAAAGGCTCTTGATCATTTCTTTCCTATAATCTAGAGTTATCATATCAAATCTCTATGCCTGTTGACCAAGCATACAGCAATTTAAGAGATGAATAAGTATGTATGCCCACACAAATTTGTTTATAAACATTTTTTTTATTGTTAGCCATATTTCTCACTAAACAATGATGTCTACCTAATGTTTCTCCACCTGTTAGGGAAAAAGAAAAAAACTTTTCTACAACGTAAAATTTCTAGAATGTCCTGTTTGGTTTTTTGTTAACTTGACAGAATGCAAGAATATTCGGGAAGAGGAGACAAAATTAAGAAAATACCCCCACCAAATTGCCTGCAGGCAAGTCCACAGAGACACTGTCTTAATTAATCACTGAGGGAAGAGGGCCCACATCAGTTCAGGTGGTATCATCCCTAGGCTAGTGTTCCTGGGTGCTATAAAAAAAGCAAGCTGAGTAGACCATGAGGAATAAATGTGTAAGCAGTCTTCCTCTGTGGCCTCTGCTTCAGTTCCTGTCTTCATGTTCCTACCTTGTGTTCCTTCCCTGACTTCCCTCCGTGATAGAATGGGACTTGAAAGTTGTGATACACTTTTTCCTCCCTCATGTTGCTTTTGGTGATAGTATTTTATCACACTAAGAAACCTTCACTAAGACATTGAGTCCTAATTTTAACTTTTGTATTTACTACTGCATCCTTGTTTTAAGGAAATTCATGTTGGCATCACTGAACATCAGTCAACAAACTCACCTTCTCTTATCCCAGACCACAGGGGATACTCTTAGCATCCACACTCCTGTTGTCTTTGTTACCAAAGGCACATTTTATGTATTTGCTCCCTGCACTGCTCTCCTATTATTGAGACAGAAATCATAGAGACCATGAAGACGGAAATAGATAAGCAGACAGAGACTGCGATACAGATGTAGAGGGTGGGGAGCACAGCCTGAATCATTTGTGTGAACAGCAGTGACTTCCTAACAGATGACTACAGAAGCAACAGATTTACTGCTATTCTCTAGTTAAAATGGTGGACAAAATTATGTAGTCAAATCCAAGATCTATCATGGGCTTGTGTATGACCTTGGGCATACACACTTCTGTCACTATAAAATGAGAATGTTGGATTAGGTGATGTTCAAAGTCCTGTCTTGGTTGCAGGTTTCTAAATACAAACTAATTTTTCCTGCATTTAGGGAACAAGTTCTTACTGCAGCTTCCATTCCAGCAGTACCTTCTACAGCACCTATATAAATACTGATAGTATTTTGCTGTTATTTTTTCCCTTGATTTAGCACTATTAAGTGCAGTGACTCACAAAGCTAGGTTCCAGCTGGGGGCTAAGAAGATATTCACTTGTAAGGGGGAAGCTATGATGCTGAGAGGAAAGAAAGCAAAAAACATTAGCCCACCATGGTTGTGTTACACCTGATTCCAATAGAATACGTAACACCTGATCCTGATACATGCAGACTCTTGCCTTTAGGGAGCTGTGTGGCATATGTAAGAGAGATTTTTGGAGCAGTATCTAAATAGTATTTTCATGTTGGGTGTGTTGTGACTCCTCTTCCTTGCTCTGCACTAATGAATCTGTGCCATTTTTACCTAGGAGAAGTTAATTTGCAGCAACTGCCTCTTAATAGTTATTTATAAGAGCTTATTTTTGTGATAGTAATAGCACATATTTAATACAGAAAACAGAAAGTATTAGAACAAAAGTTTAACCTGCCATGCCATTACCAAACATTTTGATATTTTTTTTCATTGTGTATAATTATAAGCTATAAAATTTTGTTCCTTATTTCTTATTTTGGGCTTTTGACAGGTGCAAACATTTTTCTTTGTATTTATCAAAACCTTTCAAGTAACCGAATACTCAGAAAAAAACAGATTAGGCAAATGATTAACTTATTAGATCACTGAAAAGTTTAGTGTAACAAGCTGAGTAGCTATTCATATGATGAACATGGGATTGATAAACAGTGACATGGAAACACAGTGAAATATTATACTTTTGACTTAGTTAGTTTTACTGCTGTGAAGAGACACCACAACCCAAGCAACTCTTACAAAGTCAAACTTTTAATTGGGGCTGGCTTACAACTTCAGAAGTTCAGTTCATGATGGAAAATATGGCAGCATGCAGGCAGACATGGTGCAGATGAAGGAGCTGAGCGTTCTACATCTCGATCAGAAGGCAGCCAGGAGAGGACTGGCATCCTCAAGCGGTTAGGACAAACTCCCTTCCACAAATGTGTAGAGCCTGAGCATAGGAGGAGACCTCCAAAGTCCACTGTCACAGTGAAGTGACACACTTCCTCCAACAAGGCCACAACTCCTAACAATACCACTCCCTAAAAGCCAAGAATATTCAAACACAACAGCAAAGTAAAACGAGTGGCTGAAAGCACACACAGGAGGAAGAATAATTCCCAACTATAACACTGGAAGGAAGTTATAAAATAATGCACACACCAAGTCCGTTTATGCATATTTTATGAGGGTTCTGCTTACATGTATGTCTGTGCATTTGCATGTTTGGTGACCACAGAAGCCAGACGTGGGTGTCAGATCTTCTGGAACTAGAGTTACAGGTGGTTGTGAGCTGCCATGTGACTACTGGAAGTTGAAAACAGGTCGTCTAGGAGAGGAAGCAGTGTTCTTCACTGCTGAACCATCTCTCCAGTGCCCTAAATGTGCAATTTGAAAAAAAATAGATCTCAACAAATCTCACGAATACATGAATATCTCTTTTTCAAGATTTTGTTAGTATGTGTGCACATGTGTGGAGGTCAGAAGATGATGTAGGGTTAGATTTTTTTAACCTACTTTTAATAGGGGTTCTCAAACACTTAGACACCCTCCCCCTTAGCCCACTGACCAAAGGTGGGGGAGAAAAGATGGTGAATGGGACAAGTGGATGAAGGCCCATTTAGACATAGTTCTTTAGGGCAATTCCATTCTCTGTCAGGATACCAGCAGTTCAGTTTAGTAGTGTCGGGATACCAAACAGGAACCAGCATGAACCAGTAGAAACAGTCAGGCCTCCGTCAAATTGGCATGAGTCAGAAAAGTGACCAGAACCAGCTGGGAATCCAGGAGAGGTTCTTTGCCTTCCTTCTCTCAATGAAGTGAAGATCAGCAAAGATTAAAACCAACAATGCATTGCAAGGCTAGCTACACAAACATGCTATTGCTCCCCATTGAGTCCCATTTATACTCCCTCCATCATTGCATTTTCTCATGGGCCCTGCCTAATGAAAACAACACAACCCACATCACATCACAGAACTCGACCAGTAACTTCGGCTTCAGGAAGAAGTAGAGTCAGTTGTCTCCTACCTTTATGGGGCTTCCAGGGAAATTGCCAGAATTATATCGCTAGGAGGCAGTGCCTTTACCCTTGGGCTGTCTCACTAGCCTCATACATACACATCTTAAAAGACAAAACAGAGGGTTAGAAACAAAAAAATCCTAAGTTGAAGAGGTTGGAACAGGTTGTACAGAAGGAAATCCAATATTTAGATTAGTGATGTTTTATTTCCCAGTTTAGATGAGTGTCCAAGCTTATGTTACATTCACTCTCTACATGTTTGTAAATCTGAATGCATTTATATTTACTTTTAAATACATTCCTGTATTTAAATACCATCCCACCCTCCTCACAAAACACATTTCACTACAGTCAATATCCAGGGATAATCTAGCCCATTTATGATAAACACCAGTATCAGTCTGTGTCTCAGCTCTGTCTTCTAGTTGGCTCTATTCACAGGCAAGCCATCTTACAGTGTGTGTGTGTGTGTATGTGTGTGTGTGTGTGTGTGTGTGTGTGTTTGTGTGTTGAGGCATCAAAAAGCTTCAAATAGATCCTAAAAATCCAAGGAGGAAGGGCAAGAATCAATCTTTCAACAAGCTTAAAGAGAACACATCATTCCACTTTAATGCTTGTATGATAGAACGCCTGTCAGCCCAGCTTAGTGGAGAAATCATTAATTTTGATTCACAGCTTCAGATTTCAGGCCATCATGGGAGAAGACACTGTGTGGGTTTGGGGCAACAGGAGCAATCTGTCTAAGGCTTCTTAGACACAGCCCACCAGGAAACAGAGAGCTGCCAGAGACACGGGGCTTCCAAGGCTGACTTGAGTGACTTACAGCTGTCAGCCAGTTCCACCACGTCTACCTTTTTTCACTATCTCCTTACCCCAAGCACAAGCACTCAGAACATGAACATGTAGAAGACATTTGGATCAGAACTGTCACACCTACAGTTTACTGTGTGAGTTTACAGGCCTATCTCTGGTCCTGCTGCCTTTACTAGCCTGGTCTGAGATATGTACTCGCTCCTCAGTTTGAGAGGTTGGTAGGTGGGTCAAGTGTACTGAAACCACGGAAACTTAAAAAGAAGAACAAGTGGCCCCACCCAAAGAAAACCAAGATGTCATTGGCAAAATCAGTTTCGGAGAAGACTAAACAGCAGCTGGCATTTGTCATGTTTTACTTGAGGCAGGGAATGCTGTTGTCCAGACTGACTTCATCATGTCAAAAGCAATAACTGTGAACTCCTGATCTGCCTGGCTCCATACCCTATGTACTAGCATTCACCACACCTGTCCTTATAGGTGCCAACTCTTATTAGTGAAGAACCAATAATTCACTAGAAAACTATCAAGGGGCTTGAAAGGATCTACTACAAGAACAAAATAACAACAACAAACCAGTAGCAGCCCATCTGATAGCATCATGATGCTGACCACCCCAGATCCCAATATTCTTTCTCCCTTTTCTCACCCAGACCATCTGTAAAATGCACCTACACAAGAAGCAGAAAGGGTTGTTTATTAGTTGAATCTACATTTGGAGGGCTTACTCTCACTCAAGCAACTTATCAGGTCACGGATTCCCAGTGTGTGTGTGGTACCTAAGCCTGGAAACAACAGTCATGCACTTTTTTTCTGCTCTCCATATAAGCTGTTTATAGAACTCGGATCGTGTTTTATGGTTTTGTACTGTGCTTTTACGGTTTTATCAAGCTGTTAATTATTCCACTAAAGCCTTCTTTCTATAATGGCTGTCTGATATAACATGACATGACTTATCACAGTTTTAAGTAATTGTCTATTGTCAGACATTTAGGATATTCCCATTTGTTATCATATTATAAGCAATGTTGACATTAACATATGTTCACAACCATTATGCTTCTCTCTGAGCATCGCCTTAGGATCTGTTCCTGAAATTGGAATTTCTTAGTCAATGGGGTGTGAACATTTTTATGGCTCTTGATACACTTTGCCAAATGGCTCTTTAGAAATACTATAACCATGCTCCCTCCCTCCATAGTGCAGAAGAATGGGATTTTTATAAGTATTATTGGGATTTGTGAACTACAATGCAGTAGCTGCTAAGCTCTGACAAACAGTGAAGAGCCCAGGATGGTGGGACTGTGCTCTTCCCAATGGAATTACTATTGAGCCCCTCTAGGAAAATGTCACAGAGGTAGTATTACTTTTTCTTTTCATCCACCCAGTTTTTCAATCTCCATACTTACAGATTATCCTTGCTTCCTTGTCATTTCAAATTTAATTTCAATTAATTTCACTCATGTCTGCTTCCAATATATAAGCTGAATAGTTATGGTTCTTGAGTCCTTCTTGGACACTGTAAAAGCTTAAGCCACCAGCACCTTTAGCTTTAGCATGTAATATTAAGATAGCCTCCTAAGTAATTTCAGTGGAATTTCTAGATAATTGCCAAAGAGACATTACTTTTCTGGCATCACCTGCATCCCTTCCTGTAACATACCTGTCTCTTCTCAGGCCCCTTGATTCCCCAGATTCTCCTCCAGCTGAACCTTCTGCCATTGATCTGTGAGCCCGGATCCTCTCCACAACGATTCTTCCCTGCCTACCAATCTGGACTCCCTCAGTAATTTATTTTGTCTTGCTACAACACTTCCCTTTTAAAACTTATCTTTGTCTTAATTAACCCAAATCATTACTTATTATTTTACTACCCAGCTAAAGTCTAAAATGCATGAAAGCCATAGTTTATAATTTTTCAATGCACTGCAGTATCAGAGAGCCTTTGATGAAGCTAAAATATGTTTATGAAGTGCCTGGCTGCCTTCCCTTTCTCATTCTCTCCCCACCTCCTCTTCATCTCTTCTTTCATTTTCTCCTTCCCCCACCCCACTCCATTGGGACTGTTTGGTTGAGTACTATTATGGTCTCTCATTTGCTGTTTCAAAGACTCCTACTGCTCATGACTCCACATCTTCTGGCTTCCTTATTCTTCTCACGTGATCTTCTCAGTACTTCTAAAAATGTTATTCCCAAACATACTTACATGAGTGTGGTTTAAGAACAACAAAGAGTAGAAACATTTTAACAAGATCACACACACACACACACACACACACACACATTTTCTCCAAAAATGTATCTGCTCATGTATTGAATATCTTTGTATCTTTCAGGCCTCAAACACAGACCCTTCCTAACACTAATTGCTGAGTTTGTATCTGAACTGTGTACTAAACTATTGGTTGCTAGCCTCTGGCACTACTGGGTGTTGATGAAACCATTAGAAATGGGAGCCTAGTAAAAAGAAGTTAAATAATTGGGGCAGCTGTACCTGTAAGGGGATTAGAGGGCTCTAGACTTCCTCCAGATCTTTTGCTGGGCTACAACTCTGACTCCATTACCTGTCGCCTTAACACAGACCCAAAGCTATGAGCCAGATGACCATGGGCTGAAACCCCTCAAAGGATCAACCCAGGCAAACCATTCCTTTTATAAATTAATTTTCTCAAGAACTTTGTCACAGCAACAGAAAGCTGACTAACACTCATTGTTTTATTAAAGGAGAGCTGAGGAAAAAAAAACATAAGAAGCTCTTATTACTGGCAGTTTGTATAGCTACCATTGAATCTCAAATAACATTCTTATGGGCTGGGAGTGTTAATGGAAACTGAGGACAAAAGATATATTACAGAAGGATCTTAGTGAGTTTTCATTTTGCAGATAAAAATACCAAGTGAAAGAAACATCAGAGCAGCCTTGAATCCATTTCTTTTTATTTACATATGTGTATTATTATGTGGGCTTTAAATACATCTGCCATTTTTACATTATGGTACCTGGAAAGGCACATGATCTGTTAATTACACATTAGCAATGGCTAACAGTTACTGGACACTGATCATAATACATGCGCAATTTTATTTGACCATCACCAGAATCCCAGCGTCATTACTTATTCTCACCATTTTGATAAATGAGAAAGTGGAGAACGAGGAAGAATAGCTTACTTGCTAAAGGCAGATAAGGCTACAACTTCCTAGGTGATGTGGACTTAAAGCCAGCAAGTTTAGCCTAATGATAAGCCATGACTTGATCCTATTTCTTCATTAGAATCCCTTTCCCTGAGGTTCACTGTTAGGGGACACAATTGCTATAGTAAAAATGCAGAAGGCAAGCCACCAAGGTAACCCAGTATAGCTGCATTGCTAGTACATTGCTAAGGGGTATAGAACATCAGGGGCTCTGCCCAGAGTTTTGTGCTGCCAGCAATGAAAGCACTGGAAAGGGCAAGCCTACCGTGTTGTCATGCGCATGTTCCACCTTTTGACCTATACAAACAAACAGTTAACAACCAGCATCAAGTATGATTCTGTTCCAGGGTTTCCTTGGTTGTTAGGAGGAGCTTCCATGACTGTGCTACTGGCCATAAAAAGTGCAATTGGCCAAGATGCCAACACATCTGTTTTCTTTGTATATATGCATTCTCTACAGAGACAGAAAATGTTTCTATGCAACCTTCTCCACATCAAGCAAATGAACTTGATCCTTGCTTCAAAGCACTTTAACTTTTCTCATTAGAACAGAAAAAAACTTCAGGATAAATGCAGGGGAATCAAGTCTTGCTTTGATCTCCATGTTACACAGCTGTAGTTGTTTGTCTGGTTTAGCCAATAACCGGGCAGCCTGGGCTCTCCTCCTCTATGTCTTCTCTGATTTTGTAGTTGTGGTTGGTTGGTTGGTTGATTAGGTTTGGTTTGGTTTTGGTTTGGGGGCTTTCCTTGCCATTCCTTACTTACTCCTGCCCAGCTACCGTGCCCTTCATTCCTCTAGCTCTGCCTTTGATGGCAGGATAGGAGCAGTGACCATAACATGCCAGTAGGCATTCAGAACTGTGCTGACAGTAAGGAAGGACTCGGAAATGGGAAAGAGGAACTTCGGGAGCAGCCTTGCAAAAGACACTGAAGACATGAAGGTCCACAGTGGGCCAGGAACACCATGCAGCCTTCCAGGGACAATGTTTTTCTCTTCGGTTCTTCAAACAAACAATAGACAGGAACTCAGTTACTAGATTTCTAACATCTCCCATCCTCTGACATCCTCTAGTCTCAGATCCACCAAGAACACATGTTCATTGGTTGCAGTGAGGATGAATTTTAATGCTATTTAGCTACATAAAAGTAATTTAAATTTGAACACACACATCTTTTATTATATTTCAGTAACAGTATTACCTAGTAACTCTGCCATAAAAGATTTTTCTAGAAACATCTAGAAAACTAGTTGAAATGTAGACAATAGTAGGCATCATAAGAGTAAATAACCAGCTTTGCTCACCAAACTCTGAACACTGCCATGAAAAGACAGCAGGGAGGGAGTTTAGCTTGTGGATTCAAACATTGATTTTTCTCATGGCACGAAGTCCTGTACCAGGTCCTGGACTATGCTTCCAGGTGGTAAAGTCTTTAGTCATGCCACACATGAGCTTGGGCTGAGTTAACAGAAGCTGTTTGCATTACTGAATAAAGCTGGCTCAGAAAGGTTCAGAAACGGAATCCTCTGCTCTGCAGAAGATCAACACTGGAGTCTCAGATGCACACTCTCTCACATCATCTCAGAAGGGAGTCCAGAATTTACTGGGAAGTATCTGGGAAGGTTTTGATTCAACTTATTCATTGAGAATTTGGGCAAGTCGTTTCTGAGCCTATGTTTTGGAGAACTGTACCAAAATATGCTTCCCCTTGCCTGGATGCTGTAAGTAGTAGAGATAATGTATGGCTACACTTTTCAGATTAGGCTGGCAAATTCCTAGGAGTATTTGGCAGTATACTAGGGAGTATGGGAGGCCATGGCATAAACACAGGGCATGTTCCCAGTGTTTCTGTTTTACTCAATGGCAAATCGCTTGCAACCTATTTTTATATTAAGGCAGACAGAGAGCTTTACTGAGTAGAAAGAAAAATCTACTGCCATTTTTAAAGCTCCGAGTAGTGAGAAATTTCCAAGATAGCAGACAGCTGCTGCATGGTCTATACCTCTCATCCTGCAGAACGCACAGTCACTTTCTCTGTCTCCATGTGACTTCAGGAGAAGATGTGAAAAGCCTGGTGTTCAGGAAAGACCAAGCATGGAGACCAGTCCTGAAATGGGTTCAGTAAAGCTTTCTGACTTCATCAGAGAAATGTATTTGTGTAGTGGACAGTGGGAACTCCCACCTGGTCAAAGTGCAGAGAGTCATTGTCTGCTGAGTACTCAGCTACGAATGAGGCATCTGGGTCTCATGCCTTCCCTGCAGCTCAGGAATCATCACAGAACAGGTAGCAGAAACATTTCAAAGAGCCAGAGGTTTGGAAGGACCAGAGCAAAACAGAGTCTTCTGAACATGGCAGGAACACTGCTCTCATGACCTCATAGTAACTATGGTTGTCTACACAAGACCTGCACAGATCAAGTCAGTCAGCATTCCAACATGGAAGGAAAAAGGCTTTGTGAAGAGCTATGAACAGTGGCTTTTGAGGAGCTCAATTTTCTTTAAGTGTGTGCCTCCTGGTAGGTCAAACACACCCTGGTGGGATGATCCCATACCCAGAAATAATACAGAATGAAAGAAACTAGAGCTTATGGGTTATTAATTTTTAGAAAAGGAAAAAAGGGATGACATAAATTTGGGGAATGTAGGTTGTTCAGAACAGATCTGGGAGGAGTTAAGGAGAGGAGTTAGGGGTGAACATAATCAAAACACATTGTATGAAATTCTCAAAAACTTAATTAAAGTCTTATTTTTTAAAACAGAAACAAGCATTTTAAAAAGACATGTTTTGAAGCTTGGCCTGGCAAGTGATCAATAACTGGCAAATATTATAATTTAGTATTTCTGGAACATAATAGTGTCTTTCGTCCCTGTTCAGATCATACATGTGGGTAGTATTAGGTATCCCAATCCAAGAAGAATAAAATCCAACTAAAGCGTGTCTGAAGCGTGATGATTGAGTTGGCAACAGGTTTGTAGATCTCATTATATGGCTGTTGTGGTTATTCTTTCTAAAGCTTTTTTAGCCTAAGGAGAAGAGAACATGTTAGGGTTCTCTATTGTGGGGAAATATGACTAGGTCAAGGTGAAGTATGCAACCAGAAGATGAAGTTCCTATGAAAAGAATCAACTTGTGATATTTTGACTCTGATAGTGAGAAACAGAATGTGTTGAACTTTGGGGCTTTGGCCCATATGGCTTTGTAAAGTTTGGGCATGTTAACATACTGTGGTTTAGAGTCTTCGCCTGTAAAAACTGTACATGTTACATACAAGCTGTGACTCAGACCTAAGGACTTGATGGAATGGACTGCTGATTATTTTCCCATTTGGACAGCATCAATATGAAGTTAGGGAAAGAAGAAAACACAAAATTTCCACACTATTGGAAAGGAATGTCATAAAGAAAGAAACTGAGGACCAGCCAAGTTAGATGGGAAGTAAGCTTCTGCGAGGAAGGAAAAGTCTTCAGAGACAAGTGATTAAGTCTCCAGGTCAGTTGTGAGTGACAAGATTCATTGAATGGTGAGTTATGGGGCTGAGGAAGAGACGTTTCCTTGGAAGATTAGAAGCAGGAGTCAGATGGAAATGTTAAAAGATGAATTAAGTGAAGAGTTGACATAATTCTTTCAAGTTGCTTGACTATAAAAGACATAATATGAAATCTAAAAGGGAACGTGTGATTTGTAAGTAATTTGTTGTTAAAGGAAAGGGAAATCTATGGTTTGCTGGCAGCTTATAGATATAGAGTCAAAATAAGCAGAAATGTTGAAGAACTGGGAAATGGAAAAAGAAAAAGGGATAAAGATAGAATACATTGGAAAGATGGGTCCAGACCTCTCTCTAGAGGTCAGCCCTAGAGAGAATGACATCTTTTCTTCTGAGATGTCATGCAGGGAATCAGGAGAAGGGAGTAAAAACAGGTATAAATACAGATAAAAATGTATTTTAGGCTCACAGAATGTTCTCAGAAGGGCTTCTGCAAGAATAATGTGGAAAAGGCCATGAGAAGAAAGAGCAGAAAGGGATGAGCTATAAACAAGATCTTCGGGAAACCCAATTCCTCCTGTTCTGGACAAAGCGCAGAAGAGGAAAAAGCCAATATCCTCTCTCCTCCCCAGGGGAGTTTAGCATGAGCCCTTTGGACTCCCAATGAAAATGGCCACCACTGCACCAACCTGGCAGGATCATTTCCAAGCAAAAGGCTTGTGTGTCCCAGAAAGCTCTTCTTCCCAGTTAGCATCAAGGAAAGAAGTCAAACTCCTCTGCCTCTTAGCCCTTGGCGGCTCACTCAGGGTGGGGGCTGGAGCTGGCATGGCTGGCGAATGCAGTGGCTTTGTTGTTAGGGAAGGTCAGGTCTCAGGAGGTTCCGATTAAAAGACATAATTTTTCTTTCCATTCTCAGACGTGTTTTAGGGGAAATGCCCAACCCTTCTGAGTCAATATTGACTTGTCTTTCTGAGAAGAGATGCCTTCAGCCCACTGATCCTACAAGGCAGCCATAACTCAGCTGAAATACTCCATCAGAGCCAGCAAATGAGGACTCAGCGGAACTGATATAAAATGCAGTTAAAAACAAATTTGTTTGAAAATTACCCAGTATCTTCACATATTGGCTCAGATACCCTTCAGTGGGTGGTACTTCCTTTTGTGTTATAAATTTTATGCCTCTGAAATACAATAAATTAATTTAAGGTGAATTAAAATACATGAGAATTTCTAGGGGGCTAAAGTTACAATAATGATAATGACTTCTATTAAAGGATTTTTCACCAAGCCTCCCCTCCTGGCCAGATATGTAACCATTGCTTTTGTTTCAACGTCAGCTCAGTTAAAAGTAGAAGTTAGTAAAGTGGCCCCGGACTCACGTGTTCTTTCCATAGTTCCTCTTTCTCCATGTTTGAAAAGTGAAATCAAAATTGCAAGCCACTGCAAGTGCCCTCTTATTAGGAAAAGAAGTTGAAGCAGGACAAAAAATGATTTGGAGACATTACAACATGGAAGTAGAAGGTATCGACAATGGAAGGCACACAGGTCAAAGTTCTTGGCTGCAAAACTTATAAACAAGTTTAAGACAAATGAAGCAGGGAAGGGAAAAAAAGACCTAAGCAGGAACTGAATCCGCTGAAGCTTGTGAAGACTCAGTGGAAAGGAAAGAAAACCTTGGGGACAAGGGGAGGGCCTAAAAACCTGAGTGTGCATGTCCACAATATAAATAAACAAGGAACAAATGAAGTAATGAATGAATGAACAGTGTGCCAGAAACAGACTGCTCAGACATCAAACCCTATCCTCTTCAATTGCCTGCTGAGCTTTAAATGCCCCCTTTCTTCATCCACCCAAATTCTAAAAGTCATCTGGTCAGATGTTGCATCCTGGAGAGAGGCTCTCCTCATACTCTGTGCACCAGCTTCCAGAGGTTAGAAGAACAACTATTTAACCAGCATCCTTCATTTCCACAGATGGAGAAAGGAACTTTATATACTCTGGATGCCATGGAAAATGTCCACTGCTCACTTCAGAGAGTCTGTTTAAATGTTATGTTAATCTGATTCATTTTCCTTTGGAATTCATCTAGCACTTGCTCATCTTTAGATAGTGGACTCTTCCCACTGGAATATTTTCATGTCCTGACACAGCAATCTCATTCTCATGTATACTTTTAGCAGTTCTCGCACTTTCTGAAAATATCCTGGATCTGATTCGTGATTCCCCAACTGTTCAAATCCTACTTGCTGAGAACTTCGTCTGGCATGCTGGATGACTATGCTGAACGTGGTTCTACCACCTCCTAAGACACTTCCCTGATGAGTCTGGCCCTCACTAATATCCAAGACTCCACCGTCACCAGCCCATAAACTAAAGCTTATTGCCTTGTTTACTGCCATAATTGCATGGTTTAATTAATCAGCTAATAGGCACAAGATTACAAGTAGGAGGACCAGAATCAGCTTTGGTGCACCAGCAATGCCATAATCTAAGATGCTACCTTTGAATATGTAGGACGAATACATCCAGTCTGAAGTGAGGAGGAGGCATCTCAATGGATTTGAATTTCCAAAGTCCAGCTTGAACTTTCCAAAAAGGGGAATGTGTATAAATTGTTGGTTTGCTTGCTTGCTTTGCTATGCTCCATTCTGTTACAGTGGTTTGCTTTTAAGTTCAGCAAGTTATTTGGATAATAAGTGAGGTTTGGGAATATGCAAACTGGAAGGTATTCTATTCTATATGTGTTGATATGTATGTATGTAACTACATAAGTAAGCATGTATATATGTATGTATGTGTATATACATACACACACACATATATATATACATATACATACACACACACACGCGCGCACACACACACACACACACACACACACACACATATGTATCCCACAAGAGTAGTGCCTATCAGTTAGTGGTTCAGTTTCTGGGGTCAGAATAAAACCAGTACCACTAAGCATGAGTTTCCTCATTTCAGAACTGGAAATGATGAATGGACTCAACTCATGGGGTCTTTGTGAGTAACCATAGGGCATGAGATACTCTGATCCCTGAACCTGGTCTGTGAACAGCATTCAGTTGATTATTATAAGAACAACGTGAGAAGAGCTGAGGCATCCGGCTGGTGAGCCTATGTTGGGGGAGGCGCAAGGAAAACTGATGGAAACATGACTTTCGTTTTTTTTCTTTTTTTGTACTTGATTTAACTGTATAAAAATATAACTGATGAACTTAAAATGTTCAGGATGTTGGCATTTTTCCTCTTGGTGTTTTTTTTTTTTTTTTTTTTTTTTTTTCCTTTTTGGCTGCAATTTCTTGTGTTCCCAATGAGGAGCATCTCCACAGCCCTAAAGGATACCGGACTTGAAGCTGCATCTTGGCTCTGGTCTGAATGTGGTCGGCCGTAAGCTGCTTTGCCCAAGTGACTCAGCATAGTAGGCCCTTTTAAATTCTCTCTTATTCCCCAGCCAAAAATCTCTCCCACCTCTCTCTTCCTTCTGCTACTGAGATTGCATTTTGTATCATCTACTGGGAGATAACACAGTTAAATTGATGCTGGGAACCTTATAAGGGTATAAACACTTTGCAGAATGGACGTCATAATAGCGAATCAAGGGCTAGTGCCAATAATAGATTTTCTTGGGTTTCTTTTTTTTCCCTTGCACATTGTGCAGGGCTCTTTGAGTGGGGCTGAAATGACATGGTAGCCCCAAAATAGTCTGGGGATTCAGACTGAAGAAGGAGTCTCAAGCAGGCAGCCAAACCAAATACAGCCTACATCTTCTCAGCCCAAATTTATCTCTTAGGCCTTTCATGTGGCCTTTATTTGAAGCAATAGAAACGATGGCTGTTGTGTTGGACAGCTATGGCTCTTGTTCCCTACTTCATTTAATATGCAAGAACTTGGGCAAATTATCTGCTCTCTGAGTCTCCTGTTCCTTTTCTTAGCAATGAACAAGGGAATACAGGTAAGAGGAAGGAAGATGCTAAAGTGCTTGATATGCAAGCATCAGGATTTAGGTTCAGATCCTGAGCACTGACTTTAAAAAGACAAGCCCGGTTGATTGTATCTGTTATCCTATGCTGAGGATGCAGAGACAGGCAGATACCAGGGCTGATTAAGCAGAAATTGCAGCTTAACAGGAAGTTCTAGGTTCTGTGAGAGAACCTGTCCCAAGAAAGAATGAGAGAGTGTTGAAGAACTTTACCCAAAGCCAATCCATGGCTTCCACATGCACACACGCAGGCAAGTACATTTTAACACACATGTGTACACACATGCATTCAGAAAACACACACACAAATACATGCTGTGGTTTTTGAGGGGCATAAGGAGATCATAACTTTGTAAAGTTACTTGACACTCAGCAGGTGCTTAGAACCTGTCAGTATCTTTAATATTCTCTCCTATAGTAGTCTAGACAAGCAGCTTCTAGTGAGTCTGGACTGTTTCAATGGAAAACAAATTCATTTCCCTAAGATAAGCATGGAACACACTGTGTACAATGGTTGTAAAGAAGAAAAGGTTCTTTCCCTCAGAGTCTCAAACTATAGTTCTGTTTTGTGAGTTATTGCCTTCGTGTGCTTGCACATCTTATGCAGTTTCCACATTTACCAAGCCTTCCTTCACTCAACACCATGATAATTCCTACATTGTGAAAATAACCCTCTTTGCTTTAAGTGAAAGAAGTTGTAGGGCCGGGAAATTCTGTGTAACACAGTCATAGTCTCAAGGAAATAAGGGTGAAATTTGGATTTGAACCTAGCTCTGCCTGACCTCAGAGTTCATGTTACTAAACTTCAGGGTACCTTCCCTCTCATTTCTGAAATCATTTTTACCTAGGAGGCATAACTCATGCCTAAATCCCAGGTGGCTCTGAAGAGGAGCCCATGAAATCAAGAACTGAAGAAGCTTTGTACATTAAAAAAGCAATTTACCCCAAGGAGCTACTGGTAGTTTCTGACATTTTTTTCATTGGTATAGACACACCGACGCATTCCAGCAAATAACCTCCGACTCATGCTTATGAGCATCACCCTAATAGGAGAAGACTCTGGGGTGAAGGGGCTCAGTGGGGGATGGGGTACTGGGAAATGATATGTATAAAACTGCCAAAGAATAAAACAATTAAAATGGAAATTTAAAATAATTTAATGTAAACAGTTGTACTTATTTACTGCAAAGGGCATAGTGACCTCTTCGGTTACTACAAAACCATCTCTGTCCCTAGCAGAATTCAGAGCTATAAGGCACACAGCTCTTTCTACAGGGAACACTCTGCGACAGAGAGCAAGGTGGCTTTTGCAGATCCACATCTGTGTCTCCAGTAGGGTGGAGTACACACTAAATCTGTATTGATACTCAGGAAACCACGCTGTGCTTAAATTAGCACTCAAAGAATAAAAGCTTCTTCAAGACAGGGTGCCCTTCGAAACATTATTTCTCTCACTGCACACAACACTGTTTGAAAGCTGTAACAAGAAACCTGGAATGCATCTCAGACTCCTACCCAACCCACACTAGTTGTGCCTCCTTATCCACAGTCCCTGGCAACCTGCATCCACATTAAATTAAACCTCTTTTCACGATTTGTACCCTAAACAACATAGAAGATCTTCAGAGGATTTTTTTTTCTTCCCCAATATGTTCTGATATATTTGAAGACTTCTTATATAGAAATCACAATGTCTGTTTCAAGGGAGCCTGGAGACATTTAATTAATCAGTGAGGCCCAAGGCATCATCATAACGATAATGGAATAAATTTGCCAGATTCCTGGAAGCCAGGCTACTAGCATCTATACGTTGTCTTGTGTTCTGCCTTAATTCATTAGGGTCACTTATCCAAATGCCTGGTGACCCTAAAATTCCACCTAACCTGCTTGGAGTTTGGGTAGATAGCACTTACCCTTGGGAGTTTATACTGGCCTTGCCCCTTTTTTTTCCCTCAGGCACACACTCATACACTACACTACACACACACACACATACACACACATACACACACACACACACACACACACATTTCCATGGAAACCAAACAAGGCCAAAAAAACTGAAAGGCAGAACAAAAATTACAAAAGGGCTCACAGCCCTGTTTTCTGATTTTCTCCAAAATTCTGCAGCAATGAGACCCTTCTCGGGTTTCTGGAAGTCTATGTTATTTAACTTACCGGTGGGAGGTGAATTCTTTAAGTTGAGACTAAATAATCATGCAGTGGTGTGTTACAGTAAATACCTGAGATGGGCTATTTTAGAGCAACCAAACAGTTACTGGAGAGAAACCACTTCTGACCTTTAATCCAAGAATCTCCTTGGCTCAGAAAAGCCAGAGGTGTGGAATGTACTAAGAGGTGTGCATGGAGATAAATATGATTATTAAATGCTTCCCATGCCTTCTGAGTCTATAGCCTAAATGCACCCACACAGTAGAAAACTGAAATCTTAAAGAGGAGGAGTCATAGGTGCTGATGGGAAATGTCAAGGAGACATGGTTACAGGAAAAGAAACTCCAGGTCTACATGTTTGCATTAGCCTACTTAAGTAAAAATAATTATTGGTAGGAGAAGCATGCTTAGACCTATGTTTACATGCAGGTAGAGAGGAAAAAGGTGTCAGAATATAAACCAAATGGCTTCTACTTGATTATTCTGCAGGAGCGGATTACAAAGGACATTTATTTCTTAAAAAGTTTCTATTCCTTTCAGAATAAAAATCTACTATATTTATAATCGTAAAAAAATGATAAAGTTAAGCAAAACTATATTCTGCTGCTCTCTAGGGACTAATAGCCTTGGGATTCAGGGACCCCTGTAGTGGCACTTACAATGGCATGCCCTGGGGCTTTTATCTTCTCGTATAAATAGATGTATCTGGAAACCCAGACAGGCCACATTCTAGCCACATTTCTTTTTCTTCTATTTTTGAGAAACCCAAAAAACCCACAATGACTTATGTTCATCATTTCTGGTCCAGTGGTGGCCAAGGGGGGGTAGGTGGCAGGTTTCCAAGGCTCTAGTGGATAACAAGGCTTCAGTAGCCAAAATGTTGAACAACCTCCTTATCCTTCTTTTGTGGGGTTTTCTTCCTTCCTTTGTTTTGGCAAAATACCTCTACTGACTTGTAGTAATGGCTCCCTGTCAGCAGTTTGCAGCACTGCTAATGGCCAGTCGTCCTGCCAATAGTGAGCACCAGGCCCACTTCACAAAGGAGTAATGCCTGAGATGTAGGGGATAGTTCTTGCTGGGAGGAACAAGGAGAAGGCATGTTCTCTGAGGATCCTCAGGCATATATCTTGGCAAAATTTCTGACTGACAAATGGGAGCTCATCACATTAGGGAACTAATAAACAGTCATGGAACAAAAAGAAGCAACCCAAAGTGCTAATATCTTGTTGGTGATATCCAGAAAACACATAAACGTTCTTCTAGCAGGGCTGTTATATTGTTTCCTAGATCTCAGACCTGCTCTACTAAACTTGGAGAAAACTCTCTGTCCCTGTTTCCTATGAGAAGAACTTGTGATTTCCCTGGGAACTTGTACTTACAATTCATATTTAGTAATTCAATTTTTCAGCACAGGGATGAGAAGCACAAAGCCTTATATTTGTAAAAAACAAAAACAAAAAAAAAAAAAAAAAAAAAAAAAACGGTGTGTATGACAACTAGCAAGAGGCCAGTCTTCAAAAGATGAGGAGCAACTGTTGGGAGAGAAGCAATAGGAAGCCATGACAGGGCATCACACAATAGAAACGAGCTAGCTGGTGCTATCTTTGTTCCGGAGTTCTGTATGGTCCCCCTGTATCTCGAAGCTATAATATGTAGTTTGCTTACCATAATTTTAGTGGGATTTTCTCAGTAGAAATCTTTAAGGCTTTACTCATAGCAACCTGCGTCCAAACTGTGCATCAAACGGAAAGTCTTCAGTGGCTAATCTCTTGACTCAAAATGACTCGTATCAAGCCAGTCTGAAGATAGCTTCTAAAATAAGAATTTGGGCAGATGATTTCCCTATCATCTAATGTAATCACTATATTGATTGAGTATTGATACAACTGGGTCCCAGAGAGAGGTTTATTTGTCCTATTAGATTAATTACCTCAACTAACAGGTATGTAATAAGGTCTATACCCATTTTACAGATGAGCACTTAGTCATGGTGACAGCCTTCAAAAACGAGGCCAGTGTGATTTATAGGATGATCTCTGAATCAATATTTGAATATAACTTGGGTCTTTTACCTGTAGCTCCTCTTCATACACTCAAATAATTGTGATGGACAAGGAATACGCTGATATCGGGTCATGTTCTGGGAACCACATGCATTTTTTAATGTATACGATGTGTTCCTATTGCTGCAAGCCAAACCATATGTCAGTGGTGCAGCAACTTCTTTAAAGGTCTAAGATATAAACTGCAATTTCATTCTGATTGGTAGAGGTTGTTTATATAAGGGTAAGATGGTATTTGACCTCCCAACAAATCCCTAAGGCTTCACTTTTCTCTTAAAAAAAAACAAACCAGATCTAATGAGATAGCTTGATTGGTAAACACACAAGCAGGAGTATCTGAGTTCAAATCCCCATCACTCACATAAAAAAGTGGCATGGCAACACAGCTCCATAATTCCAGCACTGGAAAGGTAGAGAAAAGAGAATCCCTGTAGCCTCTTGGCCAACCTTCGTAGACTAATTGGTATGTTCAGGGTTCAGTGAGAGAGCCTGTCTCAAAAATAATGGGGAAAGCAATTGAGGAAGACAATGACCTTTAACCTCTGGTTCCTGGTTCCTGTCATACAGGTGTGTATTCACATGTACAACAGAGAGAGAAACAGACAGAGAAAGAGAAAGAGAGAGAGAGAGAGAGAGAGAGAGAGAGAGAGAGAGAGAGAGAGAGAGAGATGGAGACAGAGACAGAGAGACAGAGAAAGAGGAGAGAGAGAGAATGGGGGCGGGGAGAGGAGAAAGACCCTTGTCTGCACTTGAGTACATCTATTGAAAATTAGACCATAATCATACAGTCTAAACATTAATGCTCTAAAGAAAACTGTAAAGAAAGCTGGAGGTAAGCTGCCTGTGCTAATGAAGGCTCTAGGTTAACTCGCCATCCTTATCTCTTTTAATTTAAGATATTCAAAGAAAAACAAACCTCCAAGCTACTTTTATGCTGTATCTTATGTGAATTGTGGGTGAAATTTTACATAAAAGAAAGGTGAACTACAAGTTAAGGATCAACTGTAGGTGTCCGATTCCTCCCTGGAAAAACACAGCAATTAGGAGCCTTGAACACAAAATGAAGAAGGTATGCACAGATGGTCAGCAAAAAGGACCATACCCCTGCAGTTGTGTGTGCAACTTAGAAGTCCAGAGCATCAGTACCATTGTTTTTTTAAAAAAAAAAATCACACTTCTGTTGTCTGCATGCTGGGGGAGGGAAAGGGATGGCGTTTCCACGGTGACTCAGCCCTTCCCCTTGAAAACTCAAGGAAACCTCAAGTGTGTCCTTGCAGGCGACCTTCCCTCTGTCAGGGTTGTGTTTATACAGGGCTGTGCATGGAAACTCTCATCCTCCTTTTACGCTTCACTTGTCCCAATGACTCCCACCTCCTCAACTCTCACCATGAAGAGGCCAAATGTTATTCCAAGCTTCTCCCTCTGCCTCCCACATGCTTCTAGGCCTTGGAAGCAGAAGCAAAGGTGGAGTGACCTCCCTAACTAGTATTTTTACCACCCATTGATTGGTGACTAAAATGGTCTTATGTAAAAATACAATCCTCCATGCTAGAAAAGGTTAAACAGAAGAGTTAAGGCCAGGCAGCTAAGACAAGCAAACAACTCAGATCCCGGAAGCTGAATGACCTTGGACAAGTCACATAGCTTCTCTGAAACACAAGGGGTTTGGGTTTTGTTTTGCCTGAAGAATAGAAACAACGTCCCTTGCCCCTTGCCCTGCTTAACTCATAAGACATAGATTAAAATAAAAATAATACCTAAATACAGGTTTTGTGATGACCAGTTGACTGAACTGGAGGGTGTAGGAACTAGCTTACAAATAGAAGTTTCTGCTTTGACCAGAGAGGGAAAGCTAGAAACAAAGTTATTCTAAAAAACCTAAAATATCTAAGTGAATCGTTCAAGGGACTTGGGGAAACAGACAGGGAACAGAATTAAGTGTCCCCTAGAAGACCTGTAGATTAGCCTGGGCTTTGGCTATATTGCCTCATGCCACAGTCCCACCTGCCTCATGGGATAAGCAATTTCCCCTGTCTTCTCCGAGGAAGAAAAAGACATCAAAAAGGAAGAAGTTGAGGAGGAAAGCACATCAAGAAATCAAATTACCAGATGGAAGTAGTTGAACGTCACTACTCACACTGCGAGGTGTTTTGGTTAGTCAATCAGTTAAAAACCATGGTTTCCTAAATCATTTTTTTATCTCCTTAAAGGAGTAAAAAGGATCAAAACCTTGGAAAAGGATCTTGAGGTATTGTTGGACTATTCATTTTCTTTCTTCCTTCCTTCCTTTCATCCTTCCCTTCTTCTTTCCTTTCTTTTTTAACAGATGATGCACATTTTTATCATTTAATCTTTTGTCGTTTTCCATTATTTTTATTTGTTCACTTTTTATCCTGTTTGCAGCACCCATCTTCTTCCAGTCCTCCCCAACAAAGACCTTCCCTCCATTTCCCCCTTCTCCTCTGAGAACGAGAAGGCTCTCCCTAGGTGCTGACCCACCCTAGCATATCCTGTCCCTGCAGGACTAGGCATATAGCTTCTCCCACTGAGGCCAGACAAGTCAAGCCAGTTAGGGGTATAGGCACAGGCAGAAGACAGAATCAGGGTAAGCCACCAATCTAGTTGTTGGGGGATCCACATGAAGACCAAGCTGCACATCTGCTACATGTGTGGTGGGAGAGGGGATCTAGGTCCAGCCCACGTTCGCCCTTCAGTTGATTCAGCCTCTGGGAGCCCCCAAAGGTCCCCTGTTGGTCTTCTTATGGAATCCATATCCCCGCTGGGTTCTTCGATTCTTCCACCAAACTCTTCCACAAGACAGGCTCCTCTAATGTTTGCCTGTAAGTTTCTGTATCTGTTTCAGTCAGCAGCTGGATGCTCTGTTATGCATGCATACACAAACCTGGATTTTTTTTCTTTGTTATAACTTTATTCCAAGCAAAGGATCTGAGAGTGCACACACAAACTGTACTAAGAGGGATTAAAATACCTTAGATATTCTGGAAGTTGTTTTGGATGACGACAAGAGAGCTGACTTTATAACCAACGCATTTTTTTTTTAAACTAAATGGCCTCAGACAAGTTATTCAAAGGTGTAAGCTTTATTTTCAACTGAAAAATTAGTGCTGATTTGAACCTCTCTTAAGTCTATCCTGTGGGACTCTAGACACAAAGTGAGAATAATTTTTTTTAAAGAGAAAATTGGGGGCAGAGCTGAGAATGCAGCCATCACTGATGTAGGGATCAGGAAGCCCTGGGCTCTCAGTCTTCCTTCCCACTTACAACCTGGAAGGGTTTTTGGATGGTTGTTGCTGTTGTTCAGTGGCAGCTGAAAGAACGTGCCACTGAGTGTCTAATGTGGAAGCCTAAGTTATCTGGTAAGCATGTTGCATGGGTTGAAATACAGATACTGCCTTTCTATTTCCCCTCTCAAACTCATTGTTCTAAGGACCCCACCATGTCAGAGGGGGTTTCCTAGGCTTCAGATCTGTGCTGAAGACAGCTGTGCTACATCTTTCTTAGAATTCTTAACCTTCACAACAACCGTCTGGCGTAAGTATTATTACTTGCAGTGTTTACAGAAGAAAGTGATATGCAGTGGGCTTAAGAGATGTAAAGGATTATGACTCCTTCCATAAGTAGACTCAAAGAAAGTGAAAAGATACCCCATGATAACTAGTCTCCAAAGAAACAGAAAGCAAGCAGAAACTAGCACCTTGCTTTTCAGAGAAATACCAACCAGAAATGTAACGCTAGTGGCTGTCTAGAAAATCTTTGTTCCAAAAGTGCTTTGTAAGTACCAAGCAAAGTTGCTTACATGGCTGTGAAATTAGGAAGATACCCAGAGCGATCTGCGTTATCACATGTTCAGGACACCCATATGCATAGAGAACTCCTTTATAGGGGCTTTCATAGAGGATTTGTGTGTTAGCCTATCTACTGGAAGGTTGTGCAACCTCTCATGTGGCTATGTCTTGGACACTTGTGTTAATGTGTAAGTTTGGGCAAATGAGTATCCATGTGCACCTGAGAAGTAAAAATATAAGACAGTATATTATAAAAAGCTTCTGTTGGTGATATAGAAGACACAGACCTACTCAAAATGGACCAACCCCAGCCATGAACTGTTTGGGGAAGCATCCTCCATCTTTCCATTCAACTTTATAGATGTCATTTATAAAAATAAAATGTGATTCTTATCTGTTCTTGTCACTCTCAGCTGCCTATTACATGCCAATCATCCATCTGAAACTTCGTGGATGCTTATTGAGCCTCTTGGTACCACTTTCTTGGTCAAAAAACATTCATATAGCAACAGATGCAATGAGGCTGCTTCCTTTCTTCTTTCTTTTGTGTGTGTGTGTCTGTCTGTCTGTCTGAGTGTCTGTGTCTGTGTTTCTTTATGTATGTTGAGACAGACAGGACTTATGTAACTAAGGCTAACATGAAACTCACTATAGACAAGGCTAGTCTTGAACTCTTGATCCAGTATTGGGGTTGCAGACCTACAACTAAAAGATAAATGCATACTACTTTTATCTGTTCTTCCTTATTTTGTTCATTTAAAATACTGTTGGATTTTTATTACACACCCTTCCTCTAAATACTCATTTTAAATAGATGTTCAAAATGCCTACTGTGTGCTAGGTGTTGAGTCAAGACTATGAACACAACAAACACACTGTCCCTTTTCTCAGGTAACACAAAACAGATTGTCATTGCTTTCAACAAGTCCGTCTAGCCTGTGGTATTTAACTTTTAGAGTCTAAGCCAAATGTCTTCAAAAGCAAAACCTCAACAGCACTGCTTTGGGTGTCTGGGAAACACTGAGCATAAGTGAATACCCAAGAACATATCTGCTTTGAGTGGAAACAAATTCAAGACTGGTTTTGTCTACAATAGAATGTGACAGCATGTGTGCCATATGGGTACTTGCCCCTATGATATGTATGTATGTACATGTGTATGTGTGTATAACTAAAAAATGGCGGATGGATTTATGTTATAAATGGCAAAGAAGAAACAAAAAATTTTTAAAACATGTAAGACGAGTTCATGTGATCTCCCATCACTAACTCTTGTTAAATTGAGCAAAATGTTATAGCATAATTTAGGAGTTTGCTGTGTGAGGTTTTTCTTGTATGTATTCAGGGTGTGCAGTTCCAGGAACAACTGTGACTCAGCTTCAGAAGTATATAGATTTATATTTTTTCACCAACATCTTCTCCATCACTATCAAATGTCAGTTCCCTTCCATGAAGACTTCGCGGCCCATGTGATCTGTGGAGCTCACAATTAGTCATCCTTCCTGTGCACAAGCCAGGATTGTCCTGGTCCATGGCCAGAGTTCAAATATCCTTGGTTTTCCAGGTAGAAGAAAGTGGAACTCATCAGTTTGGACCAGTGTCTCTGGACAGAAGCCACTAAGCTGAAAGAGCATCTATTTCCCTTTTTGAGGGTTTCCTTAATGTCAGGACCTGCAATTCATCATTGCCAAGTGTGGAAACTTGGCATTTGTTTCAGAAAAATGCCAAAATGTGTTTTCCATGCATGTCTGCTGCCACAATCAGTGATCTGTCCTTAGTTAGATCTTGACATAAAGAAAAAAAGAGCAAGTAAATCTTGTTTATGTCTTGTTTCCTAGATGAGCCTAGATGAATTCCACACACTCCTGAGCCTAAATGAGCTGACACAAGCAATATAAGCACTAACTCCCACTGATAATAACTATTGTAAAGATTAAGTATAATGGCTAGTGGGTAATAGGTAACAATTGGATTGTGGGTATCATTGTTAATTCTATTGACTGAATTCTTACGTGGTAACAATAAGTAATGAATTTTAGATCTGCCTAGATTGACTTAATTGCATTACTGTTTAAATGTATAAATTAATGGCTTGGGGTATAGCTCAGTTGATAAAATGTTTGCCTACTATGAACAAGGTTCTGGGTTTGATCCTTAGCACTGAATAAGCAGTCATGGTGGGACGTGCCTGTAACCCAGGTCTGAGATGGTGGTAGCGAATGAACCAGGAGTTTAAAACCATCCTTGACTACACACAAGTTCAAGGCCTACTGGGATACCTGAGATCCTGTCCCAAAATGTAACTTTCTTATTTCCATGAGTATATATATTTTACATGTTCAATGTCACACTGGAGTTTTAGAATCCCAGTAGAACTTCCTAAAACCCCCATGGCTGCAACCCATTTTCAGTGTAGATCTGAGAGAGAAACTGAGACTTCATATCTCCAACAATTTTCTAGTTCATTTGGAGAAAGAAACACTTTAAGAGCCCTTAAGATTCATTTTGTTGGTGTTTTACTTAACAAACATTTATTGAGAGACTTCTGTGTACCAAGAACTTTTCTAAAGAAGGAAGGAAAATAGTGAATAAGAGAAAGTCCCAGGCTTCCTGAGGCTTGCTTTATCATTGCAGAAAATAAATAAATTATGATAAGCCAGATGTGAGATTCTCTCGTGTAACATGTTAAAGGAGTGAGTTTCGCTGAGAAAAACATTCCAGATGTGCCAGCAAGGGAAAGGATGAAAGGATCAGTGAGGAAGAAGTATTTTATCAAAAATGATAAGCGAGAAGAACACATTTGCTCCAGGGGAAGAACATTCCAGGAATAGAGAACATCAAGACAAAGAACAGAAGATTTCCAGGTCCAGCCAAATGGTCAGTGTGGCTGATGGCGAAGCAGGTGGTTAAGGAGCTGACATGAGCAGACAGGACATGCAGGCCTCCAAACAAGGCTCCTTTGAAGTGATAGAAAGCTCCTGGAGGATCCTAAGTAAGCAAGCGGCATAATTTAACTTTCACTGTCCCTGAGCCCTCTGGCAGTGAGTGCAAACAGGTGGTAGAGCTGAGCTCCTCCAGGTATGAGATGATGATGGTTAGACCTAAAGCAGAAGCAGTGTGGGGGCTAAGCCATGGCCAGGCTCACATGAACACGCTGAGAATCCTTTACGTTAAATGCTTGCAAACAGAACTACTTAGGATTTGCTTTGCAAAAAGACTTCAGAAAATAGACATATATGTGATATCTTGGGGACTTTGCCTAATTCTGAACATGAAACTCATTTCGTCTAATATGCCCCCTTCTATACAGATCCTAAAGGTTGTACACAATAATTTTAGCATTCATTTTGAAAGCATCTCATCATGTGAGGTCAGGCGCAAATTTTTTTCACTTTATTTACCATGTCAGTTGCTCAGAAAACTTTTGGATTTTGGACCAATCAGGATTTTGGCATTAGGAATGCTAGCTTCAAAATTCAAACTGGAAGGCCTTACTATTGAGTTGGAGGTAAGATGAGGAAAACAAGAAGACAAAAACAAGTCTGGGGGTTTAGTAAACTAATATTTTCTGTAATAAATTTTTTATCTTACAATGAGGGTTCAATTACTCATCTGTGTATTCTGGAGCTTGGATTATTTTTCAGTTTGCAAATTCTAATGCTGCCCAAAATGATCACACAGCCCATACTCTGCACAACTCCAGGGAGCACTGATACAGTAACTGGGATAAGAATTGAGCTATATGGAGAGATTTCTTTAAGAAAGTTATGACTTTCATTACTCTATTACTTTCTGTGAATACTACCTTTAGATTGTCTCTTTATACCTGTCTACTGCCGAATATAACTCCAGTAAACTGAACTCTAAGGTGAAAATCACCAGGGCAGGGACTGCAATGTGTCATCCACTTGACGATATTCTATAATTTAGTTTAGAGTATGATCTTATACCAAGACAGATTCATCTTGTTGTGGGTGATCAGTACTGTTGCTGGAGCCTTCTTGCTTGGCATTTTGCTGATTTCATGTTCAAAGATTCCAGGCCAGTTTCAATCCTTTGTTATGGGGGTGGCAGTAGAGGGCTTGTGATTTATAAACTAGTCAAGGGTAACCAGCCTGGATGCCCACCCCCTCTTTGAGTGGGGCTGGCAAGCTTGCTGCTACACCAGCAGAGATAGAGACACAGCATTCTGTGGGAGCAATCACGTCTGGACCCTAGATCTCTCCAAATATCATCAAGAGGAAAATGTGACTCACTGAAAGTCAGTTGTATTTTTAAGAAGTTTTCTTTTATTGTTTGTAGCTTCGGCTATTTATTTTGTAGTGCTCACATACCAGAATTAGGAGGAAGGTATCATCTGTCACCATTAACCTTCTCAGGCCACGTTGCTTCCTATGCATGCCTTCAGGGTCTATTCTCAGATACCTAAGGTCTTCATGGAGATACACACCAGTTCTCTACCCATGAACTCTCCCAGCTCTCGCGCTCCAAACCTGAATGTGCCTACCTTTATTAGCAGTTTTTTAGACATACAGTATGAATAGACCATGCTATACAGGTTTCACAAAGCCCTGTTCTAGGTACTGTTCTAGTTTTTAACAGACCGTACATACTGAGCGTGCATTATATGTCAGGCACTGTGCCAAGTGCTTTCAGAAAGTTATCTCATTAAATTTTCCTATCAGTCCCACAAAAAAAGGTGAAATAAGAGCCACAATCTGGAAAGGACACAGCAGAGTGGCACACACTTCACACCACTGTCGTTGACAGCCATGCACCTAAATACAATCATACTGATTTTCTCCCTTTTTTATATATTAAAGGATGAATTATTAGATTAGCGTACACATTATGATATGGGTTGTCCAGCAATGTATATCTTCATGCTGGAAATGCTAAGAACATGGTAATGTATCAGTCCACTAGGCTTAGTGCCTTGGTAGTTCAAATCTGGTGCCAAAGGCTATAAGGGTTCCTTATAGTATAAATTAGGAGGAAGAAAATCCACTGTTCATCAGTCTGTGTAGAGGATCTCAAGAATCTAGGTTCAACTGCCTGTGAAAAATAGCAGCAACAGCAGCAGCACCACCACCATCAGAGTAGGTAAAATCATCAGCAAGATACAAAGGGACACAGGCAAAATCCAAATGTTTTTCTTACTCACTTTAGGTTTGGTCTTTTACTTCAATGAACCTAATCAAGAAAATTATTCATAGGCATTCACAGTGGCTAAACTGATCAAAATGAGCCCTCAGATGTGTACCCTGTAGGCTTATATTTTTTTTAAACCTGCTTTTAAAATGCTTTAGCCACCTTTCTAACCCACTACCCAGCAGAGGTAGTGGAAAGGAAATGTTAATAAAACAAAGGGAGCTGTGGACCTGTTTAAAAATAGTTCTTTGGAGCAAAATCTAATCTGTGTTATCAGAATATCAGCAATGCAGTTCATATAAATCAGCAGCTATAGCTTAATCCACTCACAAACACCATTCATGAATCAGCAATGGCAGGAGATCCAGAAGAAACCACAAGACTCTGCGAACCAGTGCAGGAAGCCACAGGGACATCACCAAAAATTCTTTGGTGCAATTTTTTTTTTTCTCTGAAGTCATATCATACTGCTTTTCAATGCAGGGGAGAGCTGATATTTATGGACCACCTCTAATAAATAATGTTTTTACAAACACTATCTCCTCTGATTTTCATAACAGCTCTTGGAGTTAGATATCATTATCACCTGTAAAGAAACAGCAGTTCTCGGGGCTCAGTGCAAGATCTCAATAACCAGAATGGAAGAGGTACAAAACGAGACTTTCTGGATTCTAGAAACAAAGTTTATTTTACCAAAGAACTGATGGTCTCAGCAAGGCTCTATGGCACATAAGGTATTCTCCACAGTTTTGGTCGAATTTAAAATGTAGAGGTAGAAGAACTGTCAATGAAGAGACATACACATAATAAGCTAGATTCAATGCCACTACTGGTTTGGCTTCTCTAGAGTGCATATCAAGGCAATAACATCCTTACCTGTATGTATGCCTCTCTCTGTCTCTCTGTCTGTCCCTGTCTTACTCTCTGTGTCTCTCTGTCTCTCTCTGTCTCTGTCTCTCTCTCTCTCTCTCTCTCTCTCTCTCTCTCTCTCTCTCCTTATACTTTTCTAACATTGGCAAGTGACTATATAATGACTTGATGGACTGGCTGCTTTTGTGTGTCAACTTGACACAACAAGAGTCACCAGAGAGGAAAGAGCCTCAGTTGAGGCAATGTCTTCAAGAGATCCAATTGTAAAGCACTTTCTCAGTTGGTGATCAATGGGAGAGATTGGGGGGGGGAGCAAGGCCATGTTATGTGGTGCTATCCCTGGACTTCTGGTCTTGGGTTCTATAAGAAAGCTGACTGAGGAAGCCATAGGAAACAAGCCAGGAAGCAGCAACCTCCATGGCTTTTGCATCAGTTCCTGCCTCCAAAATCCTGCTCTATTTGAGTTTCTGTTCTGACTTCCTTCAATCATAAACAGCAATATGGAAGTGTGCCCCTAATAAACGCCTTTCTCCCCAACTTGCTTTTTGGTCATGTTTTGTCAGAGCAATAGAAACCCTGACTAAGATGTCACTGATCTGTCTGCTGCCTTCTTCTCTACGTTTATGCTTAGCCCTTTGCTCCACCTTTCCACAATCTATCAACTCTTTGCCACTTTACAATCCCTTGTATTTGCTCTTTGTACCGCCAGTGCATTTCTTTGCTTCATTTTCCCATGACAGAGCGCAGCTCAATATGTCACCTCAACAGAAAGACTCTTCCACTATCTGCCACCATGACATGTAATTATGACTTTCTGCTAAAATGTGTCTGGAATGAATACATTCATGCACCCTTACCTTTGTTTATAATTTAACAGAAAAAAAGTTTTTTTTAATTCTTAGAATATATTTTCCTCAAATTGGCTTTCATAGAGGTAGATTGGTCCTGTCCGAATATCAAGATTAATATTTTGCCTAATATAAGATGTCTTCACACCACCTTCCTGAAATTTGAAATGGAAAATTATGTTTTATAAACAAATTAGAGATGGAGGGAATACAAAAAGAGACAGCTAAAATTAAAAGCCATTTGAAGAGTAGTACAAAAACTGAACATAATAGAAGCTTCTTAAAAATCTATAAATGTATGAAGGCTATCAAAATAAGATCATCAAAGTGATAGGGGAGATAGAACCCCACCTGGACAACTCTTGTCATCAAATGAAGTTTCTGATACTACGATTGAGCTACATATAATTGAAGTGTTGCCCAAAGGGGTCTCATGGGAAACCTCAAACAACTCAAGCGGTTGCCAAGGATATTTATATAGGCTGCTTTTCACAAACTGATAGCAAGACCCTATTGCTGAAGACATCATCTCTGCAACTAATTGACCAAGAAGTCAAGCTGGTGCCTACCCACACCCTTCACCTTTAAGAGCTAATAATCTTTGCACCAGAAGGTACTCTGCATAGTAACAAAGGAGAAACAAAACAACAACCCAGTGACAGTCTTTTATATACATAGCTGTCCTGCTTACAAAATATGATAGTGCAATAATGACACAAAGGTTATGGGAGTAACCACATCAGTGTATGAATGGATTTGAGACTCACTCCATGAGATGGAATCCAATGCTTGGGTGACTAAGAACTTGAGGTAGCCCAGGGCCCTAGGATAAAACCAAATACTACTGCTCTGCTAAACATACATAGCAATAAAATGTCCCCTAATGACATCCTGCTATAAATCAATGCCTTACTCAGTCATCACCACTTCCTCCTGCAGGACATGGGGACAAATTCTTAAAAATGGTATGTCTGTCAAATCCCTCTTTCCAGGCATCAGAGAACTCTGGAAAGAAAGAAGCAGAAACAGTGTAAGAGCCAGAGGAGATGGAGGACACCAGGGAAATAGGAGCATCTAAACACAATAAGAACAAAACACATGAAATCACAGTAACAAAGCAGCATGTGCAGGGCTTACAGGGATCTGTGCCAGATGGGGTTCAAGAACTGAAAGCAGAAGTGAACACATGTCCCCATCCCTAACCCATGAGCAATCGCAATCGATAAACTTGCAAATGAAGATCTAGCTTTCGCCAAGAAAGGCTCACTAGGGAAACAAACTACTAAGAGTAAGCTTCATGCCCAGCAGTAGATGGCCAACAGAAAACAAAACGCAGTGATGTCTTTGTAGGGTCCTGGTCTCAAAATGTTTTGCCAGGGCCTTTCCTTTTTTCTTTTCCTTCATTTTAAAATATATATATATATATATATATATATATATATATATATATATATATATATATATATATATATATATATATATATTTTATTTCTAATAAGATTTTGTAACTGCAGATCCTTTTTGCATATATTATGGCTTCTGATTTTGTGTTTTTACTGGGATGCCAGAGTGTGTGCTAACAAGTGGGTCTCTGCATCAGTATCCGTTTCTTAGGCTTTTCTTGGGTTCTTTTCCTTTTGTTTCTTTTGTTCTGTGTCAACGAATTCAGTTTGGTTTGGTTTTGTTTTGTTTTCGTTATCTTATTATTATCCCTTAGAAGCCTGTTTGTTTTCTAATGAGAGACAGAAAGGTCATGGATCTGGATGGGAAGAGAGGTGGAGAGACGAGGATTAGAGGGAAGAAAAACTATAATTGGGATATAGTATGTGGAAAAACAAATCTACTTTCAGCAAAAGAAAAAGAGATTACAAACTTGTATGAATTAGGCCTTTGCAACTCTGTCCTGTGTTTGTTTTGTTGTTTGTTTATTTTAGAAATGGAATCCCACTGTTCAGTGTAAGGAGGCATTGAACTTTTGAAGAGACTGGCCTCAGGCTCACAGAGATCCACTTGCCTTTGGTTCTGCGGGGATTGAAGGTATGTGCCAAACCTGACTAGACTTTTAATGGAATAAAAAACCAAAAGAACCATATCCCTTTAATTTAAACATAATTTGTCTTGCCAACCTAAAACCATACCTCTTAAAGGTAAAGAAACAGACCCTAGCATCACAACACCTCTGGGAGCAGATTTGATACTCATTTGCATAGAGGAAGAGAGTTTTCAGGTCACACTTAAGCACACTCTAACATCTGAGTTCTTTCCCTGGTTACTCTCCATTTCCTCACTTTGCATTATGAGTAAAGGGCTTATTATTCATATCACTGTAACTAAATTGAGATACTAGACACAGGCTAGTTATGAAGATCCAAGGTTTATTTATAAAATGGTTCCTATTTTTTAAGTTGAAGATGGGTATCACCTTGGCCTCTAATAAAAATGATAGATTTTTTTAACATTCTTATTGGATATTATCTGTATTTACATTTCAAATGTTATCCCCTTTTCCCCCCACTCACATCCTCCATCCCCTTACCTTTGCTTCCATGAAGATGCTCCAACTCCCAACCACCCTGTCCCACCTTGACATTCCCCTACACTGGGAAAATGAGCCTTCACTGGACCAATGGCCTCTCCTCCCATTGATGCCAGACAATGCCATCCTCTGCTACATATGCACCTGGAGCCATGGGTCTCTCAATGTGCACTCTTTGCTTGATGTGTTAGTCCCTGAAAACTCTGGGAGGTTTGGTAGGTTGATATTGTTGTTCTTCCTGTAAGATTGCAAACTCAGCTCCTTCAGTCCTTTCTCTAGCTCCTCCACTGGGGTCCCTGTGCTCAGTCTCAGTATTGCTGATGCCAAGAAATGCTTACTGGAAGGAGCCTGATATGTATGCCTCTTCAGATCCTCAGAGGCTCTGTCAGAGCTATACTGATACAGATGAGTATGCAGTATTGCTTGGGTTTGGTGGCTGCATACGGAACAGATCCCCAGGTGAGGCAGACTCTGGATAATCTTTTCTTCAGTCCATGCACCACTATTTGTTCCTGTATTTCATTCTGTGATCATTTTGTTCTCACTTCTAAAAAGGACTGGGGCATCCACATTCTGGTCTTTCTTCTTTTTGAGCTTCATAAGGCCTGTGAATTGTTTCTTGGGCATTCTAAGCTTTTTGAGCTAGTATCTGCTTATCAGTAACTGCGTACCATGAGTGCTCTTTTGTGAGTGGGTTACCTCACTCAGGATGATTGCTTCTAGTTGTATCCATTTGCCTAAGAATTTTAAGAAGTCATTGTTTTTGATAGCGGAGTAGTACTCCATTTTGTAAATGTACCACAGTTTCTGTATCCATTATTTGTTGAGAGACATCTGGGTTCTTTCAAGATTCTGGCTATTATAAATAAGGCTTCTATGAACATGGTAGAGGTTGTGTCCTTGTTAGATGTTGGAGCATCTTTTGGGTATATGCCCATGGGTGGAATAGCTGGGTGCTCAGGTAATACTATGTCCAATTTTCTGAGGAACTGCCAGACTGATTTTCAGAATGTTGGTACCAGCATGCAATCCCACCAACAATGAATGAATGTTCCTCTTTCTCCACATCCTTGCCAGCATCTGCTGTCACCTGAGTTTTTGATCTTAGCTATTCTGACTGGTCTGAAGTGGAATCTTAGGGTTGTTTTGATTTTCATTTCCCTGATGACTAGGGATGTTGAACATTTCTTTAGGTTCTTCTTCGACATTCAGTATTCCTCAGTTGAAAATTCATTGTTTAGCTCTGTCCCCCATTTTTAATAAGATTATTTGATTCTCTGAAGTTTAACTTCTTGAGTTCTTTGGATATATTAGGTATTATCCCTCTATCAGATGTAGGATTGATAAAGATCATTTGCCACCCTGCTGGTTGCTGTTTTTTCCTGTTGACTGTGTCCTTTGCTTTATAAAAGCTTTGCAATTTTATAGGATGCCATTTGTCAATTCTTGATCTTAGAGAATAAGCCATTGGTGTTCTGTTTAGGAAAATTTCCCCTCTGCCTATGTGTTCAAAACTCTTCACCACTTTCTGTTCTATTAGTTTCAGTGTGCCTGGTTTTATGTGGAGGTCTTTGTTTCACTTGGATTTGGGGTTTGTCCGGGAGATAAATATGGATCAATTTGCCTTCTTCTTCATACTGACTGCCAGTTGAACCAGTACCATTTGTTGAAGATGCTGTCCTTTTTTTCATTGAATGTTTTTAGCTTCTTTGTCAAAAATCAAGTAGCCATAGATTTATGGGTTCATTTCTGGGTCTTTAATTTTATTCCATTGATCTACCTACCTGCCTCTGTACCAATGCCATGCAGTTTTATGACAATTGATCTGTAATACAGCTTGAGGTCAGGGATGGTAAGTCCCCCATAAGTTCTTTTATTGTTAAGAATAGTTTTCCCTAACCTTGGTTTTTAATTATTCTAAATGAATTTGCAAATTGCTCTTTCTAACTTTATGGAAAATTGAGTTAGAATTTTGATGGGAATTGCATTGAACCTGTAGATTCCTTTTGGAAAAATGGCCATTTTTACTATATTGATTCTTCTAATCCATGAGCATGGGAGATCTTTCCATCTTCTGACATTGTCTTCAATTTTTTCTTCAGAGACTTAAAGTTCTTGTCCTACAGATATTTCACTTGCTTACTTAGGGTCACACCAAGGTATTTCATATTGTTTGTGACTTTTGTGAAGGGTGTCAATTTCCTAATTTCTTTGTCAACCTGCTTATCCTTTGAGATGAGGAAGGCTACTTATTTGTTTGAGTCAATTTTATATCCAGTCACTTTGCTTAGGTTGTTTATCAGCTGTAGGAGTTCTCTAGTAGAATTTTGGGGGTCACTTAAGAATATTGTCATATCATCTGCAAATAGTAATATTTTGACTTCTTCCTCCAATTTGTATCCCTTTGATATCCTTTTGTTGTCTAATTGCTCTGGCTAGGACTTCGAGTACTATATTAGGTACAGGGAGAGTGGGCAGCCTTGTCTAATCCCTAATTTTAGTGGGATTTCTTCAAGTTGAAAATGACAGATATTAATGGTGAAAATCTATATTGAAATGAAAGGGCACATCTTGAACCATGAAGCAAACCAGAAAAATTAGAAATCGGGCTATCACTTCAGTCTGTAATTCATGGGTCTTTGGGATACACTGAACACTCAAATGCTAGCAAGGGAAAAGAATGGTTTTCTCCTTCCCACAGAAACGTATCATTGACTAAATGAGCACCTTGACTTTTAAATCTTTTCATGTGTTTCTTAGGACATTAAGCATGGCGTTAAGACTCTGTCATTTGACAGTGAGAAAATCTCATCTAAATATAACCTCTGTGTGTATATATGTAAAGAATTTATTGGTTTGAATAATTCAAAGCTTAGTAAATATTTTCACTGTAGAATCCCCTTACATATTGAAGAAGTTATTCAAGAGTTTTTCTTGATGTGGAAAACACCATCATAGTTAGCACATTAGAAATTAATTCTAAGAATTACTTTAAACTTTTATATAAAAATTAGCTATACATCTTCAAACAAGATAGAAGATAGTTGCATTCTCACCTGCACCTGAATTTAGTTCACGGGACTGACACTCATAATTTATCTCCTCAAAATCCACTTTATCCTTCTAAGAAAAGGACAGAAAATATATATACACATACAATCTAATTATTGTGAAATTTTTTTGTTTTAGCCTTGGAGATACCTAGGAAGATAACAGGATCCCTGGGATTGTGTGTACCACATTTATAGTTTCACACAGATGAGAAAGGTTTTGATCTGGATCCAGAACTAATGTCCAAGCTCAGGGGGGCTTAGAGTCTAACTCTTCCATAGTTCCCTGCTCTCAGGTGCCACCAACTGGTCCAGGTATACATCTAAATTAATCAGTAATCCTACCAAAAATACATGTTTTTTTTTTTCCAGAGTGCTAACAAAAGCCCTGCATCTGGCTGGTAGTACTAGGACTCCACTCTTTGCCCATCTTGGTATCCCCATGTCACAAGAAATATGAAATAGGAGATACTGAGTGACCAAACACTGACAGCTTGCTCCCTGTGAGCCGAAGGGAGAAGGGTAGGACCTTCAGAATGTCAGAGATAGCTTCCAGGAAGAAAACCCAAATGTCACCATAAGAAGGATGTGGAAATAGCAGGGGTTAATTGTCCTGGTATTTATCTTTATGGCGTCCTAACGCTTATAGAGAAGAAATATGTAGCTCCATCTTTCCTACTCTTGCTCATTTAGTTCATACTGGGGCCCAGCTCTGTAAAAGGCCCAGTGCTGGACATGAACAATAACAATGAAAAGTTATGGTTCAGGTCGTGCTTGGTGAGTTCCAGCAAACTGGTATGTGCTCTCTGAAAGAATCTGTAGGTACGAAATCACTGCATCTCCACAGTAGCCTCTGAAGGGAGCAGTACATTTATCCTATAGTCACAGAAGGGATGTGACAATTAGGCAGAGATGCTGTTGAAGGAAGGAGATAGCTCAGGACCAGGGTGAGTCTTTTAACACAAGAGGAGAAGTATCACAGAATAACAAGACAAAGAGGTTGTGGGTACCCATAGAAAGAGCTTGGCTGAAACCCCGTGGCTATATGCTACAAAATAAAAAATATTCTGGGAATGCAGACATCTCATCTTTTTATATCTAGATCTATACCAGGAAATATGTTACATATTTTACAAATACCATCTCAGTTCATTTTTCCCTGTGGTATACTGTTAAACCTTAAAAGGCCAAAATATGTGCTAAATAACAAAGCCAGGAAGAAAGTGAGCTAAGGTGAATTGGGTGTTTCTGAGAATCAGGGTATCTGAGAAGAGACAAATGGAAAAAGAGATTGTAAAGAGCCATTGCTACTGTCGCCAGCTGCTAGAGAAAGATGGAACACCTATAGAAAAGTAACAGCAGCTGCCAAACCAGAAAGACAAACTATTATGGAGGCTCATGAGTTTATTCTTTTAAAATCCTGAAAATAATTCCTTCTTCAGAAAATATTTAAAATGTCAATATAAACGGTAAAATTACATTGTATATTAACTAAAAAACCCAGAATCTCTTTAGAGTGACCATTCAGATTCACAAACTTTCTCTCAGTTATCCTAACAAATGGCATCTCCTATACCTTACACTTCCAGAAGGGTCTCTCTCTCTCTCTCTCTCTCTCTCTCTCTCTCTCTCTCTCTCTCTCTCTCTCTCTCTCTCTCTCTCCACCTTGTTCAACTTAATAAAGATGCTGGTGAGAATAACATTCTGACTAACAATAAGTAATAACTCCCTAAAACTTAAACTCACAAGAAATCTTATAGTTCACAATTTTTCTTTAAATTAGCCTTTTAGATATCACAACTCTCTGTTGTCCTCTATGGTTATCAGTAAAAATCATGTAAAATTCGAATCACCATACACATTTAAGTGAAAAGAATGTAAGGCTAAAATATGTTCCTACTATATAGAGTTGATTAAGAAGGCATAAATGACTAAGAAAAAAAAGAAAGAAAGAAAGAAAGGAAGGAAGGAAGGAAGGAAGGAAGGAAGAAAGGAAGGAAAGAAGAAAGAAGAAAGACTGAAATTAATGGCCACTGTGAAATGAACGTCTGAGAAAAGGGGAGCCTAACATGGCTGATTGACTAAGCATGGAGCTGAACTGGACCTTTATCCAAAAGCAACAACATCAAAAGGTAGTTTTTAATGCAGGACGTGGGTTCGATCATATGAATGGAGGTCTCTATAAAAGTCCATGGTGAAAAGCAGGGAAGGCTCATGAGAAAAACCCAGAGCAGGTTAGAAGGAAAGGAAGAGAAGAAAGTGACAAACACAAGGATCTTGAGTGTCCTCCACACGCAGAAAAATGTAAGACCTTCACACGGAAAGACCAGTGCCGGAGTGGAGGAGACAAAGAAGGGCAGGATCGGCAAGTAAGCCTAGCATAGGTAAGATTTCCAGCTACCTTGGAACAAGTTTTCAGTGTACAACACACAAGAAACCATAATAGAATTTTCCGAAAGGTACTGACACCATCAAGCTTCTACTTCATAAAGACCATTTTGGACTACAATTCGGGCAAACAGTTCCTCTTTTCTGATTATGATCCAGAACTCCTAACAACTCATTTCCACGAAACATTGTATAAATCTACATGTACTTATGTAGATAGAGATGAATCTCTTTTTTTCCCACCAATTTGTTTCTTTGTGGAGGAAAACATGGAATTTAGGATAAAATAATAGAAACTTTTCACTGTTTACAAAGAAAATAACAAGATTCTACAGTAAGGAATCTGTTGACCACAGTAAGTTAAAGCAAAGAACAGCTAAAGGAGTCTAAAGTTAAAAGTTCCCTGCCAGACTAAGCATTTGTCCAGATGTAAAAGACAATATAAAAAGGAAATCAATCATCTCTGTATCCCCAAAGATAAAAAGCCAAAGCTTGTTTTAGTGGTGTGACTGGAGCCACCATTCAGCAGAGTCCTGCCCGGTACTCTCTGAGGAAAACGGCAGTTATAAAACCCTTAAGAAATAACAAAAATATTTATAGTTATCATTATTTATTATTATTATTTTATTATTATTATTATCAGCAGCAGCAGTACTAGTGCTAGTTGCACTGGACCCATATAGCTCTGGAGTCTGAATGTACAGCCTTGTGCACTGGGCATATGCTGTGCCATTAAACTATATCATCAGGTCTGAATTTTTTAGATTTTAATTTCATGCAGAGTTTAGTTAGATTGTGTAGGCTGGCCTTGAATTTGGAGATTCTCCTGCTTCAACTTCCCAAGTACTTAGATTAAGCTCATGGGCTACCAGATCTCTTTGTCCCAGCCTTCTGAAAATTTGCATACTTTAGTAACCCTGGAGGCAGAGCCTGGATGATAAGCCATTTCTGCACTAAATATTGGCTAAGTGCCACTGTCCATATGACCCTCTTTAGACAAAGCCTATGATTACCACTCCCACTTCTGAATATAAACATGCAAACCTTCACACAGAGAAATCATAAGAATTCATGACCTGGGTTTAGCCATTTACATATTCCAGAGCAGATAATAATTACATTTCTATTTGTGAATTAATAAGCTGACATTATCCATTTATATAACAATCTCAACATGCTTTCTAACATAAATCTGTCTTTGACAAAGAAAAATTCTTCATAGAGTTTGTAAACTTAGCCAGGTCCATGGCCATCTGACTTATGATACTGTCACCCCCATGGCTACAGTAGGTACTCTTCACTGACTTTTCAGCCATCTAGCACATTTAATTCTTCCCTAATTCCCTGAAATAATCAAAGAGCTGTATTCTAAATTCAGGCACATAATGCAATGGCTTACACATGAGAAATCAGGGACTGCGACATCGAACACGTGCCTTGTGGAGTCCCTTCGTTATACTTAGATTGACAGCCCCATTCACCTTACAAACACGATGTTCATCATCAAGGGAAAGTGTTCCCTGTAGTATATTAAGCTGCTCTGGGGTGAGAGGGGAGATATTACAATTTAAACGTGGAAATTAATGTAAAAGACACATCATAAACTTCGCAGATCCAGCATCAGGTACTAAAAGAAGTCTTTATTAAGATATTAAAAGAGGATTCAATTGAATAAGTGGGACCGTTTCAGTGGATATTGCTCTGAGTTCCTAACTGCACCAGCTAACTCCTTTCAAATGTAATGGGGGAGGGTATCTTTCGTTGTCAACAAAAGTTACACAGAATAACGAAGACTGGAAGAAATGTCTTAAAAGCAAACGGAAAAAAGCACCGAGCTGGATAATTCAGCTAACAACATCCTTGAAGACAGGCCAAAAATCTTTATCTGCTAAGGGAGCTACAGAAGGGAATGTAAGATCTCTTATCACAGAAAGGAATGCTTCTAGTTCTCCTGTGGAGATGGCATTGGGCCAGAGTAGCCATCCAGAAGAGTTGAAGAATAGTTTACAAGAAGGAGGTCCAGGTGAAAGCAGAGACAGTGAGGATCCGAACTGAAGAGAACAATTGCTTGCTGTTCTGCAATAGCCTTCTAAGGCGGGAGAGTGCAGGACACAGTTGGCCACCTAAAGGTCCCTGGGGATTTCACAGTAGACACCCCAGTAAATAAAAGAAAGGCTGACGCCTATGTGGTGACTCAGACAGCAAAAGGAGGACCAACCTCTTAACATTCCGGTAATTTTCTCACTATGTTCACACATAGCCCAGGTCTAAACCAGAGGAAATCTTCACCTAACACCAGTGCGCATGCTCTGCTTTTAACCTGGTGTTAGAATGAGACAAATGAAGAGGGCTCGGCATTATTTCTTCAAAATGCATCTCTAGGCTGGCAGCCATCAGCTGATTGTTAAGCCAATTGATTTCAGTTAGAAAGGTCAAGGATTGAATGACCGTCCTCCTAATTCCCCAGGTTGTATGCATTTCTTCACTTTCTGGGACTTTCTTTGCCTGTCTGCTAAATCATACAACAAAGCCTTTCTTGTGGGGTTGTGTGCAAACATGCCAGACAGTACATTTGGTGTAATGGACATGAATGTAGCAGATGTAGCCGTTTAGAGGGAGAGAAGAGCCTCAGCTCTGATCCACTGCCTTCTGACCTCCACCTCTCCCACACTCTCAGCAACTCTGCGACACTTTCTTGGACCCTGGAAGCTGCAAAAGCTTCACCCTATGCCTTAAGGAACAGTATCTGGATGAACCAGAAAGAAAGGTATTCGGGTGTTTGGCTCTTACATTTCAAGATCTGTGACCTCTATGTTAATTCAAGAAAGATTTATAAGAGTAAAAAGCAAAGTTTTATTATTTTGTCTATATCCTAAGTAAAAGCTCCAAGACTGAAATGGAAATGTTGGGAGGGGATGGTTGCAGATTAAAAACAGGAGGAAGATTGCTGGAGTTGGCTAACATCAGCATCAGACCAAAGCAGTTCTCCACTAGGGAACTGTCCTAGTGCCCACATGTATTTTCTTGTCCACTCCTTTGATACCTGTGTACCACGTGACTTTGGTGGCCAGAGAATCTTTCTTTCTATCATCTTGCAAGGATTGTCCAATCACAACAGCCATCAGCTTACCCAGTGTTTGTGCACTGGCCCTCTTAAAGTGATCTCTATTGGTTACCTAATACTTCGGCTAGATCTGTCTCTGCAATATCTTCTTTAGTGATCAGAAAACATTCATTGGCTCAGGGAACTTAGGTCAAACAGAACATGTTCACCTTTATCAAACTTGTTACTCGGTATGAGGTAGAAACTTCCAATGAGCTCCAAGAATATAGCATATCTGTAGCTTCTATATTGCAATACTTATTGTAATTGTAAATTGTATCCATGAATTACCCAGGCAAATTATAAACATCTACAATTATTAATTTAATTTTAAGCAAAGCAAGGGCTGGGGTGATAGATAATTAAAGTGTTGCCAAACAAACATGAGGCTCTGAGTTGAAATACACAATACCCTTGTGAAAAACTAGGTCTGGCAGAATCCCATCAATGGAGATAACAAGACAGGGGAATTTTCTGGAACTGGCTAGTAAGCCAGCCTAGACAAATTGTTGAGATCCAAGTTCACAAAAAGATCATATCATAAAACATAAAAGGGAACAGCAAAGGAAAGACACTCAACATGAACTCCAGTCCTAAACACACACACACACACACACACACACACACACACATGCTTCTGCTTATATGTGCACACTCTCACACAAACATGTGTATATGGATACACATAAAAAGAAGTAAAATAGGTGTTCTGTATTCTACTAGTGCAGAGTTCTCACAGTAGCTTAAACAACATTGTTATTCCCCCTGAATACTGGAACCACACAGGGGGAAATGAAATATCCACTTCCAAAGGATCAAGTAAGCAATACTAGCCCTAGGCCAGCCCTGAAATGTCAGCAATTCTTAAAGGAATCCTGAATGTTGCTGATGCTCCTTCACTTGGCAAGGCTCCTACCAATGGATCTTTTATACCTCAAAGTAGCTGAAAAATTACCTGTAAAGTGAAAAAATGAATCTATTCTTTATATGTAAACCAACTTTTGTTTATATAGTTTGCCTTTTTTTCTGTTTTTCTTTTATTGAAAATGGATTTTTTTCATACAATATATTCTGATTACAGTTTCCCCTCCCCCTACTCCTTTGAGATTCTTCCCACCTCCAGGTCTCAACCATATCCACACCCTTTTTGTTCCTCATTAAAAAACCACAGATATCTAAAGAAAAATAACTAAAACAAAACAAAGTGGAATAGCACAAAACAAACAGAAGAAGAAAAGCCAAAGGAAAAGTATAAGAAACACACAGAGATACAGAGATATACACAGTTTTACACACAGTCACCCTAGAAAACAAACTGGAAGCCATCATATATACACAAAGGACCTGTAGGATTTTTTAAAATTTCTGAGAAAACCCTTTGTGTTGGCCATGTACTGCTGGACATGGGGCCTGCCTTTGAGAGAAGTTTGTATCCCCAGTGAGGCTCCCCTGGAGATGACTAATTTTTTATTTGTGAGTGGTTATCGGTTGGAGGTAGCTTCTGACTTAGAAATGGGAGCTTATATCCACATCTCTCAGAACTACAAATCCTTGTGGCTTAGACCCATAGACGTTCTGTGGATGCTGCTCCCGTCCCTGTGTGAGTTCATACGTATATTAGTTCTCCTGTGTTTCCTTGCTGGTCTTCATCTCCGCTGGACCTTACACTTTTCCTGCCTCCTTTTCTGCAGGATTTTCTGAGCCCTAAGAGATTTAATGGAAAGACTTTATTTAGTACTGCATGTTCTGAGGTTTCTCTCATATTCTGCACATTGTCTGGCATAACAGACTGGACAAAAAAAAAGAGGCCAGTAAAGGATAGCCCAATATTTTCTAAAAAGGTATAAAAAATAACTTTTAAACTTTTCAACGTACCCCTGAGAGTTTAGTTGTATGTAATGTTACCTTGGTTTACTACACATGAAACTTTGGACATGTTTACAAGTCAGGAAGAGGAGACAGATAGTCAGAAAGAGGAGACAGATAGTCAGAAACAGGAGACAGATAGTCAATGGAAGGGAATTGGTTAGGTAAGATGAAAAGTCTCCATGAACTGGTGTGCTAGCAGAACAACACTGGCTGAATAACTCATTTGATTGGAGCAACTGAGAAGATTAGTCTGTCAGAAAAATAATAAAAAGCTTATCATAGCAGCTTAAAGGAGCCTGAATTTATCCCCAGCATCTATGTAAAAAGACAGACACGGAGACTCACATACAACATTCTAGGTCTAGATCTCTAGGGCTTCTTGATCTGCCAGCCAGCCCAACTGAAAAGCTCCAGGTCAAAGGAAAAGATAATATCCAAAAATATAAGTTCTAGAGGTTCCTAGTATACACACACACATATACCAGATTTGTTACAGACTATTGCTCTGGACCAGGAAGCTCCCTGCTTGCTAGCTTTCATAGTACTAGAAAGTTCTATGCAGGCTTCTGGTAGGGAAGCTATCAACAGTCTTACCCAGCTTTCAACCCCAGGAACTATAATGATTGATGTGATAATTTATGATTATGGGTACAGTATTAGCATAAATGTTATAGAGATAACCAACTACTTTCTGATAGGATTCAAGACCTTCTCCACAGAAGGAAATGCATGTCCAGCACTGTAAATCTGCTCAAGATCATTGTAGAGGAGCTTATAGACCCCAGGGCTGAACCTACTACCATTATTCTACAAAAGAACATGGTATCAAACTGCATTCTAAATAGGTATCTGTATAATCCTAGACTAATGCAGCTCTGAGGGATCATCAGAGGAGTTTTGTTTGGCAGTGGACATTAGTTAATTCAGAAATTCACAACTGGTCAAAGTGTGGAAAATAAATGTCAGTACATAAATGAAGTTTCTCTATCACACTCCATTGCCAAAGCCCAGGATCATCAAAATGATGGATAGGTTGTAAGAGTTGGTGGTCTAGCAGAACTGGGATTGAAACAGGATCTTCTGGAAATTATAGGACTGCAGTACTCATGAGTTCACAGCAGCTGTGGTTGCCTATACAAGATCAAGTCAGTCAACATTTTATCATGGAGTTGAAAGAGGTTCATGATCCTTCACCTCTAACTGAAGAGCTATGAACAATTGATGACTTCTGAAAGAAGGAGATTCAGTTTTCTTTAACAGAATGGATCCTAATAGGTTGACTATATTCCAGTGGATAGCCCCATACCAAGGAGTATGTGAGAAGCACAAATTGGACTCAATGAGTTAGTTAAAGGGGGATCGTGATGTTGGTAGGAGAGCAAGGACTTGGGAGTGTGTCTGGGCAGAGTTAGGAGAAGTGGAGGTGAATATGAGCAAAACACATTATATGACATGCTCAACAATTCTTTAAAATTACCTTTAAAAAGTTTTTAAAGTGTCTGTGTTACTACTAACAATTCTGGAAGCTTGGGTTGACTTTTACTTGATGGTACATTATAAAGACAGACCAGAGGACTAATACTGGAGCAGCCTGTTCCTGAAGGCTCCTTAACTAAGCTCCATTATTGGCAATAATACTACAGAACCAGGACTATTATTTCTAACGTGCTATATTTTGAAGTATTTACACTGCCCTTTCCTTAGCTATTGCAATGCCACACCACTACATAGTTCCCACTTTCTGGTTACACTTCGTTAAGGATGATAAAAAAAAATGTTGAGTTACAGCTTAGAGAAAGCAAGAATGCTAATTACCAAGAGAACATGATTATCTTATGAGCAGTAACCAGATCATTCTTGTTTACTGCCAAGTCCATAGTGCCAAGACAAGGATCATGGCTGAGCTCTTTTCATTAATTTCATCAGTCCCCATTTATTAACTGCCAACTCTATGCAAAATTTGTACTTATTAGAGGCAAGCTAAGGAAATACCCATCCTCCTAGAATTTACATTCTGAAACAGTGGCACAAACAACAAAGAAATGATGTAGATAAACTGCATTCTGTCCAAACATGAGGACCTGAGTTTAGATCCCCAGAACTCATTTAAAAATCAGACATGAAACTACACATGCCATAGCTCTAACATTTGTTGGCAGACACAGATGGACTGCAGAGGTTCATTGGCCAGCCAGTCTAACCAAAATGATTATCTTCAGGCTCATTAAGAACCTGAAAATGTAAGACAAAGAAGCAAGGAGAGAAGGCAGGACATGCTGATGTCAGCCTCTGGCTTCTCCATGTGCCCGCATGGGTAAGCATATCCACACATATATGTGATCACACACACTTACCAGTGGGATGAAATGGCTCAGTGAGTAAATTGCTCCTGGTAAACAATGAAGAAACAAAGTAGACAATGTTAATTGCTGATAAATATGCTACAAGAAAATGAAAATGAAAAGCATCACAGGAGATTTCAGGGAAAGGGCACAGTAAGCAGTAATGGTGAGGTACATGGTTCAAGGCTGTCAATGTGACATTTAATCAAAGACATGACAAAGAAAATAAGTGTATGAGTAAGTTCTCTAGAGTTCAAGCACAGGGAGGGAACAGGATGGAAGAAGAACTCTGTTTGCCACTTATTAAAAAATAGTGACAATCTTCAATTTCAGCATTTAGGACACAGAGGTGGGCCTGTTCTATAGAACAAGTTCCCAGACAGCCAGGGCTACACAGACAAACCCTGCCTTGAAAAAAAAAGAATAGTAACAAATCCACTATCATTGGAACAAAATGTGTACAATATAGGAGACAACCAAATATAATAAGGAAAGTAGTGGGAGCCTTCAGGTTACCAATGCAATGAAGAATCCTTTGAATTCTGTAAGAACCGTTTTTAATTAGTCCTATATGGATGCCATATTTTGTTGAAAGTTTGAATAAAATAAGGTTTAGCTTGACTTATGTTTTAGAATAACCACTTCAAGTTCTATGCTTGGGGATGCTATAAACCCACTACTAGAAACGGGTTAAGACAGGAATTGCCTGATAAATTAAAAAGAGTCTGATAAAATAACACAGGCACAGCATGTCATGTTGATAGACTGGATCAATGGAATATGAGAGTAGTGGGAAGTTATCTGACTCATACTTAGTTCGAAGAGAGCTGATGGAATCTGTGGATATATTTTAAAATGGATATAAGAGAAAGAGAGGCATCAAGTATACATGAAATATCATCCTGAATGGAAAAATAGAATTGCCATTTACTGATGTAAGAAGATTAGGAAAGAGGCAAGCTTTGGAAACAGAAATGAGGATTTCTAGCTTGGTTTGAGTCGTGATAGATCTCTGATTGGAGTAGTTTCATACACACCCAAATATTTCAGCTAGATACTAAGATACGTGTATCTGGTATTGAGAGGAGAAGTCTGAGTTGAAGAATGTATTCTTGTCAGTATGTACTACATTTAAACTTGCAATAGTCAGTTGGAAAGTGATTGTAAGTACAGAAAACACCAGGTACTGAAGTGAGAGCCGAACACTATAGGATTCTGTATATATATATATATATATATATATATATATATATATATATATATATATATATATATATATATATATATATCAGCAAACTGAGATTGAGATTAGTCAGAAAAGGAAACCAAATAATGTAATTTATTCTTGTTGAATGATTTTATTTAATTGAAGTAATCCAGTAATTGATTTTTATTGAAAACAAACGAGTGAATAATAAAAAAAGAATGGAATTGTGAGTGCTAGAGAAAAAAAAAAAATCTCGGCCATCTTTGTAGTCCTACTAACATGCAGTCTTAAACGCATGCATATAAATATGAACATTGAAATCCTAATATTACCATCACAGGCTGAGACCTATTCTAGGCCTCAGTTTCCAGTCAAGCTATAATGAACCACTAAGTAAAAGCAAGTATGGGGGCCAGACAATAAGATGTGTCTTTTCATCTGTGGTATTAGCTATACAACTTCATCTAAGCTAATTGCCAACTAATTGCTGTTGGGATCGCAACAGTGTCCACTTCTGAGGACTCTCAAGAAAATTACATGTCAAGACACATAAACCAGGCTCTCTGAATAGTTAGTTCCTGGCACTCACAAAATACCTTAGTAGCTATTATTTTTATTACTATTTGGTACACAATGAACATTACCAACACCCAAATACGTTTTAAGCCCAGGAGCCCCTAAGAAGAAAGAGTGAGCTAGAAAACAAGGTTATTTGAAACCTTTCAATGGAGCTCAAAATTGTCTCAGTGGGATGCATGTTTATTTTACCCTTTAACAAATGTCATACATGAAGCCTCCTTGCAGGCGCGGTGTTTCTCTTTGCATTGTGTGTGTAAATATACATCACCTTTTTAAATCTTTCATGGGTTCTAAGGAAAGTCCCTGTTAAATTGATATGCCTCACTTTAAAAAAAATATTTTTCTATGCTTTGTTAACATATTAAGGATTAGATGTTCTTAAGAAAGTTAATCTAAGAGGGATCAGATATCTGGTTTCATTAGGGAAGGGAAAATGATTTTCTGTGTTCATAGAGAGGAAAAAAGATTAGTACAAAATTTTAGTTTCCATGTTATTTTCTCAACTCTGGGGGTATTTTACTTTGCTTTTCTACTCTACATTGGTTTTTGTTTAAAAAAAAAAAAAAAAAAAAAAAAAAAAAAAAAAAAACAAAAGAAAACTATTACTTCCTGCTTGTTTTTCTTCGTCCCAGGTCTCAGGGAAGCAACTAATATTGAACCCCATTTTGCTCCTTACATGTGTGGTATGAAAAGAAAAATTCAATGAGCAGTTAATCTCATCAAACAGATCAATCAGAGAAGAATGACTTGTTTTCAAAATAATTCTTTGCTTTTCAAAGAAAGAACCTAATAGAATCTTTTTAGACAGTTTTTTATCAAGCTGCAGGACAGTGCTATGCTAATACATTAGTGAGAACATTGCTCAGCATTTGGCAAATATTTATGATTATGATCTTCCTGATGCACCCTAGAGTAGGGATGGTAAATAAATGTTATTGATCAGATTAGGAAGAATTTTCCAGAGCATTGAGCTTTAAAAGGTGTTGAGACTGAACACAACTTTTGTTGAGAGTGCACCCTTGACCATAAGAAATATCTGCTGTGGGAGTGAGGAGAAGGGGTATCTCTGTATTCCCAAATGAACCTGAGGTAAATCTCTCAGGGAAGGAGAGCATGGATCTTCGACTCCCTTGCAAGTGAGCATAGTTTGTAGCAACTGTAACATGTGCAGGGTCACTGAGTCCAGCTACAGAGAAGGACAGTAGATTTTTAGGATATTTGCAATCCTTCTTCTGGCTTCTTTTTACCATTGTTGTAGTTCTGTTATTCAGCTAAAACATTTATTGAGCATTTACTAGTTAAAAAAAAAAATTTCCATAAATGGACTATCAAATCCTTTCCTCTCCACCTGAAAGAAAACTCAAATAACATATTCTACACACACACACACACACACACACACACACACACTCATACACACACACTTCCATCCCACTCATAACCCTTGACAGCAGAGATTTTTAGTTTAGCAATAAAACCCGTGTTACTCTAATCTCTACCTATAGTCACTCACTCTAAATTATTCATGGTCACCCATTGCTGTTTATTTTGCTAAAGTCACTTTGCTAGGCTTATCAGAGTAGTACACAAACAAAACATTAGTGAACAGAGTTAACTTAAATTTTGTATAAATACCACGTGATAGGTCTGTCTTTAATCTTTTATTAAAGAGCAATTCTTTAGTGCAGATCAAAATGACTGAAAACATAAAATCCAAAGACTCCCTGACCATCAACAAAGTGGCCACTGGTCACAATTATTGATTATGACAACAATGGCAAGGTCAGGCATTAGCTCTGGCCATTTTAAAATAAGCTCCTACTAAAAGTCCATAAAATAAGTATGAACTGTGTAGAACACTGGAGCTAGGTCAGTGATTTCCCAGACAATCTTACCAGTAGCACATCTATGCTTTGTGTGGCAAATTCCATATCCTATCTGCTGCACCCAAACATCCAGCCATGGTTCTAAATATTATGGAGGACTCTTGGGAATCTGGGAATCTTCTCAAATTAGAAAGATGGGTAAATTTTTCAAAGAGATTTCACATCAAATGCCAAAACAATGTAGAAAACACCCTCTAGACCTTTACTTTGTATTTCTTCAACCATTATTCTTTCTTCCAGGTTTCGTCCTCACTCATCTTCACTTTAGATATGAATTGTGAACTGCTTCATTCTCTTCCCCACAAAAGGATCAAGGGGGAAGGGTCATATCTAACCCGCTCATCTCCATGAGCAGGGTCATATCCGACATGTTCCGGAAATATTTAGTGGTGGAAGGAGCGAGAGAACCATATCTGTGTGGGAGAAGAAATTGTGCTGTCAAGCAGGGGTGTCATAGGCTTCAGACTTGGGTTTGATTTGGTGTCACTGTTTCACAGCATCAGTTTAGGAAGAGCTGTCGAAGGAGCTCATTCCAGTTCCACACTGAAATATGACAGTGGATAGCTAGCTACACAAATATCAAAGAACTGGAGGAAAAAGTCATCACTATGGGGCTACGGATGTTCTCATAACCAAGGAAAGATGATTAGATGCAAACCCATTAAAACAGCTTCCAATAAAATAAAGCCTGATAAAACATGTGAAATTACCTTCTTGGTATTAAACAAATGTTTGCACAGGATGAAGGTATCTTGCAGGTACTGAATATGAGGCCACAGTTACTTCATTCCACGACACAGACAGAAAATAAACAAATAAATGTCATCTCAATTGCACCAAATTCTGGAGCCACCTCAGTTTCCAGGATATTCTCCCACATGTTTCATTCCTATATTAGATTCCAAAGGTTATGACGTCAGACTTGAGATGTCTGAGTCAACACCTAACCCACTGGAAATTTCTGGAACCAAGACTGTGTGTCTATGCAAAGAGGAGTTAAAATCCTCCTCTCTTTTCACTCCCTGTCCCTGAACAAAATAATGGATGACTGTGAGGAAATCTTCATGCTATTCAAAGTAACTGACTTCACCATTGAAAACCATATAATGTCCTAAAAGGCTCCCAATAAATCATGCAGGACCAGTCTTTCTTCCATGGGAATTACCTGAACTCTAACAGTGTCTTAACTGGTCAAAATTTGTATGAAACCCCAGCAAACCTTCATAGCCTTACCAAAGAAGGAACAAAATGCCTTACAAATGAGGTGATGACTCTGTTTAAGAGCCAAGGACGTGTATCAAAATATTTGGTAGAGGGAGCAGAGCTTATCTTATTGAACAAAGGAATACAGGCAGTCAGAATGCAGCCATGACCCCGGGAATTAGTTCAGTGCAGCTTCTGACCATTCTACACAAGGCTGCGGGCCTTTTTAATGAACACAGGACCTTGGGATTGGATTTCACCTCTGTTCCAGGTATAAAACCTGCTCCCTGAGAATACAAAGTTCAAGATGTTGATTAGTTCACAGCTGTCAGGTTCCTAGAGAACTGTCTGTTATCCTGGAGATCGATAGCTCTAACCTCTATTTTCCAGAAGGAAACAGCTGGAAAAACAAACAAAACAAACAGAACAAAACTGAGTTAGCAGGTGGAGCCCAGTAAGAGGAATGAAAAGTGAGTAAGTGAAAATAATCATAATAGTAATAAACTGAGTGGGAACTCTGATGTTTCATACTCTTCTTGTATTCCTAAGTCCACAGTTCCTTTATTTTTCTTAATTAGCTAGCTATCATTAACTATCTTTTCTATACCCTTTTCTTAAATTCTGGAAGTTTACAAAATGAATGATATTTGATTTATGATCCCTGTCCCCACTGTTCTCCAGAGGTAAGGATCAGACCTGGGGCCATACACTTGTTAGGTAAACATTCTCCCACTGAACTAAATCCCCAGCCCCTAGGTTTTTATTTCTAAAAGCTGTTACTCTGTCTAGAGAAACTAATATGAACCCAAGTGCATCTATCAGAAGGCTAAGTGTATTAGTCAGCTTTCCATTGCTACAGCAAATACCTAAGAGAATGATATTATAAAAGAAAACTTTGTTTTGGCTTTCAGTTTAGAGATCTCAGTCCATAACTGTCTGACCTCACTCCTCTGGTCCTGTGGAGATATACCATGCCAAAAATGTGTGACAAAGCAAAACCATTTATCCTGTGTGTGAAAAGTGAGAGAGAAGCAGACCAAGATGGGGATCCCATAATATCTTCAATGATCAGGCTCCAGGAATGTGATGACCTCCCTAGATGATGTTCCCTTTAATGTTGCTACTGCATCTTATCTTAAGTTGGACCAAGGGATTAAGACTTTAACACAGGGACCTTTGGGAGATTCCAGATCCAAAGTGCACACTATTTGACAGACTATAGTGAAGATTCGATACAAGCTATAAAAACAGGCCACCAGGAAGAAGAGGTCCTTCCTTGGAAGAACTGGACAGAAATTGCAAGTGAAGCTGGTCAACCCATCATTTGCTATTCTCTCATAACTGGCTTCCTTGGCAGTATAGTTCCTAACACTTAGCTAGACACATGGGTGTTCTGAATCTCATCCATGTTTCCCAGCCTGCATAGCCATTAGATTTGGTGAAAAGAATGTGTACAAGAAAAAGCAGCGAGCGTATCTAGGTGCTTCCAAAACTTTCCCATAGCTCTCTAGTAGATTTGCTCTCCTGGCCTGGGTCCCTGCTTTACTTGTTGTTGTTTGTAAGGTTTTTGTTGTTGTTGTTGTTTTCAAACTTAAACATAAATTCTCAAAAGTCTCTTTAATTCATTCTTTTGAGCTCTGGTGAATATTAAATTGAAGACAGGAGTAGATACAGGTTTTGTGAGTTCTGAAGTATACACAATTTGAAGGACATTCTTTACAAAAGGAATAAAATGCTACAAATAAAACCTTAGAGCCAACAGAAGAGAAAGAGAGCTCAACAAATTGTTACAACCTTTGAAGGAAGAGCCTTTTCTTTTCAAGTCCTTTGTCAATTTGCCAGAAATGTTTATCTGAGAATTCTTTCTGATTACAATTTGGTTTCCATTTTATCCCTCTCCAACATTCTGCAATGCCTGGAAACTCCTATCTGAAAGTCACACAGTATGTATGGAGACCCAACACCCAGGACTAGAACCAGCAACACATGTGCAGGGAATGTTCCAGTGCTGGCTCCGGCACTAACTAGCTAAGTGACTTTAGACACATAACTTCTCAGTTTTTTCCTTCTATCCCCCTTAAATAAGGGCAATTATACTAAGTCCATTGAACTGTCAAATACCATAACTTTTAACACTATTTCTCACTTGACAAAGTGCTCAAGAAAAAAACAATCACAAAGATGACTTCTTTCCTTCTTTCCACCCAAAAACTCAGGTTCTGTTTGAATAAGAGATGTCACTGGGGGACAAAGATTCATCATCCATGCTTAACCACAAATCTACATCTTCAGCCTACACTGCTATTTTTTTACCTGGAACTATTTGTAGCCAAAATTAATTCTAAAATTCATTAAATCTTACGCTTCCCCACTTTGTTAACATTGTTTCCCTTTTGTAATGTCTTTGGTACATTAGTATTGCCAAATATAACGGAATATAAAAGGTATTGAGTCCTTAAGCCAAACTCTACAACTCAGAATGATCCACTGGAGAGATCTTGGCTCTTTGAAGTCTAACAGGAGCTGCTATTTAGTAAGGGCACCTCACCCAGTACTGCTGCCGGTACAGACAGCTTGACCTGATTTCATCACCATAGTCAGGTGCTGTTACACTACAAGCACAGTAATGTCTCCCATTTATTGAACACTCACTATCTGCCTTGTAAACCAGTATCTAATTAATGAAATAAATCTTCACAAAGTGTCACATAACAGTTATGATTACTCTTACTTTTCTGATGAAGAAATGGAGACTCAGATATCAAGTAGAGTGTCTTAAGTAAAACCAGCAGCCTGTCTGTAGCTTACCAGGTATAGTCTCAGTGCCATGCCCAGTCACTTAGCTATCAGCATCTTACTTCCCGATGTGGCAGAAGATGAAAAAGTGAAATGGTGAAGATGAACCTATATAGGATTAAAAGAATGATAAGCACTCAATTAATCAGTTAAATTATGTTACTTAAACAGACTCCAAAGGTTAATGGTTGACATCAACAGCCATCTGACATCTGAAGCATCCACTGATTCAGAGATTAAGTAAGTCTTTTAAGATGACATTAACATGGGTCACTTTGGTAACTAATGATTGCTCTGGTCTGGAGGATTCAAGACAGTTTAACTCACAGGCCTAGCACCTCAAGCCAAACTGGAAATAGGACCTAGGTAGCCCTTCTGTCGTGCCATAAAGTCTCACGGCTTCCCCATGTGTAAGATCTAAGGCACCAACTGCAATCAAATTATCCATCCCCATACTAAAGCTACAGAGCTGAACATTTTTGTTTTATTTTTTTTTTCTACAGGAGTAGGAAGGCAGATAATTTGGCTATTTGAACTCTGAATGAATTTACTGATTTGCCAAAAAAAAGACATTTTTGTGGTGGTTTCAAAAGCAGGAAGTTTTTCTTCCTCTGAGTAGCCAGCCATAGTGGACGATAGACATACACTACATCCTCATCTTAAATGAAAAGCTTTTTTTAGAAACCAGGTCTAAGCATGGTTTCATTCTGAGACACCACAGATTAGAACCTTGGAATATGAAATTTGTTGGAAGAAGGAACATGAACAATTTAGCCCATGATAAGTGTAAGATCTAATGCTGCTAGGTAAGTTGGCAAAAATGCCCAAAGAGAAAAGCCATGTTTGCTAAGGTTAGATGAGCCAACTTTGAGCAGTGAGATCAAGAGCTCTTTTCCATTTAGCCCACTAAAAAAATACTGGACAGTTCTCACAAGATTTATATCATGTTTTAGAGGAGCACAAAACAGAGGCAGGCTCAGTATGAGGACTGGAGATTCCTCCTTTTCTTTAGAATTTTCAGGCGTTTTACAACCACCTTTATCACAAGACACTGAGGTCACGGCCTTCTTTGCACACCCAGATCTCTGAGCTATCCATTCTTCCCATTTCTTGGCTGACATTTCTACAGTATAGGTCACTTTTTAGATTCTGAATCACACTAATATTGAAGAATATGATGTCCTTGTTTATGGCTTAACATAGATCTATCAAGACTTTAGGAACATCTCCACAGTAATTTGCAAACTTAGACCCATTCTGGGACTCTGAGTCATCACATTAGTGCCCCCTAATTTGCAGTGTGTACCCCATCTTTGATTTGCAACTCTTGGGTTTCAAGAATAACCTGCATCTTGGAAAGGAATTGGTTTATATACTGTCTAGGTTTCTTCTAGGACGCATCTGCTACCTTCTAGGATGGTGAGGGCAGAAGTTGTTTAACCTCTAGGGAAATGTAGGACAATTGGGGCTCAATGCTCTTTTTCCAGTTTCTCCTTGTATTGTAACATATGCTTCTATGTTCAGAATAATTGTCTTCCCAGAGATAAAAGGACCAACTTAATGGTAATTTATCAAGTAAAATTATACTAAGCTTGCATTATATATCACTATGGTGTTGGGAGGAGGGGAGAAGACAGTATAATTGAGACTGACTTGTCACTACATAAAATAAATTTCAGCAAAACACACAAGTATGCACTAAGAGATTAATGTGGCAAAAGGTTTTATGCTGCATACCATTCAGACTTAGGAATTATCGAAGTTGAAAATCCACAGTTCTAGTTCTTATCCTGTCAGTTGCTAACCATGTGAGTCAAAGTTTGTTAGAAAGATGTTTAAGCATCTACAGAGAACTAAACACAAAAGCCTGACACAAAAATCAGTGCCCAATACATAGTAGCCGCCATTTTTATGCTTCTTAACAGGGCTGCAAGAAGCAACTGGTTGAGGCTTTTGATCTCTCGTAATCCTCACCAGCCTTGCAAAGATGACCCCCCCCAAAAAAAATCTTCTTCACTTCATAAATTATTTCTTCACACATTTACTTGGTCCTGCCAGAATTTTCCCTCCAGTAAGAAGCAGAGGAAGACAGGATGTTGAAGAGAAGATTCATAGTTCCATGTTGTCTGGGTCAAGAGAGGTAGTTAGGACAACAGAAAGCACATATGTACCAGATGTTTCAAAGAAGTCACCGGGGAGAACTGTCTCTTTCTCTCACTTGCTTCTTGATCCCTGGTTCAGTCCATGGTTGGGTTTGGGAACTCAGAACAGGAACTTCAAACAGCTAGTCGCATTTACAGCCAAAGCCAAGAGCAGAGAAAAATAAATGCATGTATCCTTACCCAGTTTTCTTTAATTCAGTTTTTCCACTCATACAGTTTAGGGTCCTCTTTTTAGGGAATGGTGTCACCCACTGTGAATTGGGTCCTCACAAATTAACTAACCTAAGACAACAGTGCATAGATATGCGTATCAGCCATACTGATATAGACAATCTTTTATTATGTCTCTCTTCCTGATTCATTCTTATTCTCTTTCTCTCCTTCCCTTCCTCCTTTCCTTTCTCTTTCTCTCTCGCTCCCTTTCTTCCTCTCACCCTTCCTTCCTTCCTCTGTCTCTTTCCCTCCTCCTTCCTTTTGTCTCTCTGTCTCTCTGTGTGTGTCTCTCCCTCCCCCTCTCTCTCCCTCCCCCTTTTCATCTCCTCTCTCTCTTTCATATAAATGTTTTTTTTCTTTTTGCATGCAACAGGTACATGCTTAGTGTCATCAAAAGCTACAAGAGGAAATCAAATCTCCTAAAACTAAAGTTACAGATGGTTATGAGCCACGGGTGCTGGGAATTATATCCAGACCCTCTGGAAAAATCAGTAAGTGCTCTTATAATCTAAGCCATCTATCTACATTCCTTTGGGTTTACACTCAGAAAATGATCTTTTCTCTCAATCTAAGCTTCTGTTATTTTCCACCTGAAAACCATAGGGGGCCTGCACTCCAATCCTATAATCCTCTAAGCCAGCCTTCATGGGGATAACCAGTCATTTCTCATGAGAGCAGCCTTGGCTAAACCTTGACCTTGGTGTCTTCAGAGGACACCATTCCTCTCTCACAGCCAAGACTGTGAAATAAAGCTGATTCAGAACCCTTAACTCACAAAAAAAACACGAGTAACAAGTTGATATTTTCTTTAAGGTACTAGTTTTTTTATTAACATAGTACCCTGGGAGTTTCACACCAGCTAGCTTTTCCTCCTGGAATACTGTGTTCCTCTTCTGTTGGTCAGGCTGATTCTCATTCGGAAGCATAGGAAGGCAGCCTCTATGAGAGTGAGTACATGGCCCTGGGTTGTCTGTGTTGGGGAAGGCAGTTACAGACAATAGACATGACCATCAAATATTTATTTTCAGGGAGACATTTGGGGAGGCTGCCTCTTCCTCCCACCAACTTCTGAATTACTGGTCACCCACATCAATCCAAGACCACCCAAACCAGTAGACTTACAAAAGTTCTTTCTGAGGGATTTTCCTATTAAAAACTTGTAAAGTTTAAATAAATTATGACAGAAGACTAGAGCCCTTCCATAACTCCTCGCATGGCTGACATTTCCAGAGAGCTCCCTGGGAAAGTTTCTACCATACATACATATCCAGTAGCAGTGGTCAATTCAATAAACCCTATGTTTTCCTCATATAAAATGATGAGGTCTGCCAGAATTACCTAAAAGTCTTATCATTTTTGAACTTCACAGATAGGGTACCAATGCTGGGACTAAATGTATAAAGTCACCAAGAATAATTTCCTATCAGGTGAAAAAAAGACTGTTTTCGAGGACTCATGTGGATGAAAAAGTCACTTAAAGGAAGCACACTGTACACCGAAGCTACTCACATTTATTTGCTGAAATAGGTTCTATTTTTTTGGATAAGACAGAAAAATGATGTTACAATAACAAAGCCCTTGAGCGGGGGGGGGGGGGGGGGGGGGAACATTGGTAAAGTGCACCATATGCTGGAGTTTAGGGTTTCCATAGAATTAATAAATGGCCATTTAAAATTTTCCTCAATAAAAAGGAGATGCTTCCACATTCTCTGTCTTACCCTTATTTCCTGATCTATGAGCAGAGGAGCTTTGCCCACAGGAACACTACTCGCTGAGCAGTGTTTAGAAGGGCAGTGACCATCTCTGGTTTCATTCCTTGCCAGAGTCCCTTACCCGTGTTCCCATAAAGCATACTTGTCTCACCCCACACTTTTCAGAATGGTAACACCTCAGTTGAGCACCCTGTCTCCTCTCCTTTCAAAGGAAAACAGACCTAGTTTCTTTAACCTTTCAGCAAATTCCCCAAATCCCTCTGTCATTCCAGTCGCCTTCTGCTATGCCTTCTCTAGTTCCAAAATATCCTATTTATAGTAAGAAACCCAGAATGAGCTCAGGACTCATCATATGACCTAACCAATTCCCTTTCCATGACTAGAATAGTTTTTCTGATTTCTCTTCCATTCTGCAATTTACTCAGTGTATCTCAAATGGAGCAGATAATTCTTCTTTTATTTCATTCCATGTTAAAGGACAAATACTCAAATTCTGAGCTAGTGCTATTTATTATAAAACACTGATGTTCACTATAATCAACACAATTCTGAAATTAATAAATTTAGAAAGAGGTTAGAGCCTGTGGTTTATACTGCATTATAGTTTTTAAATTGAGGGTTTTTTTTTTTCCCTTGATTTTTTTTAAACTGTATGACATTCACTCCAGTTACTCGAGAGATTTCTTAGCTGTCAATCACACCATAATGTGAGTGAAACCATTGCCTGGAAGAACATGCTTTAGCACTCAGCTGTGCAAAACAATGCAACCCTGTCACCTGGAAATTTGTTGAAAATGCCAAATCTTGATTCGTATCCCAGACTTGGAATCTGCTTTCTAACAAGCCGCCAAGGAAATCGTGTCTATTAAATTATGAGAAATGCAGTTCAGCATCTGTGAAATCCTCCCTCCAGATACTGCAGGCAGAGAGATCTTGAGTGTCTCTCTTGTTAGGCCTGCCTCATTCTATGCACAGTGGTTTTCATTTGCCGTTCTATGATCTGAACTCTGGTCATCCATCCCTTTATTCATCTTTGTCTGTGAGATGGTTATTTAAAAAAAAAAAAATCCACTCAGCTCAAGATCCATACTACATGGGTTCTTGTTTCAGCTTCATTGTGAGGTTGTCTGGTTTTATGAAACTGAGTTAAGTCATATTAAAATCTTCCATCTCAAGCTTAGTTGTTACACTGAGGAATGCATCAAAGCTCTTGCAGACTAAATTGTGAGTTTGCAAAAGCTCTCTGTCTCTCCTCCCTCCCCCACCCCATGCTCTGATTGTTTTCTTTCCAGCTAAACTAGGTTTGTTTAGATGGAAGATTTTGTGAGTTCTTTTTAAATATGAGCTCAACACCGGGTTCTTGGCAATCATTACCCATTCTTGTTTTCAGAAAGCTTTCCAAATTGTGCATCGTGATTCTCTGCCTCTCCTTCTATTGCCTGTGGAGAACCATTAGGAATCAGGAAGTGACTAAGAGACCCAATCTTTCTTCCTACCTGGACAGAATCACTTCTTATGTCATAAACAGAAATTTTCTTGTTACCTGTTTTCTTAGGCTTCAAGTCAGCAACTATGCTACTATCTGAAGCCTCTCAGTGGCCAGTGTCCTGCATGGATTATAACTAGCAGTCGTGAGGTGATGCTTAAGAGATCACTTATGGAAGAAATGTCATATATTAATTAACCAAATGCTCGACTCTGAAATTCAAAGATACTTTAAGGAACTGGTATAGTATAGTTCATTAGCCCTTATCACTCTACCTGGCACTTAATAAGAACAAGAGGAAGAATTTAAACAAGAGAGAAAGAAGAAAAGAAGACATCAAACGCTGGATCAAACTCATCAGCAGATTGATGTGGTGAAAATACTTGGGCGGAAAGAGTTTGAGTACAATGGCATTCGTGTCAACGTGCTAGTGGGGTCCCTGGCTCATCACTTTGAATATGATGCTGTAAGTTCCCATTTAAAAACCAAGAGTATGCTCTTGCAAGGATATCCAAGGATCTCTTAACTTGCTAAGGAAACATTCTGATTTCTGTTACCCCTTCCCACTACTACTAGGATGCTTCAAACATCTATTCAACTGTGTTCTTGTACCATCTACTTTTTATGGGCTCTTATTCATTTCTGTGCATATTTTTATGAAGCAACAGACAGACAGAAGACTAGCTTTTTAACCGTGGCACTGAGAGAACACCATGAGAGCAGAAACAAAGCAAAAATCCTTCCTGTTAGGTTTTGTTTCTACATTTTAAGTTTGGATGCATTTTTGGATTGTGATATTTAAGACATGTTTGTTTAGCATTCACTTTGAAATGGTCCTATCCTTGCTAAAATGAATGGGGTCAGATGAACTTGGAGAAGTGTGATATTCATATCACGGCTGACTAGAATTGTGTACGGGGGCGAGGGAGAGGTGACTTGGCCTCAGGAACAAGTGCTCTCAAGATTAAAATTGTAGTGGGCACACTGGTTACCATCTATTTTAACAAACAAAATAACTGCAACCTTTGCTTGTATTAGGTACTGGATCTCGACAGATGGAAAAAACAAAAGTGAATCCCGTAAGTTTGAGCAGATAAACACCTGGAGAGCTGATAATGAACCAAGAGAACAGAACTCTCCTTCAGGTCAAGGAGAAATCAAGAAAGGAAAATGCACACATGTGTAATCATTACACATGTGCACCACAGACTTGTGTAGGTCAAATGCCATCACTTCACTCCTCCCTACAACTACTACAGCAAATCTCATTAAATAGCAATTCTCATCATCCATCTTGGTCCATAAGTTGCATTGCTTTTAAATACTAGCTCCAAGCAAGGAGGGTAGAAAGAAATATTCCTTTAGAAATACTCTCATTATAAGTCTGTGCTGTCTAAATAATTTAAATCTAATCACTCATTCATGTTTTGAATCTAGAAATACCTAAGCCACCAATTCGGTGTACCTGTAAAACATAATGTTAGTTTTCAGAATAAATATTCTCGAGAGAAGGCTATTCCCTACAGAGGCCAGAAACAGCTGACAAAGTCAGACAAACGACAATAAGAAACGAGTGTAGTCACACACAGATCATCCTCCCACATCATTTTATGATTTCAGACCAGTCTGAATTCATCAACAGGCGAGAGAACTTGCTAACAGCATATGAATTGCGTTCTCTGGAAACTGGCTTTTCTCATATAACCTGTACCCCAAGACCTCTGAAGATAGTTGTTGCCAGCTGTCCTAGTCTTAGGGCAGCATCTGCTGGCTAATTCATGGATGGACAAAAAGTGGCAATCTGTGAATAATATGAATGAACAGTGTTGATTTTTGGTTGATTTTTGGGTTTTTTTTTTTTTTTTTTAGCTGGAGGTAACTGTTGCCTTGGTGACTGTAATTGGTGGAGTGTATTCTCTTCTTGAGGATGCACACCAGGTCACCAGGAGCCGGGGGCAACTCTAAGAGGTTGAGAAAGCCTGTGTAAACGTATGTTGGTTGGAGCCTAGAATGTTCTGAGTTGACTTTGAAAACATCTCTCTAGGGGTGCATATGAATACTCAACACTGGATTTACTTCCAATACTAATAATTTACTACCAATAGAGGTTCCAAAAGCAGAAATCCATAGAAGGCATTAGGGAATAAAGCTTAATTTCCTTAAAAGAAGCATTCTTAGGATGGGAGGGGGAGGGGCCATAACCTTGAAGCAGCCACAGCATACTAATATTCTTCAAACCCATCCTATGTGTAACTCTGACTTTATACACCAGGAAGTGCAAATTCCCTTCGAACACAGCACACTCGATTTGAATAATGAAAATGGAAATTGGAAAGGACTGGGTAGTCCAAAACTTCAGAGCTATCCACCATCTTCTGCAACATCTCCCTGCCTCATCCCTGCAGTCAATAGCGCCACAGCCAGGGCCAGTGATGCCTTTGGCGGGGTCCATTGGTAGAAACTCCGGGGGAAGAGTAAAATCATGGTGTCGGTACCAAAACGGCGAAACCTGAAAAGCGTCCGTCCGGGGACTTCCCGGGGCACTTGCGCTCATAAGAGCTGCGGGTATCTCCATAACAACTGGGTTACATTCATCCTGGGCTCCTTGGCTTCGCTGCGTAAGCCGAGAATAGGCAAAGGAAGACTCTGGTGAAGAGATACCTGAAGCTAGCGCCTCCCTACGTTGGGGGATATGGTTATCTCTGGATTTACAGCTCATTTCTAGAGATTTCAGTACATCTGCCTAGGATCTCAGCCTAGTGCCTTGCCCTTCCCCCATGGCACCCCTCCCCCACCACATCCGCCTTTCGAGAGATTATTTTTACACACACACACACACACACACACACACACACACACACACACACAAGGGGGTGGCACGGATATCTTATTGTGACTTTTTTCTTTTTGAAGTTCGTCTCTTTCCTTCCAACTTACTTTCCGCCAGCACGTGACCTCTCCACTTCCCAGCCTGCGCAGTCACTAGTGGGAAGAGTAGTGGCCATTGCGATGCTTCCTGGGAACCCCCCCCCCTTCCTGGTTCGCTCCCGAAGCCCACCTCCTGGAGCTTGCGACATCGGTTTTTCAACCCCGGGAAGCACCCTAGATAGGGCAGCGACTCTGGGGAGGAAGCTCGGAGCCGACGCGGAGCCGGCAGACTAGAGCGGATCCTCCCTTCCTAGCCTATACCTCTTCGCTCGGAGCTTCAGGGCTCGCAGGGCGGACCTAGCTGCGCACAGAGGCTGTTAACTCTCATTTGAGAAGCCATGAGCCATTAGAGCAAACGCAGTCATAACTTCATTCAACTCAAGCCGCTTGAGAGCTAGGTTCCTGTGGGCAACTAGTGGCTCGCCCGGGTGCCTCTCGCCTAGTCATCAGTCCCTAAGAGGAAAAGGGAAAGTTGTGGGGCTGATGCGCTCTTCGATTCACGCAGTTGTTCCCAAGAACAAGTCACTCCCGCTCCATCACCCCCCCCCCCTCCATTTGATCATCACTCACGACCACGTCCGCTGGAGACCCTTAGTCATGGTGGGGGAGGGGCACGAACTTTTCTAAGAAGTTTCCTTTTTACCAAGGAACACTGAGTTGGTCACGTAACTGGCTCAGAGCGTCTGCCCTGGCCCCCTCCCCTCGCCCCCTCCCCGCTGCGCTTTTCTGGTATTCTTATTAAAGCGGTAGCCGGCTGGTGCAGAAAAGCAACAAGTTCCCCAGCGGTCTTCCCGCCCTAGCCTGACAAGACGAAGGTTTTCTTACCTGGAGACAAGGAAATCTCCTGAGCCGAGCTCATCTTTGCCAGAGCCCCAGGTGTGACCTGAGCAGTGGGCAAAGGAGCGGCGTGCAAATTGTTTTTTCTTTCTTTCTTTTTTTTTTTTTTTTTATGGGGGTACCCTGAAACTCCCTCACTTTCTCTGGGAACTTTTTGTGCTAGGGCGCAGTGACAGGCATTGAGAACGCTGCTTCAGGAAACGCCCGCTATATAGCAGGGCAATTGGACAGTCATTGGTAACCTCGCTCATTCACTAGAATCACGTAAGAACTCAAAGGGAAATGTGTCTCTCAGAATGAGGGCGTTTGCGTAAATCTATAGGTTTTTCAACGTCGATGTCAATTGCTTTGTCTTCTGTAGTCGCCAAGGTGGATGAGAGTTGAAGCTTGCGGATATTGCAAAGGGTTATTAGATTCATAAGTCACACCAAGTGGTGGGCGATCCACTGAGCAAAGCCGAACTTCTCACATGATGACTTCAAACAAGACACATTACCTTCCAGCATCTGTTGGGGAGACGAGATTTTAAGACACTGAGTCTCCAGGACAGCAAAGCCACAATGGTGAGTAGCAATAAACCCTGGATTATAATTGAAAAATCTTGACATGTTGCCTAACAACAGGCATATCACGGCTCTTCCTAGCACTTCACACGCCAGAGAACAGCAGCTATTCAGGCCAGGGGAATCGGGTTTACCCACTGCAACTTTAATTGGAATCATTTGAGATTTAACACAGCAGTGTGGAACTGCGTGGAACAAACTTGGGACTGGAGGGGGTTGTTATACTGGCTGTTCAAAGCTGATGCTTATCTGACAACCGTCTTGTATTCCATTCTTTGCTTTACTGTATGGTGTGTGAGCGTATTGTATGATTTATATGTGGGCATAAAACTGACATCTGCAAAGGGGTTAATTTCAATCTAAAAACATTAATGTTCTTAGAGTTTGGGGCTAGGGGGTGGAGAGGGTAAGAGTGGGCTAGAGACTAAGAGTTTGGGTGAGGATAGGGGTGGAGTTGGGGGAGAGAGAAATAAGTCAGAAGTGCCTATCTATAATGAAATGGGTAATGGTCTCATACAGGGAAAGGGTCTCATCAACATGTGATCAACTATTAACAGGATGGCTTTTGCAAAGCCATCCACACGTGACAAAACGTAAGGAAGTGGAAGAAATCGTCTAGAGCAATATCAAGTACCACTTAATTAGAGAATATTTTTTTAACCTTTTCCTCCTGCTGCGCCGGGTGTGTGATCCGGGCGAGCAGAGTCCATTCAGAACCTTGGACAGAGCCAGCGGATTTGTCCGAGGTGGTAGTACTTCATCCAGGTATTCTTTTCCTCGCTGTCAAGCCAACCCGGTGTCGCCCTTAAAAAGCGTCTTTTCCGAGGTTCGGCTCATACTGAGATCGGGGCTGGAGAGAGAGTCAGATTTTGGAGCGGAGCGTTTGGAGAGCCAGCCCCAGTTTGGTCCCCTCATTGAGCTCGCTGAAGTTGGCTTCCTAGCGGTGTAGGCTGGAATAGACTCTTGGCAAGCTCCGGGTTGGTATACTGGGTTAACTTTGGGAAATGCAAGTGTTTATCTCCAGGATCTAGCCACCGGGGTGGTGTAAGCCGCAAAGAAGGTAAGCACCGGGGCGGGGACCCTGCATCCCCAATTCTTAAGCTATTTTGATACTCGATCTTCCGGAAAGGACGCGTAGTGTAAGCAGAGGAAGTGGAGGGAGAGAGCATGAGAAATGGTTGTTTCTTGGTATTTGGCTAGTTTAAATTGACCTAGGTGAGAACCTGGGGCAAATCGAGGTGGGGGAAGCTCAACCTTCCTGTGGATATAATGAGTTTGGTTAACTTGGAACTGCAAATACCTGATTCAAATGTAAGATTCTCTCATTCCCCCCTTTCCCTCCCTCTTTTCCGTTCTTTTTGCTTGTGTGTGGTGTGTGTGCGTGTACAGTAGATTCATTACTAATTATGAAGCTTTTTACACAACATTCGATTTCCTAAGATTTGACTTTGTACCATCTAGAATCAGAGGATGGAGGGAGTGTGCAGTGGGGAAAGGGGAGGTGGAGGTTGGGAGAGGGAAGGAGGTTAGCTAAATACCCACAAAAATGAATCAAGGTAATTTCAGCTCCTCTAGTGAGGAGGATTCATTCTCTCGGTATCCCTGCCTCCCTCTCTTTCCCCCTCCCTCCCTCCTTCCCGCCCCCCTTCTTCCACCCCGCCCCCTCCTCCTGCCTCCATCCCTCCCTCCTTTTCTCTCTACCTCTCCATCGCCCTCACGATCCTCGCTGGATAGTTCTTTATGTTTTGGGTGATTTTTTTTTTTAATTTTTACCCCTTTCTATCTTCCCTCCCCGAGAGTTCCGGGCGCTGGCTTGGAGGGCTTCTGCTTTCTCAAGGGAAGGGGAGCTGCTGAGACTGCGCTCCACTCCCTGCCGGGCCGGATGCTTCATTGAGCCCAGGTCCGAGTCAGGCGGGGTAACTCAGGGAAGGGGGGTGCCTCCGCTCGGGAGTGGAAGGTCTTTTCTAGATCGAAGAGCCCGGGAACGGCTCGGGGAGGGGGCCTGGATGGTTTGTGGAGGTGAAGAACACTCCTAGCTCCGTGCGGCGGCTGGACCGAGCCACCAATCAGCGGGGCGCGCAGACTGCCCAGGCGAGCGAGGTTGTGTCCACTGGCGCGGGTGGAGGGCCCGGGCTCCCCGCCGAGCTGCCGCCACCACCTGGGTGGCCTGGTAGTCTAGCAGGGAGTGGAGATAGAGGGATTGGGGATAAACTAGAATCTTGCTGGGAGCCGCCCAGCCTTTTCCTCCAACTCCCCAGCCCCCGCCTGCGCCCCAGGGGACTCAGTGCGCCCCGAGCGTGCCACTGCGCTGTCCTCCAGTCTCTCTTCCGGGACTTCAGGGACTCGCGTGCCCCTGGGCGGGGGGGGTGGGGCGGGGGAGACCTCTCCTACAACCTCCATTCCCACTGCTTCCACCGCCCTTTGTTCAGGCCAGGAGCTTTGCCCTGCCGCACCTTTCTGAGTAAGGCTTGGTGCCTTGGGACCCCTCCCCTGATAAGGGTTGGGATCCGGGTGAGGGGCGTTATGGGGGGGGGGAGCAAAGAAAAGATTTCCAAAACTCAAGACTCAAGATTATTTTAATGAACGAAAGCATCCCAACTCTGCGCAGGTGGAAATGATGAATTCATAGACGATGCTAGGATATTGTGGAAACTTGGGGGGGGGGGGGTGAAAAACAGGCAGTTGGATCAGATGACTGCCCATAGGCTGTTCGCCACACAAAGGGAGCGTAGGGCAGGGTTTACGGATCAAGCCTGCAGCGAATGAGGCACAGACAGTTCCGGGATCCAGGCGTTTTCTCAGTCAGATCTACGCGAAAGGAGCGGAGGGGAGGGGCCCAGAGGGAAGCGTGGCGGGAGGGGCAGGGCTTGGGGGCGGGGGGATTTCGGATCAGTCTGATGCAATTCCAAGCGTGCTGCAAAGGAACTCCAAGGCGCCCGCATCACCATCGCCACCCACCCTTCCCAGATGGTGCTGTTTTAAATACGGATCTGCAGGGCTGAACGCAGAACTGGGAGATTTATTGCAAAATCCTGAGAAGGGGGGCCGGGGACAGAGAACCAAGGGACAAAATTTAAAGGTGCAACGCCTGCTTTTCCCCAACCCAGCGACAACCAGTTGGAGGGAATTTTTTTTCCCTTCTTTCTTTCTGTCTGTCTGCCTGTCTTTGGATCTAATTCACCAAGGGATAGGTGTAAATATTATGACATTTTGAGAAGGCTTAATGGATAGAGAAAAAAATAATCATCTGTCATTCTAAATTGCAGTTTCCCTCCCGCACCCTGCTTTGCTCGAGAATACTTGGGGCTGCCTAATACAGTTGCTAGGGCTTTAGATGAACGCTTCGTTAAGGGACAATTATGGTTTTAGTCCATTTGCCAATTTGTCTGACAGCTGAACGGAGGAAATTGTAGGTATCATGTCTGGGCGACAAGGAGAAAAAATACTTACCAGTCTAATTATTTTAACTTCCATATTTTTTAACAATTTAAATAAGCCTTAAAAGTGTCACGTCATCCGCTTACACCCAAGCATCCTTGACTTGGGATATGGTTTCGACTGTCACTTTAAGAATGGTGTGCCTGGTGTTCACTATTCTTCTGTATTAACATAGATCTCTTTAACATAAAAAGCAAAGGAGTTTCAACTGCCCTTTTTGGAGTCAGAAGATTAAAGATGATAGGAAATGGAAAGGGAGGAAGACAGGGAGAAAGAGAAATTTTGACCTTATAATTTTAATTGAAATCTAGCTTACTTTTGTGTCTCCTGGTCTTGCATATTAACATTTCGGTGGGTGAGAGTTTTACCTTGTTCTAGCTCCCTCAGTGGAATATATAATTACTGAATTAGATGAAAATATGTGCAACTTGCCACTATCTTTTCCAGTATCCTTGGCATTAAGACCCACAACACAGCAAATTTTGGAGGACAGAGAAGGATGTCTGAATAGGCTTTGCAATCTGCCACTCCAGAAATGGGCCACATCAGTATACCACCCTCTTTGCATGTGGCATTTGTACATGATTGAACCAGCGTCCTTGCTAATTAAAAAGATCATCTCATCTGTACAGTCAAGGCAGGAGATGAAGTTTTTTTTTTTGTTTTGTTTTGTTTTGTTTTTTTAAACAAGCAATTAATTGGCTTGCTAAATATCTTCAGTTATCTATCAGTGTAAATTGGGGAGAAGCTTTGAAAAGAGGTGGGATCAACCTGTGTAAGCTGCTGCTTTCATTTGCACTTCCCCTACCAAGTCTTTAAATTCTTAATAAGAAAAAGCTGGTGAATTTAGGTCTTTCCTTTTCCTGGCCTGTCCTCTAGGGGAAACTTTAATAAGAAACAATGTATCAACACCAGCAAAGGAAGAAAGAAGACAAGAGCCCCGGTAACCACAAAACAGATAAGCAGCCACAAAAGTCAGCAGATTGAATTGAGACAGTTCAAACTGAAATGTGACTTACAAAAGGGACTTTATTTATTTACTTTTAAATTTTTTCTGCGATCTTGGTGACCATGTTCCAAATGGCTATGCTAGCATTCATTTGGACATATTGCTTACAGTCTGTCAGTTAAAATGATGTTTTATTGAAGTGTTGACTTTTCTTCCTAAATACATTCCTCTACGTAATTTTTTTTTTTTTGCTTTAAATTAAAGCAAACTAGTCCAACCATGCAAATGATTCTAACAAATACAAACTGATATCATCTGATATAGAAACTCTGCTGAAAACTATATTTGTTCTGAACAGGACTGACTTGCCAGAAAAATATCTATTTTTGTAGCTTTCTTTTCACTCTATGGATAATTTAATGAGTTGCCTATTTTAATTTTACAACTGCTACCTCAGAAGTATCTCAAATTATCTTTATTTGCTAGTGCCTTTCTTTCTCTGCTGATCTGTCAGTGTTGTGTGTGTGTGTGTGTGTGTGTGTGTGTGTGTGTGTGTGTGTTTCTAGTGGGAGTTTAACACACAGCAAATCTCTTAAAATTACATACCATGATCCCCATAAAAAACACTGTGTAGTAGTTAATAATAAAATAAACATTAGCATTCAAGGAACGTTTACCACTTACTGAGTGCTCTGGAAGTGGAAGGGGTTGCCTTAAGTGCAGAAGATTAAATTTTTAAACAATAATAGTTCTCTCCCCTTCTGACTTCAGAGTGAACATAATTTCAAGACTATAAAGTCTTACATCTTTTAGTTGGGAATGTAGAGTTGTTACTCTCACAAGTGTCTCTAGAATAAAAAAGATGATATGTTCTGGAAGCAGTAATGACCCTGACCCCGAATTGGACACATGGGTTAAAATATTAAATTATTATCCTGCTTTCATTCTCACCGGGTAAAGTGGGGGGATGGTTTATTTGGGTTTGGTTTGGTTTTTGCCAGTCTTGACTTCCCCCCCCCCCCCTACTGTCTTTCCTCCCTCTCTTTTCTCTTTCATTCAAACACTGTAAAGGAATCTGGTAAGGAGTTCTCTATACTTGAGTGCACAGTTTATTGTAAGAACACTTCATGGAGTTTTTGACAACTCATTACCGGTTTCTTCATTTAATTTCCAGATGGGCTATGTTGGGTGGAAATCACCGTGGATTTTTATACATGGGATTTTGGTGCCAAGCTGCAGGGACATACCACAGTGGACAGTCTGGAGGCTCAGAGTCTGACTCTTCCTGTTTCAAGGATTGTACTTGTTCAGTGCCCATCATGCCCCTCAGACCTATCTAAGGGCTCTGAGGGAATTTTAGGCATCATTTCTTCCTATTTTGATTTTTTTAAAAAACGGGATCTACAATATTCCTAAAATTTGGCAGAGCTAATGGAAAGTTTTAATCAGCCCATGACCTTGCCTTCTGAAATTCTTCTTTCCCTCTCTCAAAGTTGGAGGCTCAAAGGAAACAGGAATCTTCCTGTGGCTGACACACTAGCTAAGTCACAGTCACTAATTCCCCTGAAAAAACAAACACAGAAGATAGGCCAAAGCCAAGAAGTACATTACTTTTACTCATGAGTCATAGAATCTAATTGCCAGACATTTGTTAGAGGTCACTCAGCCCAGCCCATATCTGATGCATGAGTTCATGCTGGCTTGCTCTCTTTCAACCCTCTGGAATTTCATCCTGGTCTTGGATTCCTGGAGACGTGTTTACCTTGGTAGATAGTGTTTGTTGCATATCCAAAGTGGGCTATGATGGTATTTGCTCCCAACTTATTCTGCATAAAATTAACAGTCATAATTTCATTCCATACGTATGAAATATCAATCAGTTATGAATCCCAAACTATGTCAAAATTTGGAGATTCAACCATGAGCAAGACTGCATGATTCTTCTCTTGCTAGAACCTATAGGCTGGTGGCAATATCTGGTCCCTTAAAGAGTACAGATGTAGAAATTAGTACTTTCTTCAAGAAAACACAGTGACTCGGGTTCAAAGCTGTGCTTCAGGCTTTATCCTCTACTCAGTATTAATAGCTGTACACATAGTATAGAAAAAGATGTTCTTAGAATAAACTCTAAGGTCTATTTCAGTGTCATGGTTGATAAGTGTACAATATACAGCCTGTAGTGGATCTATGGACACTCAAGAGGTTGAGGGAGAGGTGAAAGAATCACAGGTTCAAGGCCTGGCTAGTCTGCAGAATGAATTTAAAGTTGGTTTGTGCAATTATATGGAACTCTGTCTCAAGACAGACAGTAAAAAGGTATCAAGGATAGGTGTAAGGTAGAATATTTGGTGGTATGTGTGAACTCCATGGGTCATTCTCCAGTATCTTAGGAGAATTATACACACTGTAAATATTTCCCATTTCTTCACACAAAGTAGACTTTAAGTTATCCTGACCTTTGATGATTTATAATTCTAGAGGCCATTAGTATTTTTACTTTCTAAATACATTTAAAAAAAAAAACTTAAATGCAACTTATTTGGGACCTCCATAGAAAAACTCTGGATATGGAATTCACCATTTTTCTCAAAAATGATGATAATGATAGTATAAATTAAACAATGGCCTTAAATTTCTTTAGATTTATTTTTAAGGGAGGGATATGGTAGAATTTCCACTGTCTAATTTAGGGGCATTTTTCTTTGTGACATCCATGTTCTGTGTTTTATGTCATTTCTCTTTTAAAATTAAAGGTCTTGCATTCTGAAAGTGTCTTGTTCTTATAAATAATGCATTATATGTACATGCTATTAGATAATTAGATGGACCAGCCAGGAGAAACATGAAAGAGAAAACAGATAATTCAAGGCCCGCAGAAGGTGTGTGGGCATTTGGACCTCCAGGAAATGCTATAGATCTGTCCTTAGCTATCAGCCTGGTGGAGATAATTAAGAAGAAATGTGGGTGTAGAGAGACTGCAAGCCATTCCCTGTGATTGGCTGGATAGCTGCAGTAGTTCAAAAACAATTGGCACAGCCACCCACACTGGACATGATTGCCCTTTGATGAGGCAGCTATTGACTTTTATAAAGATGCCATATTTAAAATAACTTCTGATGCTCTAAGGATGACAGACATCACTCTTGAGTTCTATTTTAGACAAATGGCAAAATATATTTCAGAGTGTAAACTTTTTAAAAGAGAAATAAACCTTAAGGAGAGTTTCTGCAAGGAAGCCATTTAGCAATTTGTAATCCCAAACTTAACAGTTCAACCTGAAGCTGGTAGAAATAAAATGTGGCTTATCTGCAAATCTTTAAAACAGAAAGGCCATTTCTCTGGATTACTATGGGAAATAGAAATTACTCTTCCAATGTTTTTAACCTCTGAGTGAATGCATACCCTTTCCATACTAGGAAACAGGGCCCAACAGCAGAAGAAAAACAGTGGAAACACAGTACCAGAATATGTATTAAGTGCTGTGATACCTAGGAATTTCATCAGAGTCTGTTTCAGTGCCAAGGGACGTTAAAACAGGGATCTCTTTAGGTTCACAGAAATTTGTTGAATATGTATAATCTCTGAGTATTAAGAAAATGGTAAAATGATATATCCAAATTTAGTGTTCACCAGTAGGGTAAAGCATGGCTGGAGAGATAAATGGAAAAGAGGGGAAATGGATTGCAAGCTGAGTGGAGAAATAGTCAGGGAAGCTGGATAGAATTGGGATTCTACAGGGTTCTCCATGGGTAATTGGCCAGGCCACCCTACATGTGGGCATTCCTCTAGGGCATTCCTCTAGGCCATTCCTCCCTGGCCAAGATCTCGGCCTTCCATGTTTATTAGTTCTAATGACTTTAGTAGGAAACAATGATTTTCTCCTCTGAGAACTTCTTTCTTTCCAACGACTTCCATAATCAATATTAAAGAATTAAGCTCTTATTCTGTATGACATGTTGAACTAACATGGGATTTGTAGCCATTTTTTTTTTCTTTGTGGCATAGACTCTTGGCAGTCTGAAAACCCTTTTGTAAACTCATCTCAAAATACTACTAAATGAAGATAATAAAAAGTTTATGGTTACAATAAAAAGCAATTGCATTATATATAGCTATAATAATATAAAATAATATATTGTGATATAAAAATATATGTATGTTTACGTACTAGATAATCTAGCAGCAAATAATTGCTATAGTTTTGAAATAACTAACCATTGGCATACAATACAAAAGTGTCTAACTTCTGCTAGTAATAAAGTCTGCCAATACTACTGTATAAAATCCCCTACACATTTGACAACAGAACATGGGGGAAGAAATTATTAATATAACATTGATTCAGAAACGTGACTTTAGCCAATGTCAACATTAGCCACTTGGTTTACTGTTCTGGCAAAGAAAATTGGCATTGGAAGACAAAAAGTTAAATCAGTTTTGCCATTAGACAAGTCCACAGTATGTAAAAGGCCATTCAATGAGACAGCCATGGCGTGGAAGGTGTGCTTCAGTTGAGCTTGCTATGACCCTAAGGTATAATTTTAGTATCAGCAGTAGCACAACTCCACAGCTCTAGAAATTGTCCTCCTGTGAAAAGGAAGTTCCAGAAACATGGGTATGAACGATATAGCTTAGGAGTAGAATGCTTGCTTAGCATGCATGAAGTCTTGGGTTTGATCTTCAACATGACTATTCCTGCAAAGCAGATCTTGAAAGTCTGAGCTTTGGCTGTTAACTTAGGAAATACTACCCCCAGAAAGCTAACACAACTTTAACAAACTCAACTGTCTGAAAACTCTTAGAATTTTGTCATTGCTCCCCTGTAGGAACATTGACACAAATTGTGAAGTGAGGGAACATCTGCTTTGCATTTACCATGTACTGAGCTCCTCGCTTTGCCTTAGATGTATATTATTTAACCCTCAAAGTATCTGTTTGAGACAGATTATATTCCAATTATATAAACAAGGAAGCTAGAGCTCAGGGAGTTAGGTAATTTGCCCAAACAAACACAGTACATTTTAAGTGGAGAAGTTGTACTTCAGACCTAAAGTTTTCTGACTTACAAGCTCATTTTAAAATCCGGCCTTCCAAGCCGGACCTAATGGTACAGGTCTGTTAATCCCACCTTTTCCGGAAGTTAAGACAGGAAGGTCACAAGTTCAAGGTCACTCTGGGTGACTTGGGTATATTCTATCTTAAAATATTAAACACATACATAAATACATAAATAAGTCTGAGGACATGACTTGGTGCTGGAATTCTTGCCTAGTGTGTGTGAGGCTCTAGGTTCAATTCCCAGTACAGAGGAAGGAAGAAAAAAACAAAGGGAGGAAGGGTAGGAGGGCAGGGGGAGGAGGGGAAGTCCAGTATTTCTATGCGATGGGTCCTACTCAAGCCTTCATTCCATTTACAGATGCTTTGCTCATGTATTTTCCTAAGCAGACACATCTTGTCACAGTGGGTGACAGCCTCAAAATCAATGGCCACACACATCACTTTGGGGTGATTTTTAAGATTTGATGATCAGGAAATGGTTTTCTAGTGACTGGTTACTTCTCATTTTGGAGTCTTGTTTTCACTGTCATAGAACGGAGCATGGTGACACTTAATCAGACTGTGAGGATCGAATGAAAGAACAGTGAAACATGATTTTGTCTCATTTAATACAGTAAGCACCTCGTTGAATTCTTTCCATGACCATCTCTCTAAGCAAAGCCTGTCAGTCTTCATAGCTTAACATAAGGAAACGGATTCATCCATTAGCCAGATCATTGTGCTAAATTGGCTCAGCCACTGTGGCAAAGCTGGGCTTTAATCTGTGCCTGTCTAATGCCAAAGTTCTCTTATAATTATTAACCTCACTTGCAAATTGTTATACAACTTTAGTTGTTATAATTGTTGTTATGCCTCAGACACTATCCATATAGGGTTTTCCAGAAATAAATATCCAGCCTCACCAGAATGCTGAGGCTTGTTACCTGCACATTCTTGCCCTAACTTTGGTTTATTACCCAATGGGGGATGTCTTACTGCTTTCTTAACTTGTTTAGAACAGTTCTGAATGAGTTGACTTCTAAGAGTTATTGAGTAAGAAACGTTATAAATTGTTTAGATTGGGATTTAGTGTGTTTAGAAGCCATTTCATAAGTTTGCCTTTTCTAACTGTTACTGGCTGTGGTACTGCAGATGCTCTGATGAAGAACATTCTCTCCAAAGACACACAGTCTATGACAAACCTCCAAATCTAACATATTGTTTACAGATATGGAGAAGAAGAAAATGGACAAGCACAGCCTGAAACGTAATTGCAGGCTCATAGTTCCTGCTAGGGACTAAGATGTTTATTGGCTTTCCTTGTGCAATTCAGAGTTCTTCCTCTAAGGGCTTCACTCCAAACTTGAAACCTCTCTGGAAATACATTTCATTTGGGAGCATTCCAGGAATGGTATCTGGGTCCTTTGTGTCTCCCCAGCACCTCAGAAGTGAAAACACCAGCTTTAGAAGGTTAGCTGCACAGGAAGACAGCAGAGGACAGGAAGTCATACATCTACTTGGATGTCTTCTCGATAAATTTCATCCATCCTTCTCCTAGAAAGCACCTTATAGAGACAATGAGATTTTAAATGATACATGGAAGGCATGTTGATAAATCTTAGCACAGTGGGTGTTTTCAGAGATGTTAAAGTCACATGAGGAACTAAAGCTGCTGGAGTCTATAGAAAGACCCTTTTTCCACTTCTACCTTCATTTGGGCAAGAAAGGACACTGAATTCATTATATATTTGGTATGGACTGGGAAATCCTGATAGGAGTATTGCTGGTAAATGAAACATCCGGGAAAGCTTGATTAGTATCAGGCTGGTTAGTATGGGTCTTATGTGATTGGGTTTGTTTTATTAACTTTATTCTAGTTAGGTTTTAGGTGTTAACACATCAGAAGACAAAAGCTACAATGGTAGGAAGTAAAAGGAAGTAAAAGCCTCAAAGGCAGTGTAGTATTTTATAAATATTATTCTTCTAAGAGATTGTACAAAAGTAATGACCCTTGAGGATTTAAGAGTAGTATTCCAATTTAGTTAGCTAAAAGTCCACAGTTTGAACTGTTAAGTAGTGCCCTGAACATCCTTTAGTCTTAGACAATATTGTTTGTGGCTGTGTTTGGGGTCAGAGAATGAATACATTGTTCAGGATCTGTTTCTTTTGGGGAAAATTCAGCATGTTTATGCCAGGGATAAAGATTCAGCTTTGATGCAAAGGCTTGTTCTTTTATACAACAACCTCTTCTGTCTGCAGCTTCCAAGGGAACATTTGTCAATCTGATCGAGTTTTCTTCTCCTTTAGTGTTTCCCAACAGCTGTATGCAGATAACTCACATTTCCAGTGTTTCCGGAGTCCTGGATAATTTCACACACATGTTGAGTGCAGGGCTTCATGTTTTCAGAAGATTATGGAGACTTTGGAGGAGGTCCAGGGTAGAGCAATAGATGTGATGAATGGATTGGAAGTTGGAGTTTATGAAGAAGGTTGTGAGATTTGATATGCTATGAGAACAGTCTGAGTGGCCATTTAGCATCATCAGAAAGTTAATAAGCAGCTGTTCTTCATCTCCAGTAAGGTTGGATGAAATGCAATAAGATCCTAATTGTAACAATGAAAAGATGCTTCAAGAAGGAACTTCTAAGAGCTAGCAGTGATGGATTCTAGTTCTGAGAAGGAGGCTTCATCTACTATGTAGGAAAACAGAATAACCCCATAACAGCCTTCCCAGGGGTTGGGAAGTAGCTCAGTCTGTAACGTATTTGCCCTAAAGCATGAAGGCCTAACTTTGACCTCAAAACTCACTTAAAACACCACATGTGGTAACTTGTAGAGGTTCAGTCAACCAGATCACTGGTGTTTGCTGTCTAGACAGCCTAGCTAACCAGTGACTCCCCCCCCCCCCCCAGGCCAGTAAGAGACTCTTTCTCTAAAGCCACAAGGTGTCTGGCATTTTCAGAAGGAAAGATTTTTGAGTAACAACACCTATAGTTTACATTTGACCTCCATATATACGTGGATGTGTGTTTGTGTGTATGTGTGTATGTGTTTAAACCCATATGAACACGCAGACAAATGTGTGCTCATTCATGAACAGGTGAACACACAGAGATATACATATACACGTATCATTTCCAGATCTATCTTTAACAACAACAACAAAAATTCTACCTAGGAGTTGGAGTGATGGCACTGTAGTTAGGAGCATATACTGATCTTGCAGAGGACTTCGGTTTGGTTCCTAGCACCCATACTAAGTGGTTCACAACTACCCAAAACTCCAGTCCCAGGCACCTGCACACATGGGGTGTTCGTAAACTCATGCAGGTACACATACATACAAATAAACAGAATACATAATTTATTTAGAAAAGTTTACCTACTCATATGTCAAAATTATGTGCTCCCAATAAACATCACTTGCCACATTTCTTCTCAATCACTCCATTCTTATGTGCTTGCCTTATAAAAACACAGTTAACCACGAATAACAAGAACCAGGGCAATAGTTAACTGTGGTGTCCCCTCCCTAACTCTTATGTATCCCTGAAGCCTCAGAGGGAAGTTTCTTCTCATCACTACTACGTGGGGCAGACAGATGGTTATCAGTCTATACAACAAAACCTATAACAGTATAACAAACCTAAGGCAAAACAAAACAATTTAAGTCTTCTCCTTTGGCAAAGAGCAAATAGCCCTTGAACTACACTGTAACTCATGGCCAAGACTATAAACTGCTAAAGCTTAGAGATGTGTTTTGTTTATCTGTTTGTGTCAGAACACATAGAAAAATGGCTGGCACATGTTGATGCCCAGCCAGTTATAGCCAACTGAATGAACTTAATTGTGAAGCGAAGGGAAACTGAACTTGGTGGTGTGGTGGCCTTTGGATGCTTCCAGATGATTCTGTGTGCTAGACAGAGCCAAGCATAGCCCATGCTGCTTGCATGTGCTGTGGATGCCTCCCCCTCCCCCTCTGTCATATGCCTAGGCAGGACCAGGTCAAGAGTACTGCACAACCTACCCAGGTCTTCCATTACACTGTACATAGAGCAAATGCACACATATCAAAATCACTGGGGAAATAGCCCAGATTCTTGGCACACATTCCTACTATGACTTTGGGAAGCACCACAGTTACTGAGCTTCATACTTTCTTCATCTGTCTATGGGGGAAAATGTAAAGTTTAATAACAGAAAATCTCGATTCAACTATCACATACTAAAACATAGTTGTATTTCAAAATTAAGGTGAGTTACTCTGGATATCTAACTCAGTGTCCTGAAACCCAGTAATTTAAGTTTATTCATGCTTTTCATGGCTCTACTCCCAGCCCAACCAACACACACCACAGTTAGTAAGTCTAGCTTTAATTTTCCAAATCTATAGTTCCATGCCCTTGGTGACTATGTTCATAACCATAGTTTAATGGATAAGTCAAGGTCTCTTTCGTTGTTAATCTTTCCATGTTTTCAGGAAAGATCTGGTAACTTAGAGGAGGATTTAATAAGTAGATGAATCTTAAATATTTAAGGGGTTAGCCTCAGTGATTTCATAATGATTTTTATGGTATTTCCCTTGAAGTAGACAAGTGTTTCCAGATGGGATCATGTCTTTTCAGACCCTCCTTTTCAACTCTCTATACATAGGACTTTTGAGTTTCCTTTCTTTTATCTGTCCATGCCTGGCCTGCCAGAATACAGAATTCCTATAACATGTGTTGTCCAATTTAGCCACATCTAAGTATAGCATGAAGTTATGTTTATGCCCTATAAGAATCTTACAGAGAAGTACTACCCAATGAATAAGGAAACAATTTTTTTCCCATCAAGAAGAGACCTTACTTAATGATTTCAAAGGCTGTGAATGACACAGTTCAAGGCCAAACTAGACCTTGGAAATCATGCAGCATGGATTTGAAAACATCCTTGTCATTCTGCTCACTGGGGAAGTTTTTTGTTTACTTACTATTTTTCCATGTTAATTACTTTCTCTAGTTTTCAGCAGTGTTTGGGGTCAATTCATTTGATACTAAACCTTTTTATTTTTTTCCAAAGAAAAGTGAAGGCAGGAGTAACCAAGAAACTTCAATAAACACAATTAAACATAAAATGCTTATAGAGATAGTAGGATTGACCTCATCCAATTAAAATTATTAATAGAAAAATATGTCAGTATCAGATCTGATCCTACTGCCTCTGTTCCCACTTGTGTAATGAGGATTAGTTTGCATTTCCTGACAAGAATAGATGTGAAGTCACATTTCTGCCTCACTTTTGTCCCCTTGAAACATTGCGATGGGATGTTTATTAGGCAATAAACCAAAGGAATTAAGAATTAGACTCACTCAAAATTAACTTTTCATCCACACAGTAATGACATTTCTTTTCTTCATAGTTTTTTTTCCTTCCTTTTAATGGTAGAGAAAACATTGGTATCAAAAACTTAGAACGAATTTTTGCTCCCATAAAAGTCTCTTATATCTAAAATCCAACTGTAAGAAAAAAAATACATTCCTCATTTTATCAAGATCTGCTTTTGGGCATAAAATGACAGTAATCTAGAGTTTTGACAGGGACCTGTAGTACGGGATACTCAGGAGTCCAAGTCCAAAGTGAATTTGAGCTAAATTGTGACACCTGGCCAAAAATAAAGAGAAAAAGAATCTTTGTTTAAAAATTTGATCATAAGCCCCCAAAACTAGTTGAATCTGTTACCAGAATTAAAACTTTTAAAAGGAATTCATAACTTCCTGTGAAGTGCAGGCAGTTGATCCATTTTGGCCCTGATGTTCTCCAGTGTAAGGGAGAGGAAGTTATTATGACACAGGCAACTATTCTAAGTCTGGCCTTTTACTGTTCATGTATTTTCACAGTCACAGATCAGAAAGTTTTAAAATACTCAAAAGTGGAAAGAAGTCTACTTGCTCAGATTTATCTGAATTGGTACCTGATCTTCCCTTTCAAAATAGACCTGCCTTTCTGACTTCTTTTTCACAGTGAAAATGCACCACCCTCTGGAAAGGGGAGACACAAACATTCGTGTCTGTAATGTTAAGGGAGAGTGAGAGTAACAAGATCAGCCAGCCAATCAGAGTCTCAGAATGAAATCATGGTGTCTTCAGCAGAAGTGCTAACAGGGCAATCTAGGTTCAGTAGAATAAAGATTTGACCTGAGCAGCAACAGCAATGCCAGCGAAGACATTTGCTTGCAGTGTAGTTTTTAGAAAAGAAATAAATTTCAACAGGTTGCAAAACCTGGGGTCAAAACTCATTCCTAACAAATGTAAAGTTGGAAAGTAGGCATCTGTCTGAAGCTGACTTAAAGTTATTTAATTTTGAAAATTGTGGGTTGGATTCCTCCAGTCCTTTTTAAAGAGATACCAGTAGTTTTAAAGATTGTAATGTAGCCACTTAAGTTATAGTCATAGAAGAAATCATGGTTGTGTTCAGCCTAGGAAGAAGCAGCACTTTTCAGGTAAGCCTAGCTTCGTGTCCTCTGTTGCTGTTTCCCCTGCACATTCCATGTAGATTAGGTATTTCACAGTAAACTCCAACATCTGTGCTGTCGGATCCTTTGTACTGACCTCATGCTCCACCAAGCTGTCAGAGGGGCAAAGCTAACTGTAAGTGGTGCTCTGAAAGTGTACATATCATTGAATAACTTGACTATCCAGACCGACAGTTTGTAAAGGGACTCTGAAGAGTCTTGAATGCTGATGACTTCCCTTTACTGAAGGGCAAAGAGTAAAAGGAAGAGGCATATCTAGCTTGAGTTTCTGAGGTCTTTGAAGGTGGATCTCTGCTATGTTCACTTGGTTGAATTACTAAGAGGGATCGAGTCTCCAGTTCTTCACTTATAAAACAGAAATGATTTCTGTCTGTAGTCTTTGGAAGCTCTCAAGTAACAAATGTTAGTAAGTTCGATTTGTAAACGATCAGCCCTTAGATAAATGAATCTCAGTATACAACACTATTGATAACCACCAACATCTGGGGAAGGGAATGGTTCATACCTCCTTTCCTCTGGCAAATTTAATGTTTAAACATTTATAGATGGCCATACAGCAGTGCCTTAACAATGGTTAAGTCATTTAGATTCCACAAACACCCACATTCACACGCACAGACCCACAGAAGTTGAGGGGCAAGAGTCTAATACTCACTTCTGCCTCTTCTATGAGTCACATATGTCAATCTTCCATGGTGACTTGAGATTGTCTGTAAAGGAATTGCTTATTAAAATGCCTCAGAAATACTAAAGGCCAGCATTAGAAGAAGGAACCTCCCTTTTAATCTTCAGACAGGTGATTATGTTAGCCAGAGGCTGTGGTACCACGCTCAATACTGCCCTCTTGTTCTTTTCTTTTCCCTAAAATAGATAGATAGATAGATAGATAGATAGATAGATAGATAGATAGATAGATAGATAAAGATCTGCCCTAGCCTTTATTTATTGGCTGGATTAGAGGAGCAGGAATTAACAAATCAGGAATCCAGGTAGACACTTAGCAGAGTTTATCATACAGCTAAATGAAAATAGTCCTCCAGAACCTAGTCATGTAACTGATCTCTCAGCCACAGGTTTAAAAAAACAAAACAAACCCAAAGACCACTCACTGTTCCAGAGGAAGGGGGCTCAGTGAGAGCTACTGACCCAACCCCACCCACCCCTCGCCCTAAATCCTGCTTAAAGATTTTTTTTTTAAATGTGTTGTTGCTGCCCAGATGATGAACGGTTTGGCTTCTGTGTGCGTGAATTCGCTAGGACTGGAAGTGAAAACATCTACAGAGCATGCAATGCCCTAGAACGCAATTCTGCTAATAAAAGATGTATCATTTTAAATGCGCGGAATTCTGATTCTGGTAATTCGTGCACTAGAGTGTCTATTTCGAGGCAGAGGAGGTATCATATGACAGCTCACGTCAAGGCAGCGTGGAGCCCTCTCGTGGACTCCCACCCACTTTCCCATTCACCGAGGAGAGGACTGCTCGCGCTGCCGCTCCCCCCACCCACCCCCGGCGAGCTAGCATGAAATCTCCCAGTCTCTGCCTAGATCAAATGGACCTTCTCACTGAAGGCGTGCGAGTATTACCTCCGCCATGCAATTTCCACTATCAATAATTTAACTTCTTTGCTGCAGAACAGGAGTACATATCGGCCACCAAAGACTCGCCCCCCTCCCCCTTTTAACCGAAGAGAAGGGGAAATATATAGTAAGAGTCTAGAACCTTGGGGGCCGGTCTTCCCCAGAGCAGCTGCCTTGATGTTTACTTTGACAAGTAGTGACTGAAAAAGGTGGGTTTCTTTTCTTTCTCTTTCCTCGCCGCCCCCCCTCCCGGTTTGGTCTGCTGGGAAGCATATGGCTTAGTGAGGTCTGTTACTGCCTAGGCTTCCCAGCTCGAAGCAGTAAGTTGGTGTAATGCTATCCGGGGTTATTCATTAATAAAGAATACTGTTATTATCTTGATTGAATTCTATTAGGCAAACTCCGGAGAGGTCAGGGCGCGAACTCTGGTTAAGCTGGTGTGTTTAAGGTAGCGGAGTAAACCATAACCCCGCACACTCTGTAGTTTTATTGTGTGTTCGCTTTTTCTAGCTCTGTGGTGCGGGAAGGTGTGTCTGGGGTAGGGGTGGGGGGATGCACGCCCTCTCCCACAGAACTTGGGTGCTGGAATGAGAAAGATGGGTAGAGTTGCAAAACAGGGGAGAAAGATTTGGGCTCGCTTCCTCCTACTGTAGGGCACACTGAAGGGAGTAGGGTTCTTAGGAACTGGGATTCGACCACCCCTCCTAGCCCAGGGCACCCTGCGGAGACCGCAGCGGGCAGGCACAGAGCTTTGGATTTAAGCAGCTGGCTCCGGGGGAATGGAGAGAAGCCAGTGCAGGGTGGTCAGGGATACCCCGAGGGCTTCCCAGGGCTTAGCCCCCGCAAGGAAAAGGCGCGTCGTCCCCTTTAAGCAGCCGCCCCGAATGGGTATCGGTGGCGCGGTGGAGCAGGGAGGGGATAGGGGCGGCGCTGTCTGACCAATCCAAGCTCAACCGAAGAGCTAAATAATGTCTGACCCCAGTGCCTGGCGCTGGCTGAGCTCCGGGTGCCCGCCGCTGCCGCCGCGCCGGGGCGCACCCGCTGGCTGGCTATCGCAGGGTCCCCATTGCGCCCAGGACTCTCGAGCTTGGAGAAGGAAACCGCCTGGGGCGATGCGCCACCTCCGCCTGGGGAGGCTTTGATGAGACACGGTTCCTTCAACTGCCACCGCTGCTTTGGGGCAGAGGAGAAAGCGCACGGGGGCCCAGGGCAGGGCTCAGGGACCAGGAGCGTGACAACAATGTGACTCCACTGCTGGGGATCCGAGAGCTTTGTGTGGACCCTGAGGTAGGCGACTGCGGGGTGTGGGGCTAAGCGCGAGAGCCGGAGGCGCGCGCGCCCGGGAAAGTTGGCTAGGGGACTGAGAAGTTGTGGGACCGCATAACTCCGGCTTCACCTTCGTCCCGGGACAGCGGAGGGCGGGGTGGCTCTTGAGGAGCGTTCTCCCGGGAGCCCACGACCTCGAGGAACAGTGCGACCCCGGGAATCCCTTCAGTGCGAGAGAAAAGGCCAAGGGAAGAGGATGACTTGCGCCATGGGAGCAAAGCCTGCGTCCCGGGGATCCCCGAAGTCCTCCCGCAGACGAGGAAGGGTGGTGAGAGAGATGTAGGGCGACAGTTGTCGGGGGCTCAGACGGAAGGCACCCGGTCAGGGCTGGGATGAGATCCTTTACCACCGGCTAGGCACTCTCCACGCAGATTTGGACCGGGTGGTGTGTGGTCCGAGAGTGGTTTTTGGCGCTCTCTGCCCTCATCTTTTCCTGGGTATCACAACAGGCTGTTCGCTGTCACCTGCTCTCTAGGGTGTATTACCAAAGCTTACTTATAGGTCCAAGATCAATATAACTAGGAAAACTTGGGACCGTTCTTGTCACTGGGACCTGACAGGGTTTGTGGACAGCCTGTATCCGACCCTCTGTCCATCCTGCGCACCTTCCTTTGGACATCCTCCTGCGGAAGTGAAAGTTTTGACTTTCATCCGGGAGTAGGTTGGGTGTCTATGGGCTGGTTTTGGTTTCTGGGGATATTGATACAGGAAGAGGAATGGATGAGCGACCTAAGCGTAAAATGAAATAGCTGAAGATGGGGGTTTTGTGCTTGATGACAAGGAAGAAGGGGAAATTGCTGCCCGGGGGGGTTTCCCCGGGGCTGCTGGGGGGTGAGCTACAGGCTGCGGGTTTGAACTGGTGTTTTAGTGAAAACTGTTCATGAGTTGGGGGTGGAGCCTGAACTAGGAAACCGGGTATGGGGACTTGGGGGTGGGGGGAGCCGGAGAGAGAGAGGGAGGATCCAAGGAAAAGGGAGAAGAGGGCCAGGAGAGCAGAGCTAGGAAGGTAGAGGGTGCCCTCTTCTGGCCACACTAGCAAGAGTAGCTGCTGGGGTTCGTCGGATGGGGGTGGGGAAGTATTTTAGGGGTAGTTTTGCTGGTCGTTATGGGGGTTGTGAGGAAAAACTTGTTGAATGGTGTTTTGAATCAACTTCCTGAGATGCGCAGCTGGGCTCGGAATTTTTTTTAGCTCGTTGCGTTTCTTCCCTTGAGTTGCCCGGGTGCTTTGAGATACCATTGATGACGTGCTGGGATTTTCTGGAACTTACTTGAGGGTCTTCGACATCCTAAAATATGTTTCCACAGCGTCAACAACCAATGAACTCCCCCCCCCCACAAGGATTCAGGATGTCTTGGCTAGAAGCTTGTTTCTGCCTGTTTATTAAGCCTTCTAGAAGTTTTTTTTTTGTTGTTTTTTTTTTTTTAAGAGTAGTAAGTAAGTAAGTAAGCTCATTGTTATCTAATTGTATATGAAAGGCTAAATGAGTCCCTCTTCCCAACAACTGGACCAACTTACTGAAAATATACCCCTCTTTTAATTCTTCTCCAAAAATCGATTCTTTTATACATTAGTTATAAGGTCAAAAGCCATTTTGATCCTAGGATTGATTTTTGTTTTGTTTTGTTTTGTTGCATTATTTATTTATTTTATTTACGGGTTTGATTCCTCTAAGCATCCGGGTCCCTCTATGTTCGCGACACTATTTTCAGGTCGGAGGTATCAGAGGTTAGAACAAGAGCGGTTCAAGCTGTTTCACACAATAGGCTTAATCGGGTGCACAGAGGATGGAATAACATTAGGGAGGTTTTAAAATAATTACTGCAGTTCCCTGATTTTTCATAAGGTTTGGGGTTTTGTTTTGTTCTTTTTCCCCCACTCTGAAAGCAAGAAAAAGGACAGAGACACTTGTTGAAACGTAATCTCTACTGGAATTTGAACTATGGTTACCATTATTGGAATTCCAGAATCATAAAGTTGCTTTCTGTTCTTCTTCTATGTTATTTTGTAAAATGGGATAAATACTGGTAAATATTAATAGTAAAACACAACGACACAGAACGCACGTTGTATAGAGAACTGTTTTAAGTCATTAAAATTTTCCTGTTTATAAATGGTTTAGAAAGAAAGAAATAATTTCCAGATAAACAAGACTGTAGTACGTGACGTGCACCTCGAGAAGCATTAGACCATTGCAGACATACTTAGACATAACATTTTTTAAAACAGTATTTCTTCACATTCTTCTAGAGTCTCTCACAGCCCATGCAGAGCTGAGTTCGTAGTTAGAAATCATGTTTGTTTTAGGGTGCTACTTAAGGTCATTCAAAAGGACTGTAAACCTTTATGTATCTCGAAGTTAAAGCATTTAGGACATCTGTTTTAGGATGCCTTGGAAGTATGTACCTTTTAATTGCAAACAAGAGGAACCTAGAAAGTAAAGATTTGCCTACACTGCTGCCATGCTCACTTAACAACACTTTTATGCTATGTAAATTGGTGACTTCAATCTCTTAAAGGTCCCAAGAGAGAAAAGGAGCTTGGCTATTTCTAGTTCATTTTGACTTGCTGGGAGAGAGAAATCATATTAAATGTAAGTGCAAATTTCTAGACTCCTAACACAAAGCCTTGGATTTTGTTTTCAGGGGGGGCACCATTAAAATGTAAGCTGTTCCCAGCTTCCTGTAATGTTTCAAGAGTCAATTTTTTTAAATAGCCACAATAATCTCATTTCTTCCAAATATAAATAGCTCTGGATTGTAGCTTGGCACTGAGCAGGCTGACCACGCCCACCTGATAGTATAGCAACCAGCTTGTTTTTATTCTGTTTTAGATTTATCCTTAAAGTCTTCAGTAAAATCTGTCTCTCCCCCTCCCCCACACTCTGTATCTTTATATGTTGTAAATTGTAGCACAGTTGGCAGATTTGGGTTCTATAGATGTTATCTTCTAATCATCAAGAGAATCTGAGATGTACACCATGGAAGGAAAGGTCACACACAAGTAGTTCATTAAGAATTTAAGATGTAGGAATTTAGTCCCAGAGTAGAGCAAAGAGCAGTTGTGGGTTTTCTGAATGGAAACAGAGCAGAGAAACAGGATGGCAACTAAACCTCTGACTGTCTTTTATGAAAGGCACACTCCCACTGCAGCAGTTATACTGGACTGATTTCACTCTGATGGTTAAAACGTCATTTCCAGCTTGTGTTTTTTTCCTTGTGGGGACGGTTTCAGCCTGTCTGAGGGGCTCTTTTCCGTCCTGTGAAAGTGAATATATCTCTTTAATGGGGTAATTGCTCACTTGTCTCAACTTGTTTTCAAACAATTGTCCTGGAGCACTTCGTTTCCACTAATTGCAAAATTGCTGCTTAATTGAAGGACTCTCAGCCGCCTAGTGCAGCCATTCAGCCACTGGCAGGCTCTGTGATCTCAAGCTGTGAATTGCATTTTAAAGAGGAATCAGAAGAGAGTTTTGCAGGATTCCAACTTGAAAATGCTGGCTGGTTTTCAATAGAGGCAGAAGCCATTTGAAGGATAATCACATTAAGTTGCATTATGATAAATTTTCTTTATTAGGATGGATAAGATGCACAGATGGACGTCTGAAGTGAATGAGTGGACGTATTGGTTACACTCTGCCTCCATTTATTCTGTCTAGTATGGAGTAATGCTAAGCAGTAAATGATGTTGGCAAATGAAATCCGTTTGTCACTGGCATGGGGAAGTTAACCCTTGGGATCCTTACTAAAACTTTAGTACTGTTAAACTTAGGGAAGTACATTCTTAAAGTCCCTCCATCTTTCACTTGGGGGTGAGATTATTTAATCCTTGAAAGGTTTATATTACAAAGAATCCCTAAACTTCCATCACAGGGATACTGAATACTTGAGAAAGTTGTGCACCCAATTATTGGATTATGGAGTCATTGTTGATAGCTGGGGTAAAAAAATGACAAAACTCAGTAGTTGCATTGGCATTTGAAAATTGTTAGGGGGAAGGGAATGCTCTTAGATAGATAGATAGATAGATAGATAGATAGATAGATAGATACATAGATAGATAAAAGACAGACAGACAGACAGATAGATGAAAGAATTACAAGCAGTGTGGCAAATTTCATTTATGTAAGTCCTAACGTGCAAATACAAACTCTGAGACACACTCTTGGTGAGGTAAATCTGACCAAACATAGTGGATGTCTATGAGGTAGCTCGGTGCCCTGAAGTTTTATTTATAGATGGCCTGAAGTTCAAGGATGGTTGCATTAGGAGGGTGAGGGGAGTAACATAAATTTACAAGCTTCAGTGGCAGGCATAATAAAGTAAAAGGTTATTTCCAAAGTTCCCAAAGAGTAATGAACATTATGTAGTTTTCCCCAAAGGTTCACTTGAAAGAACTTTTCATTGGTTGTCATAATCGTTACGTCCTGATTTTGAAAGCTTACAGAACCTTGGAGCTTTTAAATGTGCTTTCATCTCAGTTGCTTTGGTCTGACGGGAATTTTATGACGACCTTCTGTGGTTTTGATATGCCTCCGAATTTTTTGGAGGAAAGGCAGGCAAAGGAGGATATCTTAAGTTCAATATAACCAGAAAATACAAAAGAAAAAATTTACATCATTTTTTTAAGTCACTGTACTCAGAGTGTTCTTTTTAACCTAAAGCGGCAGTCTGATTTTTTGTTTTGTTTTTGTTTTGTTCGGTTTTTTATTTCAACTAGTCTATATGAAATTTGGTAAATATGTAATAGAAAGTCAGATAAATGTTTCAAATTAATTGAAGCAATTTATCAAAGACTGAAGTCATAGCACCTACTAAAGAATTTCCCCAGTCTTACCAGTAAGTCACCTTGTTGCCACATCAATTTTTACTGACTCCTTTTCTAGGACACCCTGTGCAGGCTTGGGGGGTATGAGTGACAGGGAAGGGGAGACACAACATTTATCACTGCCCGTGGGTTTTATAGCAAGCAACTCCCCAACTCAACTTATACAGTAAGGCCTTTAAGAATTTTAACATGCTAGTCAATGTAGAATTGGGTGCCAGAAACCAAAAGCTGCTCCCTACCCCCCCCCCAATTTATTTATTGTTTTCGAGGCTCTATACTGTAGGATTGAATACGAAGGTTTCCATTTGGCTCTCTTGCCACAGGCAATTCCCTCCACTTTCTGAGATATAATAACACCAAATAAATGAAGTAGGAAGATCTCAAGGAATGTCTTTCATCCCTCATCTAATTTTAACTTTAATGATTTGAGAAGATTTAAGAGTGGAGAGTAATAAGTAGGGTGAGATTTTGAAACATCACCTAGCACCCTTCCCCTCAAAAGTCAGGAAAATAAGAGAGGATAAAAACAATGGTAAAGATAATCTCAGCCTAGGAGTAAGTAGCATCAAAATGTGATAAAAACAGGAACCACTAATTATAAGTTGACTTAAACTTCTCCCCAGAGACAATCCTTTATGTTTGGTTAGTGTACTTCTTCATGATCCCCCATCAGCATCCAGAACAGCGTGAGTCCTGCAGAGACATATTGGATAGAGCTATTGAAGGAACAGATAGATTCATTAGTAGTTCCCTGAGATTCTGAGTTGTCAATGTAGTTGGTGAAAGAATGTAATGGTGATTGAGGGGGGAAAGAAGTGTTCATTTGTTTTGCTGGCAGGGAGATAGAAACTGAAGGGAATATTTAATATTTATTTTCCCCAGTACATATTATAAAAATTATTTAATTAACTTAGTTATAAAAACTTCTTGTGCATAATTTGCTTCACTCCTGAAGTAATTTGACACATTAACGTTGATTGAGACAGAAACTGCAAACTTACTGGTGGAATTTTTTTAATGTCTTCAAGTTTTAGGATGCAAGTGGAGATGCTGGTTTCTGTGTGTTTTATGCACTGAATGTAGTGTGTGCTAAATGTGTGCCAGTGTATGGTAAAGAAAGAACAGACAGCATTATAACCAAAGGAAGTAACTGAACTCTAAGTGCTTTGTGTTATCTCTAGGAGCAATTAGAAAACATTGCTATTTAGAAAATCAAAATAATAAAAAGGAAAGAGCATATCCCTCCATCTCGCCTCCCTCTTCCTAAGAGAAAGAGAGATGAATGGATGAGACACTAAAGAGAAGCTCATTCAGCAGTTTTGCCACCTGCTAATTCAGTCTTGGATTCAGAACTTCTTTCTCAGAGATTTTATTTTCTGTGGACCCTTTGCCTTTACAACCTGAAAATAGGCCCAAATTGAAACAAGATTCTCTATATTTTCATGTGTGGACTTATTTGTTGGATGTGTTTTTAAACACAGACTACTTTCCCTTATATTACATAGAATCTAAAGGTCGAGAAATCTACAATCATGATGCTGAAGGGAGATGCTTGGCAGAGTCCCAGGCTACATTCCTGGACCAAAGGCTCCAAGGTGTTCTCTCTTATGCAACAGTGGGAAAGTACACCCGGCAAGAAATGTTGGCTGATGATGTGTCTGAAGGCACAGACGATATGCTTATCACATCAAAACATAAAGCCAACAGGCATTGCAGACATTCTGCTGCTAGATAGAAGTTGGATCATATATGTTTATTTAAAGTAAAATAGTGTAATTAACTTCTGAGTGTGGGTGTTGTGTGCATTTGAATTATATGTTTGTGTGTGCTGTGTGTGGATACATGTGCACATGTTTGTGTGTAGAGAACCAGAGGAAATCTTTAGGTGTCATTCTTTAGGGATGCCATCTGCCTTGTTATTAGAGACAGGGTATCTCCTTGACTTGCAGCACACCAAGTACCAGAGGCTTGCTGTCCACTGAACTCCGGTCATCCTCCTTCCTCCTGTCTCCACTGCCTCGGTGCTGTGATTACAAGTAGATGCCATTGCACTTGTTCTATGCTGTCTGGGGACAGAAAAACAACTCTGGTCTAGTAGGAAAAAAGCATGTAGCATGTTGTCTCTACCCCTCAACCTCAGATGCTCTCCTCCTAGAGATCCCATGACACACGGCTTCATTAAACTCCCTTGGAAAACAAATTGTTCTGAATCAGAAGTCAGTAGGTCAGTAGGACAGTAGGTAGAGGCCCATAGCAAGCTAATCCTAGAATCTGGGTTTTTTTTTGGGGGGGGGAGGGGTGACAGTGTCAGTCTCCCAACACGTGTTTGTGTCAATTTCTTGTGTTGAGAGTTACATCTCCCTTCTCGTTCAGAGTGTGCAGAGGTCAGTAAGCTGAAAGGTAGATTTCCTTAAAAAATGTTCAAAGCCTTCCATTGTAGAACTTTGGAAATCACGTATGGTGGAAGAAATGCTATAATTAGCACTAATGCTTATTTCAAAAATGTTCTTCCTGCCTTTACTGAATGTTTCATTTTTTCATCCTTTCTTTTCCTACTAAAGACTAAACTCAAAGTCTTATGCCTAATAAGCAACTGTTCCCATTGGTCACACAGCCAGTTTACTGCATTCTTTATGGTCTTCACGGTCCTTTCGATGACTCCTTATAGTGCAATAGTACTGATTACTCCACACCCTCCCAGTTGTCCGTCCACAGCAGATTCTTCCACACTCCTCTCTCCTCTGAGAGGGGAGGACCCCACTCAGAGTATCACACCCCCATCCTCAACCTCTGGGTGTACTTTATAGTTAACATTTTATAAAATCTAAAAGTTCCCACATTTCTTATGACTGTACATCCTTATCACTACACCCAAACACACACACACACACACACACACACACACACACACACACACACAGAGAGAGAGAGAGAGAGAGAGAGAGAGAGAGAGAGAGAGAGAGAGACATTTCCTTACTGTTACTCCAATGTGTCAGAGAGATTACCCTACCCTAGTTAAACTCAGTGGTTCACAAAGCAAACCAAAAATCATGATTCTAATGAGGAACAGATATTCTAAGGGAATTTTAAATGTATTTTACCCTACTCTTTGGTAAACAGGAAGGAAGGAAGGAAGGAAGGAAAAAAGGAAGGAAGGAAGGAAGGAAGGAAAAAATGGACATGGGATATTTAGGGTACATATTTTATAATGGGGGTTAGAGTAAATGAAATACTGATTATATAAGTTATATAGAACGTATGGAACACTGATTCCCAAACTGGGTGACCATCAGAAATGCCTTTCAAACTTTTTAGAATATAAAGGTGAAGTCTTAGGATGCAAGACCGAGCCTGGGTCTGTGCTTTGCTCAGCAAGTTGCACAGTTGTCTCAACCATCCAGAAACACTCCACATCTCCTGGACTGAGCCACATAAACCGAACAGCCTGTGGTCTACAGGGACTTATCATTTCCTTCATTGCCCAAATGCCTACATTAGAACATGGCTAGTAAATATTTGCAGCTTTCTGAATACATTCAGAATACATCCAGAGGTTCTGAGTAGGAGGCCTTCTAAATATTGTTCTGACTTGGAAGGAATTTTCTATCACAGACTTCCAAAGAAGAGATAAAGACCAAAGTCTATATTCCTGGACCCAGTAATGGAGTTGGCCTAACATCTACTGAGTCTGTGATCCCAGCCCAGCCAGTTACTTATTCTGTGCCTCAACCCCTTGACAAGGTAGTGGGGGATGGAATGTGTTAATACATGTGGAGTTTAGACTGGCGCTTGACATTACCACTGTGCTGTGTCCTTAGCACATCTCAACTCTAGAAGAAGTTTTAATACCTTGTCATCAAAGCAGCAAAATGTCTCACTGGCATGCTTCATGCCTAAATGAGCTTTACTTTATAGCTAAAGTGGCAAGATCAGAAATCTCGTCTGCCATAATTCTCTGGGTCTAATTTGCTTATTTATTATTTATCACTCTGTCCACATACAGTTATACCAGTTCCTCAAGACCCAGCATGAATTCTGTTTCCACTAAAGAAGACTCTTGTCCATGATAAATCTGCCCCGACTGAGATGTTTTCTGCATCTCCGAGCACTGTGATTAATTGTCTAACCATTAAATCATTGTGTATCGTGTCTGTGTCAGATTAGATGTTAGAAGCTTTGGAGGCGATGCCTAGTCTGAAAACATGATTTAGAAATCTTAGGACATTCCATTTTCTTCATATCACAGAAATATTTCTGAAATAGAATTTGCATGAGGTAACCCAATCCTAGTACCTTTGCCGGCTCTAATGATTAAATAGGATCCAACATACTTCTAACTTGCTCATTGATCTTAAGAAAGTAGTGTAAGTTGAGTCGGATGTGCAGATCCCTCATTTCATTAATGGGAGGTCCACAGTGTGTTGTATGAATTAGCCAGGGTAGACTCAGCTGGAAGCAGAATTAGACCCGGCTGGAACCAAGAACTAGGAACTTCACATGGGGTCCTCACTAATCAAAATAGAACGGAGGTCTCTACTTGTTCTTACTGGATTCCAAGTAGCTGGTTTCCTGTCCCAGCATCTGGATGTTCGTACAAAGTTACAGCACTGCCAGTGGACCCCAGGTTACAGCACCAACATGTGCTTATTTCCAGCCTCTTTGGAATGCTTCACTCTAGGAAGGTGAGGAAAGCAGCGCTTAGATTTTTGTGATTAGTTTAACATTGCAGGACAGCTTTGACCATCCGTTTGATGGTAAATCTGCTTTCCAGATGACTGTACATATGGAGATGAGAAGGAGTTTGGGAGGAGAGGTGCTTTTTGTAAAAAAAAAAAAAAAAAAAAGAAAAAAAAATGGTTTTTCATTCAGTCTCTAATTTGGGGTAAATGGTCCCCAGAGGACCATTTTCAGAAATGTTTGAAGTTTCCATCTGATTCTGAAAGTAAGTTGAAAGCCACCTGTGTAAAGCAGGCACGTGCTCCAAAAACTACACTGTTCACATCTTACTGGGCCCTTCATTCAACATAGATCCATGGTTATATTCAACTCTGGAGCTGCTTCTGTGGCTGCCTTTCTAGTTGCCCTGCTAGACTTCACAGAGTCCGAGACACTGAGGATAACCACATAAGGAGTCCTTAACCATATGCCCTCCTCTTGACATCTCTCTGTATCAGCTTGTTCTTGTTTTCTGTTTGTGTTGATACTCTTTCTTTGGAAAGCTTACTTTCCTATTGTTTCAGAGACTTAGATACTCTGGGAAACAAGTCATGGTCCTCTCTTCTGTTTGTCCATTGCTTCCCTCTCAGTCTTATGCTGTGTGTCATCACAGTGGTTTGTAGAGTTGCCCCTCTGATTCCTGGGGCAACTGATTCCTCGCCCTCATACGCGTTATGTGTCAAAGATGCAGAGAATTCAGAAGGGCCGGTGCTCCTACTCTCAGTGCAAAGCAGAGTTGAGGCACAGGTCCTTACATTCGTCTACCTATGGGTTTGTTCAATTTGGCGGTTTTAAAAAATAGTCAGATAGCTACTTAATAGGGTTAACTTTATATGAAATGCAAGAGGAAGGATCAGAATTCATGTTTCACATTCCTAGGTTTCAGCCACAACCTTCTACTAACTTCTTTTAGGGAAATGTACCAAAAGATGAACTACGAAACACAGACTGCTAGGGACAATACCCCACAGCAGTGGAGATATCTAAAACGCCTAGGATAAATATTTTTGAAACTTTCATATTTAGCGAATTAATTGTTTATTTAGTTAATTTTTTGAGTAAGAGCTCTGTGTAGCTTAGACTGGTCTTGAACTCACTGTGTAGCTCAGGATGGCCTTGAATTCTTTATCTTCCTGCCTCTACCCCCAAGTACAGAGATTACCAGCATGTAAAATCTGGACATAGAGTCAGCTTAAAATTTATACTTAACTTGTGTACATAATTTGAATATCAAAATGGTGTTAAAATATTAAGAAGCGGTTTATACTGAGAATTCTGCCTCTACCTGCACGTACCCTATAATTATGATTGGTATAGAATTGTTTTGAAACCATTGTCTGCTTTATAGAAATATAAACAAGTATGACTGATTATCTCCCCCTGCCTAATTCTAAAGAAAAGGTGACACTGTTTTGCCTTTTGTTTTAGACACTTAGCACTGCTTTTCAGAGCCTCTCCATTCCAGCTTATGGGGAAAAAAGAGCATGTTCTTCAGAGCTGCCTGAAGTTGACTATAAGGAGTTACTATGAGTTTATTTTCTTATGTTAAAACCTGGGCTTTTTCTATTAGATGCCTTTTGGAATTAATAACCACATATGTACTACATATGTGCACACATGCATGTGTGTATATGCATATTTGTTCTTCTCAGTAGAACTGCTTGCTACATTGTAGGAAATTACAAATCACTTACAAATTTGATAGTTATTCCATAAAATTTCTTAAGCTAGGCTGCAACAGTTTGTACTCCTGCCAAAAGTATATGCAAGCATCCCTCTGTCTGAGAATCTATAGTGTATTGCAGTAAGATGAGAAACAGGGAAAAACAGAAGAAAGTCTTTATTTTGTCCCTGATTCTTCAGTGGGACACAGTGGAGATAATGTGTCACCCTGAACATGGGCTTATACCAACTCTAGTGACATACAGGGAATGGGCCCATGTCACCACTTGCAGAATTCCCTGTAATGGAAAGTTAAGCATCCATTCATTATTCACCTAACGAGCAAGGTTGGCTCTGAAGAACTCAGCTGTTTATTGGAACAGAAAAGAAAAATTTTCCACCATGGTGCTCTGTATCCCAGCCTTTCAGTGTTCTCTTTTCCGTTACCAACCTCATTCCCAGGACCGACTTCAAGACACACACCTCAAGGCACAGAGAAGCCTTGCTTAGAGCATTCATACCCGTGGGATGTTCTTTTGGGGAAGGATTTTGTGCTTTCCCCCAAGGTTTATAATTAAATAATTAGTACCTTATATACAATAAATTAAAATTCCAGAGCACAATATAAACATGGAGCCGGGCCGAACTGTCAGCAGATAATACTCAAGAGTTGCCAGGCAGCTTCCTGCATTATGCAAGTAGGGAAGCATATGAAAGCAGCATGATTTATGACCCAGATAACACTGTCACGTTGTGAATGGCATGTATCCCAGACCATCTTCCCATTACTCTTACCCTTCTCATTGGATTCATTCTTGGTCTCATTTTTCTCTGAGGATAGTGTGCCTTATTTAGAAAAACGAATTCTGTCAGTCCTGCTGCCCTAGGAGAATGTGGCAAATGGAGCGTAGCAGAGCAGTTATCCAATCCAAACAGGCATTCGTGTATTTATCTTCTTACTGGTTTGCTTGCTTATGAGACAGGACCACACTCAGGCTCCAGCTGGCCTGCAATTCACTATGCAGCCCAGACTGACTTTGAACTTGTGGCAGTCCTTCTGCCTCTGCCTCCTCCCTGCTTGGATTGTAGGTGAGGTACCGTGCCTGGCCAAATAAAATTTTCTCAAACAGAACGTTGACAGGGTTATGTTAAAGGTAAAATCATTTTCTTGCCCTCTATGGAACAGTTGAGCTTGGACATCTCAGTGATAAGTGTCTATACAAGAGACCATCCTCCAATGTATAAGTGGGCTTCCAAGTGCAAGCTGAGGCACAGGGACAAAGACACACTTGATTTTGTTAATGACACCTGCAAAGGCTTTCACAACAGGTATTTCCAGTTTTGGTCTCAAGCTCCTTGAAGCCGCTTCTCTCAGTCTCCACTCTCACAAGGGCAGATAGTGGCCAGAAACAAGATGTTCTATTAGTCATCTAACTCAACATACACATTTAAGATACCAGCCTCCCACCCCAGCCCTGAGAGTACTGCTGACCCAAGGCTGGACCAAAGATGGCTGACACCTTTGTGGTTTTCATTACTTCTTGGGAATACATTTGAGATCGCCTTAGCATAACTTTCTTTCTACACACTAGCCCTACAGTCTTAAAAGGTAGCACAAAAGTCGCAAATAAGGTACCGTATAGTATTTGACACTTAGACATGCAAAATGTTAGATAGGGTGTTATAAAGATGTTATGTTACAAATATATTTTGAAAAGGCACTGAACACTGGTGTGATTTGAAATCATTCTTACTTCAGCAGAGTTAACAGAGAAGCATCTGGTAACAGTGTTCATGATTTATAAAGTACATGGTTCTGTTCCAATGTTCAAAGAGTTCCCCCCCCCCGGGGGGTGACTGACACCTCTAATGAATTACCTGATGTCAAGCATAACTTTGACATTCTGGTCTGACAAATATGTATGTATGATTGGTACCTTTAGGGAATAACCCATGATTTTAACAAAGAAGCTTTAAGGTTACATCCAAACTCCATGGAGTTAGTCTTCAAACACACCATGTATCAGAAACTCTCATATAGGATTTTGCTGAAGTAGATTAAAGATGTAGAATGAAGAGAATACTTTATGTATTCACTATGTAGACTTTCAAACTCCAAGACAACGTATCCACATCTGAATCTCTATGGAAGAGTCAAATTCCATCTCCATCATGTTGGGCATAAGCAAATTTGATGGCTCTTCCTGTATCTCAGATACCACAGTTGTTAATTGTGGTTGATTTTGATTGCCTGGCTCATAGTTAATAAGAGCTAATGTTGAATTGTAATTTTTAATGCAAAAAGCAATGTAGTAATTCTTAGTATTTATACAGCTACCCAGAGGATCTTCTGAAGTCCATCCTCCACCAACATGTCTCCTACCAAAAATGTTTTTGATTTCTAGGTAGTAGGTAGAAGAGTGGTCACCATCTCATTGCTTAGATGAAATATATTGATGTGAGTTTTCATGTCACCTCTACACATTTCTATTTGGTGAAAGGAGAAAGAATGCATCTCTCACTTTTGGCATCTACCTGCCCTGCTGCTTATGACACCACAGGTTTGAACATTTCCATGCCAGTGCTTGTGTGAGGGTGGCATTCTGACCAGTCATATAGACTGCTTTTTATCTGAGATCTTTCTGGTTTTCTCATATTCTTTAGTAGCTCAAAACCCACAGTCAGCATCTCAACTGTGGCCTGCATGGATCGTTAGGCACAGTGCACAGAAACCTCTTACAGTAACCCTCAGAAGAGTTGCGAGCTAGAGTAAGGCAGTGGGCAGGGAGACATATTTTATTTTTTCCTCCCACATTAAGCTGCAAATAATGAGCGCTTTCCTGTGCGTTGCAGTAAGCAATTAAAAGAAATTATAGAGTTGGATGCAAGCATAACCCGAAGGACAACTGGATGTGTGGAACCACCAGTTTTCTCCATGTGCTCAGGCTAATCCTCGTTAATACTCAGAACGTTGAGTTTCTACAGAATGGGTTGCATGCCCATACATGTTTTGGCATCTACCCACACACTTTTATGTGGTATGACTGTGCATCCCAGGAGAAAGGCTGTGGCGTGTGTCTCTGCGCCTCAGTGGAGCCGAACAAACTGATTGCTGAAAATGGTGTCATAAAGGTGAGCGACAAAGAACTCAGAACCTTCTCTGGCTAATTTTATCCCCCAACCTGCCCTCAGGGCATCTTGATAGTAATTTGAAAAGGATTGTTGTTCTTCTGTTGCCAGGGGGGACTTATCTTCTCAGTTTCTTCCACATATTTCTTACCTCGGCTTTTAAATCCTGGTGTTCTGTGTCTTCAAAAGATAGGGTCTAATTGATAATGTTCCTTTGTTTAGATAAAACATAGCCACCCTTCTGAAGTGATGATATTTAAGACTATGGGCTTGGTCCTAATATGGGTTTAATTGTTAACATTTCTGTATTAGAAATTGCACGGATAGTTACAGGAATATACTGGCTGTGGAAATTTCAGGAGCATCATCTGTAGAAAAACTAGCAAGGGCATGACTCTCCTACAGCTCCCGGATCCACTTGGGTACGTAGTTGTCCGACAGTGGGTCTCGGGTGAGCTGTTGGCTTTCTGCATAAGAATCTTGATAGCATGTAATGGTGGGAAGTTGGATTATCCAGCAGTACTCTATAAACAGAATTTGATGGAAGTAGCTAATTATAGAAAGAAATTGAAATAAGATGGACTGCCTTGACTTCCGTTTTCTGTCTCTTTTGTTTTGCATGTCAATGGTCCTGGAATGTTTCCAGTCGACACAACAACAAACAATAATGCTTAAGCAGGATTCTGTTCATCCTCAGATCTAAGAGTTAGCACACATTCTCTCCCCTTAGGGACAAAAATTGCAACTGCATCCATCTTGCATTCTGCTTCTGGTGCTGGGCACACTTACTCTCTGGAGGCAAGAAGACAAAGCTTAGCTTTCGCCAGTATCTTCTTCCTGAAGGTGTGCTTGTGTGTAATCTGGAAAAGGGGTCCTTTAGCATGCTGACATCAGTGCCTTTCAGCCTGCTGTTCAAGGTTGAACTCACCAGTATCTGAGATGCCACCTAAGAAAGTAAGACGGGGTCGGGTCTGCCCCATAAATTTGCACAGTTTGCCATACTGCCAGGCTTCCCAGTGCAGAACATTCATTCATATGTGGACTTGTGAATCTAGTAAGCTCATGCTCTTTAGAATCTAGCAGTCCTCACAATCTTTTGTCAAGAGTTCAACAGTGGACTAGTCTCCAGTTCTGCTTACAAAATTGCCTCGACAACTCCCTCATATTTGTGTTTAATTCCAAAAATTTTAAGCATTTCTTTCATTTTTAACTTTAAAAATTCCATTTAAGATGGTCAGCATAATAATTTTATTAGGAATATTCAAAGATAACACTGTACTTTCTGTTACTTGGCATTCTTTTAGATTTTGACTATTCTAAAAAAAATCCATTTAAGGAACTTGCCTTGAAGAAACTGATTTCAAATAGTAGACACTTACCGAGAAATTGTGCTACCCACTAGTTAGTCATTTGCCATAGTGTCCAACTAAAGTTGGAGAAAGGATTCTGACCCCTGATACATAATCATATACATAAACATACACATAAATATATACTATGTGTTTTCCACTTTTGTTGCCAGCACCATTTAAGTGAGACCTTAATTATATTTTGAATTTCATGGTCCATGAAAAAAAAAAAAAAAAAAAAAAAAAAAAAACACATGGTAGAAAAGAGCTGAGATCTGTTGGCTTCAGGACCAATTCTAAAATTAAGATATCTGCCTGAGTGGAAGAGTTCTCTCTGCCTGTGACTCCCCTTTACCACTTCAGAACACAAAGGACCAGAGACATCTGGCTGCAAGCAATTTGACATCTGGCTGAGTGCTTGGAAATCTACTCTCAGATCTAGTTAGTCATGTCATCTCCAGTATGGTTCTCATTGAGTGGGTGATATCAGGCTGTGCGAAGTGATTAGGAGAGCTAAATGTGTTTGCATTTGCCTCATAGCACTTGGGAAAAAATAGTAATTGCATAGCAGTCCAGATTTATATCAGTGGTACCCTACAGATGCTCATGTAACAATTCTTATTTATAGGTATCATGTACCTTATGGTATGAACAGAATTTTTAAAAAAGCCAATTGGCAAAAAGAGCCAAGGTTTTACTTAACACCATTACAAAGATCAACAAAACGCATGCAGTGGGTGTTGAGTCAAAGAGATGACAGGTAACCCCATGGCGTACTGGGAAAAGACCAGAGTGCTTACCTTGATGTCACCCATTTCCTTCCTCATCTTCCTTGACTGACTTTCTCTGTATGACTTGCTCTATTACATCTCAGCATCAAGTTTATAAATCTACTTGAAGTATCTCAATCTAATTGAAATGTAGGTTCTGGGAGTGAGTAGGATACATGGGATGAGGGAGGGAAAGTTGAGATGCTATATTTCTCATGAGCTGCTTGGTAATGCCAACGCAGCTTGGGTATTGATTACAGTTTGAGAAAAAAAAAAGCAAGGGTTCATTTAGTTTGAATACATTGGATTTTATCTCATCCCTGCATTTCCTAACGCTCTAATTTCAGATCCTACGAGTCTCTTATTTTTCTTGGAGCATTTTTCTTAACAAGTTTTCATTATTACTGTATTATTATTTGAATGTAAAATGGGTCTGCATGGCTCCACTTTCACGTATGTGATTGTGGATACATGGATACCATGGTGTGTATACGGAACTCATAGGACTGTCCTGGGCAATGTTCATCATCTTCTTGGTCATGTGATATGAGATCTAATAGGCTGCATATGTGAGGCTGGCTCAAAAACTTCTGGAGGGTTTCCTGTCTCTGCCTATCATCTTCCTATAGGAGATGCTGAAATTACCAAAGCTCACACAGTGAATGTGGCTTTTACATGTGGTCTGAGGATTCAAACTCAGATCTTTCTGTGTGTGCAACAGTTGTTTTACTCATTCATCTGTCTTCTTAGTTCTTTACTGACTATTTTGAATCACATTAATAAGCAATAAGTTTTACCTGATACTTGAGACTTTAGGCTACATAAAACAAGTTTTAACATTGAGTTTTTTATATATATTCAAAAGTATGTATTTAAGTACAATTTAGTTGTAGTTCACTTGCATCTATGTGATACTGTAGATACTTTCACATCCCTGCTCACCTTCATAAAAATCCCACCTATGGGGCTACAGAGATGGCTCAGCAATTAAGAGCACTAGATGTTCTTCCAGAAAGCCAGATTTTCAATTCCCAGCACCCATATGGTAGTTCACAACCTTGAAACTTCCTTCTTTCAGGGACATCGAATGCCCTATTCTGACCTCCATGGGTACCAGGCATGCACTCTTGCACTTAAAACACTTATACATATAAAATAAAACAATTTTAAAACTCCCATCCATGATTATATAGTAATTGATGAACATCTGTCATTAAATATGATATTCATGTGATAAAGTTACAGGTTGTGAATTACAAAATGAGTAAATAACATGTAATGATACTAATTGAAATTAATAATATTTGTCTACTCTGTATGAGAATTTGGTAAATAATACATTGTTGGAGTGAATGGCAACAAATCCTGCCAGGACGTTGGAAGAAAATAAAATCCTAATTTAAAAAGATTTTAGTTCTTGATTGTCAGCTGCCAGTTGGGCCCTATGATTAAAAATAACTGTTCTAGAGGTTTTTTAAAAAGCATATTTTATATGCAAGTGAGTTAGGAATGTTTGGTACTGAGGCTCATTTGTTAGAGTCATGTGCTGTTTAGGCAAAGGAGAATGTAAGTCTCTGACATTCAGAAACCTCCACTGGTTGTGGGAAACATTAGACTGCCTGAGGCAGTGTTAATGGCAGCACTTTGGACCTCTGAAACTTGGCAGCTGTGCCTAAAGTTAGGATGCCAAGTTTGAGAGTTCTCTGCCCAGGGCTGAGTTTTCTATAAGATCATTTCTTAAAATTTCTTCTTTTCAAATCCAAAGGCATTGTTTCAGCTGATACTAAGACTTATGGCTCATACTTTTAACTAAACCTTCCCCCATAATACTGCTCCAATATCACCAACATAAACACTATGAGATCATTCCGTATCTAGAGAATCTAGCTGGCATAATATACTGCACAACTTACTGTGTCTAAGAATTCCAGAAAGAATGCTCAGTCTCCGTTCTTATGGGATAGGTGGTCTAGTTTTGCTTCAAAAGAAAGGTAAGTCTTCTGCCAATAGAAAAATCATTGTGTGTCTATTTGTCTATGTACTTGTTTGTTTATGTCAGGGAAGGGGTGTAGAAGGTGACAGAATACTGGTATTCTATCAAAGATACCTGTAAATTTGTCTGTCAAATTAATAATTCAGGAAAACATACATTTTGCTCATGGCATTAACCTGTACTTCTTACTACAGACTAATCAAACTACTTGATTTTTATAGTATCATTAAATAAAGTTTGTGTCATTTAATGCCATGCAAAAAAGCCAGGGGTTAGAGTACTCTGATATGAAAGACTATGCTTTATAGAAATCTATATCAGGGTTTTGAGATAAACAGAATTAATGTAGAAATGGATGTTTGAACACAGGCACAGATATTGGCACATATGATTATGAAGGGTAAGAGGCACCATGAGATGTTGTTTGCAAGCTGTAGACCCTGTGGTACAGTAGCATGTCTTGGCCCATGTCTGAAGGCACAAAAGCCTAAGAATCTACACATACAAGTCCAGAAAGCTGATAGTTCTGATGTCTAACATCAGAACTTGCATCTATGTGACAATGAGTCTTAGAAAAGATGAATATAAACTAATTATGAGGAGGGGAACCAACTGCCCTTCCTTTCTTGTTGTTTTATCTGGGTACCAGCCAATGATATGGACTGTGTTCACCCACAATTGAGGACAGACTTTCCTATTCAGTCCATCAATTTGTCTCACAATCTCCTCTGGAAACACAATCACACCTCAAAACAATATTCTTTAATCTAGTCAAATTAATACCTAAATTTAACCCTTACTCCAGTGATTTTTGATCTTAAAACACAATATTTTTTTAAGGTCACCTTGGAGATTTTTTTTTTCTTTTTCTTTTTTTATTGAAGGACTTTATTTTAAAAGACAAAGATAAATGTACAAATTTTAAGCATTTTTGCATAAAAAGTATATGAATCCAATTTTGTCAGTGCTTAGTTTTTTTTTTTAAAGTTTGATAGTGTGCATTAAGATCTTACTAGTTACAATGAGCATAAAGTACATGTAAAACAGGATGTAACCTGGAATTAGTCAAAGCTTTCTTGGTGTGTAAGGAATAAACATAATATTTTTTTCTTTTCTTTTCTTTTCTTTTCTTTTTTTTTTTTTTGTTTTTTTCTTGAACTTCACACAGTCTGTGAGTTGTTTCTGGGTGTTCAGAGCTTTCTGGGGTTAGTATCCAATTATCAGTGACTATATATTATGTTTGTTCTTTTGTGACTGGGTTATCTCACTCAGGATGATATTCTCTAGATGCATCCAGTTTCTTAAGAATTTCATAAAGTCATTGTTTCTGATAGCTGAGTAGTACTCCACTGTGTAAATGTACCACAATTTTTGTATCCATTCATCTACTGAAGGACATTGGGTTCTTTCTAGGTTCTGGCTATTATAAATAGAGCTGCTATGAACATTGTGGTGCATGAAGACACAATATTTAAACATTACCTTATAAAGGTATTTCTAAAAGCTTTAAGACATCTACATTACCAAATTTTATTTTCAAAATTATTTATCATCTGCAATAAAATGGATGACCAGCCAAGTAGGTGAATATCTGCAATAATTATTCTATTTTTCCACTTTGAATATGAATTGAAACTTTAATTATCTTGTTTGAGGAATGTGTGGGTGTATTTAATATTGTCTTACTTATTGTTTATTCTTGGTTTAGCAATACATGAGAAAATAACATGGAAATTATAGGTGGTGAAACAAACTAGTGCCTTTACTGTCAGGCTAAACTTCTGGAATCTAGATTTGGAATCTAGGTTCTGACCTTGTTCTATCAAGGGAACCACACAGAGTGGATGAGTTGATTAAAAACTCTGATCCTCTTTCCTCCAGCACAAAATGGGGATAATTATAGTTACCTGCATCTCTTGGGTCCTATGAGTCTTAATTACTTAATATTTGCAAAGCACTTGGAGATCTTTGAATTAAAAGTGCTGAGCCATAGAACCAAAGTTCAGTACAGTTATAATTGGAATGAAAGTTTGTAGTTTTGCCTCATCTCTATCTCTCTATGACCTGTTCTTTTGCCAAGCCAAACATTACAGATGGTTGATACTTAACTCTGCCTACCTCTGTGACCACTTTCCCTTTCAAACCATGTTTCAATAAAGCGATTGATCAAGACCTAATTGTACATGTAAACAACTACTTAGTATTTATTTTTAAAGCACACTATTTAATAAAAATATAATTATTGAAAATATATAATTATTTATTTAGTCTAGTCTACCACTCCTTGAAGTCTTCTGTGTACCATGTTAAAAGACCCCTCTGCTCTTATAGGATCTTCAATGCCCATAAAGCAGTATCCAATTTAGTTATCATCATACCTAGAACCTTATAAAGTTGGGCAGTTGTTTGGTCTTGTTTCTTACCACTAGTAGTCCCAAGCTCTTCTCATCATCTTCTAACTCTAGTCCTTCTCTCACCTGGAATTCATTCATCATTGAATGATCACCCGTTTCTATCCTATACAGAGATCTCTGAATCCTATGAAATCTTCACAAAGAATTTCTTCATTCCCTACCTGGAAAAAACATGTTTCTCTCTTTAAAATTTCATTTATTACTTATCTGGATCATTTGTCTTTTTCTAAAGTCACACAATGGTCTTAACTCCTTCTTAGACAGTGGAACTAGAAAATAGATTCATTGCCTTATAAATGAACAAACAGAAGGATGATATATGAATGTGATGAATCAGATGAAAGCTAAACATTTTTAATGGTATTTTGAAGATTTTCATTAATATGTGCCTTAGTTAAGGTTTTACTGCTGCGAACAGACACCATGACCAAAGCTACTTTTATAAGGGCAACATTTAATTGAAGCTGACTTACAGGTTCAGAGATTCAGTCCATTATCATTATGGCAGGATCATAGCAGCATCTAGGAAGGAATGACAATGGAGAAGCTGAGAGTTCTACATTTTCATCTGAAGGCTGCCAGAAGAAGACTGGCTTCCAGGCAGCTAAGACGAGGGTCTTACATCTACAGTGACACACCTAGTCCAACAGGGCCACACCTCCTAATAGTGCCACTCTCTGAGCCAAGCATTTTCAAACCACCATATTCCACTTCCTGGGCCCCATGGGCTTGTTAAAACACATGAGTTTATGGGGGCCATATTTAGCTATAGCATAATAAAAAAAATACATTTAGTCCAACTTCGAAAGTTCCCATGGTCTATAGCAGTTTCATCAATGTTAAAAGTCTGAAGTTTAAAGTTTATTCTGAGAAACATCCCATTACTTAACTATAATTCCCAAAGCAAGACAGGAAACCAGCTGGACAAACTCCAACCATGGGCTGGTATCGAAGCAGTCTTCACAGCCCCAACTTCTTTTTCATTTTTGTTGCCTGCAACAAACATTTTTCTCCTAGGCTGGTTCCACTCCCTGTTAGCAGCTTTCCTCAGCAGATATCCCAGGGATCTGGCGTCTCAAACATCTTGGGGTCTGCAAGGCAACTTCAATGTTACAGCTTCTCATTCCAGTGTCTGGGATCCACACATCGTCTTCTGGGCTCCTCCAAAGGGCTTGGACCACACCTACAGCTCTGCCCTTGGTAGCGCTCTAGGCTCTGAGTGACTCCACTCCACTGCTGCTGCTGTTCTTAATTGTCATCCCATGGTACTGGCATCTCCAATACATTGGCAAAATACCTTTACCAACTAGATTTGAAGACGATAGAGGAAATGTGAAATGTTGTCAAACTTTATATCAAACTTTATTGTGAATGTTTTAGTCAATTCCACAATTACCCAAAGTATCAGGAAGCCATGATTTTAAAAAATCAGAGCTTGGTGTGAGGACATATGTTGTACTCCCAACACTTCAGAACCTAGGGCAGGAGGATTGAGACTGGAGCCAAGACCATCCTGGTGTACAGAGCAAGAAGCATACAATAAACAGGCAAAGTGGGTAACGCCTTTGTGCTCACAAAAAGTACTGAATTACTTTTCAAGACATTTCTAAAGCCTTGTCAGCAAATAGGCCAAAAGATTGCTGAGGTTTCATTCAGAGAGTGTCAGAGGAGTAGGACTGGGTGTCTTACCACCTAGTTAATTACTGAATCTATTTAGATGCTCAGCTTGGAACAAAATCTATGTGCAGACTTACAGGGAAAGCTGAGTCATATTTACTCAGATGCCAATTGTTTACTTAGAATTTGCTTATGAATTGCAGGGAGAATGATAGAGCCTTGGGTCCTTTCCTTATCAGAATGTTACTATATAAAACCAATACATAAGAGCCGGGAAAGGCTGAGGAAACCTCTTCAAGTATAGAAAAATGTACCATTAAAGGTGTAACAATGATAAAACAAATTTCTAACTCTGTAGCTAAGATGCCTCAATACCTCCAGCCATTTAAAAAGCATACAAACTTTAAGTGAGTGCTTACAAAATCTACATTTCATAACTTCTAAAATTTACTTTCTTTTGTTCTTCTACTTTTTTTTAATGTACCTAAGTTTTTAAGAGGAAACGTGACTTATAATGGCAAATTTTCGCCAATGTCATATAGATGATTAAAATATTTGTTTATCTATTTATTTATGAGATAGGGTTCCACTGGTTAGCCTGGAACTCACTGTGCAGAATAGGCTGGCTTTGAATCTACAAAGATTCATTTATCTTTATTTCCTCGGTGCTGGTAGTGAAAGTATGCATCAATATAAAATCATTTTAATTTGCATCATTTCATTGACTTAAATTGGAAGATTCCCTTGAGTCTTTTGATATTAGGAGAAAAGTTTCCCTCAATGGTGTAAGTACCACCTGTCCAGATTAGAACCCTTCATGCAGGATCCATTCCTGTAATGGTACTAGAAACAAACACTCCTAAAATTTTAAATGTTAGCAGAATTAACAGGTGTATTTTCCTCAAACCAATTTGCCTTTCTAACCTTAAATCACTATGTGGTCTAAGTAGTTCATGTTCTCTCTCTCTCTCTCTATCTATCTATCTATCTATCTATCTATCTATCTATCTATCTATCTATAGTGACAACCTAATTATTTACATTGGACTTTTGCTCGTCTGTAATATAAAACATACAAACAAGCAAACATAAATAAGCTCACTCTCCTCTTCCCAATCTACAAACTCACACTGGTTCATCATGTCCAGGCTAAAGGCTGCAAAGATACTTTGTAGAAAACAGCAACAACAAAAATTCCTAAAACCCAAGTGGGCAAGTGGCTCAAGACCCTTGGCTAAGGGTGAAGTGGCTACCAAGTAATTGAGATGCTATGCAGGGCAGGGAGACGGCTTCAGACAGGGTCCAATCTCTTGGGGAAGGAAGATGTGAGCCTTCTTCAGAGGGATGCTGCACTAGTCTCCAATCATTGCCTCGACTTGAGTGTGAAATGTCTCACTCTCTTTCCTTCCTGGCTGGCTGTGCTGGGGTAACTAGCTTTGGGAAAAGCTTCCTCTTACTGTGGCTGGTGTGTGGAGACTATGCACATCTATGAAGTCTGAAACTGATGTGTGCATTGCTCTCCTGAGGGGAAGAGCTCAAGATAATAGTGATGCCGCTGTAGAATTGGGTAGGACTTTAATGTCCCACTTTGGTGAGAATTGCCACAGCTTGTACTGCAAACACTGTCTGTGTGCTCTGTTCAGCATACCACATAGTATCATTGCTGTCTTCTCATTGCTTGGCTACCCCTCCAGTCCAAGTAGTTCTGCGTATTTTTACTATTTATGAAAATTAAAGGTGAATATATATGAGGAAATTTCCATTAGTAGTAGACTACCCTGTCTCTTTCAAAAGTGAGTGATAGAAACCTTGATTTTTCGGTACTAAAGTTTTTGGCCATTTCAACACTACTGACTGGAGGTAGGTTGTTTTGTGTTCAGCAACTCATCATGGTCAGAAACATACATCCTTTCTGGTGGAGCTACCCTGCATAATGAACGCTGTGCTTGTATGTCTTTACAAGTCTATGGTACACAGTTGATAAGTAGGTGTGAGCATGTTAGAGTTAAAGGAATTCTACTCACTACAACTAAGAGGCACACTTCTTCCGGTAAGTAACCCAGGAGTCTTCCACCATCTGATGTGACCTTGGTTTGGTCCATAGGTATGTCTTAATTTTGCTTATTACTCAGTTTTAGTTGGGTTTGCAGATCATGCTCATAGATGCAAGCCAAATTCTAACAGTGGTTTAACTTTATTAAAAGACTTCATAAGAAACTTCAAATGCACAGAAAGAAACACTAGCTGCCAGTTCCAAAGTGTATAAAATACTTCTCAGCTTTGCAAAGGTATGACAACTCAGTGTTCGGTGGACACACACGCACTCCTGCGCACATGCAAGTGCACACCACACACACACACACACACACACACACACACACACACGAGTGTTCAAGAATGCCTGGAGTTCTGCATAGAGAAGTCGAGCTCCCTTTAGTTTGTCAAAACAGGCCATCAGAGTGCCATCTGAGTCTGGAGAGAGGTCTGCATGTGAAAGGCATTGATCCTGACTTCAATCTCTTTCCTTGAGGACTAGTCCAGCTTTCCGCTTTCTCTTAAAAGATACACTTTTCATACCTGCCGCAGGCACATTGTTAGAACAAACCTATTGAAAATGAATTCTTTGGAAATAAGCAAAGCCTTGCCAGACATAGTAAAACCTTAGAGATGGGATCTCTATTTCCTAAAGTTTCTTCTTGACATCAGGCAAGTCCCGTGTGGCCTTTAGCTTCCTTATGGGCAAAACGTGGTGGTCCAAGGTGCTGTCACATGGCCTCTAGGAGAAAAGGCCCCTCCCAGTTCTCCGACTGATGTTTTATTACACGGTTCCTGCTCAGACTGCTCCCAGCTACAGACACCCAGGCCCTCTGGCCACTACTGTTTCTATCCTGCATTCCTACCAAGGACTGCACTGCTAACTTGAAAGGAAGATTACTATTCCACTTGCAGTTGTTGCTTAGTAACATTTGTGATTGTGTTTCTGGTGACAGTGTGAGCAGAGATCATTAAAAATTAAACCCCCAAAGCTGCTAAAGCGGGAGGGAGTGGGAGAAGGGAAGGCACCGTGTGCTCACTTGCTTAGAAACCGTTTACTCTCAGGCTTACATGTAAATCTTGAGGAAAACATTGCATGTCTCTGGTTTATATTAAGCTACATACAGCACAGTAACTGACATTGATTTGTGTCCCCTGCAGCTGGAGTGGATCAGTAAGACATTAGGGGAAAAAAAAATTTTAAAAAGGTCTGAAATTACAAGCAGATGGGCCACATGGTGTTCCCCGAGAAAGTAAGTTCTAACCTGTTCTATGTTTGTCTCTGCTTCCTTCCCACAGTTCCACCCGGTGAGAAGAGTGATGACCATCCTTTTCCTTACTATGGTTATTTCATACTTCGGTTGCATGAAGGCTGCGCCCATGAAAGAAGCAAACGTCCACGGACAAGGCAACTTGGCCTACCCAGGTGTGCGGACCCATGGGACTCTGGAGAGCATGAATGGGCCCAGGGCAGGTTCGAGAGGCCTGACGACGACATCACTGGCTGACACTTTTGAGCACGTGATCGAAGAGCTGCTGGATGAGGACCAGAAGGTTCGGCCCAACGAAGAAAACCATAAGGACGCGGACTTGTACACTTCTCGGGTGATGCTCAGCAGTCAAGTGCCTTTGGAGCCTCCTCTGCTCTTTCTGCTGGAGGAGTACAAAAACTACCTGGACGCTGCAAACATGTCTATGAGGGTCCGGCGCCACTCCGACCCCGCCCGCCGTGGGGAGCTGAGCGTGTGTGACAGTATTAGCGAGTGGGTCACGGCGGCAGATAAAAAGACTGCAGTGGACATGTCGGGCGGGACGGTCACAGTCCTGGAGAAAGTCCCGGTATCAAAAGGCCAACTGAAGCAATATTTCTACGAGACCAAGTGTAATCCCATGGGTTACACCAAAGAAGGCTGCAGGGGCATAGACAAAAGGCACTGGAACTCGCAATGCCGAACTACCCAATCGTATGTTCGGGCCCTTACCATGGATAGCAAAAAGAGAATTGGCTGGCGATTCATAAGGATAGACACTTCCTGTGTATGTACACTGACCATTAAAAGGGGAAGATAGTGGATTTATGTTGTATAGATTATATTGAGACAAAAATTATCTATTTGTATATATACATAACAGGGTAAATTATTCAGTTAAGAAAAAAAGTAATTTTATGAACTGCATGTATAAATGAAGTTTATACAGTACAGTGGTTCTACAATCTATTTATTGGACATATCCATGACCAGAAAGGAAACAGTCATTTGCGCACAACTTTAAAAATCTGCATTACATTCCTCGATAATGTTGTGGTTTTTTTGCCGTTGCCAAGAATTGAAAACAAAAAAGTTTAAAAAATAATAATAATAATAAATTGCATGCTGCTTTAATTGTGAATTGATAATAAACTGTCCCTCTTTCAGAAAACAGACAAAAAAACAAAAAAACTACAAAAAAAAGAGCAAAAACAAAAATTTGAACCAAAACATTCCGTTTACATTTTAGACACTAAGTATCTTCGTTCTTGTTAGTACTCTGTTCTACTGCTTTCAACTTCTGATAGCGTTGGAATTAAAACTATGTCAAGGTGCTGTTGTCATCGCTTTACTGGCTTAGGGGATGGGGAACGGGAGGGGTAGATTTCTGTTTGTTTTGTGTTTTATTTTGTTTGTTTGTTTGTTTTGGTTTTTTTTTTTGTTTTTGTTTTTTTTTTAGTTCCACCCGGAGTAGGGATGGAGAAAACTTCTTCACTATCCATTCTGGTTGATAAAGCGTTACATTTGTATGTTGTAAAGATGTTTGCAGAATCCAATCAGATGACTGGAAAATGAATAAAAATTAAGGCAACTGAATAAAATGCTCACACTCCACGGCCCATGATGTACCCCCCTGGCCCCCCAGATCACTCTTCCGGCTTGGGTCAGGGAAAACTGCTTTTATTGGAAAGACCAGCATTTGTTCAGAGCGCATTCTTTCCCTCCCTCCTCCCGTTTTGTTCTCTTCTTTTTGTTTTGTTCTAAGGAAGAAAATTCAGTTGCGCGCTTTGAGATATCACTGCTATAGACAAGTAAGCAACGTGTGTCATTTCATGGCACTCGAGGAAAATAGTGATTTTTTTTTTAATTTTTATTTTTACCTTAAAGAGAAACAAATAAGAATAACCCAAAATATTCTTTTTTTAAGACATAAATATTGAGTAAATTGTAATACAGCCTAACAATATTTGCAGATAAAAGTTATTGTACACGGCCAGATACTTAGACTAAAGCAGGGATTCACACTGCCACTGAGATGCGACTGAATGGCCCTGCGGGGGCCAAGTGGAGTTGACATTCTATTTCCTGGCAGTGCAGGAGGAATTTCTGAGTGGCCATCCTGAGGTCTAGATGGAGGTGGGGAATGGTACTTGAGACATTCCTAAATGAAGGCTCGAAGCACCCTTCAGAGCAGGCTCTGGAATGATGCGTCAAGTTGCTTAGGCCTTCTGCTTTAAGTGCCTACCTAACAGTGCTCAAGAGGTTCTCAGTCAGAGAACCACACTCAAATCCATTTATGGCCTCCATCCCATTCCTAAATAATTGTGTATAAAGTTGGGTTAACCTGGAGCAGCTTTGGATCCAAATAAGGCACAGCAATGATGATATTAATGAAGCATGATGGGAAATGTTTGCTGTGAAGAGACTTAATTTGCTTTGAGCTTGGACTTTGGGGAGCCTAGGTTTTGTTTTTTGAGGCATTTTAGTAAAAGGAAAAACAGACAAACAAAACCAGAAAAAGCATCAAAGCTCTGTCAGAATGAGCAATGTCTGTAAAGGTTAGAAAGACAAGGTATAGGAAGGTGCTTCACTGAGAAAGAGACAAGAACACAGGAGGAAATATTGCTTCAGTGAAGAGCACAGAAAGCTCCTGTCAGCTTGACCCATTCATCACAAGGATCCCTTCTGTACTTTACCCTGCGGGGTTAGGAGAAGTCCAGTTGGAAACCTGAATGAATGGATCCAATGGGAACTAGCCCATTTCCCTAGTGAGGTTTTTTCCAAGAGTGAATGTTTCAGTGGTTATTTGCCTGGGTTCCGAAGTATCAGAAAAGGAGGCAAACAATTGTTTCATCTTAGGAGTGGGAAGGGTGAACAAAAGTGACTGTCCACTGTGACTCAGGGAGTGAAGATACCATCAGCAAATAGTTTCTTTTTGTCCAATTGTTCCTTTAGAATTAGTCTGTCTTTTGGAGTACCACTGAATCTTCTGTTTTTGAAAGACTTCATGTAGCATAGGTTGTTTTGTGCCGTTTGACAACATTAATCTTTGTCCTCTTTTTTTTTTTTTTTTTTAACCTATTAAGGAATGCTTGGGATATCTGCTATATGTTAACTTTTGGCAGCTTCATTCTGAAAGACATTAGTCAAAAAAACAAAAACAAACAAACAAACAAACAAACAAAAAAACAAAAGGGTCCCCACCACAATATTACAGTATTGTAAGGGCCAGGTCAGTGAAATGGCTTCATAGAAGACACTCAGCAATTGTGTGGTCAGTGGCTGGCTCTCTTACTTACCCACTAAGATACATCATAGTTACATGTTGGTGGTTTATGTTGACCTGAGATTTATTTGTTAAAATCTTTTTTTCGTTTCTGTTCGTTCTGTTTCTGGCTCTGTTCTGTTCTGTTTTGTTTTTAAAGTCTTGCTGTGGTCTCTTTTTGGCAGAAATGTTTCATGCATGACAGCAGGCCTGTTGCTTTTTTATAGTGATTCCCATTGAAACTGTAAGTAAATGTCTGTGGCCTTGTTCTCTCTATGGTAAAGATATTATTCACCATGTAAAACAAGAAAAAATATTTATTGTATTTTAGTATATTTATATAATTATGTTATTAAAAAATTGGCATTAAAACTTAACCACATCAGAAGCCTATTGTAAATACAGGTTCTATTTAAGTGTACCAATTAACATATAATATATGTTTTAAATATAGAATTTTTAATGTTTTTAAATATATTTTCAAAGTACATAAAATCTGGGGGTTCTGGGTTTTTTCTCTTCACTGTAAAATATGAAAATGTGTTTTATTATAAATACATGTGTTCCTTGCTTTAAGACCATCTTGACTAGTGGTAGCAGTTGAACAGTCCTCCACACAGGAAGCTTATTTCAAAGAATGGGAGACCAATCCTGCAGTCTGTAAGCTTCAGAGAAGCTCCAGGATTGGGCCTGTCTTCTGTGGTAGAAGACAGGAGTGTCATTTTCTAAGACACTTGAAACTTTTCCCTTTGAAGTGATATACTTTCATCAGATACCAAATCATGCATCCTAGCAACATCAGGATTCATGAACTAGGGCTGGAAGGCTCTATTTGATTATAAAATAACTGTTTTTTTTTTTTAAATCAAAGTAGGTTTACTTAGGGATAATGAGAATAAATTGGCTCAAATTTAGAAAGTCAATGACTGAAAAACCTGCAGAAATTCAATATTTGGAGACAGGTCATGTCCCCTTGGTTTGGAAGTGATACCATTTGCAGCATGTGCTTGTATCCATTGCAGTGATTTAATTTTTGTATGTGGAGCATGCAGATTTTATATCATAGTATCCATGATCTAACAGATTGCTACAATCTCTAAAAAGATTTTCCTCCATGATGGCTGCCAAGCCGCTGGGTAATTTAGTTAAAGTGTTTAAAGTTATCACTAGATCTTAGGGAAATAAATGGAAGGATTTTAAATTAGAGAAAGGGCCATTAAGGAAGAAAGCATCTGTTCTGACTCCTAAGGCTCCCTGTTTGAGCACTGACAGCCCATCCCAGAAAGTGGGGAACTATATCTGTATAATGTATCATTTCTATTTCAAACATACACACATGGTTTCCTCATATATTGTCTTATAAATAAGGATCAGGAAAGTCATAACAAACACTGACTTGTGTTGTGTATATGCAAAAGCAAATCAAATGAGATGAATGACTCTAATCTGCCCAGTGCATTTGCAGAGCTCTCTGACCTCTGAGAACAGCCCCCCCCCCCCCCACTCCCAGACACATAGCCATGACAGCCCAGTCATGAAATTAGAACTTTCAGGCTTACAGGACTTTCATAGTTAACAAAGACTAAAATGTTTTGAGAAGGACTGAATAACAAGAGGTAGGAATTAAATAAGACATCCACATTTGTGAAGTTAAAGGGGTTTGGGAAATAGAATGGCGTTTACATTAACATGAAAGGTCAGATCAAAAGCTACAGTTTACTTAGCCAACACAGAAGGTCACCTTAGCTATAACCAGAGAGAGGTAGAGGGAGGGAGGGAGAGAGAGGGGGGTGGGGGTCAGAGGAACAAGAACAAAATGGAAATAATGCTGCTAAATTACTCAGGTTGGAGTTTAACAAGAGTAATCAGTTTTCATTGGATTAAACCTGTTCAATCATTAAGGAGCTTGGGAATAAGTTGCATGATTTGCTCTGTTGCTCTCATCGCATTAATGAGCCTCTGTGGTCATTCGGTGTGTCTATGAAGTTGCTTTATCATCTATATTGATTTTATCAACAATATCCCAACTGTTAGTGAAAATCTGAAGTAGGTCTTGGAACGAAAGAGTGAAATTGTCTCATATTCATTGAAGTGATTAGCAGGATCTAGAAAACAGGGCAGACACCTTTGAACTGCAGCAAGAGACGTCAGGCCTTCCCTCAGGTCCGCTAGCATTCCTGGCAGTGTCCTTATTAGTTTCTCCTAGTCTATTATCAAGAGTGTTCTACAAGTCAACCAAAATGAAATGTCCATATTTTAGTAAGCTATTGCTAACACAGCTAACTGAGATTTAAAAAAAAAGCCACATACATACATACATACATACATACATACATACATACATACATAGATGGAGTATTTAGCCTGGAAAGAACCATCATAGATATGGTTAACTTTAACATGCTGATCAGAAATATTAGTATTTGAGGGGATGTGGGCCGTTCTTTGAGCTGTGTGCTAACTCTTGCCTTAAAAAGGTCAGTCCTCTGGTTTGCAAGGTTTAAGGGGAGTAACTGTGACTGGCTCTTTTTTAGTTACTTTGACCTTTCTATAGCTGAGCTTCTATGTGAGAGCCAAGGATGGTGACCTGAAAGGGTCACAGTCACTGAAGCACCCGGCATGCCTACACAGTCCAGCTAGTGAGTGCTCTAATTACATCTCTATCAGCAGTCTTTAGAACATCATGTGTTCTTAAAATTTTAGCAAGTATTCTTTCTAGGAAAAAAAGAATGTGCCTTACTTTTTAACATATAATTACAATATCCTATTTAAAAAAATAAATATCACATTAATGACAAATGTACCATGGCATTTTACACATTCTATCATTCATTAACAAAAATCTATTTATGTGGCATGACATAGAACTTCCACAAGCCTTCACCTCAGTTCCTTTTATAACTTGGTAAGCCACTGCCTCAAAAGCTCCGAACCTGGCATTTGCACGGCATCTGCATGCTTGCTAATGGCAGTAGCATTACACTGTGAAAGCTAGCCTTACAATTAATAAATCAACCCCCCCACACACACACACACAGCAACCTTTGCATTTATTCTCTATTTATGTATGGGCTGCTATTTACTTTTAATCATGAAATATGAAGAAAGTAGTTTCCTTCAAGGGGAGAAAATGTTTCCTTTATCCCAAAAACAATCTCACACCAACTGTTATGGTTAATGACAGGATGTGTCTGAAGCATGTAAATAACCAGGGAGTGAGCGGGAACAGCTTGAGGTGTCCTCATTTCAAAAGGACGGAAGGACAGGCTTCTGCAACCATCTACTTCATTGCTGTGGACCCTGTCAAACCATTCCTCAGAAACAGAGCCACTTTGTGTGTATAATGTATACACTAAGGGGAGAGAGTTTTGTTTAGCTTACATGCTCACAATTTATAAAGGTTTATTTTTTATCAAGCACCATAGTATACATTCAATTTATTCAGTAAAGTTGAATACATTCAACCAAGGCCCAACATTTAAGAAATGGTCTCTGAACTGGAATTCGGTGCAGGTCAGAAGGGGAAAATGGCGAAGACATAGAACTAGACATTTTGTTTAAACAGCAGAGCCCTTCCACTAAAACCTGTTAACCGGTGTTCACCTGGTGGTCAGTGTTCCTATTCTCCTACGCTAGTACAGTAAGCGCCAAACTGACCTCCCACCTCCAGCAGCTGCAGCAGCTTCAGAGACTCTTAGAATTGTACACTCTTAGACCCTGTTCTAGACTCAAAGATAGGGAGGCTCTGGGGCTACCCCACAGTATGATCAACAAGCTCTCTGTCGTGAGTATCACTAGAAAGGGACTCCAGCCTTACCCAGTCTTCCATGTGTTTATCTGGGTAACAGGGTGAGCACAGCCCCAGGAGTTGGAACTGTGGTCCCTGATCCTTCCAGGACTCTTTCTCTTTCCAAGACTCCAGCTCCCCGACCTTCAGATGGTCTCGATTTCCACTCCTGGAGAGCAGTGGGTGCTTAAAGGTGGGATAATGCTCAGGGTTGCACTGACAGCTTAAAAGCCTACATAGGAATATATGCCAGAAAAGCTCGCTCCAGTTTATAGTCGACATTTTGTTTTCTTTCCACTCTAAGTCACAGGAGTAATGGAGTCAGGATCCAGAGCATGTAATCGTTCGTAACACATTTGGGATGACTGTAAGAACTGAGAGACAACTCGCAGGAGACTAATAAAGAAAGCTTAGTTTATCAGATAAGGTGGGCTGTGTCCATGACAAGAGCCCTGTGTCTATGAAATACTGTTAATAAGTTAAATGTGCGTGTTGATCTCATTAGCCATTAACAGGATGAGGCGTTCTAGGCTGACACCCAGAATGAGCAAGTGTCCTCCCCAGTCTCTGTGGCTTACCTTTTCCTTGTACGAATTGGCTTGTGGAATTGAGGCCCTACTCCCTTGCCTATGTTATCACTGTCTCTCTCTCTCTCTCTCTCTCTCTCTCTCTCTCTCTCTCTCTGTGCATATTCCTGCATATTCTAGATGTCAAGCTCCATTTGAAGAAGAGAGAAGGCTGTTTAAAATTATTTCCCATTTGACAATATGGAAGACTAAATTATGGCAAATGTGACTTCAAAGCCAAGGAGCCTGGTTAATTCAAGCATAACTAGGCTTGGCAAGACATTTTGAGTCTCTGATCCTCTGTTAAGGTCTTTCCATGCCTAGGAAAGGTCAAGCTGGACTGCCTTTGTGTAAGATTTAGATCCAAGGCACTCTACCGACTCTATTACCCACACTAACAAGAGATTACAAAAGAGATTATCGGAGTACTTTCATGATGGAGAACATCTTGGGATGTTCTACATCCTGCCTCCCTCCGTTCTCAGCACCTCTTTTACTTGGCAAATGCTAACAAGACTGAGTGGCACCTCGGGTTCGTACAAGGGGTGTGGTGGTTAGGCCCCCAAGAGAGTTTTCACTTTAAATGTGGTTTATAATGTTTTTATTTTTAACTAAATATGTAAAAAAAAAATGCCTTGGCAAAGCTGACCAACTACAAGGTGTAAACTTTTTCTGCCTGGTTCTAACCTTACTTTCAAAGCTAGTGAGACAATGCTGCTTCCCTGGTCTTTACTTCTTTCCTACGAGCATGCCCTATTACATGGTGCCTGGCAGAAAGAGCTCCAGCATGTAAGTTAAAGTGCCAGATTTACATCCCATTGTCACGGTTTCAGAAGTCTTTCTAACAAAACGGGCTCTCCACTCACTTCTGGTGGCCATTACATCTTTGCAAAGGATGTGTACGTCTCAGCTGGCCTCCCTGCCACTTCTGAACAGTAAGCAGATTCTTTGCTGTCTTGAGAGCTGGGTGTCTCATATTTAGAAGTGGGGATGCCATTCTGACTAAAGCTTTGGTCAGCCTAAGGGGCCAAGCTCATTGGCATGCCATGGCCTAGAATCCTCATTCTAGCCTCCAAACTTTGAATTATTCCTGGCCTAGAGTCCTTCAGGCCTGAATCTGTCAGAGATCTGTTTCCTTTCTATGCCTATCTTTTCCTCATGCTACTTTATGCCTGGATTCCCTCTTGATGCCTTCCAGGCTCTGTGTCCTGTGGCTCCTTTCTTCTTACCTATCAGAAGGCAGACACTATGGCCATTAAGGTTACAAAGTCTGAAGACTGAGCCATATGTCTGAATTCCAGACCTGCTACTACAGCTCTGCGACCAAAGAAAAGTCACTCACCTGATCTGTGTCTGTTTCCTCGCCTATAAAGAAAATGGGTTAAAAAATGCATACCTCAGGGTTTTGTGCAAATGAAGTAAAGCAATACACATAAAACTCTGGGGGAGGGGGGAGAGCCAGGAGCTCACAGAAAAGCCTCAGAAAACACCACAGACTCTTAGCGGACATTCTGGTAAGTGGCTCCTGCCTAAAGCATAACAGAGGTCCCTCTCTGCTGTTCTGTGGTTCCTGGGAAGGATCCTGGTGTATACGCAGCACTCCAGCCTACTTTGTTTTTTCTAGGAAGTAAACTCCTGTGTACCCACTCCTCATCAGCCAAGCAGTAGCCACTCCACATACATAGGCAAACGGAACAGAAAACTACAATAAGTGTGATTCTCTGAAATTCATACTTCAAATGTTATCCACTGCTCCTAAGTGTCTGCGCCAGACAAATAGTAAGACCTGAGGCAGCAGTAAATGGATGAATTCATGTCTGAAAAAGGAACAAAATCACAGTCACACATCTGCAAGTGGACAAAGAAGAGCCCGCCTCGGTCCCCTGCCTCATCTTAAGTATCCATCCCACCCCGATGGCAAAAAAAATTTAATGAAAAATGTAAGTGGGTAGTATTCCTGACACCTGCATAGAGTAACCCACATTATAAAATCCATGGCGGACTGGTCATACCAATACAAAAAAAACTAAGACAAAGATAATTTCCGCCAAAGTCCCCAGTGCTTGTGAGTAGTGAGGCGGGGCTGGATTTCATGAAACCTTCATCTACAGTTGCTATCCTGTCAAAAGTAAACGAAACTGGGAAAATACAGGGGAGAGAGGTAGGTAGAGGAGAGGAGGAAGGCAAAGAGGGAACAAGAGTGAGAAGGGGAAGGGGGTGAGGAGGAGAGAGGGAGAGAAAGAAGGGGAAGGGAGAGAGTTGAGCTTCCATCAGAAAGAAAGAACACGGGCAATGCTTATTCTTATTAACTCTCAATAAAGCAGCAGCTGGGTCTTTTAAGGGTTAACATGCAAAGAAGCTCCTATCACATGAAGGTCCCTCCTAAAGTGCATGCAATGCTGCTGGCCTTGTGCTGGCCCTCTACTTTGAACCAGCTGTTTTCAATACCTACAAATGAGACAGCTGTCATCCCTTCAGCTTTGAGCTGAAAGGCTTCCTGTGAGTTGCTGGGGTTGGGTAGGTGAGTGTTTTGAAACCACCTCCTAAACTCAGGACTGCTCGGTTCTCCCTAAGTCACTGTTCTTTGAGTGGTACTTAGGACTGGGTGTATGATAGGCAAGTACTCTATCACTTAGCAACACCTCCAGCCTTCCCAGGTTAATACTTTACAGAATTACTTAATACTTATGGTTGGTGGAAAAGAAAAGGACAATAGGTCAAGCCCTAATAATTCTGCAACAGCCTTGAACACCATCACCTACTATCTCTCCCCTCACTTTCTATACATGTCACACTTCTTTGGAACCTTCTCATTGAACTCATATGTAGCTTCAGAATGATTCACATGGTTATGTCCTGTGTAATCACTGCTGATTGACTAAAACTGACCCAAAAGATGAGATCAGTTTGCTTTTCCAGTTTTTGAGAACAGCTTCCCCGGGTGGTAGAGGTTCTGACACCAAACTCAAGGCTCTCAAGACTGTATATTTATTTCCCTGAGGTTGAGCAGACATAAAATATGAAAGGGTAATGCATGTTCTATAGACACTAACCTAAGGGTAACATCCTTGGACTTCAGATAGATGATCCAGTGAAAAGTCAGTGAAGGATGGGTGTCCTAACGGTTACTTGAACACCAACGAGGAGAAGAGTTTGGCAACAGACTCTAATAGTATATCCTTAAGTTGTGTGAGACACCATGCTAACTGCTTTCTATGCTCTGTAACATACGAGCCAGTTGGGCATATAATATTCTTTACATTAAAACTGACAACATAGAAGCTTACAGACATTTTCTGAGTTATCAGTTAATAAATAATGCAGTCAGGTTTGAGCTAACATCACTACTGTATCAAGGCTTCAATGTTAACTAAACCTATGGTTCTCACTGTTGAAATGTGTATGTGAGTCACACAAAGAAGCTTTAAAAGTTCTTAGACTGACCTCAAGAATAGCAAGTTAAATTAGAATCCTCACAGTGGAACCCACGAGACAGTATTTTCCAAAAGTCTTCCCAGTGGTTGGCTCAGGGTAGAAGTGTTAACCTGGGTTCTGCTTCTTCTGAGTCAGCTAAGGACTAAGATCATGGGATTGTAATGATTGAGAATTGGCCAAACAGGACCCCCATTTTAGAGTGAACTAAATGTAAGTAGGTGCACAACAAGAGCAACAAGCCGGCTGTTCTAGAAGCTAAGATCAACCTTTGAGTCGTAATGGGGCACTGGAGAGTCCAGGTTAACCCTGTACTATTTACTGGGTCAAGGTCCATCAGCTCCTGCAGGAGCTCTGAACAGGAACAATATAGGCACAGAGGCTGCAGGAAGCCAGAGTCTGCAGATGAGGGTCCCTGGCCTAGCCGTGTGGAGAATGGAGCTACATGGGTTCCTCAAGGCAGGCCATCAGCTCCTCTCAGACAGCAGCACACCCCAGTGTCATTTCGCTAATGCCTGGCTTACTCTGTTGGCCTTCAAAAGGCTTGAAAAGGTTCAACTGGAGAAACAAAAACAATCTATCATGACTATCTGGAGGATTCTCCCTATTTTCAGAAGTGACCATTAACATACTCTTTGTCTTTGTCTTCTGCTCCTTCAGATATTTTTGTCTGTCATCTGCCCCAACCATAAACTTCCAAGCAGGCAGTAGTGATTGACACCTAGAAGAAAAAATAAAATCTCTGAATCCTATAACCCCTTCCTGGAGGGCTCCTTTTAGCAGCAATGCAGGACATGCCTGGCTTAGCCAGGCTAATCGAATTTGGCAGATGTACTGTGTCAGCAGGCACCAGGGTGCTAATGCCCCAGGTCAGCTGCTTGAGAGGGTAAGTGGGCAAATGCCTGGCTTCTTCCCCATGTTTTCAGAATAGGAATCTGAGTCTCAGTAATCATCTGTGGGACCAGAGGCTATTTTGGGCCATCTCTTATCCAATGGAAAGTTAGGGGCGGTGTCATTTGAAACTGCCAAGGAGCATCTGATTTCACCCTTATCCGGGACATGTCCCCAGAGGAAATGGGAGCAATGTCAAGGAGATCAAAATGCAGGTGTCAGAATTTCCCTTTGTTTGTATTTCTGGGTTCTTTTTCATCTCTTCCTTCCATTTTCAGCGTTTCTTTCCATTACTTTCTCTAAGGTGTTCGCTCCAGCTCACCTGGAGTACAGCAGCCTTCCAGCAGTCTCCTCAACCCCCACCCTGTGTTGCCTATGACTTCTCTCTTGCCTTTTAGGATATGATGTCTCTGAAGGTTCAATGGAAATGAGTGTGAAAATGTTTCATACCAATCACATCATGCTAGTCAGCGCACCCCCTTATACACAATTGTGTTCATTTGGGAAAAGACATGGGGTGCAGTCTTCCCTTGGGGGAATCATGTCCAGTGCTTTTGCAAGGGATAAAAAAGAGTGGGGGGTGTTTTTAAGGCAATTGTGTTTTAAAGCACTGTGTGTGCGTGTATGTGTGCGTGTGTGTACCTTCAAAAAGTACCCAACAAGCATTCATGGTGTCCCTGTCTGCCTAGTGATTGCATGTCAGAAAGAAATGTAGAATGCAGTTCTAATTATGGTCATTTCTCATGGAACTAATGCTGAGAGAGGCTGTGAGTTGGATGCAATTACTGGTATAACCAGGAGATCAATTCAGAGGACATATGCTCTCTAATATATCTTAGTGATAGATGGACAGATTATATAATCTTTCTCCATTTAACACGTGGAATGGCTCATTATTACTGACAGAGTACACATCAGTCATGGTGACATTCGAGACTTTTATGATGTGGCTTCGGGTTATTTGCCCCATCATATGCTCAGACAACTCATTACACACCTTACACTGCCCTCCCATTCCACATCTTCCTTCTCAATATGTGGAAACTCTATTTCACCGATGCCTTTATTTATCTTATGCTTCCTTCCTGGATCATAAAAAGCCCTAGCCAGCCATAACCTAACCATGGAAGCTTCCTCCAAGAGAGATAATTCTCCTTCCCCAACAGCTATCAACTGCCAATAGCTCCTCAGTAAGATATAGGATCTGCAGAGCACCTCACCATCCGTGGAGTGATTTTGGCTGGCTTTATCTTATGCAGGTGAGCACAGCTGCTGTGATTTAATGATGACAGCAGTCACTGTGTATCTAGAAGACAGTACTCCTCCACATGCCCTACACTTTTAGCTCCTCTGTCTGACAATCCTGCCTGTAATGTTGCACCACCATGTACATCTTCCCATAGTGAATCTCAGTCATTGACCATTGTTCATTCTCACCAAATCTATTCATAAGCAATGCACAGCAAGTCTTAGTTACCTAAAGGATGGGGTTACTTTTCAGAATGTTCAGGATTTCATTTTCAAAAGTTTTAGAGTAGCCCGATAAGCCATTGGTTTTGGTCAGAAAAAAAAAAATCACGACGTGTTCTTTTGACTCGTCTGCCATAGTGCTCAGCTTCTCGCTCCGCCTCCATTTTACAATAGAAGATGCTTCCACCTTCCAAACTCAGACATAGCCCAAGGCATCTTATGCATCATTGTGAACTCATCAAAGCAACTTTTTAGTTAATCACGTCTTTCTTCACAAAAGAAATCTTCTCCCTCCACCCTCATTTTAAAAAAATGTTGCTACATGCTACAAAACCTTGAAGACTCCCATGAGGCTTTTAGGATTTCTCCCTTGAAAGAGTAACTACTTACTAGGCAGTAATTATTTTATGCTGGTCAGTGTTCTTCATATGCTTTTCTTGAGTACTAGATATTCCATTTAACTGATTGCCTTCCACAGTCCACCTACCAGCCTGTCAGAAAGCCCTCGACATGTGTGTTTTACATTGAATGCTCACAGGATAATTGAATGAACACTACATTGTGAATGTATCTACCACTAAATGGCTATAAAATACCAGTCCATCTCAGCAATAAGAAAAAAAATCTATTTAGAAGTCTAAGTGAATAATTCTCTTCTCTGATTGTATGCTGGGTATTTGAGTGTTGAAAAGAACATAAAAACATGATGTCTAGGACCTTTTACAAATCAAACAAAGTGGATCTCCCCTCCATCAATATTATTTTGAAAGCTTCCAAGTAGTTTTGCCAGTCAAGCAAGATTGAAAAGTATATAGTTTTTGAAAATTTGGATTGCTATTATTCTCTGAGTCTAATCTATGACAGATGAGAAAGAAAAGGTGATAGGGTGAAGCCCTGTGGATGTCCTTTGGTATTTTTCTAATAATTTTACACATAACCATCACACAATCTGGCCATTGAGGTTTCAGATGTTTCCTCTTTACAGATGTTTTCCTCTGGTGAGAAAAAGATAGTTCCAAAATGCAGTACAAATAGGTGACCTAGGATAGGATTTCAACTCTGTGCACACTGTTTGGGGGCTCCAGCTTCATCAGAATAATGATAGGACTTTTTGAGAATAAAACAATTAGGAACTTGCTGATGCTGAATTGCTCCATCCCGCACATCCCCACCCCTACTACACACCAACCTGAACAGAAGAAAACCAAGCAGTCGGTTTTTTCTTGGTTTGGATACATCCCACTTGGTGTTCTTCCAGGCATTGTGAAGTAGAATTCCTTTCGGTATATGTGACTGTAAAGAGATGGATTCTTGAAATGGAGACTTTGGGGAATGAGGATAAACATGTGCAGGGGGAAAACATGGTCCTAGGAGTCAGTCGACTGGAATTCTTGACCTTGTTCTGACCCTCTCCAACCATGTAAACTGGGCAAGTCACATCATTTCTTTCAGCTTTGGTCTCTGTAGTGCATTTGTGCTGCCATAGCGGAAGACTCAAGACCCAAATTTATAAACTACAGACATGTATTTCAAACAGTGATGGAAGCTGGGAAGTGTAAGATTGAGGCACCAGTAGATTCAACTCTCTGGAGAGGGCTGCTCTCCAGATCTAAGATAACACATGGATGCTGCATCTCCTCGAAGGAAGGGACATTGTATCTTCACGTGACAAAAATACAGAGAATAAAGGAGAATCAAGCTTCCCCTGCCACACCCTTTTATGGCAGCATTAATGCAGTCATTAATTCAGAGCCCCCAAACCCCCAACACTCCCCAACATCCTACCTTCCAAGGCCATTGTAGTGGAGCTCACATCTTAACACATCGATTTTGGGAAGACACATTCATGCCACAGCAAGAAAGCTGCTAAATTTCAACATCTTAAGGTTACCTTTGGCATCTAAATACCTCATGGATCTGAGGTCTTGAAAGAGTACATGGGAGTGATGCTGAGGATGTGTGATCTAGCTCTTAGAAGTTAAGCTCTTCTCCAAAGCATGGATAACTTATGCATTCAGATAAATCTAATCACATGTCCTGCCTTTAACTGGTACTACATTCTTGAGAGCAGTCACATTCCCTCTGAGCTTCAGCATTCTCAACCACGAAGAGAATGTTGTACTAAGTCATCTCTCCTACCTCTTTGAACCCTGACAAATGATTATTAGGAGCCTGGGTGGCTGAATGTGAGCTCTAAACATAAATCAAATTTAAAGTAAGAAGAATTCAAAATTAAAAAAAAAATCAGTTGCCTAGTAAAGACAAGTGATCCAATAATGGAGAGGGAAAGAAAAAAAGAAGAATTTACAAGTAAAGTTCAAATTCTGAACCTGTTTAGCCAATTGAAGAAAAAGAGCTCTAATTATATTTTAGTTTAAATGCATAAAGTGCATCACATTTCATACAAATTGCTTGAACTCTTAAAATAAGCACAGTGCTTGCAAAATCAATCCCCAGTGGTGATTTTAAACAAAAGATCTGTTTGGTTTTATTTTATTCTATTTGTATACTGATGTGACTTTTGCTGAAAAAGAAAACCAAGCAGGTAAATAAAATGATTTTACTAATTCATACTGAAAAATAATCGCAATATCTCAAAGCCTCAGCTCTTAATTTTTACTCTATTCTGTTTGTCATTTGATAATTTTATAAGGCATTCCAGGGACTAGACCTTTGGTATGTACATTCTGTCTGATACTTAAGACCAATCTGATATGTTCAGCTAGGGCTTCAGACTTTAGCAGCCAATGCAGTCCTACATATGCCCCAGGGACCCCAACTACTGAACCAACCCTGTCTGCTTCTCATCTACATGTGGCCTTTCATACTCCTACATAAATAAATCTTTAAAGAGTCAGACCCATTTCTATCTCCTCCCAGGAACATCTTTGACACTCTAATCTAGAAACAGTCTCCCATTTTCTGACCCTCAGTTTACAATGATACCTATGTTATAGGACTAGGGTCTGACCCTATAAGATTACATGCAAAATAGCACTTAAAGGATAATCTTGACTGCAGGTCAGACACTATTGGAATCTGATACTTATTAAATTCCTGACATTCACTACAACTATTAGTAAAGCCCCCAATTGATTCATAAGGAAATTGAACTAGAAAGAGCTTTAAAGTCTTATTCAAGAGCATGGAAATGAAGCTCAGCTGTCAAGAACATGGATAACAGGCAGCTCACAATTGCCTGTGACTCTCACAGAGAATTCGATGATCTCTTTTGGCCACTGCAGACATCTTCAAGCACAAGATGCACAGGTATGCACTCAGGCCTACACACAGGCACAAAAAATAAACTAACACATCTTTCTTTTTTAAACGACACTTGCTAAAAACCTTACAGATAGAAAGTATGCTGACTCCACAGGCACAGTTCTTGGCCACTGTACTACGCTGCCTCAGCTGTATACATGTTAATTATTTTTACAGGTAAATTAATTTCCTCATAGAACTGGGCACACTGGTGTCTGGAAATAATCAGGAAGTAATTATTAAATACAATGACTTGATAACTTCATTTGAAGGAATCCACCTGCCTCAGTGTGCTTTTGCTGCTTTCTAGAGGGTACATTTGTACTGAACTATCAAGCCACTGATGGGTAGGAAGGCTTTTGCTAGTGCCCTTCTGAAGGTTTATTTCTCTAAGTTCCATCCACCCTTAAGGCCAAGATCCACTTCATTGTCTCTTGGAAGAAAATATTTCATTTCAAAAATTGTTCTCTTTCCAAGGAAATGTCAACAGCACTGAAGACATCAAAATATTTCAGAGGGAAAGTTCTCATTAGGAAAAGATTACTGTTTTTCTGTGTGACCTTAGGCAAGCCACCTCATGTCCCTTAGACATCTCCTCATCCGTAACATGACAGGGCTGAACATAATGATCTTCGTGATTCCATGTTGTTATGTGTTTCTTTCTTCTTTGATATCTCGAGATATGCCTTGAGGCCCCACAGGATACAGAAATGCAGTAATATGATCTATAGAGGATATAGTTGCCAAATGTAAAGAACAAAGAAGAAATGAAAGGATATTTGCTGAAACCATTTTTATTTACATTAGTACTCATGAATTTGTATGACGTTAGTAGCAGGGGTGGCGGGGTAGGGGGTTACCTAGAGAGGGATTTTCAAGATGTTTCAAAGGCTTTACCAACCTTGTTAGGAAGTCTCCACAATACTGGAATAAAAGCTGCAACAAAAACACTGAAGACAGACACATAGAAAAGCTAGCTTTATCTATATATCTAGCATTTGGTCAGCATTCATCATCTTTAGCTCTGTAAAGACGCTTAAAAACCACACCCTAAGCTCAGAACTACTGCCACCTGAAAGGAAAGGAAGGTAAGCACTTGCGACTACAAACTAAGAGTAGGAAAATACTGAGCAAACAACGAAGTTTCTAAAACAACCTGAGAGCCAGACACAGGCCAAAAGTTCATTCCAGGACGTTCTGCCATAGTAGTAATCCCTCCCAAATGTGCAAAGCCTCAGAGTTTCTTGAACATTTAACATGCATTAACTTTAATCTTTAACACGTAAGCATTACCTTTCATGCAAATGGGGAGAGTGACAAAGAATTATAAAAGCAGTTGTTTTAATTTTAAGGAATTGGCTTAATACAAATGCAATTTTCAAATCTAAGTTTGCTAACTTCAAACCTGGCTTCTTGTCACTTTTTCCAAACTGTTTCTCCAGGCTCAGTGTAAATCAGAGGTGGGCTTGGATGTTTCAGTTAAAGTTGCGAGGAGTAAGACAAGCAAAAGCTTGGATAAGGTAGGGAAGCCCAAATACATACCCCTAAACTGAAACACTTCAAATAGGATAAGCATTGTCATTTCAAGCTCTAGATAAGGAAATTGGGGTGCAGCGTATAGCCCTTGGTGACTTCACATCTGAAAACAAATTAGAACTATCATCTCTGCATAAGTGTTGCTCCAGCCAGCTGTTGAGCCTGATATCTTCTCTGTGATATAAGATCATAATAGCAGTATGCAGTGGTATGATCTTGCTGTATATAATAGGTCATTCCTTTATGTTTAATCTACTCCTTGGTACAAAGATCATACACAGTAAAGAAACAGCAGCTACCTGCTGCACTCCAATGTCTATCCTGAGTTTTCTTTCTCTGCTCCTCAAAGGTACAAGGGACGATGAGTTGAAGAGAGTTTATGATGTGGTAAAATACATTTTTGTGAAGGTGTCTGGAACACTGGCCTTCTCTGTAGATTTTCTAATGCATCCGTTAGATTTGGTGGATAGGTAGAGATGAACTTTGCCACACCTAAACAGATGCAGTAACAGTAAGATTCTCTTTACTGGGAATTTGAGATTAGAATGAATCCAAGTCCTGCATAATACTGAAACTAGTGAATTTAAACAGAACAATGGGACGGGTGTGTACCACTTTATATAAGGTGGCGAAGAGAAGCAGGCTGCAGGCTGAACGAATGAAGGCATTCTGAAGAAGAAAGTGGAAAGCAGACGTTTTAGACCTCGGTCTGTTCTGAAGACGTGGCTATATCCCCGTCCTTGGATTCTACTTCTGTTTCCTTCTGGTTGCTGGGGCTGGCCCAGGGACTTACCACATCTGTGTCTGCAGAATTGTATAAAAGTGTTCCTCTGCCCATATTTTGCTGGAGTTGAAACCTGGAGGCACGAGGCTTGCTGCTTCCATAAAGAGAACACAGAATCTGAGTAGCAAGCACCCAAAGGAACACTTAAGCCATTCTGCATCTGGGTTGTGTTTGTGTGGTCAACCTATGTCAGATGATCTGGGCTTTGGGGACACACAACTGCACAAAGCACTGTGTCCTAATATTTTGGGAATTCTAACTTGACTCTAAATAGCATTCGCCCCTGAGAGACCCGTCACACTCAGTGCAGACATGATAGGAAAGGATGTGAGCCAGGGAGGAAAGAGCCATCTGGGAGAAAGCCATAGGGGAGGGCCACTGTCACCCAGTTTGTCTGTGGCAACAAAGCATTCATCATCAAAGGAGTGACCAACCTCAAATTCAGCATTGTATCTCTCGGCCATGCCACCCACGGCATTGTCTCTGAATCCTGCAGAGCAAGAGAAGAGGATTCACAAGGGGAAAGTGGTTCTGTCATAAGCACCAAACATGGATTCCACCCTCCATTCTGTGGCACCCAAATGACCTTAATACCTCTTGGCAGTGGTTTCATCTAGAACACTGTAGTCCTGGCAAAAGTTGCCAAGGAGTCTTGGCAGAATGAGGAGGATGCCATATAGAAACCCAGAGGGCAAAATATCTGGGACCCATGGAGCCACCTCTGCTGGCCCTCAGAAATAATTGGGAGAGGGAAAACTTTTAAAAATAATAACAGAAGAGCTGCGAGAGCAATTAAAGGTGAGGAGGAAGTGGGAGCAGTAAAGCACAGGTTAGAAATGGCAATAACTCAGGGGACATAAATATGCACTCAGGCAACCGCAGAGATTGGGACCAGATGACCTGAAAGAATTTAATGAAGCTGAAAATTCAGGCCAGTGATGTGAAGTGCAGATGGCTGCTAAATTGCTGGACTGAGAGTCATCCAACCTCCCTTCATGCAAATGGTAACCTTGGTGATACACAAAGAAGCTTCTCCTATTCTATTTGAATATCACTGCCTACATTCTGATTAGGGATTCAGAGATCAGAGAGGGTTCCAAACACATAGGGCAAAGAAACAAGGCTTCAGATGGATTCTCCTGGTGTCACAAATGGTGACTGATATAATATTAACTTCGAGATATCTGACAGATCCTCAAGTGCCCTAAGGATACAGAAAAATGTGGGTGTAAGCCACTTGCAGATGGCACTGCCAGGTGAGGCCAGAGTATAGAAAAAACATAACTGGATTTTATGGTCCAAAAACTTGGAACCAGAGAGAGCCAACTTCAAATTATGGTGCTACCTTTTATATACCAAGGATGTGTACATTGTAAGTTAACTTCCCTGACTTTCCTCTTTTCTTTCAGTAGAACTAGAATAATAATCATGTAAAAACACAATAGTTAAATGAAGTGTCATCTACATTTTCATTGTAAACTAGGCTAGCTTGTGAGCCTTTGTCCTATTGTTTTTTTTTTCCCCCAGGGGAGCAGGCACTATCCTGGGTGAGTGGTATCACATGGCAGACCTTGGCACATGGGCTACCAACTGCCTCATCAGAAGATGATCTTTAAATTCCATCCCTTTTAGCCTATGGAAATACTGTCCTGGGCTTATCAAATATTAATCTCAAGAGGATCCGGAAATCTGGAGTTTCAAGGGGGTATTATTGAAAATGGTACAACTGATTCAAAAGGTTTTACAAATACTGTGACATCACCAAGGGAGAGTCTGTAGTGGAAAGGGAGGCATGGCTGCAGGCGGTCGGAGCAGAAAGCAGAGAGATCATATCTCAGTGGTGTATAGTAAACCCAGACAGTGAACTGGAAGTGGGGCAAGCTTGTAAGCAGTTCAGGCCTGTCCCCAGTGATGGGCTTCCTGCCTGGTGCTGCACTACATAACATTCAGTAACGTACCCAAACAGCAGCAGAAACGTGGGACAGGGAGCCAAGTGTTCAAATCTGTGCACTTATCTAGAACATTTTTCATTCACACCACCACAAACACTTATAAAACAAACCCCAAACAAGCTACATTCACTCCACGGAGGCAGGTCTATTTTGAGGGAGGAAGAGATCACAAGAATCTAGCCATAACCCATCCTTGGAAACTGGCTCAAACCTTTGATCACCCAATGGTTCTCAACCTGTGGGTCAAGATCCCTTTGAAGGTTGAAGAACCTTTTCACAGGGGTTATATATCAGATATCCTGTGTATCAGATACTTACATTACAGTTCATAGCAGTAGCAAAATTACAGTTTTGAAGTAGCTACAAAAATAATTTTATGGTTGGGAGGTCACCACAACATAAGAAACTGTATTAAAGGGTCATAGCAGTAGGAAAATTGAGAGCCACTGATGTCTTTACACAAAACTCAGTAATGAGGGTGAGGATAGTTTCTGCAGCTCCTTTTTAAAGGAGCTCCAATGTGTTGTGTTTATAAAAAGATAAAGAGAGAGGATATGTTTATGGAGGAGTGGTGAGGTATAAGGAAGGGAGGATGCCTCCAGTGGACCCATGTTGGAGCATTCTTTCCCCCTAAGGGACCAGCCATATAGTATAGAATAGAGTTTATTTAGGGTATGGGGAGGGGGTTAAGAGGGTAGTAGAGGCAGAAAGGGAGAGGGGAAGGGAGGAAGGGAAAGAGAGAGGGGGGAGGAGGACAGGGAAAGGGAGAGGGAGATAGAACACATGGAGAGAGGGGGAGGGAAAAGGAATGGGAAGAGAACAGGGGCAAGAAAGGCAAAAGCCAGAGAGGAGCAAAAGAGCAAGAGAACAAGTGAGGAGTGGGCAAGCAGGCGCTTTTATAGTGTCAGGCTACCTGGCTATTGCCAGGTGACTATGGGGGTGGAGCCTTGACAGAATTAACACACTGTACATTGGATTAATGGCTCCCATGCTCTACCCACAGTTCCCAGGGGTCCCATGGGACAACATCTTTCTACTTGTGCATTCTCAAACTAGAACTCAGATTTTATACGGTTAAAGTTCCTTCTACCCTACATTTGCATGAGATCTTATATCCCAACAAGTGTTTGTTCTAACCTTCTGGTTCACTTCTTCAGGGTCTGTTACTTTCATGAAAACTGGATAATCGACTTATCTCTCATGCAAAGCTGAGGGGTTTTATTTACAATGCCTGTCAAGAGGTTGATTCATTTTTGACATCATCTCTGAGGCTGTTGAAAAGAGAAAAAAAAATTATCTTGGGAATCAGGTAAGGAGAAAATGTCACCAGAAACAGCTACATACAAATGCAGATGGAGGTCCCTTGGGAGACACTGGTGTCAGAGGAAGTGAACACATTGCAGTAAGGTAAAAGCCTCTGTGGAGTAAGAAGCTATCAAACTCACAAAGATCATGATGAGAGTTAAATGAGTCCCAGCTCAGTAAAGAGTAATCACTCCTCTAAGAGTTTTATCTGCAATAATCAGACAATTGGATAAAAAAGTCATCTATGGTCAGCTTCCTATAAAGAGAAGGACAAAGTTCATAAATGTTAAATACTTACTGTAGCCCATGAGTGGTTTCTTATATATTTCTCAAACTATGGAGGCATAGAAAAGCTATTCGATGTAATGATGTAAAATGAGAACCATATTTACTCTGTACAGTGACTATACGAAATAAAACCAAGTGTGCGAAAGTCCCTAGAACTATACCTGACACCTTATCAGCATAATGATTCTCACAATAGCTCTGAGATGTTATTTATATGGCATGATGCAAACTTTCGTGTAGAAAAGTTATACACTGTGTGACTTTTCCTGGAGAGGCCTGTCTACTTATTCCCAAGTAAAGTACTAATGACAGGTCAAAAGAAAATTATTCCACCCAAGTCTAGTTTGGTGATACAATTATTTTAATTGGGGTTACATACAAGAGCATAGGCAATTTACAGGCAGCTCTCCCACCAAAGTCTGCTCTCCCCCCCCCCCAGTAGCTGTTAATCACATAAGTAACCTCAGGGAAGAAAAAGTCCTGCTGTGCCTACTAAGTTCTCAAGCTTCCACAAAAGAATGTTGATGGGCCCAATCTTGTGAGGGTCTCACATGATGATTATGATTGTTTCTGATCTCAACGTGGCAACTTCTATATCATCCCCAGAGGAGAATTCCACAGCATGTGGCTTGTGTAAATTGCTCAAATTCTTCCAGTTAGCAAACTGAAGATTCAAATTTGTTTTTTTTTTCAATGACTAAAAAAATCTTTTTATTTTTTTCTGGTTTAATAATAGTAGCAAGCTAATGTAATAAAATTTTCTAACTATCTTTAACCAAAATGAAAAAGGCAATATACTGGTTAAACCCTGCTTTAGGCCTTGATTTGTGATCAGTACCTTTGCCTCTACCACTGAAACAGCTAAATGTCACATCCAGGGCTGGACTTGGCTTTTCTCAGTGTCCCCTTGTCTTGTATCTTGATTTTGATATGTCCATCCCTGGTCAATTCACACCACACTGCTGTCATTTAGCATTAGGTAAAGCACACATGACTAAGCCTCTGACATAGGTTCTTACATTCCCCATCCTTCTTACTTCATGTCTGAACTGCCCCTTGGGTTTTTTTTTTTTTTTTTTTTTTTTTTTTTTTTTTTGCCTTGAATCTAGAAATGCTGCTCGACTGGCACAATGGGGTTCTTTTTTACCCTTTGTATTTGGGACCCCCACCAGTCGGCCTGCTTTTGTTTGATATTATTCCAATGAGATTGGCCAATGAGACTAAGCAGGGTGCGCTCCTGGCTCCGGAAGCAGATTCTCTTGTAGACTGAGGACACATGTTCTTGGGACTATGTGGAAAGGAAGGAAAAATAGAACTATAGCATGAGCAAGTCATCTCAAGAATGTTTTTTCCTTGAAGAAGAACTGAGACCTATTTCCAAGTTATCCTGTACTCTGATATCTAAACCACACATTGTCAATTTTAATAGCAGAATTCACTACTTCTTAGTAGCTTCCTTTCAAAAACACAGGTAGACAAGATGAAACATAAAGAGTGTTATTACAGCTTCAACTTTATTTCATAAACATCACAGAATGGCTCGTGTACAAACTTCAAAGGGGACAAAGTGATTATCCAATAAAGGATATTTAGGGACTAAAAAAACATGGCTAAGTTGGTGAAAAGCTTTATTTGCAAGCTTGAGGACATGAGTTTGGTACCAAAATACCATGTACAAAGAATCCAGACACAGTGGCACACACTTCTTACCAGTACTGGGGAAGCAAGGGTAGGTGGATCCCTGGCTTTCATTGGCCGTTCAGCCTAGCCACTGATGAGTTACAGGCAATAAAACACTATATCTAGCGATAATGGAACCTTACGGACATGGGAAGCTGTTCTCTGTCTACTACATATATGTGTAACCCACAGGCACAAACAGCTTCATATACACATGCACATCATATTCACAAAAGCATGTTTATTTGGTAATATTCTACATATACTAAACTACATAATTCTATTCAGCAGCTGTTGATTGCAGTTTTATTTTGGGGCAGGGGGGTACATGTTGCACATTTCTGGAAGGTCCCCTGTATTGACTCCTGGGAACCTTCCTTGTCCAGGGTCTCTGGGACTTCTTAGAAAATCTTTCCATCCCTGACCCCTGGAAGCAGCATATCAGACAAAATATCAGATAAAAACAGTTGGTGGAACTGTTTGGAAAGGATTAAGAAATGTGACTTTCTTGGAAAAGGCATGTATCTTGCCACATGTTTTAAGGTTGGAAAAGACGGTCTGGTACCATGCCTTCTTTCAGCCATTATAAGAATCAAGAAAAATGCTGTGTTTTCTTTTAAAAGTTGCCTTGGTCATGGCATTTTATTACAGCAGTAGAAAAGCAACTGAGGTATATTATATGTGTCTCTTTTAAAATGCAGAAACTAGGGCATAGAAAGCTTAAGCAATATGCCCAAAGTCAATCAGATAGCAAGTAACAGGATGAACACATATCTCAGAAGCTATGGCTTACAAATTTGTTGCAGTAAATATTAAAAAATAAGATGGTTTATCTCTTTAACGACCCCGATGTCTCACTCCTCAGGCCCAGTTTTAGTTCGGAGCCATATGCACCTCTGTTGCCCGGTCCAAGCTGCCACCCAGATCTTACTCCCTTCCCTTGACGGTTTTCTACCACTTGTTTTCCGCCTCTGTTCCTGGGTGTTTCTCTACCCAAAAATCCATACAAACACAACTCTACAGCCCGATAGCTTCTCATACAGATTTATGTATTTAACTCTCAATCCACGAACCCTCTAAATAACAAGATTACATAAAACAAACAAAGATGCAAACTGCCCTTGAATATGAGATATTACAACCATAAAATTCTTAATGTTCATAGCTATTTAACGCCAACCAATCCCACCTGGGTCTAGCTGGTCTTTTCGGACATCCATGTCGTGACCTTCCTTATGGTCCTCTGACCTTCCCAGACCTCTCCTCTCTCCACCTCCCTCACCCCGCCCAGTCACTGGCTTTCCTTTATTTTACTATTAAAATGGAAAGGTTCAGATGAAGTCACCTCCTGTGTATGTGACTAGGCAGTCCTTCTTGGGGAAATGGAATTAACATTAAAATACAAACAGCTTCAGGACAAACCACACAAATTAATCAAAAAAATCAAAGGAGAAAGGACAAGCAAGATAAATAAAGGTGAGGAAGAGTAAGCCAAGTCAGATGTGAAAGTTACCCAACAGCCACCACTGGAGTTGTGTCATGTCTGGAGACCCCTTCTCAACCTATTGACCTAATGTTTCTCTTTAAGAAGTAGAGATAGCTTTGCCTGTGCATGGTAGCCTAGATATGCTGGCAATTAGCACATTAGAGCACTTGGGTGTGTTGGTGGGAGTTGGAGCATAAACACTTCATCTCCTTTCCTCTTCAGGTTGAGGCATGTGTTTCCTAGCATTGCCCTTGGTGATTAAGCTCGTTGACAGCTGGCTTGGTAATGCATCTTATATAGGCCATCACCTTGCACGGTATCACTTCCTTGTTCCATTCTGGCCTTGTACTTTCTCTATTAAAACCTCTTAAATTTGAATGTTTGTTACACAGTCTGATCCTTACAATGATAAGTAGGATGCTGAAAAGACATAACAGGGTCAATGTAGCCTTGAATTTGCCTTGTACCCATCTACAGACACTATTTACCAGCCTGGCACATGGCCCATTTATGGACTCAAAGAACATGTGTAAGTTTAAGTGTGGTTATATAGAAGCCATTAAATAGGCAAACAAGAATTTAGGGACACTAGATAATCCTTAGTAAAACTTTCCCTTCCTTTTTTTTTTCTTCAATGCAGTTAATTCCAAGTTCTAGTTGTTTAATTTAAAAGGGTAAAGTATTATTTTCTCCAAAATACTCTCCTGAATCTTAATTCTAGCAGACTTTAAAGCCCCTGAATGTGTTCAGTCCTTCAAACTTTTCCCCACATGACCACTCTATGACCTTCTACTAATGGTGTTTGAGAGATAAGGACCAGTTTTTAAAAAAAATGTTATTTCACTGTGCATAACTACTGACTTCAGCCACCAACTGCAAGTGATTTTGCTTGACTCAGACTTGATGCAACCTTAAGATCTAATTTATATCAAAATAATAGATAACCAAGTAGCTCTACCCTAGAAGCATTCCTCAGCTAATGCTTCTTCACCTTAAAAGCCTTCTCCAGTAGGGTGCTCCCTGCTAGGTTGAGGTGGAAGTGGAGGTCTCTACTTTCCAGCACACATGCTTTCTGTTGCCTCCTCTTCCAAAGAACATAAACACAGTTTGTTATTGGACTGCTCTATCTATCAGCAAATTATGTTATTGAGGAGACCAAAATCTGAACAAAGACTCTGACCTCCCAGGTCAGCTTTCCTTACATTTCTGCAGAAAGTTCCTAGAAGAGAATTTGTCTTTCCATCTCTATTGTACAATGATCTATTTGAGACCTAGCAATGAAAATGACCATTGTAATGTCCCATAGATGATAGCTCCTGATGCTTCAATACCAACAAACATACTCACTGAGGCATATTGCAGAGAAGACTAGAGTAATTTCTGCATCAGCTCCATGATCTTTATTAAATATGTACAAATTGGAACCTTGAGAAACTCATCTCTGAAATCCATTTTTCCTGAAAAACCAACATGTGCTAAACAACTCAAGGCCACCAAGATTAAGAAATAGAAAACTCTTTTGCAGTTTAATGCTGAGAACACTATTGAATGCTTAAAATTTTGTTGTTGCTTAAAGTCTACTCTCAAGGTGGAGGCTAAAGGGAGGTAGACAAGTTTAGGCTATGTGAGAACTGCTTTAAAAGTAGAATCTATCACCTATGTTGGCCTTCTTCCTATGCTGTGCTTAGTAGTTACCTGGGAACATTTAGGTAGACTTAGCTTGCCATAAAAGGGATTGGTTGCCCACCCCCCTCTCTCTCTGACCTCTTTCTCTCTGCTTCCCGTTTCTCTTATCTCTCCACATGTTCCTGGCCTCTTCCCTTCACTTCCCTTCCCTCCCCTCCCCTCTCCTCCTGTCTTCCTCTTCCCTGCCCATTCTTTTCCTTCCCCTCCTCTGTTCTTCTCAGTCCTCTCTCTTTTTCTGTTTCTATTTCCTTCTCAACTCTCCTTCCCAATCCCTCAAATAAACTCTATTCTCTACTCTACCTGGCTCATACCTGTTGTGGGGTGTGCCTCAGCAGGAACCCACTGAGACAACCCCTTGCACCACACCATCCTGTGCTCTACAAAACATGTCCTTGGTTTTATAAAAACATGTCAACCTATTCTCCAGTACTTAACCACATCCTTCCCCCTAACCAGGCATTGGGTAAGGGAATAACCTCAGTCTCTGAGACTTCATATTTTAAATTTACATAATCCCTACAGATCTTATTGTTACTGTAGTGCTTTAGAATTACAAATTTGACTCCTGGTCTCAAAATTTTATTAAAATGTATTTTATATTAACCATTCTTTGAAATTATTTTTTTATTCTTTTGCCTATTTCTTTTATTCTCCCATATATGAAGTATTAAAATATTGTCTTTATTGGCTGCTCTAACTGCATTTTTCTCTAGTCAACTATTGCTAGAATACAGATCTATTTTCCTAAAAAAAAATACAATTCTTTTTTCTCACCTCTAGTACTGATTATTTAAAAATCATCATCTGTTGGTGCCAGGTATGGTGGCACATACTTATAATCCTCTCTCTGTAGGTAGAGAAAGAAAGATCAGGAGTTTGAAGCCAGGTTGTGTTACACAATGAGCTAACAAGTAAAAACAACAAACAAATAGAGTGATAAAATCACTATGGCTGGAGAGTGTATCTCAGTAGTAGAGCACTTCTTTTAAATGCACAAGGCCCTGTGTTTGAGCTCCAACAGTGTATTACACAGATATTAACCGTTTTTACAATTTATTTCACTTCTAGGAGGCAATGATAGAAAAATACACAAGAACATCCACATGTATATGTGCACAATGCAACATTGTTTGTGAGGGCAAAACAACAGAAACAAACCATCAAGGGAGCATCATGCAACGGCACTCAAGAGAATAGAAATAATATAGAGTGCCGTCCATGACATGCTGAACTAAGTGGAAGAAAGAAAACAAATTGCAAATATATTTGAATAGTATGATTCTCTTTGCCTAAATAAGTAGCTTGTGCATAGATAGATGTTTGGCACTGTAAACACAAGAAAAGTTTAGAAAGATACTTGTGAACTTGACAACAGCATGTATTGATATAATTTTAGAATATTAACTTGCATTTATACTCTGCATTTTTCCTGTTTTCTATTGTAGGCAGATGATCAGGCCCCTCACCACAATGCAAATGCTTATCGTGGGCCCAGAAGCCAAAGTTGTCTATAAAACACTCTGACTACAGTCTTGAATTTTATAAAATCTATCCCCCCTGGAGGGACTTGTACACAGCATCCTGGAGATGCTTCTAAGAGGAGGCTGTGTGTGACATGAAGCTTCTGTTTATAAGCACTCTTCACCCAGAGATGACTTCAAGTAAGCTGGTCTCAGTAGCTTCACCAGTGACTTTCCTAGCAGTGAGTCAGAAATGGAAGAAACTATGTCATGTCACCTGAAGACATGGACATTTTAGCAGTAAATGCTATATAGACAAATTCAATGGCTAAGGAAATAGGTCTTAGGCACCATGCTAACAAAAGCCTCAGGCTCTTTCCCATACCTGAGGATGATAATATGACTGACAGTCCATTCCTAATCACCTTACAGAGTGAAGAGAATAGCTATGGGATCAGGGTTGAACTTAAATTTATATAAAAGTCATGCATCTGAGTTTTTGGAATAAGATTTATACTCAGATCATTGGCAGGATGCAGTATATTACCCTGTGTGGTGTAATAGTTACTTTTCTGTTCTGTGGCAAAAAACATCATAACTAAGACAACTTATAAAAGGAAGGTTTATTTGGGCTCATAGTTAGTCCAAAGAAATGAGAATAGGTCATTATTGGGGAGGTGTGGCTGACAGCTATTCAACTAGAGCAGGAATTAGAGAGATCAAATCTCAACCACAAGAAGGAATTAGAGAGAACAAACTAAAAGTAGTACAAGATTATTGGAGTGATATCTTTGTGCACTATGTAAAGATTGTCTTTTTATCATTCAAATGCTGCTTTCTAAATGGGCTAGGAGTAGAGTATAGGTTGGACTTTGGTGTTGTTGTTTTTATGGTGCACCGCTTGTCCCAATGTTTTGTAAGCAATCTTCTACATCATCTTCTGAGTGTCAGCAATAGGTGGAGCTTCCAATTTAGATGGGGTGGAACAGGGTATCCTCAGGAGACCAAAGAGAGAGGGAGCAGGAGGAGAAGGACTACAAGGAAGTAAGAGAAGAGGTGGATATTAGGCAAAAGGTCCAGGAGGATTCTTGAAGAGCAGCTCATCTTAGCAGTAAGTCCTGAAGAAAGGGCAGGGGCAAGCAAGCTCTTAGCCTCCAGCACCACAGAAGACCACAATTGGAGCAATTTACACCATCAAGGACAAATGGAAGGCATCTGAGAGAGAAAACCAAGGCCTCAGATTTGCTACAAGTAATGAAATTGAAGGTTTGGAGAAGTAAATAGAAATCCCTACACAGTGGAGTTTTTAAAGAGGTAAAGTGATGTATACCTTTGGGGTAGTGATTTTGCTTTGTGGGTTTTTGCCACCTCTGTTAGTGCTTATCAGATTGCACCAGTTTTAGCATTTATTTATCCTACTCTCTCAGCCTGATGATGACCTCTCTAGGATGTCCTGTAAATAAACATGCCATTTCTAACCCTGAAACATGAAGTTGTTTTTTTTTTTTTTTTTTTTTTTTTTTTAAATATTCCTAGAAAGAGCCAAGTGCCTGGTAGCTTGTTTGACAGAATCAGTTACCTATGTGCTGTTTCAGAAAAGGACACTTCTCACTCTTTTTTTTTTTTTTTTGTGATCTCACATTGCCTTCCTACCCAATCATTCTTCAAGGTCTCTTAAATTAGAATTTTTCAAAAGACTTATTTTATTCTCTCTCTCTCTCTCTCTCTCTCTCTCTCTCTCTCTCTCTCTCTCTCTCCCTCCCCCCCCCCCTCTCTCTCTCTCTCTCTCTCTCTCTGTGTGTGTGTGTATTTGGACACGTGCCTGCATTAGTTTATAAAAACCACATGGATGCATATGCCTGCAGATGTTAGAGGGCAAGAGAACCACTGAAAAGGGAGTCCCAAGTGGCTATGATGCTCCTGATGTGGGTTCTTGGAGCTAAACCTAGGTCCTCTGAAAGAGTAATAGGTGCTCTTGACAACTAAACAATTTCTTCATTGTATTTCTTTGGAAAACATTATACCTAGCAAGAAAAATTATGTTCCCAGAGATTAAAGGAATAACCTAGAATATGGTCGTGTCTAGAAAAAGCTACAGATAATCTGAGGTGTTTCTGTTTTCAGAGGAAAATGGAAAAGATGTCTCTACTGTATAAAAAAATTACATCTCCCACATAGGGGAGGAAAAAAATGGACTTCTGTGCATTGGTTCTGAAGTCCCTCCAATTCACAGAACCTTGTACCTATTGCTCTCCAATACAGATATTAGCATAAGACCCATATTCCACTCCAAAATACAAGAACTGGCTCCAAAAGAAGAAGAAGGAGAAGGAGGAGGAGGAGGAGGAGGAGGAGGAGGAGGAGGAGGAGGAGGAGGAGGAGGAGGAGAAGAAGAAGAAGAAGAAGAAGAAGAAGAAGAAGAAGAAGAAGAAGAAGAAGAAGAAGAAGAAGAAGAAGAAGCTGCTCTTGGTCCTTAGACAAGCTGCTGCTTCATGATCCAAACTATTGTCCTTCTACTAGGCTTACCCTACTTACCTCTCTACTATGTATACCCTATCACAATCTAGCCAGTTACCTGCTCTGAATCCAGATGTTACATACACTTGTCTAATTTGATGTTCTTCAGAGAGGTAAAAATAAATGCATATAGTTCTCTCTATATATTTGTGTTTGAGTGGGTATTTAAAATAGGAAGGGAGGGAGGAAGAAAAGAAAGATGGGCATTGATGATTAGCCTATGTATCTATAGGAGCTATTGAATCCAAATCTGTAGGACAAACTGGCAGGCTAAAAATTTGAATAACAGTTGATACTGTAGTCATTGTTTTAATCTAAAATCTATAGGACATACAGTCTGCTGGGGTATAACTTAGATAAGATTTCATACAAGCATGATGTTCTGAATATTTTTTTTTCAACTGACACAAGCTAGGGTCATTGGAGATAAGAGAATATCACTTGAGAAAATGCATCCCATCAAACTAACCTGTGGGCAAGCCTCTGGTGTGCACTCTGGATTAACAATATGTGTGAGATGCCCAACCTTCTGTGAATGGTAGTGGACCTGGCAAGGTGGTCCTGAGTTGTAAAGGAAAGCAGACTGAAAATTCAGGAGAAGCAAGCCAGTCAGTAGCATTCCTCTGTGGTCTCTGTTTGAGTTCCTGACTCCAGATTCATGCCTTAAGTTCCTGCTTTGGCTTCCTTAAATGATGAACTGTGACTAAAAGCCAACTAAACCTTTCAAAGTTGACCAAGTTACTTTTGATCATGATATGTTATTACAGTAATAAAAACTTAACTAAGACAGATGGTAGGGATGGGAAGAAAATAGGAGATGTCAATGTTGTGGTGAGTAACAAGAGCACATAATGAATATGTATGAAACTGTGAAAGACAAAATTTATTTTTACTATGTATAATAGTATAATGAATGAATAAATAAGAGTTCTTACTAGGAAAGTAGCCTTAGAATTACTCTGCTAATCACCATATCAACTATTATAAAGCATCAGTGGGGGTTAATTGTTAAAAGTTCTGACTGAAAATAAAAGTCTGACTGACCAGACCAGGCTCGGTTTCATCAGGACTAGCAACAGGTTTCTGGGAACCCAGAAGAGCCATAGGAGAGCTATCACTCCTGAGACCAGGGATGAGTCTACACTCCCTCCCTACTGACTATCCTGGGAGAGGTCACCTGAACACTCAGGGCACAGGTAGCAGTGCTGCCTGGGAACAGACATTTTAGACCCAAAGACAGAGCTGGCCCAGTTGCATCAGGACTGGGCACTGTCATCAGAACTCACAGCCTACCTAGAGAGCTGAACACCCAGGAACAATCTCCCTCTGGAGACTAGTGATCCACAGACCCACAAGAGAGAAAAGCTCCAGTCAGAGACAACAAGATCACCTAGCACCACTGATAACAAGATGACAACAGGCAAGCACAAGAATCTAAAAAAAAAGAAACCAAGACAACTTTGAACATCAGAACCCAGTTCTCCCAACACAGCAAATAGTGGATATCCCAACTCACCAGAGAAACAAGATTCAGACTTAAAATCATACTTCATGATGATGATGGGATTCCTCGAGAAGCACACAAACAACATACTTAAAGAAGTACAGGAAAGTCGGGAGAACACAAGCAAACAAGTTGAAGCCCTTAAAGAAGAATCACAAAAGACACAAAAGTCACATAAAGAGCTACAGAAAAGCACAACCAAACAGGTGAAGGAATTGAAAACAGAAATAGAAATAATGACAAAATCACAGAAGGCAAGAACCCTGAAGTTGGAAAACTTAGGAAAGTCTTTGGGAGTCATGGATGCAAACATCACCAACAGAATACAAGAGATGGAAGAGAGGATCTCAGGGACAGAAGATACCATAAAAATCATTGACACAACAGTCAGAGAAAATACAAAAAAGCAAAAGTTTTTTAACCCAAAATATCCAGGAAATCCAAGATATAATGAGAAGACCAAACCTAAGGATAATAGGTGTGGAAGAGAGTGAAGACTCCCACCTAAAAGGCCAAGTAAATATCTTCAACAAAATCTTAGAGGGAAACTTCCTTAACTTGAAAAAAGAGATGACCACGAACACACAAGAAGCCTAAAGAACCCCAAATAAGATTGACCAGAAAAGAAAAAAAAAAAAAGCTTCCCATCACATGATAGGCAAAAGAACAAATGTTCAAAACAAAGAAAGAATACTAAAAGCATTAAGGAAAAAGGGACATGTAACATATAAAGGCAGACCAATCAGAATTACACCAGACTTTTCAACAGAGACTATGAAAGCTAAAAGATCTTGGAGTGACATCAGACAGACCCTAAGAGAACACAAATTCTAGCCCAGGTTACTATATCCAGCAAAACTCTCAATAACCATAAATGGAAAAACCAAGATATTCCAGGACATAAACAGATTTACACAGTATCTGTCCACAAATCCAGTCCTACAAAGGACTCCAAAGCAAAAAGGGAAACTTCACCCTAGGAAACACAAAAATTAATCTTCTTGCAACAAACCCCAAAGGAGAAAAGCACACAAACATAATTCTACTTCTAATAAAAAAAAATATCAGGAAACAACAGTGAATATTCCTTAATATCTCTTAACCTCAATGGACTCAATTGCCCAATAAAAAGACATAGATTATGAGACTGGATACAGATCCAGCATTTTACTGCATACAGGAAATTCATCTCAGCAACAAAAAACAGGCATTAGCTCAGAGTAAAAGTTTGGGGAAAAACATTCCAAGCAAATGGTCCCAAGAAACAAGCTGAAGTAGCCATACTAATATTGAATAAAATAGATTTTCAATCAAAAGTAATCAAAATACAAGGAAGGACACTTTTTACTCATCACTGGAAAAATCTATCAAGATGAATTCTCAATCCTGAACATCTTTGCTCCAAATACAAGGGCACCCACATTCATAAAAGAAACTCTATTAAAGTTCAAAGCATATATTGTACTACACACAATAATAGTGGGAGACTTCAACACCTCACTCTTATCAAAGGACAGTTCATGGAAGTGGAAACTGAACAGAGACACATTGAAACTAACAAAAGAAATGAAGCAAATGGATCTAACAGACATATATAGAATATTTCATCCTAAAACAAAAGAATATACCACGTTCTCATCACCTCACAGCACCTTCTCCACACTGAAAATATACTGGGTCACAAAACAGACCTCACCAGATACAAGAACATTAAAATGATCTCATGTGTCGTATTAGGTCACCATGGGCTAAGGCTGGTCTTCAATAGCAACAAAAACAACAAAAAGCCCACATACACATGTAAGCTGAACAATGCTCTACTCAATGATTGCTTGGTCAAGGAAGAATAAAGAAAGGAATCAAAGACTTTTTAAATTTAATGAAAATGAAGGCACAACATACCCAAACTTATGGGATGCAATGAAAACAGTACTAAGAGAAAAATTCAAGTCCAAAATAAAACTGGAGCGAGCATTCACTAGCAGCTTGACAGCACACCTGAAACCTCTAGAACAAAAAGAAGCAGATACACCCAAGAAAAGTAGACAGTATGAAATAATTGAACTCAGAGCTGAAATCAACCAAATATAAACAAAAAAGAAAACCTATACAAAGAATCAACAAAATCAAGAGATGGTTCTTGGAGAAAATCAACAAGATTGATAAACCCTTAGCCAGACTAGCTAGAGGGCTCAGAAAGAGTATCCAAATTAACAACATCAGAAATGAAAAGGGAGACATAACAACAAAAACTGAGGGAATTTAAGAAATAATCAGATCATACTACAAAAGCCTATACTCAACAAAAGTGAAAAATCTAGAGGAAATGGACAATTTTCTAGACAAATACCAGATACCAAAGTTAAATCGGGATCAGATAAATCAACTAAATAACCCATAACCCCTAACAAAATAGAAGAAATCATCAAAAGCCTCCCAACTTAAAAAAAAAAAAAAAACAACCCAGGATCTGATGGGTTTAGTGCAGAATTCTATCAGACCTTCATAGAAGACATAATACCAATACCCTCCAAACTATTCCACAAAATAGAAAGAGACGGAATATTACCTAACTTATTCTTCCAACCCACAATTAAGTTCATTCCTAAATCACACAAAGACCCTACAAAGAGAAAGAACTTTAGACCAATTTCCCTCATGAACATTGACGCAAAAATAGTCAATAAAGTTCTTGCAAATCGAATCCAAGAACAAATCAAAATGATCATCCACCATGATCAAGTAGGCTTCATTCCAGGGATGCAAGAGTGGTTTAATGTACAAAAATCTGTCAATGCAATTCACTATATAAACAAACTCAAAGAAAAAACAAACCACATGATCATATCTTTATATGCTAAGAAAGTATTTAATAAAATTCAACACCCCTTCATGTTAAAGGTCTTCAAAAAATCAATAATTTAAGGCTCATACTTAAACATAGTAAACACAATGTACAGCAAACCAGTAGCCAAGAAAAAACTAAATGGTGAAAAACTTGAAGCTATCCCACTAAAATCAAAGACCAGACAAGGCTGCCCACTCTTTCGATACCTTGTCAATATAGTACTATAAGTACTAGCCAGAGCAATTAGAGGGCTAAAAGATGTCAAAAAGATAAAAATTGGAAAGAAAGAAGTCAAAATATCTCTATTTGAAGAGGATATAATAGTATAAGTAAGTGACCCCAAAATTAACACCAAAGAACTTTTACAGCTAATAAACAACTTCAACAAAGTATCTAAATATAAAATTAACTCAAACAAATAAGTATCCTTCCTTTATTTAAAGGATAAACAGGCTGAGAAAGAAATTATAGAATCTACACCCTTTACAATACTCACAAAGAATATAAAATACCTTGGTGTTACCCTAAACAAGAAAGTGAAGTATCTGTATGACAAGAACTTCAAGACTCTGAAAAAGGAAATTGAAGATGATCTCAGAAGATGGAATAATCTCCCATGCTCATGGATTGGATGGATCAACATTATAAAAATGGCCATCTTGCCTAAAGCAATCTACGGATTCAGTGCAATCCCCGGCAAAATTCCAGCTCAATTCTTCATAGACTTAGAAAGAACAATTTGCAAATTCATTTGGAATAGCAAAAAATCTATGATAGCGATAATGATTCTTAACAATAAAAGAACTTTCTGGGGAATCACCATCCCTGACCTCAAGCTATGTTACAGCTCAATCGTAATAAAAACTGCATGGTATTGATACAGAGATAGGCAGGTAGATCAATGGAACAGAATTGAAGACCCAGAAAAAAACCACACACCTCTGGTCACTTGATCTTTGACAAAGGAGCTAAAAACATTCAATGGGAAAAGGTCAGCCTCTTCAACAAATGGTGCTGGTTCAACAGGCAGTCAGCATGCAGAAGAATGAAAATTGATCCTTTCTTATCTCTTTGTACAAAGCTCAAGTGCAAATAGATCAAAGACCTCTATATTAAACAGGGTACACTGAAACTAATAGAAGAAAAAGTGGCAAAATCTTAGAACACCTGGGCACAGGGGAAATTTTCCTGAGCAGAACACCAATGGTTTATGCTCTAAGATCAAGAAACAACATGAAATTGAAAAGCTTCTGTAAGGCCAAGGACAATGCCAAAATGATAAAATGGCAGCCAACAAAATGTGAAAATATCTTTACCAATCCTACATCTGATAGGGAGCTATTATCTAATATATATATGAAGAAATCAAGAAGCTAGACTCTAAAGAATCAAATGGTCCTATTTAAAAATTGTGTACAGACCTAAATAAAGAATTCTCAACTGAGGAGTTTTGAATGGCTGAAAAGCACCTTAAAAATGCTCAACATCCCTAGTCATCAGAAAAATGCAGATCAAAACAACCCTGAGATTCCACCTCATACCAGTCACAATGACTAAGATGAAAAACTCATGTGTCAGCAGATGCTGGCAAGGATGTGGAGAAAGAGGAACACTCCTTCATTGTTGGTGGGGTTATAAACTGGTGTAACCCCTATGGAAATCAGTCTGGCAGTTCCTCAGAAAACTGGACATAGTACAACTGAAGACCCAGCTATACCACTCGAGGGCATATACCCAAAAGAAGCGCCAACATCTAACAAGGACACATGCTCCACCATATTCATAGCAGCCTTATTTATAATAGCCAGTATCTGGAAAGAACCCAGTTGTTCTTCAACTGAGGAATGAATACAGAAAATACGGTATATTTACACAATAGAGTACTACTCAGCTACTAAAAACAATGACTTCCTGAAATTCCTCAGCAAATGGGTGGAATTTGAAACTATCATCCTGAGTGAGGTAACCTAGTCACAAAAGAACACTCATGGTATGTGCTTATAAGCAGATACTAGCCCAAAAAGCTCAGAATACCCAGAAATCAAATCACAGAACTCATAAAGCTCAAAGAGAAGAAGGCCAGAATGTAGATGCCTCAGTCCTTCTTAGAAGGAGAACAAAATGCTCATTGGAGGAAATAAAGGGACATATACAGGAGCAGGGATTGAAGTAAAGATCTTCCAGAGACTATCTGACTGGGAATCCACACCATATGCAGCCACTAAACCCAAGCACAGTTGCTGATGCCAAGCAGTGCTTACTGGCAAGAACTGATCTGGATGCCTCCTCAGAGGCTCTGCCAGACCCTTACTGATACAGAGGAGAAATCCTGCAGCTACTATCAGACTGAACATGAGGACCCCAATGAAAGAGCTAGAGAAAGAACTGAAGGTGCTGAAAGAGTCTGCAACCCCATGGGAAGAACAAAATTGTCAACTATCCAAACCCACCACAGCTCCCAGGGACTAAAACAACAACCAATGAGTTCACACAGAGAGACCCCATTGACCCAGGCGCATATGTGGCAGAGGATAGCATTTTCTGGTCTGAATGGGAGAAAAGGCCTTTAGTCTAGGGAAGGCTTGTTTTCTCACTGTAAGGGAATGAAAAGGTGCTAAGCTGGGGGAGGTGGTTGGGAGAGGGAGCACCTTCCTGGAGGCAATGGGACAGGGAGGGAGGATGGGATTGGGGTACTGGATAACATCTGAAATGTAAATGAAGAAAATATTCAATAAAAAATTTAAAAGAAAAAAAGTTCTGACTGAAGACAACTTTGTAATTCTAGATTTAAGTCATTATAATCATGATAAATAATCAAAAGTTCTTTAGACCACCATTTTCCCTCTGAATCCTACCTCATAAAACAGGTAAACAGGTATAGAAAAAAGTACACACACACACACACACACACACACACACACACACACACGTGCACTTGCACATGTGCACACATACTCCACACAGACCTATAAGTTTATCTTTGCCTAAATTAGAAGTATATGATCAATTATTTTGAAGTCAGGATTACTCTTTGCATATTACAAATTTCCTGTAGCCAGGTTCTGTGGATCTGAATGCAGAAATATGAGAAGAAGAAACCAAATCAGTTACTAACTTTTTCATAGCTTCTCTTCTGCTAATCTCTGTGGTTAACCATACCAGATAACAACACATCGGAACTGGTCTTTTCTGCAGTTGACCGTAACAGCATATACGGTCCCACATATGGAGAGTCTATCTGGTACCAGGGGTGATTATATGACTCTTGGCTGTTCTTGTTCTTTTCCTGAAACTTGTCATCTCAAGGAAGGACAGTATACATAATACTCCAATACTTAATATAAAACACATACAAGAAGTAATTCATCTGCCTGTATCATGTTCCTAGAAGTATATTTATAATTTTAAGCTGTTCCAACAATTACACATTTTGCCAAATTCTAGTCATTGAGAGAGTGGTTTAGACATCTGTTGACTACAGATGTTAAGCAGTGTGAGATATTCTTTCTGAGATGCCAAAATGTAATTAAAATCATAATATTTTTCCTAGTAACTCACCATGCTACATCTGTGAAAATTCGGAAAGATAAAACTCAATGAACAATGGATAATAATGGCTCTCTAACTTAATTAGCCATGCCTCATGGTAGTTAACGTTTAACAAAACAATATTAACTTGGTGTCAATTTTTCCCAACCCTTAGGAGAGACTTTTATTCTTCTTTCACAAGCTGGGCCATGGTCAAATTAAAATGCGAAAAAATACTGTGTTGTGTGTTGCTTTGTTTTGTTCTCAGATGAAGAGAATCTAATGGTTGTCTTAATGTAACTGAGCCATCAAGGCACCGAATGCCAATATTTAAAATACTAAACACATCTTTTGGATGCCAACATGGAGGTGCCCAGTTTTATACTTGGGTTCATGATTGTGGGAAAGGTGTGGGGCACAGCTTCGACATGCCTCAGCCTGATCTCAATGAGCACTGCTCCAAAGAGTGAAAGAACAAAGGTCTGCAACACAAGCACAGGAGATTTTGGTCACACGTTTGAAATTGCCTTGTTTTGATTGCTGGGTGGGGAGTAGGAGTAATAGTGTAATTTCCAAAAGAGAGAAAGAGCTGCCTCCTGACCTTAAAATAGCTCTCTCTTCTGGATGAAACTCAACTGAAAAGATTTTTCTTTAGAAGTTAGAAATCACTATGTCATTCCTACATAGAACAATACAAATTTCTGTAGTCAGTGATTCTTTTGACTCGTAGTCTTTTGCAATAATAAACCAACTATTCTGCTTCTTCAACATATGCTTCACGATAGATTGGCCCTGCATATTAAAATAGTTTAATCATATCAATTTGTTGACTACACAAGTCTAAAATCTCAATAAAAATGAAAGATTTGTTTTATGTACGTGTGCTCACATGTATGTATTCTGTGTAGGTGCTCATAGTGCCTGGAACAGGACATTGGATCCCTGAAACTGTGGTCACAGACAGTTGGGAAGCACATGAAATAGGTAGTAGCAAGTTCCCTGACCAGATGAACTATATCTCTTGCTCCTTAATTAAACTTTTTAAAAATCAAACTGATGAATTTATTACTTTTTAACATGGATCACTGATTAAATTGATCATGTGCCAAGCCTTAAACTAGCTGACAGAGATGTAAAAGTCAAAAGTCCAGTATTCTGGTAGTTTAATGGGGGATATAGGCATTTTCCTAGATAATCCCAATACAAGCTGGCAGGCAGTATTGTATACAAAACCACAACCAAGCTTTCCTAGCAGTGTTTTGATGTGGGTGTTCCTCAAAGATGTAATAAAGAAATGTTAGATTATAGATAAGTCTCCTTTAAGTTCTAATATTGGTCAATATCTGTGCCAAAAGCCTGAGTTGAGGGTGACTGTTGAGAAAGTAGACTAGAAATAGCAAAACAAAAGACACATCCCAGGCATCAAAGAGTTTACACGTTAACTGAGAAAAATAGATGAAAGTGTCAGAGATCAAGACAACCACACATTATTTAAGGTATAAACCTCAAATTGTGTGGCTTACACTGAGATCTATGTTGGAAAGAGGAAAAAACTGGTGTAAAGTGGAGCATTCTGAAAAGTTCTCCTTTAGCAGACAGGAAGATAAGAGACAGTAAAGGTGGGTCTGCCTTTCTTTTGTAAAAGCAAAGGACCTAAGTCCTCAAAGCAGCAGAAATGGCACAGATATCTAGAGATGGTAGTAGTAACTAACTTGGTATGTGAGAGCACTAGGCTATGCGGTAGAAGAACAATGGTTTAAAGTTATATTTTGTGCAAAGTATTCTCTCCACCTATTATTGAGAGCTGTGTACTGACCTACAAAGCATGGATATAGAAATTAGTAAATTCCTGCTACCCTGGCTAGTTATCATCATAGGCTACTACCATTGGGAAGAGACTGTCTCAGTTGAGAAAATGCTTCTATCACATTGACCTGTATAGAAGCCTGTGGGGGCATTTTCTTGATTGATCATTATGATTAATGTGGAGGCACCTCGCCTATGGTGAGCCACACCATGCCTGGGCAGTTGGTCTTAGGGTATATAAGAAAGTAGACTTTTATAAGAGCAAGATGGTGAATAACTTAGTAGGCATCATTCCTCTATAGCCCCTGCTACAGTTTCTGCCTCCAGGTTCCTACTTTGACTTCCTTTGATGATGGACTATTAACTGTGAGCTGAAGCATGCTCCGCCTCCCTGGTTGATTTTAGTTATGGTGCTTCATGACAGTAAAAATAAATATGACATATACACATCTTGGAACTTATCATTTATTCCTGAATTGAAACTTATCACAGAGAAGATTCTGACTATCAATGTGTCTATACTTCGTGCATATTCATCCTTCAGCGCTGTCTTCCAATGTGTCATGTACATGTACATGATTTAATCAGCCAAAGTAACTAATAAATAACAAATAAAGATATCAATATGATTAACATGAGTGCAGAGCCCTTTGCAAGCCTCATTCGTAACCATAGTTAGTATTTAGTGTTTGAATATACTTTGCACTGATTTTGCTATTAACAAAGATTATATAATACAATATTCATGGAAGGCATTTGAAGCCATTACAGCTATTTCCATCGTCTCTATGTGAAAACCAAGGCTTTCCAGGGTTAGGTGTGCCCCTCAGACTCTCCCTTAAAAGTCTGAAGAGAGGTTTGGAGGATGGTATAGCCAGAATTATATGGAGCACACGGCACTATTTATGAAGTATGCTTGCTGAAAAGAGGTCAGTAGGTCGTGGAGCTTAGTATGGCTACAACAAACTTGTTAAAAGTAAGTCCTATGAAAGATTACCATGACGAAAAAAAGGAAACTAAAAGAATAAAACATAATCAAATCTAGCCAAATCTTTAGCTTGAACCTAATGAAAAGAATGGAGTAAAAGATGAAAAGAAGTGACTCTACAAGGAAATGAAAATTTAGAACTGAGACAAGCATCTTGATTTATTCAACATGTCAAATGTCTCTACGTCTAAATATAATACAAATAGGTCTGGGTTGGTTATTTCAATGTCCAAGCTTTGCTTAATTTCTAATTTAAACAATTTTAATTAATAGAGAAACCAATGAAGTACAATAAAATTATTTTTATCAATGTATATTAACTGTATAAACTAGATGATTAAATTTTTTTATTTAGAATTTTGATTCTATCTCCACCTCCAAAGATAACAACCTCTTTTATCCTGTCCGCCATCTTCTATTCCTAAATAGTAAAGTAATTCTAATTCATAGTGGTCATTGCAGGATACCAAAGAAATAGCCTAAACTTTCTTGGGTAAGATTAGGGCACAATAGATGTTTAGATTTTCAGAATATTGATTTGTATTTTGGAGCTACGCATTAACAAGTTGTATAACAGGCAACCATAGCCCTTACTTAAAGACATTTTGCAGCAATAACCACAATACTAAACGGTAAAGGACGACAAGTGCTTGCTAATTTTTGAATCTGTGTGATGGATATATAGAGGTTTGCTGCCTTAATCTTAATGGGAGCGTTTTCCCGTGTGCCTGATTTATTTTTAATTAAAGAAAGTCTTTAACCATCATGTGCATCTTCAATTAAAACCATGATGATTCTACCTAGACCTAAGAAAAAAAACTTCATGGTCATATTATTAATTATGAATATCTTTTGTCTAATTGGGAAAATGTAAAGCCCTTCAGGAGAGAAAAATAAAAAGAAATAATGACTATGAGAGCAGAGACTCCAGAGCTCCTCCAGCTGCGGGGCATAGCCCCAGTGCCCTAGGAGGGTCCCCACTGCAGCTTCTCTTGCTCTGGTTTAGATGTCAGTGAAAGGACCCCACGCTGTGCACTGAGACCCTCTTCTACTCAGGATTCCTTTCTAATGTGACTTTAATTTTCTGCAACCCATTCTGAGCTAGGGATTAACTGGGTATGCGTAGGTCTGCTTCTGTGGGAGCTACTACCTCCGGGCTAGCTCAGGGCCATCCTGAGGGGCTGGTGCACAGGCAGCATCTGCTGATTTTCGATGCAAGTGAAACCTCTGTGAGGTTTCTGCCATTGACAACATGTACAGGCATTTTCATCCTTTCTCTCACATCTCAGCCTCCAATGTGACTCCGTCCATGTGGCAGTTCCACTCTACCCAAGTCCATTTCTACATGGCACTCGGGACAATGGCGGGGATGGTGACTCTGTGCCCTGAAATTATTTAGAACTCAGGCCCAAACCTTCTCTGTTTTTAGGCCTGGTGGTATATGAGGAATGAGTAAGCCCCCCCCCACCAGCTTTTTTGGTTGATGGACCAAATATCATGTATGTAGCTTTGCCGCCCACCCCCCCCCCCACCCCAGGCCAAGCTATGTAAAACTTGAGAGGGTGTGTGAATGACCAGAATATTTTTAAGAGAGCGATTCATTTTAAATTCTTTTAAAGCAATGAACGGTGCTGAAAATAGATCGTCCCATACCACGAGACCAGGTATTTGTGCATAGTTAGCGTGCACTAAGGTCCAAAGCTGGAGCGTGGAAAATAGCAACAGCCTGAAAGGAGAATGCTTTTGTGCTCCTAAACACACAATTCGTGTGGGCTGCAGACAGAAAACCTCTCTTTGTCAAAAGCGCATACAACTTATTTTCATTCCACACTGGCCTTGAAGATTATCTTTCACATCAGCTGTGATTCAAATTCACCTCTACAAAAGTTTAAATGTGAGAGAAGAATCTTGCAGTGTGGTTCCATTTGCTCTGGATTCTGAGTAGCTTATAAATGTGACGTTCTTAGTTATGGGTAGCTTTGCATGGGGCTGAATATTGGCCATGAGTGACCACACCTTAACATGAACATAATGAAATCCAGGCTTTAAAAGAGAGCGGCTTTCAGCTCCTTAGACCCCTCCTTCCAAAGCAGCCCCCACACGGGAATTTCTAGGAAGGTAATCTGTAGGAAGCCCCAGCAGCCAAACAGACACTGCTAATGCCAATATCTTTGTACATGATCTCACCATTTCTTACCATATCTAAAAACAATATCAATAAGGATTCTTTCAGGAATTGACTTATTAGCCCAAATACAAAATTACTGATCCTTCCCCCACAGAGAACAGAGACTGAAAGTTCTTACATAACGTATCTGCATCTCAATTCCAGAAGCTGGTGATTGAGCTCCAAGAAATGAACTGGCACCAACTTCCATGAATGAAATGACTATGAATCACTTCATTCTTGAAAACTAAACAAAGCTGTGATTTAACAGGTGATGAGTTAGATGGATATGCAGTATTTCCATAAACACTCAGCTCTGATGGCTTCTCATATTATTAGGATGAATCAGAGTCCTTTAAACATTCCTGCATCTTAAGAGAGAGAGAGAGGGAACCTGGCATATCTGTTTAAACATGTTTAATGAATTGTGTTTTGTTTTTAATTGTTAGGATAGCACATTAAAAACAGTGTCTGCCTTTGGATAGTTCTGTTGCCTAAATGAGAAGGAGAACCAAAATTGACTGTCGTTTTTGACTCTTGTTTTCATTTTAGGTCTGTTTCAGTTTTACTTATGTATATGTGTGTGCCAGAGTCTGTGTCTGAGCGTGTGTATGTAAGTGCGGCTGTGTACAGTATCAAATCCTCCTGGAATAGGAGTTACAGGCACCCATGAGTCATCCAACATCAGTTCTGGGTCCTCTGCAAGATCAATACATGAGCCATCTCTCCACTCTTTGCACGCTTCATATATATGTGTGTGTGTGTGCATGTGTAAATGTATATAACATATATGTATATGATGTAAAGCATGTAAATATGTTCTACTGTCTGCCACTTTGGGTGTATACATCTGTGCTTTCATAAACAATAGGTACTACCCATGTGGCACTATGTAAATATACACTAAATTAACATTGCAGGTTCCCATTTGCCTCAGTGAATTCCTGACACTGGGCAACCCATGGGACTAGTGTGCTGTACCACATCAAACAGCTTAGAGTCTGGACATTTTCATTGTTCCAGGAGAAGAGGTCGGTGAGGTCCTATTGTCTTCTTTCCTTTTTTTTCAATTAGAACACTGTTCTTATTATGCCTCTTGTTGTGGTGTTTGGAATATGGTTGGCCCATGGTAAGTGGCACTAATAGAAAGTGTGGCCTTATTAGAGAAGGTGTAGTCGTGTTAAAGTGTGTCACTGTGGAGGCAGGGTTTTGAGGTTTCGTACATATATATATATATGCTCAAATCTGGCCAGTGTAATCCAGAGCATCCTCCTGCCTGACTGCAGGAGTTAATCTCCTTTTAGTTGCCTTCACATCAAGATGTAGAACTCTCAGTTCTTCCAGTACTTGTCAGCCTGCACACTGCCATGTTTTTCACCATTATGACAATGGACTAAACCTTTGAAACTATAAGCCAGCCCCAACTTTCTATAAAAGGAAGAGGAGCCTGAGTGTCATAACCTTATCACAAAAGAGAGCCGAGGCAATAGGCTATAGAGAAGCCTGTCCAGTCCTCCTATGACTGAGGTCTTCTGATTCAGTGGCTGCCCTACAGCCATGTGACCAGAGACATCCTCTCCTGTTATTAACATTTGCTGGCAATTCTATACTTGATTTTAGCCAAAAGGCTGAAAAGCCATGAGGAGTTTATTCTTTCAGTTATTTTTGCTTATATACTGTATACTTGCAAGAATGGGCTGCTAAGGTGAGGAGACTGTCAGATAAAGGTGCTTGCTACAAAGCTCAATGATATGAGTTCAATCCTTGGAACCCACATGGTGGCAACAAAAAACTGATGATCAGAAGTTGTCCTCTGATCTTTGCATGTGCGGTATGCTTGTGCACACGTATGTGTACACTCACATATAATTAAATGTAAAAATAAAAAATGAATGAAGATTGGAATCCTACTGATAATCTGTATTACAGCTTGAGTCTCACACATCACGATATGTAATATTCACATTTTCTTGTCAATAAGCAAGGATTTCCATGATCTTCCTATTAAAGGGTTCTTTCTTTTTAAGAGAATATCTTTAGGTGAGAGATGGTTTAAAGACAAAACACATGTTCACGTTTTGGCTCTGATACTTACCATTCAAATAATTTGCCATTTATTTGTTTTAAGGATCTCTTTTTTTGCATTTGTATGAATGTTTGCCTACATATGTGTATGTGCACCACAATTACACTGTGCTAAAAGGAAAAGATAGAAAATATCTCCTAGAATGGGAGTTACAGATGGTTGTGAATCACCAGGTGGGTGCTAGGAACTGAACACAGGTTCTCGTTAACAGCAGCAAGTCTTAACTGCTGTCTATGTCCCTAGATCCTACTTTACACTTTAAATGTTGTTTGTTAAGACAACACAAGGAAAGACTGATTATTGTACAGTTTTCCCCACTAGTAATATATTATACAATCCAGGAGGCAAGAATGAAGAGCTATGAGAATACTTGCTAGAATTAGATATAAAATAGAATGTCACTCTCCGTACATAAGAAATATCAATTAAAAACTCTTCAGAACTCATGCTATTCCTTCAGCTGAAAATTATAATACTAGTCTGATATTTGATACACTTGATAGCACAATTGGTGCAAAATCAGAGCAATGAGATTCCTAAGGAACTGAGATTTTTGAGCCCTTTATTTTGCTTCTCCCCATCTTCCAAAAATTAAGATGAACAGAAACAGAAGAGTGGAGTTTATGTGTTTATGAAGAAGTGATTTTTTTCCTCTGTGTCCTTAGGCAAAATGCCTTCAATTGACAAAGGCTCCATCTGTATTCCAAGCAAAGCTGCACATTCTTTTTTTAAATATGTGTTTTTAAAATACCACTTGGCACCTACCCTACAAAGCTTAAAAATTAGCTTTTGGGGGAAAAAAATCACCCAAAATGTTGCTTCTTGTGTAGAGGCAAGGAAATTGGATTCATGTAAATGATCCTTAAGAAATGTCTTTATGTCTGTATGCCAACAATTGCATTTATAAAAATACACATTGATTCGCTTTTAAAAATTCTAGTCTTGTTATATTTTTATCCTTTATTGGAAAGGAATCTGAATGGTGCAAGTGCTTCCTCCACCAAGATGATAGTGAATGAGAGTTCCTGTGTGCACAGAGGGCTGACTGGAGAATTCCTAGTAATTCTTTCCATTTGGTTCTCATCTCTGAAGGCATCTTTTTTATGTGTGTTTCCTCCTTTGGTTACCATTTTTTTTTAAACTCTGGTTAGCATACAAAGCAATAGAGTTCAAGTAAAAATTTCACCCATGTGAATCAGCCCTCCCCTATACATAAAATGTCCTCCTAGACATACATCTATCTCTCTTGCCTTTCTGTTGGTTACCTTCCTTCCTCCATTCTGCTTTTAGGAAATACATACATTCCATTACTGTCTCTTGTTCCTCACATCCTTTTCTCTTTAAACTTCTTTTTCCTTTCTCATGTTGCCCTTTCTACTTACATACTTCCACATCATTCAAGACACATGCACAGAGAGAGAGACACACACATGTGTACACACACACACACACACACACACACACACACACACACACACACACTCAGATCTAAGTTTGGCATATGCAAAGCCACAAAATACTTCTCTTTTTTTTAGTCTAATTTACTTTACTTAACCCAATGAGTTTCAGTTCCATCCATTTTTCCTGCAAACATCTAACTTTCTTTTTCTTTAGAGCTGTATATACATTGTATATGCATACCACTTTTATACTTTGATCTATTGATGGGCTTTTAAGCAGGTGGCTATTGTACACAGTACAGCAATAAACAGAGATATGCAACGATCTATTATAGGCTATCAGAATCTTTTAGGTATAATCTTGTGATTAGTATATATGGATCATATAGTAGTTATATTTTTATGTTTTTGAGGAGTCTCCACATGATTGCCATAGTTATTGGACCAATCTACATCCCCACATAAGAACATAAAGATTCCTCTTCCTTTGCAACCTTTACCACATTTGGTTTTGGTTGGTTGGTTGGGTTTTTGTTTGTTTTGTATTGTTTGGGGGTGGAAGTTGTTTGATTTTGCTTGCCATTCAGGCTGATTTTTTTATCCATGCATTGACTGGATGATGTGGTTTTCTTGTACTTGATTTTTGAAGATTTTTATGGATTCTACATATTAACCCAGGTACATAACTGGCAAATATTTTCTCCCATTCTACATGCCGTATTTGCTTTACTGATTCTTTCCTTTCTTGTGAGAAGCCATTTATTTTCATGTAATTCCAATTTTCAAAATTGAAATAATATACAATATGATAATGGAGTTTTTCCAGAATGTTCTTTCCTGCACCTGTATCTTAAATGTATTTTGACTGTTTTAATCTAGCAGTTTTGGTATTTTAGGCCATTGGTGCCATTTGAATTGATTTTGTGCAGAGTGAAAGACATGGATCTAGTTCATCATATGATGACAATCCGTTTTGTTAAGTCTTTTTTATTTTTTGCAGTGTCTTTTTTTGACACTGTTATGGTTAACCTTGTTAGTCCACTTGGTAGATGCTAGAATAACCATGGAAATAAAGCTCTGGGCATGTATGTGAAAAAGTTCCCAGTTCACTGCAGCAGGAATACCCACCCTAAACATGGGCAGCATCAGTCTATGGGCTGGAGTCTTTGGCTAAGCAAAAGGAAGGAAGTGAGCTTGCATCAACAGTGGATGCAATGTGCCCAGTTGCCATGACATTCCAGCAGTTATGGATGAACCCTAGAACTCTGAGCTAACATAAGCCTGCCATCCCTGAAGTCGTTATTGTCAGGGACGTTGTCACAGCAACAGGTCCAATGGTGAATACAGAAGATCAAACACCTAAGAGGTCCATTATCGCCACTTTAATCTGGCTGCTTGTTGTGCTTCTGTTTGCACTGTGTGTATCTTCTTGGGTTCCCCCCCCCCCAAATCTTTTTTATTGGAAATTCTCTGCATTTACATTTCAGATATTATCCCTTTCCCACAATCCCATTTCCCCCTGCCCTCCCATTGCCGCCATGAAGATTCTCCCTCTCCCAACCACCCTCTCCCACCTCAGCAGCTTAGTGTTCCCCTACACTGGGAAAATGAGCCTTCGCTGGACCAAAGGCCTCTCCTCCCATTGAGGTCTGACAATGCTATTCTCTGCTGCATATGCACGTGGGGCCATGGGTCACTACATACGAATTGATTGGTTGGTGTTTAATCCCTGAGAGCTGTGGTGGGTTTGCATAGTTGATATCTTCTTAGTTTGATTCTGGTAGATCATAAGTGTCTATGATCTTACTAATTTATTCTAGTTTTTCTAGGCTTTATTGGAATGTAAGATTTTAAAGTATTCCCTAATTCCTTTCTCATCTCCAATTTCATTAAATTGGGTCTTATTTCTTTTTTCTTTATATTATTTAGGTGTTCCCCAATCTGGTTTCTCTTTTCCTAGAGCCCTGTTTTACTTGCTTAATTCTCTATCCTATTCCTTTAGTTCCATTTCGTTCGTTTCTGTCCTGCTCTACATTCTTGTTGCCCACAGCTTTTGGATTTGGCTCTTTCTTTAGAACTTGAGGAACATGATTAGGAAATTTATTTAAGATCTACTTGTTTTTTCTGATCCCTAAGATTTCCTCTTAGGAATGCCTCAAGTTGTACCTCAGATATTCTAGTAAGTTGTATTCTTGTTTTTATTTCATTATTGAAACTTTTAGTTTCTTTTTTTATTTCCTCAACTTCTTCATTCAAGAATATTGTTCAAGTATCTGTATAGTTTCTATAATGTATCTTACTATTTCATTTTTAAAAAATCATCCCCCTATGGTCACACAAGAAGCTATTCAGTTTTTTTTAATATGGGTTAAGACTGTCTCTGCACATAGGTTGTGTTTTCTTTTAGAAGAGTTTCCATGGGCAGCTGAGAAGAATTCTTGCTACAATTATTGGATATCATATTCTTTAGTACTCTGTTAAGCTCCCTTGATCTCTTGTATAGTTTCGCTCTGTGTTTCATTTGTATGTTTTTATTTTAATGTCCTCTCAGAAGACAAAAGCGGGGTATTGAAATAACACAAAATTTCTGTATTAAAGACTATAGATGCTATATTATCAATGTTCATTTTATTCAATTGGGATCACAGCATTCAGCACATAAATGTTTACCGACATTTTGCTTGAAAATTATTTTTTCAACTGTTAGAATTTCTGGGCCAGCTGCTTGCAAGATTCCACTCAAATCATACTTCAACTTTCATGTCTTGATTCTCAATATCTGGGCACCTTTATCGGTGACATATACTTCTTGGAGAAAATAGTTATGTCTTGTTCTTTATCCCAGCAAACTAGTCTGCATTTTTGCATTGGTTAGCTGAGGCTATTCACAGATGCTATTTTTGAGAGAGGTTAGATAAATCCTGCAATGTTTGACATATTATTGTGGTTGGTTGGATTCTTATATGCTTTTTCCTCTCAGTGTGTTGACATTCTGTTTTGTTTACTGTTGTCGTTAATATATTTTCTCTGCTGTAATACAATACTCTGACATAAGCAACTTATGATAAAAGTGGATTTCTTTTGTTTCTCAGTAGATCGTATGAAGAAGACAAGATGGCGATGAATCACAGCACGAAGAGTATAGGCCACATTTAATGTGTGTCTCCCTGACTCCGTTAACCTAAGCAAGATAATCGCACAAACTCATCCAAATGTTTGTCCCCCAGTGGCTCTAAATTCTTTCAGGTTGTTCATACGGGTCATTGCAACTGTGCTAAACATGATGGGTCTCTTTCTTGTTGTCTTTTGTTTAACTATTCCTTTCATTAAAATTATTTTTCCTGTACTATCTTGATGAGACTTTCTTCTCTCTCTACGTATGGCATTCTTTTAAGGTCTTTTGCATTGCTGGTTTGGTGTTATATCATCCCAGTCTATGATTGCCTTGAAATGTCGTATTTCTCCATCAATTTTAAAGGTATCTTTGCTGAATTTAGCAACCTGCATTGGAAGTTATTTACTTTCAGGGTTGAAAGTATACAATCCAGTGATTTTCCCATTTGAAGGATGACTTAGGGTTTATATTGCTGTGATGCATTCTAAAACTTACATTCTTCAAATCATAAATAAACAGTAAATGACCATAGACAAAACTATAAAAATCTCCCCACCACACTCTAATATATTAAACTTACATTCACTTACATTAAAAGCATATTTTTTTAAAAGGCTTTAACTTAACATAAAGAACTAAGTTTATACTTGACAGCCTGGAGGAAGACATGACTGTAATAATAGAAAAATCTTAAAGTAAAAATAAAGATTTCCAAAACATAAAAAAAAAAAGAACTAAGTTTTATCGGATACCCTCATGGTAGAGACACCTATAAATTAAAATGTAAACTTTTAATGTTTTGTTGTCTTTTAAGTATATGTGTGCATGTACGTGTGTGTGTGTGTGTGTGTGTGTGTGTGTGTGTGTGTGTGTGTGTGTGTGTGTGGTATGTGTGTTTGTGAGACCACAGCATGCTTTAGAAATCAGGACAATGGAAGCTAGTTCTCAACTTCTACTGTGTAAATCTGCTAGCAAATACTTTTACCTGTTAAGCCATCTTACTACCATAAAAATTTTAAATACATTCTTATGCACAGAGGAACTACCTTGAATTTCAAACTTCAGTTCCCTTAACAGAGGTCAAAATCAATAATAAAGATAGATAATGGTGCTGAAATTTCTTATTCCTGGTGACATAGTCATGATTTTATTGGGCCACATGTGGAATATGAACCTAGTAAGGAAAAAGAAGAAAGTAAGACAATACACTAAATAACAAGGATATTCCAAATATTGGTATCCCATTATGCTTGAACCTGTATAGTGAAGAGACACACTTAGTCTGTCTCAGCTGGACTGTGGATGAGTCTAGGGATCATGGGGAAAGGATGCCTCCCCTTGAAACGTCCAAGCCATGGGCTCCTGTTTGCATTTGATAGAGGATGAAAAGACCTTGGCATGTGCACTCCCATTCCAAATACATCTGATCAAAATTTGGTCAAAGCAAGTAACATGTAGTTACTGGGACACTCGAAACAAGTTATGGTTCAATATGAATGAGTCGTAATTAGAAAAATAAAATTGTCTTTCTACACAATACCATGTAAATAGAGACAACGTTATAAAATATTGAAAGTAAAGGGATACATTTTTAAACTTGATCTAGAGAAATGCATCTCAGGCAATATTCAAAATTTGTAAAAACAAAAAAAAAGAGACCGATAAGCTGGTAATTAAGAACCATAAATAGATAAATATGCATTCATAAGATTTATCTTAATAATGGGAAATTTCAGACCTAAATGGAGACTCAGACTTTATGCTCAGAAGTAAGCATACACAGTGCCCTTTTTCCTTTAGGTCCATAAGGAATCTCCTGTCTCCTTTCTCTAGATAAGAATATTTTTGGGTTACAATGATGTTCTGACACTCCAATCTCTCTATGTACAAGCTTGTAATGTACTTGTTATAAATGACTATAAACTCAGTGGATCTCCATAGAAAATGTTCAGATATGGCTTGGTATGTTTAGCTTACATATGAAGTACGTTTGGCAGCACATTTCAGGGCCTTCTTCTATTTATTTATCTAGTCATTTATTCATATATTCATTCATTTTTTTGTTCATTCATTCATGATTATGGGGACAGGTACTTCTTACTTGCAGAATGGGTTCAATGACCTTTTTTTGTAATTACTTAAGTTTTCCCAAGACTTGGCAGCAACTGGAGAGTAGCATCTGAAGAAAATATTTTTTGAAGAGAAAAGCTATAGAACTCTGTTCTTGTAAACATTAAAACCTACCTACTGCATCTGCTGGGGCTACAGAGATGGCTCATTGATTAACAGCACACACTGCTCTTCCAAAGGTCCTGAGTTCGATTCTGATCAACCACATGGTTCTGATGCTGTGTTTTGGTGTGCAGATGTACATGTAGACAAAATATGTAAGTAAATAAATCTTCAAAATAAAAGAAGTCACCTACAAAACAAAAAAAATTAAAATCCTTTGCAAAGCTAATATTTGTGAATTAGCGAATCTGCTAGATTCATGTGCCACAGACAGGAACTACTACCCTAGTTTAAAGAAAAAAAAAAAAAAAAAAAAAAAAAAAAAAAAAAAAAAAAACTAGGAACTGAGGAAATAACTAAGTTAGTTAAGGTCCAGCAAGTATAAGGACCTGGGTTTGAATCCCCAACCTCCATTTAAAAAGGCTGCAATGGTCAAATACATCTGCAACCCCAGTATTGAGACCGACCAGCCTGGGAAAAAAATTGTAAGTTGTTTGTTCAGTAGGAGACTCTGTCTCAAGAGAAAAAGCAAAAAAAAAAAAAAAAAAAAAAAAAAAAAAAAAAAAAAAATGGTAGAGCAGACACTTGGCGTCTTCCTCTCATCTCTGTATTGTTTGCATGAGTGGGCATAGCCTTATACTTATGCATTCCCAGCCTACATGTGTCACACACACACACACACACACGCACGCATGCACGCACGCACGCACGCACGCACGCACGCACGCACGCACACCGATGTGTAAAAATGCTAAATTTTGTCATTTACTTGTTTAATTTAGTAAGAGAACGATCTGGAATTTAAAAGGTAGGTCTGTGTAATTTTTCAATGTCATTCCAAATCTTCACCATTATATTATTATGAAACTTTGCTCCTACTACTGGCCATATAGCCATCTCTTAATTCACACTCTCAAGATGGGTTACAAGCATTCTTTTCACACCTTTCACCCTTCAAAACAGAATTCACTAATTAAACAACCTGCCCATTCATATTACCACACCTATGAGAATGCTTCTACACACATCTGAGGTTCATAGGAAGCTCTGGGCAGCAAAACTCTTGATCTTGTTAGTGGAGGTTGCCTCAGGAAACAAAATAAGACTTCTTTTTTTGCTGAGGACACTTCTCTCCAAAGGATTCTGAATGAAATTCTGCCAAGAGAAAATTATAGAAAGGGGCCAAATTGCTAATCTGATTAAAATAGCTCAATTGCTTGAACTCGGATGTTTGACAGCTTGTAAAGATGCACTGATCAGTTTACAGCCATCGAATGCAATCCAGATAATGTTCTGCCTAAATAGGCAGCAGCCCAGACTGAGAGCTTTCCGGTTAGATCAGCCAAATAAATGCCCAGGCCACTTTGAGCTTCATCTTTGGTGAGATGACTGGCTTTGCTAGCATTTTGATTTTCAGTGTATTGTTAAGAGCATTATCAGTGACGTTGCCCTTCATTAACTCCAGTGGAATGACGCTCTAATGTAGCCTTTGACCTTTTGCTGTTGTCTGTACAAATGCCCTAAAGCTCCCTGAACAGTGACTTATACCTGATAATAAGACCCTTTCACATTCCTAACATCATAATAATATATTGGTCCATTGGGCTATTATGACAAACATAAATTACATAGGTAATAAACAATATCAATTTATTTCTTGAAAGTAAATTCAAGATGAAGATATATTTGGTGTCTGATGGGAGGTTGGTTTCTGCCTCATAGGTTGCAACTTCCTGCTGAATTGTCATATGGTGGAAGAGGAGACCAAAGATGGCTAAGTCACCAATCTGATTTCTCACAATCTTTTTGAAAGGCTTCTACCTCCAAACACCATCACTGTTCAAAAAGAGAATTTCAACATAGAAATTTGAGGGGACATAAATGTATATCCACATCAGATGATAGAGAAATCTCTTCTAGGGACACAGTACAGAACAAGCACTAAAGTAAGTATTTTACATCAGTTATTGTAGAACAGCTCACAGGAACACTGACATTGGGAGCTATTGGTTTTGTTCTCATCTTACAAATGCAAAAACTGAAACCCAAAAATTTTAGATGGCTCATTAACTTTGACAATTTATTCAGAATTTATTTGGCATTGGTTCATTTTTAAAAAATCATTTATTGTTCCTACAGACAATTATCTTGTGCTATATAGAATTCATATATACATATATGTACATATGTAAAAAATTATGCTCCCTCAGATGAAATAAGTAGTTCTCTTGCTAGTATGGTGGAAAGAACATTCTAGTTTAAGCAAGAAACCTTGGAGCAATTTTAGATTTGTAGTTGGTAAACAATTTGTTCTTGAACAGATCACTTTTCCAAAGTCTACTTTCCTTGGGTGTAAAGTAGAAATAATACAAACACAACCTGATTATATTGTGAATCTGATATAATATCAGCCCTATAATTCTTTTCCACACTTTAAGCTGATTATTGGTGATGCCACAAAACTTCCAATTTCCAGTCCTCTATGCTTTTTACTTGATCAGAGGACCACTTGGCTTTCTACTGATTAGAAATATATTAGGCCCACGACTGTGACCTCTGTTTAGCAGGATACACTGAAGGAGTCAAATACATTGAAGACAAAATGTTCATTAGGAAGGAAAGAAGAAGAAAACTAGGCACTAGATACACAAGCAGAGGTTATTTCACACTGGGGAAATACCTAGGAAGATTTGAAAGCTTGCTTATTTTAGCACATGAAGCTAATTATATTTTTAAATGCAGATAACGGTTCAATAAATTTTAAAAAGCTGTCTACTAATGTACTCCAAACTTAAAAATACATTTTAGTTGTTAAGATAAATTTGTTCTCTGGAAACTAAGCTAGCCCGAATTCCCAGCCCACCCCACCTCCCACCCCCACCCACCAAGTCTGCTGACCTACACATTCAACAAGTATTGAAACACCTATCATGAGTCATATGCAGTAGGACATAATATTCTGCCTTATAAAGGGGAGACAAAGAGTAAATTAAGTTTAAACCAATATAAAATAGAATAATAGTACTAACAAGAAAATAAAGCTGGGGCAGTGACCATAAAATATCGGGACTAAGAACTAAATCTTAATGTAAAGTAGATTCCTCACTAATTAAAGGATGCTTTAAGCAGAGTTGTAGAAGATGTACTAGAACTAGCTTGTTGTTCATGTGGTATCATCCATGATAGCAGGAAGAAAAAACAAATGGCACAAAGCATGTGGAGACACAGAGAGACAATGAATGTGGGGAGAAGCAGAGAGGAACTAGCTAAGCAGGATATTAGCAATAACAGTAAGGACTCAGCTTTTATTCTGTGTCAAGTAAACTGACTTCTAATACAGTAACAAGATCACTTTTTCTGTTTGTTGAGAATTGGCTAGTGATGGCAAAGCAGAGAGATCAATTAGCATCTAAGTAATCAAAACAAGAAATGGCTTGGATCAGAGAGGAAACACAGTGGAAGTGACGAGAAGGTGGAGGTTTGATAGAATGGTATGAATTTAGCAGCAAACTTTGTGGTTTGAAAGAAAAGGATGAGTCTGGCTGGAAAGATGGCTCAGGGGTTAAAAGCACTGACTGCTCTTCCAGAGCCTGAGTTTAATTTCCAGCAACCACATGGTGATTCACAATTCCCTTGTAATGGGATTCAATGCCCTCTTCTGGTGTGTCTAAAGGCAGTGAAAATGTATAGTGTACTCATATACATAAAATAAATAGATAATTCTTTTTAAAAAAAGGATGAGTCAAGGATGATCCCAAAGTACTCTGCCTGAGTTCTGGAAAATGATAGAATGATGCCAAGTCAAACATTTAACTGTGCAGTGTGGAACACAGCACCCTTCACAAGGACATTCCCTGATCTTCTCCAGCTATTTTGAGCTTATTCATGCTTATTAGTGAAGGGGGTAAAGAGCTCATTCTCTCTGTGTGTTACACTTTTTACGTCCTTGAGTTTCATTCATGGGTCTTACCAGCATTATTAGTAGTATTTGATGAATAAATTAAATCAATTCTTGAAACCGAGTTTTCTCAAAAACTTGAAACCGAGTTATTCCAAAAAATGTCATAATGCAAGAAGAAAGTTTGGTCAAGACTGAGAGGCAGAAACAGGAATCAAAGTGCTCTTAGGAGATCTAAGGATTGAGGTGCTACAGTTGCTAGAGTCTGGATGGGTAGGGTGGAGTAGAGAAAGACCACATCTTATTCTACATCAGACAGTGAGGATATTGGCTTAACCTCTGTTTGAAACTATCCTAAACCCCAAGAAACTATCATCAAAGGTTTTCTTATATGGAACAACCTATGTCCAATGACAGCTCATATTTGGACATAAAAGACCTAATTTCTTTGACTCAATTTGGGAAAACTCTGAAGTATCTTATTAACAGAGTTCTCCAGAGGACATCAGAGGCCCAAGTTAGAATTGTCTTGTAGGTCAACTTCTTCTAAGATCTGATTTTCATATTTCCTTATAAATATATTTCCCAAGAGTGTTTCCCAATACAATTTGGGCAAGCCACCCTTCTTTACAGTCTTTTCCCACAGAACTCAATGTAAGACAAGAAATATTTTGTCAAAGTACAGGTTCAGCGTGGACTTCAAAAACAAGATCCCTCCATGGCTTAGGGATTTGTGGAGGCTTTGAGGGATGTGACTGCTATGAAGTTAAGCTCCTAATAACTGGAAATGTTCATTAGTGGAAATGTTCAGTATACTTTCATAGAAGATTATTCTCTCTGGTAGCTAACAGATGCTATGAAGCCAAATTCAGGACTTACCGAACAGAGATTCTGCTGATGTCACTAGCAGTTAAACTGGGTGTTCCAATGTGGGCTTTTTAAGGGTTTTGGTTGTCTTTTTTATTTTTCCTTTCCACAAACAGCCATAGAGCCTCGAGAGTTAATTCAGCCTTGCAGTCACTCCAAGGCCATCTGTTGTTCAAATTAAAATACATATTTTTAACTTTAACCTTTCAATCTCTAAAGTTTTAAACCTTTGCAATAGAAACAGTTATTTTGCAACAGCTTTTCATCTTCCTGATTCAGTGACATCAATGAAATGGTAATGTCAGCTTTAGGGACGTCAATGAGGAATATTGGCAGAGCTGACACCGGTCTGGAAATATAGAAAATATACTAGGCTATTTTCTGTTCTTGCATGACACAGTAATATACCTCCTTAGACTTAACTGAAACTAAATGGGTTTTGTGAAGAATATTTAGGAATATACATATCATCTGAGATATCAATAAATAACAAGGAACTACAGAATTTAGGCTCTGTTATTAGACCGATGAATCTGTTGGTTTGTCAAATGTGGAAGGAAGAATAAAACAAAACCAAAATGTTAATTTCCTTGTATATTTTTTCTTATTTAGAAAGTCATGCATGCTCAGTGTAGAAAATGTGACAGCCTGTGGAAATCTACAAAGATACAAAACATAAAGAAAAAGACTGTCACTGAAGACAAGCCAATGATCTGAAATAACAAAGGCCTCAGTAATGTTCTTTTCCTATATCAGTGAACTAGGGCTTCTCCCATAGCTACTCCCTTTATCTTAAAACTCATCCTGTGTTTCCCCTACCCTAAAGCATCCCTGGGCCAGGACCAAACAGCCAGAGACCAGCTTCATAGTACATAACCTGTGAACTTTTGAAAATTAGCCCAAAGTGTTCATGTTCCCCATTTTTACTCAATAAAAGCTTTGGCCTGGGTCTTCTGTCTTCAGCCTCTGCCTCTATCAAACCCTGAAACTCCCTGTGTGGTCTTGCATGGTGTGGTGTGTTTCCTTCTGTTGGAAAATATAAATTAAAAATACTCGAATAACTAGTCACTTCCTGTTATCCCTCAGTCACTTCTATAAACTAAGAGCACTGAGGCACAGTGGGAACAACTATGAAAGCAATAAAAAGGGACACTACAAGGAATATACGAAGGATGCTATTTCAGCATAGTAGCAAGGAAATAATTCTTTAAGGAGATGGAATTTGGCTGAGACCAAAAATACCTTCATTTTGTAGTTCTAATGACTTTGTTATGTCTGTTACAAAATGCCTAGGACAAGAAGTACAGGCAATTAATGGATGCTCAAAGTGGGAAAGTCAGTTTTCTCCAGGAACGAGCCCATAGAAAGGTTAATACCGAGAGGTCATTCATCCACACATACATATATAAGCAACACTAGAGAGCAGCACTAAGTAGGACAACAAGAGTGTGGGGTGAAAATTGTATAAGAACAGTACTCATGTACAGTAGTCACCTAGTAAATTGCCAAAAAAAAAAAAATAAAAAAAAGAAATGTTAAAAGATGAAAAGTGTCTTGTTTGAAGGAGGAAAAGTTCTTTAACAAATAGACCTTAAGGAAGAAAGGGTTTCCCTTGGTTTATAGATCCAAGAGAATACACACCATCACTGTAGGAAAGATAGACAGCAGACTATGAAGTTGGCTGTTCGCATTGCATTTGCATGTAGGAAGCAGAGGATGAATGGGAGGTGGGGCCGAACAATAGCCTCAAAGCCTGCCTTTAGTGATGTACTTCCTTCATTAAGGCACAACCTTCTCTAACAGTAGCAACAGCTAAGGACCACATTCAATCATGGGAACCTACAGAGGGCATTTCCTATTCGAGCACAGCACCCATATAATGAAAGGAGCAAGAACTTTCTAAGCAGATGGGACAACGCATGAGGCAAGCCTATATTTGTTTACTGACCACAGAGGTCAGAATGGCTGAGGCAGAGCTAAGCAAAAGGCATAGAGGTGAGTTAGAGACAGGTCTTGATATGCAGCTGACCAGGCACATATGCAAATAATCATGCTGCTGTTGGAATAAAACATAATATTTGCATGTCTCTCCATCTCTGGAGACCAACAAATTCAAAAATTCAATCTCTGGTGCAATTCCAGGGCTAATGGCTTAGCCAGGAATGACAATCCCGAATGAATGTCTTTGATTATACTCTTCACATTGTAGTTTACTCCTATAAAGCAATGTTTAATAAAAGGCAAATATTACAATTTATGCCATTGCAGCAAAGAATCATCTATAAGGTGCGTATCCTTTTGTGGTGTGTAGGTTCATGAGAGGAAGACAGGAACAGGGATAAGGTAATTCTTAATAAAATCTTATTGATGCCCAGTTTACCAACTGTTGGGTTCAGAGACAGCTCATGAATCATGGTTCCAAAGCTGTGCCTGCATCATGATTTGAATAAAAACCAAATAGATTAGCCCTGACAGATTTATATTATTAGGTCATCTGCAGAAAGATTCATATTAATACAAATAAAATATTCATATTATTAGACAGAATTATATTATTAGGTCATCTGAAGAAAGATTCATTTACCCTTTCAATACAGTATAACATAACAGTTTTTTTTAAATTTTACTTACCTGCTAAGTTTATAAAGATATTTACTCTCTGTTTTAAGTTCAGAAACAAACTCTGAGTTTTATAAATCTCCCTCTTCATAGCACAAGATATTTTTTGAGCAAGCTTGGCCTGAAGCTTTACTAAGATGAATGAGAGTGTATGAGGGGTGTTTATTCACGATAGGAGGAAAATTTTATACTTCAGTCTGTAGAGCTTAACACGATTATTATTACTAGGATATTGTTCTGTAGCTGCTATTGTTTCTACCACTTCATAAATGAGGAAACTACAACTCAGAAAGATTAAGTTATTATCCCGAGACAAATAACATAGGATTTAGATGCTTGGTAGGCTACAAATTCAACCCAGGAATGTCAGACATTAACTTTCACTTCTGGCCAAACGACATAGACTCCCTGCCCACTATTTAACTATCTGTGGAACATGAGGAGGGCTGAGGCCAGTTGTCAGTTCCGGTGAGAACAGAGGATACAAGCCATAGCTTAGGAATGATTGCACATGGTCATTTAAATATGAGAAAATGACGCCCATACCATGCAGTGTAAGGCCGAGGGGACTCTGTAGAGGGTGAGGAGGCAAGAATGTAAGAACTGAAAGACAGAAGAGTTATCAATTCTCTTGAGCAATACATGGTCATTAGACAATGAGCTCCCATCAGTTATAGATGCCTGCACTGGATTGTCACAGGAATGGGACATCAAAAGTCAAGCGTGGGTGGAGAAGGGACTTGGGGTATGGCTTATCCTCCCTGAAGGAAAAATAAGTTTTTACACAAAATTGAGGAAAGGATTGCCTTCATTTATACATTTACTATGATGACACCAAGCTCCACTGGGTACTTCTACCCCAGTGGTTATACAGATGGCCTTGATTAAAGTAAATGGGTCACAAAACAAAGCCAAAAGTCACAAATCTGAGCAGCGGCCAGGAGGGTTGATTAGTGATAGAACTGAGGTAAGAGAAGGTGAGAGGGAAAGAGTCTAGTCAAAATGAATTACATACTTGAATGAAACTGTCAAATTCTAAGGACTGAAGCATCTGCATTTTGTTCTTCCTTCCTGAGCTTCATGGAGCCTGTGAATTGTATCTTGGGTAATTTGACCTTTTGGGCTAATATCCACTTATTGGTGAGCACATACCATGTGTGGGCTTTGTGACTGGGTTACATCACTCAGGATAATATTTTTTAGTTCCATCCATTTGCCTAAAAATTTCATGAAGTCTTAGTTTTTAATAACTGAGTAGTACTCCACTGTGTAAGGACATTTGTGTTTGAGATAAAGAAATTCCTATTAGAGAAAAAAGCATCTTAAAAGAATTTATGCTAGTGTCTAGATCAATAATAAAACATTTTTTCTACAGTATATTTTATTTTTTACAACTTTTTTTTAAAAAGAAGAGATACATGTACAGATTTTTAAAAGCATTTTGGCATAAAATTATATGGATATATTTTTATCAGTACTAAATTTTGTTAGAGGTTTCATAGTATACATTGAACTCTCACTAGTTACCATAAGCATAAAGTACATGTAGAACAGAACGTAACATAGAAATAGTCAAAGTTTTCTTGGTGTGTATAGATTAAACATGTGATTTATGAATAACAAAAATTGCCACAAGGCTATATTCTTAGATCATGAATTATTAGTAATTTAAGTTCCAGGAGTACCACACTCTGAGAGGGTGCTATACACTTATTTTTTTCCTAGGAAGAACTGAGGCTTTCACTTTTTGGCCTTTGTTTTTCTTGAGCTTCATATGGCCTGTGAGTGGTTTTGGGGGTATTTAGAGCTTTCTGGGGCTAGAATCCAATTATCAGTGACTGCATATTATGTCTGTTCTTTTGTGACTGGGTTATCTCACTCAGGATGATATTCACTAGCTATATCCATTTTCCTAAAAATTTCATAAAGTTATTGTTTCTAATAGCTGAGTAGACTCCATTGTGTAAATATATGACAATTTCTGTATCCATTCATCTACTGAAGGACATATGGGTTCTTTCCAGCTTCTGGGTATTATAAATAGGGCTGCTATGAATAGTATACATTGTGGTGCATGTGTCCATACTGTATGCTGGGGCATATCTGGGGTATATGCCCAGAGATGGAATAACTGGATCTTCAGATAAGGCTATGTCCGATTGTCTGAGGAACCACCAAACTGATTTCCAGAGTGGTTGTACCAGCTTACAATCCCACCAACAGTGAAAGAGTGTTTCTCTTTCTCCTCATTCTCACCAGCATCTGTTGTCATCTGAGTTTTTAATCTTAGCCATGCTGACTGGTGTGAAGTGGAATCTCAGTGATGTTTAGATTTGCATTTCCCTGATGATTAGGGATGTCGAACACTTTCTTAGATGCTTCTCAGCCATTCAATATTCTTCAATTGAGAATTTTTTATTTAGCTCTGTACCTACCCCACTTTTTATAGGACTATTTGATTCTCTGGCATCTAACTTCTTAAATTCTTTGTATATATTGAATATTAGGCCTCTATCACATGTGATGATAGTAAAGATCTTTTCCCCAATCTGTTGGCTGCTATTTTGTTTTCTTGACAGTGTCCTTATCCTTACATAAACTTTGCAATCTCATTAAGTCCCATTTCTCGATTCTTGTTTAGAGCACCAGCCACTGGTGTTCTGTTCAGGAATCTATGTGATTCTGCCTATGTGTTCTAAGGTTTTCCCTACTTTCTCTTCTAATATAATCAGTGTACCTGCTTTTATGTGGAGATCTTTGATCCACTTGCATTTGAGTTTTGTACAAGGAAAGAGACAAGAAAGGGTCTATTTTCATGCTTCTGCATGCTGAGTGCCACTTGAACCAACACCATTTGTTGAAGAGGCTGTCTTTTTTCCACTGAATATTTTTAGCTCCTTTGTCAAAAATCAAGTGACCATATGTGTGTGGGTTCATTTCTGGATCTTCTATTCCGTTCTATTGATCAACCTGCCTATCTCTGTATGAGAACCATGTGGTTTTTAACCTTGTTAATAGCCTTGTAATATAGCTTGAGGTCAAGGATGGTGATTCCTGCAGATGTTTTCTTGTTGTTGAGGGTAGATTTTGATATTCTAGGTTTTTGTTATTCCAGATGAATTTGCAAATTGCTCTTTCCAACTCTATGAAGCATTGAGTTGGTATTTTCATGGGGATTTCATTGAATCTGTAGATTGCTTTTGGTAAGATGGCCATTTTTACAATGTCAATCCTTCTAATCCAAGAGCATGGGAGATCTTTCCATCTTCTGAGATCTTCTTCAATTTATTTCTTCAGAGATTTGAAGTTCCTGTCATATAGGTCCTTTACTTGCTTACTTAGAGTCACACCAAGGTATTTCATATTGTTTGTGACTATTGTGAAGAGTATCTTTTCCATAATTTCTTTCTCAGCATGTTTGTCCTTTGAGTAGAGGAAGGCTACTGATTTGTTTGAGTTAATGTTATATCTATCCACTTTGCTGAACTTGTTTATCAGCTGTAAAAGTTCTCTGGTGAAATATTTGGGGTCACATAAGTAAACTATCATATCATCTACAAATAGTGATATTTTTACTTCTTCCTTTCCAATTTGTATCCCTTTGATTTCCTTTTGCTGTCTAATTGCTCCAGCCAGGACTTCCAGTACTATGTTGAATAGGTAGGGGAAGAGTGGGCAACCTTGTCTAGTGTCTGGTTTTAGTAGGATTGCTTCAACTTTCTCATCATTAAGTTTGATGTTGACTATTGGTTTGCTGTATATTGCTTTTATTATGTTTAGGTATGGGCCTTGGATTCCCAAGATTTTTAATGTGAAGGGATGTTTAATTTTGTCAAATGCTTTCTAAGCATCTAGTGAGATGACCATGTGTTTTTTTTTTCTTTGAATTTGTTCATATGGTGGATTACGTTGATGGATTTCCGTATATTGAACCATCCCTGCATCCTAGGGATGAAGCCTACCTGATCATGGTGAATGATCATTTTGATGTGTTCTTGGATTCGATTTGCAAGGATTTTGTTGAGTATTTTTGCATCAATGTTCATAAGAGAGATTTGTCTGAAGTTCTCTTTCCTTGTAGGGTCTTTGTGTGGTTTAGGAATGAGGGTTATTGTGGCTTCGAAAAATGAGTTGGGTAGTGTTCAGTTTGACTCTATTTTGTGGAATCATTTGGAGAGTATTGGTATTAGGTCGACAATAAATTTCTGATAGGATTCTGCAGTGAATCCATCTGCTCCTGGGCTTTTTTCGGTTGGGAGGCTTTTAATGACTGCTTTTATTTCTTTAGGTGTTATGGGATTATTTAGATGGTTTACCTGGTCCTGGTTTAACTTTGGTATCTGGTATCTGTCTAGGAATTCATTGATTTCCTCCAGATTTTCCAGCTTTGTTGAATATAGGCTTTCATGGTAGGATCTGATGATTTCTTAAATTTCCTCAGTTTCATTTATTATATCTCCACTTTCATTTCTGATTTTATTAATTTGCATATTCTCTCTTTGCCCTCTAGTTAGTCTGGCTAAGGGCTTATCAATCTTGTTAATTTTCTCAAAGAACCAGCTCCTGGTTTTGTTGATTCTTTGAATGGTTCTTTTTGTTTCTATTTGGTTAATTTCTGCTCTGAGTTTGACTATTTCTTGTCGTGTACTCCTCTTGGGTGTGTCTGCTTCTTTTTGTTCTAGAGCTTTCAACTGTGCTATCAAGTTGCTAGTGTATGCTCTCTCCAGTTTCTTTTTAGTGGCAAACAGTGCTATGAGTTTTCCTCTTAGTACTGCTTTCATTGCCTCCCATAGGTTTGGGTATTTTGTACTTTCATTTTCATTAAATTCTAGAAAATCCTTAACATCTTTCTTTATTTCTTCTTTGACCATGCTATTGTTGAGTAGAGTATTGTTCAGCTTCCTTGTGTATATGGGCTTTTTGTTTTTCGGTTATTAAAGACCAGCCTTAGTCCGTGGTTATCTGATAGGTTGCATGGGCGTATTTCAATCTCCTTATATCTATTGATGCTTGTTTTGCGACTGACTTTTGGAGAAGTCGGTCTTGGTCAATTTTGGGGACTATGCCATGAGGTGCTGAGAAAAAAAGTGTATTCTTTTGTTTTAGGATGATATGTTCAGTAGATTTCTATTAATTCCAATTGGGTCATAACCTCTGCTAGTTTCACTGCATCCTTGTTCAGTTTCTGCTTCCATCATCTTTCCATTGATGAGAGTGGGGTTTTAAAGTCTCCCACTATTATTGTGTATGGTGCAATGTATCTTTTGAGCTTTAGTAGGGTTTCTGTTAAGAATATGGGTGATCTAGTATTTGAAGCATAAGTGTTAAGGATTGAGAATTCCACCTGATAAATTTTCCCTGTAATGAGTAAAAAGTGTCCTTTCTTATCTTTTTTGATAACTTTTGGTTGAAAATCTACCTTATTCGATATTAGAATGCCTACTCCAGCATCTTTCTTGGAGCCATTTGCTTGGAAGGTTTTTTTCCCAGCCTTTTATGCTGAGTAGTGTATGTCTTTGACTCTGAGATGAGTTTCCTCTATGCAGCAAAATACTGGGTTCTGTTTATGTACCCAATCTGATAGCCTATGTCTTTTTATTGGGGAATTGAGTCTATTTATGTTAACAGATATTAAGGAATAGTGGTTGCTGTTTCCTGCCATTTTGCTTTTAAAGGTTGAATTGTGTCTGTGTGTCTTACTTCTTTTTTTTTTTTTTTTTTTTTTTTTTTAGTTTTTCCATCTCCAGGGTTGTGTCTTTTTGTGTTTTCTTCATTGTTTCTATTTCCACTTTTAATTTCTTCATCTCTTTGGTTGCGTTTTTCTGTAGTTCTTTGAGTGATTTTTGTGTTTCCTCTTTAACAGCTTCTATTTGCTTATGTGTGTCCTCCCGTGTTTGTTTAAGGGAGTTATTCATGCTCTTCTCGAAGACCTCCATCATCATCTTGAGGTATAATTTCAAGTCTGAGTCTTCTTTTTCTGAAGTACTTGGCAATCCACTGCTTGCTGTGGTGGGAGATTTGGGTTCTGATATTGCCAGGTTGTCTTGGTTTCCATTGCTTAAGTTCTTTCATTTTCCTCTTGCCATCTTGTTATCTGTGATTACCTGTTGTCTTGTTGTCAATGACTGGCACCTGTTTCTCCTGTGGATCTATGGGCTCAGGAAGAAAATTTCTTCTGAGTGTTTGGCTTTTACTGGGCAAGCAGTGCTTCTGGTAGCAGTGACTCAGCTCTGTCTTTGTGGTCTTAGGTGTTTGAGGAGTTCTTGTGAGGCTGTTCTGGTAGCTCAGCCCTGTGCCCACTGGTCCTGAGTACTACTGGCAGGGACCTGGCTCTTTCTCTAGGCCAAAATGGATCCTTTTCCAGATAGCACAGTACTTTCTGCTCTCTGAGAACTCCTGGTGTGTTCTCCCTGGGCCTATGTGCCAGGCTCCCATCTAGTCCAGGTGTAAGAGGGCCTGTAGGGTTGAACTTTAAGCACTGCCTTTCCAGGGCAGACTCTGGTTCCCACTGACAAGGGCCTGTGCCATACTGTGGGTCTGTGTGTTTAGTCTTCAAGCCGGGGGTTTCTGGGTGAATCCCAAGACCCTCTGCCAGAGATCCAGCCCTACTGTGGGCTGCAGGGGTAAGTTTTCTGCGTGCTCCACCTAGCCCTCTTTGTGCTTTGGTTACTCACAGTCTGTGTCTCCAGATCTATGCTGTTCCAGGTGCCCAGTATATTTTCTTCATGATACATTCTATGCATAGTTTCTCTATTATGTTTCCCAAGATATTACTAATCATAGTAATCATTAAATACTGTGTTCATGTATGTTAAGCACCTCACAATCCACCAATACCCAATGCGGTCAGCATCTCACATACACAACAGCCCCATCATGCACCACCAACAACAACTACAGAATAAGAGGTCCTGAAATTGGGAGAAAATTAGGACAGAAGGATCTAGAAATTGGATAGGAGGGAGTAGAAATTATATAAATACTCATGAATGAAATTCTCAAAAGAAATTAAACTTAAAATAGTTATTCTGTCCATATTTCTGCCCAAAAGAATACGCTCCTTGAAGTATGTAGACACTTTAACATCACGATTATGGATAAAGAATATAAATAAAATAAAATAAATAATTCAAGGGAAATAGTCAGGAAAAGAAAACAGAATTTCAGTTGAGTTTGCATTACTGATATATGTGCTTTAAAGCTCTTTATTGACATAGACCTGAATAGTAGAAATACTACTTTTAATTTCATTTCATATATAAAGCAGCTGAGGTATATAAAACTTAAATGATATTCTCAAAATAACATAACCAGAAAATAAACTAAGTTTTTCTATTTGCCCAGAGTTCTTGATGTCCAAGTCATCTGGATCTTTCAGAGGCCACAGATAAAGTGTTCAAACAGGATGTGTCTTGGTACACTTGACTTTCTTTTGACCTTTCTTTAGATATCATTAAAAATAATCTTGGCGATCTGGAGAGGTGGTTCGGTGGTTAAGAACACTCACTGCTCTTCCAGAGGTCCTGAGTTCAATTCCTAACAACCACATGGTGGCTCACAACCATCTATAATGTGATCCAATGCACTCTTCCATTATGTCTGAAAACAGCTAAAGTGTACTCATATAAATAAAAATTTTTTAAATCTTACAAAAAAACATCTTGGTACTTGTCCTATCCTCTTGTCAAATCTTTTGCCCTTCTCTACCACCCAAAAAGTTTTCCAAAGTAGAGGTGCCTCTCCTATGTCATGAAAACTATTCAACCAATTTCCAGGTCTCACGTTGACAATTCTTAGCTACACTGTGCTAACTGAAAACTCAGGATTAGACATATAAATAAATGTTCAGTCATATCATACCCAAGAGTGATGGTTGTATTCCATGATGTTTGGGTATCCAAATAATAAAATCTCATTACATCTAGTCTGTCCCAAACCACAGTGTTCTCCTTAGGTGAGGGAAAGAGTGATTGAGGTGTGAGTTTCTATTTCACTATGGGTTCATATCCCCTTGTAAGGGATGGGGTGGGCAGTGGATTACCCTAATGTCTACTAGATGGATAAACTACCTCTGATCTGCTAAGAAATTCTTTCTTTTTTCATCTTCAGTAAGGGAATCTTTATTGATGAGCCATGATAGTTCTGTCTTACTCTCAGAAAAGCCTTTTACAAGAGCCTTTACAGTTAATGCCTTCAGTCAATAAGGGAAGAATTTCCCAGGCCTGCTGTGTTCAGGGTTTAGAGAGATTTAAATACCCTTTAATTGCAGCAGGGAAGAATTCACTGAACTCACACAACCCTGTTTCCTGGGATAACCTCATTTTATTTATAGGTTCTTTCAAAAGTATCTCTTTTTAGGGTGTTTAAAGGTTTTCCCTAAAAGATCAGTGAATTGTATCTCTATTTTTAAAGGCTTAAAGGCATTTCTCAGTGAATTTGAGTGTTGGGAAACTTCTTAGCATTAAAAGCCCCCTTACACTCTAGATACTTTGGTCTCACACAGATTGCACAGTAGTTGTCCCCACTGAGATCAGATAGGAGGTAGAGATGGAATGACAGAGGACTCCCAGTCCCTCTGCCTGCTGCCTCTTCCCAACAGAGCCATGCCAGCTCTTCCATGGTAATATATGTTGACAATGCCATTCCAAAGACAATCATAGAGGAGATATTTGAGGAAACAGGATAAACTCAGGATCCTAGAACACTTTGATTAGAGGACCCATGACATCATCCTAAGCAAGGCTCCGACTTTTTCTTGCCTCATCATCATATTCTCCTCAACTACAGAGGTCTTTGTGCCAATGGAATCAGAAGCCTGCTCTGTGGGAATGAGAGGAGCTTAAGGTCTTGCTGAAAATAAAAAAATGAGAAATACATTTTATACTGCATCTTGTTCAGAAAAGAATGATGTTTGTAGGGGCAGTGGAGAACAAGAATGGCACAGGAAAATAAAATCGATGGGAAAGTGTAAACCACAGAAGACTAGTTAAAATGTGGTGGAAACATCATGGGATGCTATTCCCTCTTATATAGGAAGGATATCCTGACACACTGCAAACTTTGGAGGAAACTTAAGGATAATATCCTCAGTGAAATCACCTGGTCGTCTTTATCCTTCCCCTCCTCCTCCCACCCTCCTCCTCCCCTCCCTCTCTTCCTCCCCTTCTCCTCCTCCTCCTACCCTCCCCCTCCTCTTCCTCTCCTCCTCCTCCCCTCCCTCTCCTCCTCCCCTTCCCCTCCTCACCTAACCATGCCCCTCCTTCCCTCCACCCTTCCCTCCTCCCCCACCTCTCTCTGTGTGTGTATGTCTACCAATAATATTTAAATTCACAGAGACAAGAAGTAGAATGGTGGATATCAGAGGCTACAGGGAAAAAAGAACTGGAATAGGTATTTCATAAGCATGGGGCTTTACTCTGAGGAGATCAAAGGTTTGGAGATCAATGTTGGAAACAGATGCCCAGAAATGTGAATGCATTGAACTGTACTCTTAAAAATGGCTAAAATGACAAGATCTATTTTTATCAAAATGACACCTAGATGAGTCTTGTGGTGTGTGCCTTTAATCCCAGCATGAGAACAGAGCAGAGAAATCATGGATTATAGCCTAACCTGGCTACACAGTGGGTTACAGGCTAACCCCTCCCCCCTTTTATTGAAAATAAATTCTTTTCTGGCATAATACATCCTCCTTATAGTTTCCTTTCCCTCTACTCCTCGAAGTTCCTCCCTGCTCCCTCTCACCCAGATCCACTCCCTTTCTGTGTCTCCTTAGAAAAGAACAGGCTTCTAAGAGATAATAATAAATGTAAATAAATATAATATAAATAAAACAAATATATAAATAAATAAATAAAAATAAAATAACATAAATAAAAATAAAATATAAAATTGGACAACACAAACCAACAGAAAGAAAGGATCCCAGAAGAAGACACAAGAGTCAGAGACCCACCTGTTCGTGCATTCAAGAATCCCATAAAACACTACACTCAAGGCTATAACGTGTACACAGGAGACCTGGTGCCGGTCTGTTGGCAGTGTGCTTGCTGCTTCTCTGTTGTGAGTTCTTACAAACTTTACTCAGGTTGCATTAAAGAATGTTCTCTTCACGTCCTCCATCCCTCTGGCCCTCATGTTCTTTCTGCCTCCTCCCATCTAGACATCCCATCTAGGGATGTGTGTTCCAATGTCTCTCGTTTTCTGCATAAAGTTTATCTGCGGGCCTCTTTATTGTTTCCTATCAGCTGCAGAAGGAAGCTTCTCTGATGGTGGCAGAGCAAGGCAGAATGGCATTAGGAGACATCTTCTCTCTCCTTTTTGACTTCGGGTCAGTATCATTGGGATTTACCATAGACCCCTGAGCTATCCAGTCCTTAATTATAGAAAGTCTATCTCAAAATTCAGGGAGGGGAATGTGCCAGTAAGGAAAGAATTAAATTGTCTCACAAGCCTGACTACCTGAATTTGAACTTCAGAGCTCACAGAAAGATGTAAGGGGAGAGCTGACTCCACAAAATTGTCCCCTGTTTTATACACACATGCACACACCCACAGAAACTTACTCTCTCTCTCTCTCTCTTTCACACACACACACACACACACACACACACACACACATACACACACACTCATACCAATAATACTACTAATAATAATGGTAATAAAATTTTAGAAAGTACATATATTCAAACAACTTCAGTAGGCCCAGGAGATAGACAGAGATAGACGACATATACATGTGTGTGTGTTTACACACACACACAGACACACACACACACACACACACACACACACACACGTGAAATTACAAGTAATGATTAGAATATATACAAGGCAACTAAGAATTATGTCCCTAACTCTCAGGCATTCTGATTAAAATGTTACAAAATTCTAATTAGAAAATATGTGAGTTTTTGAAAGATAAATGACCTGGAAGTAAACTACAAAATGTTACACAGTTTCTAAGAGGATGCACATTTGTCCCTTTAGCAGCCAATGTGAAGAGAGAAAGTTTATAAAAGTAGTACACAGGGCAGTGGGGTAAAAACTTTCAGCTATCCAGAGACTTTCATCACTGACGCTAAAAACAGATTATTTTCTGCTATGGGTTCCACTAAAAGCAAAACAAAATAAAAACCAAAAACCTTCACTGCCACTTTTGGCAGCACACATACAAAAACCGAAGACAGAAATGCAAAGATCAACACGGTCCTCACACAAAGATTACATGAAAATTTGGAAGTGCTCCATATTTTTATTTGTCCTTGTACCCATAGATAAATATAATCCTCACCTCTCAAGGAAACTTCTCCTTGCAATAGAAAAAGATCATTAAACACACACACACACACACACACACACACACACACACACACACACACACACACACACAGCCAATCAAAATGCAAAGTTGTGGAGCTCAGTCCTGGTGAATTCATCCGCAAATCAACTCCTATATCTAAGGCTCAGGGGACATTACAGAAGAGGAGGCAGAAAGATTTTAAGAGCCAGGGCATCAGGGAGTTTACTGTGAGACTGTGTGTCCTAGTAATGTCGTAGTAGTGTCAGCTACACCCATAAAGTCTCACTAACATGAGCTGAAGAGCAATGACAAGAGGACGGCCAATGTGGACAGGCGACCCCATGAGGGCTCATCCCTATCAAAGAACTACAGGCAACTCAGGAAAGCTAAGAGCAGGAGAAATGGTCCTCACCAGTGAGCAGCACACCGCTTATCCAATACCAAACGGTCAACTCCGAAAATATACATACATGCCAGTCACATCCTATAGACTCAGCAGGTTGTCATTAGTAATATACATGTACATAGACACAAACACATACAACTACATCTGAATTACATACACACCCACATACATATAAATATATACATATATATGTAACAATTACTGAAAAAAGAAACTATTATTTAAAAGGGAGCAAGGAGAGATGCATGTGAGGCTTTGGAGGGAGGAAAGGGAACCAGGGAAATGATGGGATTGTATTAGAATCTCAAAAAGTAAGAGAAATAATTTTAAAAAAACCTACAACTTAGTCAGCAGTAGCCTTTGAGTCTGAGACAAGTCCCATGGGGGATTTTATCATGCAGTCCCTCGGTTAAAACCCCTTTGTCACAGAACGGTTTCACGCTGTTATTTCATAAACCAGTGTTCCAGTAGAAGGCAGAGCAGTAAATGAGAGACAATGAGGGAAGGGCTGTAGGAATGAAGAGAAACTGTACTTCCTGGGGGTCTTCAGTAGAGGAAAGTCTTCATAAAACAGCGGAGCTTGGAGAGATGTGATTTGGATTCCTCCCTAGTACATAATAAGCACTTGGGGAATATGTGTTTCATGAATAAGTGCTCAGATCCTTTGGTCTTTTAGGATTGCTATAACAAAACAACTAAAATTATACAATTTATCAACAAATAAAGTGTTCCAGTTCTGAATTCAAGTGAGGGAGCAGAAAAGATAATGTCTGCTAAAAGCTGGTTCTCTGCTTGGTGGATGCTGCCTGGCTGTATCCTCATTTGACAGAAGATGCAAGGGAGCTTGTTGGGGTCTTTTGTATATGACCACACTAGCCTTCTGTGACAGTGGAGTGCTTAGTAAATAATTACTTCCTATAATCCTAGCTCTTTCAACTATCATATTTGGTAGTAAATTCCAATATATGTTGTCCAGAAACCAACGAAGTTATATATATGGCTAGCAAGACACTTAAACAGAACTTTCTAGAGACACCCAAGCTTACACTCAGGTTTATGCTCTGTTGCCTCTCTCTCTCTCTCTCTCTCTCTCTCTCCCTCCCCCCCCCCCTCTCTCTCTCTCTCTCTCTCCCTCCCCCCCCCCCCTCTCTCTCTCTCTCTCTCTCTCTCTCTCTTTCAATGCCTATATTTAAGTCATTCTTAATGGGGCTTGAAGGGTGACTCTGTGGGTGAGAGTAGTTGCAGACGTCTTGAGTTTGTTTCCCAGCACCTACATCACACAGCTCACAGTCACCCACAACTCCTCAGGCATTCACATGCATGAGTATACAGATGTATAAACGCTCGTGCACACACACACACACACACACACACAGAGAGAGAGAGAGAGAGAGAGAGAGAGAGAGAGAGAGAGACAGAGAGACAGAGAGACAGAGATCCATACACACCCAATTAACAATACAAACAAACCTTTGAAGCTCCCCTTTCTTAAGAAACTACACTTTGCTTTATATTGACTCATCCTGAAATTTATTGACATTGGCCGCTGTGTAACCTTTCATAAGGAGATATAAACAAACATCCCATCATCCCCGATAAGGCAATGATGACAGACTAAAGAAATAACTCTACCCAAGTCTAGTTTGGACAGCCAGTAAACTTCTTGGAGTTACTTACCAGGGAAGGGGTGAGTGTTTACTTATGTGGGTGATTCCAAGGCTTCTGTGTAACCCCAAAGCCCATCTTAACATGAGTGACAACTCACAACACCACATTCCTGGAGTACTTTCATTACTTACAGGCAGCTTGGCCAGACAGTATCCTTTCCTCAGCAACTAGTGACTGCTTTTCTAAACTTGGGGAGAGGCCTTGAAAATCCTGTACATTTCAGGAATTTTCTGAGCTTTGTAAATGTCTTTTATTTCCTCAACCTAGTAACTTTCATATACTTTCTGAGTCTTATGAGCTTCCTTATTCCCAAGTGGAGAGAATGTTTCAATTGAGAAGAAATAGTTATTCGACTCTCTACCCCTTCCTCTGGCTATTATATTCTTTGTCACCTTTTCCATGAGCTTTGGTAGAGGTGACATGGGTTTCTCATTATTTTCATCTATTTATGGAAAAGCATTCAGTCCACTCTGTCACAGCGATAGTCACTTACTTTTAGGAGCTTGAATCGATGTGAGCCTCCTCAGTACTGCCTGCCACTGTAATAAACAGGTCCTCCACAAGCAACTGAGACTGATAGCACCTGTAATCTATGAGTGCAAGCAAATATCAAGAAGGCATTTTGACCACTATATTATATACATTTAACAAAATTATCACAATAGCCTCCCCAAGGGGACATATGACTTCTCTAGACACACATTTCTGTCTTGAGTTAGGATACAAAATCTTTGATAGCTTAAGAAATGCAAACTTTCGAGAGTCTAAGAAATACATAGAATTAAGAAATATGTAACATATGGAATTCAAATTTTACCTGAATGTTTCTGCTTTCTGTCACCTCCCCTGTCTTTTGACTTGTTTCCTTTACTCTAGATTACCTTTCCCTAAACATTAGGAAGCCTAATCATGAAGAATTTATGATAGCTTTAACTACAGAAATGGTCAGGTTACTACTGGTTAACTTCTGATACAACAAAACAAGTTTTGAATCCCAGGAATAAATGAATATAGACAGCTGGCTGGGACCAGATCCTTCCTTCCAATAAGCAACCTGAGCCTAAATAGCTAGACTATTTAGAATAGTACAAGAAAAACACACTAGGAAGTCCTACAGATCTATAAGGCCTAGAGAAGAACTGGTAGGCTAAAACAACTTCTATCTTCTACATTCTGGGAAGTAGCAGTAATTAGCTTTCAAAAACTAACTTGGAATTTTAAATGTTTGTTTGTGTGTTTTGTGGTTTTCAGAAGTAAATCAAAGACCTCACACATGTACAGCAAAAATGCTATTGGGCTAGACCCTCAGCCCCTAATTTGGAATTTTTAGTTTCAGTGTAAAAGATAAAAAATATTCATCTAGTTCATTTGAGTTTTTGAATACTTAGGCAAGAGGAATATTATTTTTTTCAAAATAAAGTTACTTAAGAACATCAGCATAATGTCAACCCAGCTGCTGACTTGTAACACAACAAAGAGCCCCGAATCCAGAATCCAGACATTTATCCTTCCAAGTTCCATTCCCCAGAGCAAATGTGTCTTGCTCATTCATTCAGCAAATGTTTACTAGACACATACTTTGCCTCAGGCATTGTGCTAAGTACTTAAAGATAATGACTAAGTAAAAACAAACACAATGCATATTTCTGTAGAATTTTATCCTTGGTCCAAGGGTTTTAAAAACCACCCTTCTGAATAATGCTGTGATATTAGATGGAAAAAAAATGAAAAACTAAGAGATGAATGATGCTTTAGGTTGTTTTTATGTGTCTACTTGACTTAGAAGAAACTAATCATGTTGATTAATTGGAAGACCATTGGAAAAGCCAAGACATAAAATGTTGGGTCTAAATTAGAGAAAAGCAGAAAAAAATGAAGATGATGGGTGGATATAAAGAATATATTTAAATAAATGATGACTCTCAGTGACAATTTCATAATGGATCCTCGTGAGCTTTCACAAATATTAGCCCTAGCTTCACCTTTTCATCTCATTCAGTTTAGTACAGTTTAGTCCAGTTCATACCATTATACTTACATATCTGTCACTTTGGTCCCATTCTTTTGGTGCCCTGACCACTTACCATTTTTCAGGCTCCAAATACAACACTCTGATAGCTGATAGCAATACATGCCATTCTTCATGTTCTCTTTAGATATTAAGGTAATCAATATTAATTTCCTAAGACTTAAGCTTAACATATGCCAAGTAAGACTTTATCCAAAACAATATTCTCTGGTTCCATGGAGACTTATTTCATGAAACATGATTTTTTTTTACTTTATTATAAAAAACAAAGATAAATGTACAAATTTTCACCACTTTTGCATAAAAGTATACTAATACATTTTTAAGGTTGTAATTAAGTATTTGTGGGTATATATACATATACACACACACACACACACATGTATATATATATATGTAATAACAATATAGGAAAGAGGATATTAATTTGAGACGATAGGAGAGAGACTAGGAGGGGCTGTAGGGAGGAAAGGGGGATATGATACAGTTCTATTTTAATTAAAATATATTCTTTGTTGTTGTTAAACTTCACAGAGCCTGTGAGTTGTTTCTGGGGTATTCAGAGCTTTCTGGGGTTAGTATCCCATTATCAGTTACTGCATAATATGTCTGTTCTTTTGTGACTGGGTTATCTCACTCAGGATAATATTCTCTAGATGCAGCCATTTTCTTAAGAATCTGGTTAAGTCATTGTTTCTGGTGGCTGAGTAGTATTCCATTGTGTAAATGTACCACAATTTTTGTATCCATTCATCTACTGAAGGACATCTGGGTTCTTTCCAGCTTCTGGATATTATAAATAGAGCTGCAATGAACATTGTGGTGCATGTATCTTTGCTTTATGTTGGAGTGTCTCTGGGGTAAATGCCCAGAAGTGGAATAGCTGGATCTTCAGTTAGTACTATGTCCATTTTTCTGAGGAACCGCCAGACTGATTTCCAGAGTGGTTGTATCAGTTTACAACCCCACCAACAGTGGAGAAGTGTTACTCTTTCTCCACATCCTCACCAATATCTGTTGTCATCTGAGTTTTGGATCTTGGCCAATCTGACTAGTGTGAGGTGGAATCTCGGGGTTGTTTTGATTTGCATTTCCCTAATGGCTAAGGATGTTGAGCACTTCCTTAGATGTTTCTCAGCCACTCCATATTCCTCAATTGAGAACTTTTTGTTTAAGTCTGTACCCCATTTTTTAAATAGGTTCGTTTAATTCTCTGGTGTCTAGTTTTTTGAGTTCTTTGTATACCTTGGATATTAGACCTCTATCTGATGTGGGATTGGTAAAGATCATTTTTCATTCTGTTGGCTGCCGTTTTGTTTTCTTGACAGTGTCTTTAGCCTTACAAAAACTTTGCAACCTCATTAAGTACCATTTGTCAATCTTTGACCTTAGACCTCAAACCATTGGTGTTTTGTTCAGAAAATTTTCTCCTGTGCCTATGAGTTCTAAGGTTTTTTCTACTTTCTCATCTGATAGTTTCAGTGTACCTGGTTTAATGTAAAGATCTTTGTTCCACTTACACTTGAGCTTTGTACAAGGAGATAAGAAAGGGTCTATTTTCATTCTTCTGCATGCTGAGTGCAAGTTGGACCAACACCATTGGTTGAGTAGGCTGTCTTTTTCCATCGAAAGTTTACAGCTCCTTTGTCAAAAATCAAGTGACCATATATGTGAGGGCTCATTTCAGGATCTTCTATTCTATTCCATTGATCCACATGCCTATTTCTGTACCAGTACCATGCAGTTTTCAGCACAATTGCCTTGTAATATAGCTTGAGGTCAGGGATAATGATTCCCGCAGATGTTTTCTTGTTTTTGAGAATGAATTTCGCTATTCTAGGTCTTTTGTTATTCTAGGTGAAAGTGCACATTGCTCTTTCCAACTCAATGAAGAACTGGGTTGGAATTTTGATGGGAATTGCATTGAATCTGTAGATTGCATTTGGTAAGATGGCCATTTTTAAAATGTTGATCCTTCTGATCCATGAGCATGGGAGATCTTTCCATTTTCTGAGATCTTACTCGATTTCCTTCTTTAGAGGTTTGAAGTTCTTGTCATACAGGTACTTCACTTACTTAGTTAGAGTCACACCAAGGTATTTCATAGTTTTTGTGACTATTGTAAAGGGTATATTTTCCCTAATTTCTTTCTCCACATGTTTGTCCTTTGAATATAGGAAGGCTACTGATTTGTTTGAGTTAATTTTATATCCAGCCACTTTGCTGAACTTGTTTATCAGCTGTAAAAGTTCTTTGGTGGAAGTTGTGGGGTTGCTTAAGTACACTATCATGTCATCTGCAAATAGTGATGTTTTTACTTCTTCTTTTCCAATTTGTATCCCTTTGATTTCCTTTTGCTGTCTAATTGCTCCGGCCAAGACTTCCAGTAATATGTTGAATAGGTAGGGGGAGAGTGGGCAGCCTTGTCGAGTCCCTGATTTTAGTGGGATTGCTTCAAGTTTCCCTCCATTAAGTTTGATGTTGTCTGTTGGTTTGCTGTATATTGCTTTTATTATGTTTAGGAATGGGCCGTAGATTTCTGTTTTTTGCAAGACTTTTAACATGAAGTGGTGTTGGATATTGTCAAATGCTTTCTCAGGATCTAGTGAGATGACCATGTGATTTTGTTCTTTGAGTTTGTTTATATGGTGAATTACATTGATGGATTTCCTTATATTAAACCATCCCTGTATCCCAGGGATGAAGCCTACTTGATCATGGTGAATGATTGTTTTGATGTGTTCTTGATTTCGGTTTGCAAGGATTTTGTTGAGTATTTTTGCATCAATGTTCATAAGTGAGACTGGTCTGAAGTTCTCTTTCCTTGTAGGGTCTTTGTGTGGTTTAGGAATGAGGGTTATTGTAGCCTCAAAAAAATGAGTTAGGTAGTGTTCCATCAGTTTCTATTTTGTGGACTAGTTTAGAGAGTATTGGTATTAGCTCGTCAATAAATGTCTGATAAAACTCTGCACTGAACCCATCAGGACCTGAGCTTTTTTTGGTTGGGAGGCTTTTGATGACTGCTTCTATTTCTTTATGTGTTATGGGATTATTTAGATGGTTTGCCTGGTCCTGGTTTAACTTTGGTATCTGGTATCTGTCTAGGAATTCATCGATTTCCTCCAGATTTTCCAGCTTTGTTGAGTATGGTTTTTGTAGTAGGATCTGATGATTTAATGGATTTCCTCAGTTTCAGTCGTTATTTCTCCACTTTTCTTTTTGATTCTGTTAATTTGGATATTCTCTCTTTGTCCTGTAGTTAGTCTGGCTAAGGGTTTATCAATCTTGTTAATTTTCTCAAAGAACCAGCTCTTGGTTTTGTTGATTCTTTCAATGGTTCTTTTTGTTTCTATTTGGTCTATTTCTGCCCTAAGTTTGATTATTTCTTACCGGCTACTCCTCTTGGGTGTATCTGCTTCCTTTTGTTCTAGAGCTTTCAACTGTGCTGTCAAGTTGCTAGTGTATGCTCTCTCCAGTTTTTTTGGAAGCACTCAGAGCTATGAGTTTTCATCTCAGTACTGCGTTCATTGCATCCCATAGGTTTAGGTATGTCGTGTTTTCATTTTCATTGAATTCTAGAAATTGCTTAATTTTTTTCTTTATTTCTTCTTTGACCCTGCTATCATTTAATAGAGCATTGTTTAGTTTCCATGTGTATATGGGCTTTTTGTTGTCTTTGTTGTTATTAAAGACCAGCCTTAGACCATGCTGATCTGAAAGGATGCATAAGAGTATTCTGATCTTCTTGAGGCTCGTTCTATGTCCAATTATGTGGTCAATTTTCGAGAAGGTGCCATGGGGTGCTGAGAAGAAGGTGTATTCTTTTGTTTTAGGATGATATGTTCTATAAATATCTCTTAATTTCAGTTGGTTCATCATGTCTGCTAGTTTTACAGTGTCCTTGTTCAGTTTCTGTTTCCATGATCTGTCCATTGGTGAGAGTGGGGTATTACAGTTTCCCACTATTATTGTGTGGGGTAAAATGTATTTTTTGAGCTTTAGTAGGGTTTCTTTTATGAATATGGGTGCTTTTCTATTTGAAGCATATATGTTAAGGATTGAGAGTTCCTCCTGACAGATTTCCCCGGTAATGAGTAAAAAGTGTCCTTCCTTAACTTTTTTGATAACTTTTGGTTGAAAATCTACTTTATTTGATATTAGAATGGCCACTCCAGCTTGCTTCTTGGGACCATTTGCTTGGAAGGTTTTTTTCCCAACCTTTTATTCTGAGATAGTGCCTGTCTTTGTCTCTGAGATGAGTTTCCTGTATGCAGCAAAATGCTGTGTTTTGTTTCTGTATCCAGTCTGATAGCCTATATCTTTTTATTGGGGGAGTTGAGTCCATTTATGTTAATGGATATCAAGGAATAGTGGTTGCTCTTTCCTGCTATTGTTGCTTTGGTAGGTTGAATTGTGCCTGTGTGTCTTTCTCCTTTCGATTTTCTTTCTTAGAAGGTTTTTTTTTTTTTTTTCTTTTCTTTTTTTTTTTTTTTTTTTTTTTTTTTTTTTTTTTTACTATGAAGTGATTTCCCCTCATTGTATTGAGTTTTCCACCTATAAATCGTTATAGTGCTGGGTTTGTGGTCATATATTGTGTGAATTTATCTTCGTTTTGCCTTCTATGGTGATTGATAGTTTTGCTGGGTATAGCAGCTTGGGCTGGCACTTGTGCTGTCTTAGGGTCTGCATGATGTCTGTCCAGGCTCTTCTAGCTTTCATAGTCTCTGTTGAGAAATTGGGTCTGATTCTGATTGGTCTGCCTTTATATGTTACATGACCTTTTTCCCTTACTGATTTAGTATTCTTTATTTGCTTTGGGCACTTAGTGTTTTGACTATTATGTGTCGGGAAGAATTTCTTTTCTGGTCCAACCTATTTGGAGTTCTGAAGGCTTCTTTTATGCTTGTGGTCATCTCATTTTTAAGGGTAGGGAAGTTTTCTTCCAGGATTTTGTTGAAGATATTTACTGTACATCTTAGTTGATATTCTTTGCCCTCTTCTATTCCTATTATCCTTAGGTTTGCGCTTCTCATTGTGTCCTGGATCTCCTGCACATTTTGGGTTAGGAGCTTTTTGGTTTTTGCATCTTCTCTGACTGTTTTGTCTATGCTTTCAATGTTGTCTTTGGACCCCGAGATTCTCTCTTCCATCTCTTGTAGTCTGTTGGAAATACTTTCATCTGTGACTCCTGATTTCTTTTTTAGGATTTCTACCTCTAGGATTGTCTCTTTTAGTGTTTTCTTTATTGTGTCCATTTCCGTTTTAAATTTCTTCTTCCATTCCTTCATCTCTTTGGTTCTGTTTTCTTGTAGTTCTTTGAGTGTTTTTCCTCTTTTTTCTTTAAAAGCTTTAATTCTTTGTGCTTTTCCTCCCGTTCTTGTTTAAGGATCTCTATCATCATCTTGAGGTAGGATTTCGTGTCTGAGTCTTCTTTTTCTGGAGTGTTTGGTATTCCGCTGTTTGTTGTGATGGGAGAGCTGGGTTCTAGTGTTGCCAGGTTGTCTTGGTTTCCCTGGGGTATGTTCTTTCGCTTTCCTCTTGCCATCTTGTTGTCAGTGATTGGTTCTTGCCTTTCCCTTGTACCTGGCCTGTGTCCCTGGATCTCTGCTCTTCCTGGTGGCGGATGTTCGGAGTGGCTGTTGTGCACCCAGGAAGCTGCCAGCTGGGAACAGAGGGCTCAATGCCACTGCCAGGTTCCTGGATCCCTGGATCAAGCAGGGCGGGCAGGTGCACACTTTCCGAGTGGTCCGCGGAGATCTCTCTGCCATGATTTTTTTTTTAATTGTAGTACTTTTATGACTTAAGTTCATGAAGAGTTTCACATATAATTTATGAAAGAAAGTCCACTTTTCTGGTCTTCAGAAAGACAGATCGACAATTCTTAAATATATGTAGGAATTACTTGATAATTTCAAACAATGTATTTTTGTTATGTTACCCCCAACTTCTCCCTTAGTCTTACCAGATCCACTTCTTCCTCAATGTTGTGTCTTCTTTTTTAAATAATCCATAAAATTCACTTTGTACTTTCCATTTATATCTGGATATGAGGCTATTAACTTTAGTATAGTCAATTTAACAAGAGCAATACTGTTATATAAAAATCAAATCTCCACCCCCCCCCCAGATGCCCCAGCTTGTCCATAGTTTCTCAACTGGTGGAGGAGACTTACAAATCCCTTCCCTCTCCATATGAAATGTTGACTGCCTTGACCTTGTGCACATCCTGATAACGCAACCACAGCTTTACATGAGCTTATAAATACCATGACAAAATATTTTTGCTCCAATCTTCCCTAATCTCTGGATATTACTATCTTTCTGTCTCTTCTTCCACAATGGTCCGTAGGCCATAAGGAAGAAGTGTGATATAGATGTAAAATTCGTGGTTGAGCACTCCACAGTCATTTATCTTCCATATATGGACCAGTTGTGAGTTTCTGGTTGGAATGAGGTTCTGATTGTCACTCAGGAGTAATGGCCATAACCTTTCAGATGATATGAAGAAGAAAACTGAAGAATGGGAAGAGAGTTTAAGTAAAAAAAGAGATGGAAAAGAGATGGGAGGGTAAGAAAAATGGGATTTAGAATGGGGGTGGTATGAATGTGTGGATAAGCTATATGAAAACCTACTATTTTATAAGTTTCATATATATATATATATATATATATATATATATATACATATATGTGCAAATTTTTACACACACATATATACATATAGGTATGTGACTAAACAGTTTAATTAGAATTATCATATACAGAGGACTATGCTCATTACAAAAATCATAGAATGCCAAATATAATGCTTAATCCCGGGTATTGGACATTACCCCTGAAGTAATGGAGTTTTTGTCCCAGAGACACAAAACAGGAATTCTGATTTGAATAAGTTTTTTTTAATGTGTATGAGCACACTGTCACTACCTTCGGATGCCAGAATAGGGCATGAGATCATATAATGGATGGTTGTGAGCCTCTATGTGCTTGCTGGGAGTTGAACTCAGGACCTCTGGAAGAGCAGCTGGTGTTCTTAACCTCTGAGCCATCTCTCTGGTCCCTGATTTAAATAAGTGTATCTGTATCCCATTCTCCTTCAAAGTCACCCGGAACAACCAGCCGAACATAATTAAAAACACAAATTCTGTGTTTAAAAAATGGCGAGACCTGTTGTAGAGACACACCACACTGTAAAAGGAAATAGGTGTTCAGTGCAGAGACCTGTAGAGGGGCACACGGAAAAACGAAGCCAGGACCCACATGAAATTGCTGAGCCTGAAGGACATCTGTCCTCCTAAGAAATGGGAGAACCCATCAACTGTAACATCCAGGTACTCATTAATGTAAACAATGATCCTAGAGCATGCAGAAACATGTAAGCTTCTTTCGTCTTCATATGATACCTCAGAGAAACAGAAAATTGGTAACTTGGAACAGAATTACCCCAAAAGCAACCTGCTGATGAGATATATAAACCTGAACCTCAGCTGATATTGTTGATCAGCAGTAAAAACACAAACACAGATGTTTCTCTACACCTATGCTTACCAATACTCACACAATGCTGCGTTATAAAAGGCCTTACTTCCACATTGCCTTATTAAGTTCAGCTATAACCTAAAAAAAAAAGGCCAAAAAGCTTTAGAATGTGTGTTTATTTTCTCTCATTTAAAAGAATCTCCAGTAAGATTTATGTGGTAGTTTTATCTTTCAAGAGAGAACCAAGCTCCTAATTTTCTATTCTGCTCATGACTTTCTTCTTCAAGAATGATACCTGATCCCTTTCAGCCAGCAGACTGATAGTTAGTCTGCTCCCCTGAAGACACCACAACCTAATGTATCCCAGGAGATCTGCTGTGCTCAGAGCATCTGGTAAGAACCCTCCAGAAATCCCACAGCTGAGGCTGGGAGCCCAGTGAACTCGAGACCCATCATCCCCCAAAACCCCTGTCCAACAAATTCTATTCCTGTTCCAGACATTGCTTTCTGACAGGGCTGACTGCCAGTGTTCTGCTCCCCTGAAGACACCACAGCCTAGGGCATCCCATGAAATCCACTGCACTCAGGGTAACTGGCATCCCAGGAGATCTGTTGCACACAGGGCCCCTGAGCAACTAATTTCCAGCTTGTCTGCTCCCCTGAAAATACCACAGCTTAAAGGCATCCCAGGAGCTCCTCTCCACACAAGGCAACTGGACAACCTACACCACAGTCTGAAGATCTCTCTGGGAGCTCTGCAGCATGCAGGGCAACTGATTCAACAGACTAAAAGCCTCCCTGGAGTTTTGCTACACACACGAAAACAAAAACCACAGTCCATAGGCCCCCTAGAAAACAGCTTCACACAGGACAACAGCTTGGCTGCTCCTCTGAAGACCCCCACAGTGGGAAGGCCCCAGAGGAGGCCAGGTGTGGAGGCCTACCAGGAGACCTAAAGGAACCCAGGGACAAAAGAGGCAGGTTTCAGACAGTCATCCAGACCAGCAAACACAGGGATAACCAGATGATGAGAAGCAAACACAAGACCATAAGCAACAGAAACCAATATATATGGGCATCATAAGAACCCAGTTCTCATACAAAGGCAAGCTCTGAATATACCAACACATGGGAAATTAGAAAGCTGACCTAAAATTTTATCTCATGAAGATAAGAGTCCTTTTAGGAGGATATTTAAAAACTCAATGAAAGAAATACAGGAAAACACAATCAAACAGGTCAAGAAGTTGAATAAAACAGCCCAAGACCTAAAAGTGGAAGTAGAAACAATAATGAAAACACAAATGGAGGCAAACATAATAATGAAAAAACCTAGGAAAGAGGTAAAAATTTAAGCATTACCAACAGAATATAAGAGATAAAAGAGAGATTCTCAGTTGCAGAAGATATCATAAAAGAGATTGACACAACTGTCAAAGAAAATTTAAAACATAACAAATTCCTAACCCAAAAGATCCGGAAAATTCAAGACACAATGAAAACACCAAATCTAAGAATAATTGTAATAGAGGAGAACAAATATTTCCAGGTCAAGGAACCTGAAAATATCTTCAATAAAATCATAGAAGAAAACTTCCCCAACCTAAAGTAAGAGATGGCCATAGATGCACAAAAAGTCTATAGAACACCAAATAAACGGAACCAGAAAAAAAATCCTCTTCTTTTTCCACCTGGACCAGCAGAGAACCTGGGGCACAGGCCTGGTGCTGTTGCTCTATTAGTGCCCAGAGCGCAGAGAGGGTTTGGTGGTGCTTGTGGAAGGGGTTGTAAAGTGAGTAAGTAAAAAAATTGATTAATAAATTTAAAAAACTACTAAATATATAAATATGTAACTTACTTTTAGAGTGTTGGTTGTTCATGTTGACATTGTTCATGGTCTGATTATTTGACTACAAAGTGTAATTTTTCTATTTCATGCACATATGTCTTCTAAAGCCAAGTAACACTACTCTAACACAGCTAGACCTTTCATTAGTCTTTTTTGAAAATAAGGATTCCTGACTTGGAAAGTTAATTTTAAAAGCATAATTGAACAGTTCAAATAAATTGAAGACATGAATTAAGAAAACTCTTTGAAAGAGTAAACCTCACTTAGACATTTTTAATATAAATTATGGTTCTACTCAGATGCCAGAAATACAATGTTTAAAGTGGCATGGTAGTAAGACCATGTTGAAGGAAATGGAAGTTCCTATGGTAAAACTATTCTATAGCAAGCAGGCCATAGGAACAGCTGACCCCTGGTAGAACTTAACCCTTAGTCACCCTGATTCCATTTGTTCTTTCAGACTCTTGGCACCTGAATTAGCTTTTCTTCCATCATCTCAGGCTAGCCTTTCTTATCCCCATTCAAACCCATTCTATTTCCTTACCAGAAATTCCACTTTGCTTTTCTAGTATTATTCTTTCTTGTGCTTTGATATCCCCCTGTTAAAATACTTTTAGCTGTAATATGTGCTTTACACATTACATTCATTTTGCACACTCTTGTGTACATTTGGCTTTCTATTGTGAGGGTTCATAAAATATTAAATCAATGAACCTGCAAGCACAGGTCTGTTCCAACAGAGATGCCACACATTTGCAATCTTCAACATCCAGGACAGAGTTTCTTGTTTACATTAGAAAAATATTTCTGTAATGAAACAGAATTAATGCTGTTTACCCTGGAGTCATTGGTGCATGCCCAGATTGGCCCAAGTGACCCAATCTGTTGCCATTTAATCAGCTGTGATTGAGAATTTAGAAAAGAAATGATTTGCTTTTCTATTAAAATTAATATTTTTCACGTTTTGAAATAGACCTTTGCTAATAGCTGCCAATGAGCCACTTGAAAACATAGACCCGGCCCTGGGTATATTGGGATTCTCTTTGAAAGCAAACAAACAAGGAAACATTTTCACAATAACCTTAGACTTTGAAAACATTTTGATATTTTATAACTTGCTTGCCAGGGACATTTCTTTCTGAAATTAGTAACTGATTACATTGTCAAAGGTTAAGTCTAGATTTGTCTTTATTCATGAGCATTTACCAGTTCCTCTACATTAGGGTAGCACTCCCCATTCGTGTATTTTTCTGGAACACTGGGTGGCTAGGAACAGGATGCAAAACAATGTGCTATTGTAGAATTGACCTAGTAGTTTAGTCTTTTTAATGATATTCAAATTTCAAAATCTCAGGTAATTCTTTAAGTGTATCATCTGAATGGGTGAGACCATCCCCCCTCGCCCTCTAAAATCTAGGCCAGTGCTTCCTCTGCTGTGACTACATACCTGAATATTTGGATAACTTTGAAAACTACATGCTTTTCCTTCTCTCCAGAAATCTGAGTTCCAGAGACTGATGATGGTTTCATAAAATTATACAGAGGCATTTACAAAAGTGACTGTGATTCTGATGCACAGACAGGGTCGAGGAATCTAAGCTGAGGTCCAAGCCCCTCAATTCACATTTGAGAGGTTTTTAAGCTGTCGCTGTGGGCCTGCCAATCCAAATATCCCTGTGAATCACTAGATGTTTTTAAAAGGGCTCTGTGAAAGTGACATCAGTTTCTTTATTTAGAACTGATCATAATTTTCATGGCTCCCAACAGATGTCGCAAGTTGTTGAATTGTCCTGTCACATCACTGGGCCTTCAAGGCAATCACTGCCATAAATATGTAAGGTGTCTCTTTTTCTGTTCTCAGGTATTGCAGCATATTTCAGCTTTTTATTTCTTGCTAGTTTTTTTTTTTCAGTTTCTTTATTTATCTTTGCCCACTAATGTTTTCTAAAGTTTGGATTGAACCCCTTAATAACCCAAAATGCCTAAAACATTTTTCTCACCTTTATACCAGAGTTGTGTTTAACTCTGGGGTCAGCAAATGATGACCCCACAGTCCAAGTTGAGCATGCCATTTATGTAAAAAAGGTTATTAGAATTTAACTGTGTCTATTGATTTGCATAATAATTATGGTTGCCTTCAGGTAAAACGTGAAATTGAGTAGTTTGTAACAGAGAGAGTATGACCTACAAAGCCAAAACAATTCACCATCTGGTCTTTATTGAAAACAAAAATACTTGTAGTTTATGAATGTTAAAATCTTCTTTCCAAAAGATACTGCTTGTAGTCATGGCTCCTCTGTCTTTTGATGTAAAATAATAGTGTATAGATGCCAAAGGTCAGTGAGATTCCTGTTTTCATGCCTATTGTTCACTTTAAAGACTTGATAATTTTGCTCTAATGTCTAAAGGATTTTCTCTTTGGCCCTGAAATCAAGCAACTGTTAGGTTTTATCTTGGTTACAATTGTCTTATATTAATACCCCTTGACAAACTACACATTTGATTTTTGTTATTTGTATTAATGTTTAAATCTATCTTAATTACATGCAGAATGGAACACCTGTATTCCAAGGAAAGCAATATCCATGCTTTCATTGAATTTTGACAGACTTCTCATTGTGGTGGCAAAAGCTTTTAACCCCAGGGCTTAAAAAGTGAAGTAGAGGAGAGGGCTAGGTGACCGCTATCAAGACTCAAGACCCCAAAGACAGCTGAGCCCCCAGAACATCCTTGCAAGCACTCTTCCACCTGAGCCCACAGAGAGCTTGCCACACACCCTATAGGCTGTCCCCAGAGGGAATGGCTGGAGCTCTTGGAGGACAGATAGAATGGTGCACTCTGGGATTGGGTCCTCTCCAGCCCAGCCAGAGGGCTGGGTGACCATCATAAAGACTCAGGACCCACATGCAAATTGCTGTGTTCCCAGAAGAGCCTCACAAGAGCTTTCCTATCTGAGCACACGGAGACAGAACATAGTGACTGACATCAGAAATCACTGCTTGCCCACAAAGAGTTAAACACCCAGAACCAATCTCCTTCCTGAACCCGTGGGCCTTCAGACCCACAGGAAAGACAGGCTTCAGTCAGAGACAACAAGATCACCTATAATCACAGATAAGAAGATGGTAAAAGAAAAGCAAAAGAACCTAAGCAATGGAACCCAAGATAATCTGACAACATCAGAACCCAACTCTCCAACCACGGCAAATAGGGCTGATTGCCAAACACATCACAAAAACAAGATTTAGACTTGAAATCATACTTCATGATGATGATGGAGATCTTAGAGAAGCACATGGATAGGTCCCTTAAACAATTACAGGAGAACACACATAAATAAACCCTTAAAGAAGAAACACAAAAATCACTTGAAGAACTACAGGAAAACAAAAACAAACAGATGAAGGAATTGAAAATAAAAATAGAAGCAATAAAGAAAACACAAAAAGAAACAACTCTGATAATATAACACCCAAAAAAAAGAAATCAGAAGTCATAGATGCAAGCATCATCAACAGACTACAAGAGATGGAAGAGAAGATCTCAAAGAGAAGGGCAAAGGACAACATAGAAAACTTTGACACAAGAGTCAGAGAAAATGCAAAAACCAAAAAACTCCTAACCCAAAACATCCAGGATATCTAGACCACAATGAGAACAGAAAACCTAAGAATAATAGGTGTAAAAGAGAAAGAAGACTTTCAACTAAAAGGCACAGTAAACACATTCAATAAAATCATAGAAGAAAACTTTCCTACCCTTAAGAACAAGATGGCCATGAACATACAAGAAGTCTAGAGAACTCCAAATAGATTGGACCAGAAAAGAAACTCCTCTTGACACATAATAGTCAAAAAACAGAATTTTCAAAACAAAAAAAAAAAAAAAGAATCCTAAAAGCTGTAAAAAAAGAAAAAAAAAAGACAACATATAAAGGTAGACCAATCAGAATTATACCAAACTTCTCAACAGAGACTATGAAAGCTAGAAGATCCTGGACAGATGTCATACAGACCTTAAGAGAACACAAATACCAGCCCAGATTACTATATCCAGAAAAACTCTCAATTGCCATAGATGGAGAGACTAAGATATTCCAGGACAAAACCAAATTTATACAGTATCTGTCAAGAAAACCAGTCCTACAAAGAATAATAGATGGAAAATCCAACACAAAGAGGGAAACTACACTCTAGAAAAGGCAAGAAAATAACTATGCAAGAAAACCAAAATAAGAAAGACACACAAACATAAGTTTATATCTAACAACAACAACAAAATAACAGGAAACAACAATCACTATTCCTTAATATCTGTTAACATCAATGGACTCAATTCCTTAATAAAGAGACATAGACTATCAGACCAGATACTTAAACAGAATACAGCATTTTGCTGCATACAGGAAACTCATCTCAGAGACAAAGACAGACACTACCTCAGAGTAAAAGGCTGGGAAAAACCTTCCAAGCAAATGGTCCCAGGAAACAAATGAGTAGCTATTCTAATAACAAATAAAATAGATTTTTCAACCAAAAGGTACCAAAAAAGATAAGGAAGGACACTTTTTACTCATCACAGGAAAAATCTATCAAGATGAACTCTCAGTCTTGAACATCTATGCTACAAATACAAGGGCACCCACATTCATAAAAGAAATCCTACTAAAGCTCAGAGCATATATTGCACCACACACAATAATAGTGGGAGACTTCAACACACCACTCTCATCAATGGACAGATCATGGACACAGAAACTGAACAAAGACACAGCGAAACTAGCAGAGATTATGAGCCAATTGGAGTTAACAGACGTCTAAAGAACATTTCATCCTAAAACAAGAGAATATACTGTCTTCTCAGCACCTCAAGGCAGCTCTTCCATATATGTGACCATATAGTTGGTCACAAAACAAGCCTTAACAGATATAAGAAGATTGAAATACTCCTCTGCATCCTATCAGGTCACCATGGACTAAGGCTGGTCTTTAATAACAACAAAGATAATAAAAAGCCCACATTCACATGGAAGCTGAGCAATGTGCTACTCAATGATAACATGGTCAAGAAAGAAATAAAGAAATTAAGGATTTTCTAGTATTTAATGAAAATGAAAGTACAACATACTCAAACCTATGGGATGCAATGAAAACAGTACTAAGAGGAAAACTCATAGCTCTGATTGCTTCCAAAAAGAAACTGGGGAGAGCATACACTAACCATTTGACAGCACACCTGAAATCTCTAGACAAAAAAAAAAATAGATACACCCAAGAAGAATAGATGACAGGAAATAATCAAACTCAGAGCAGAAATTAGCCAAGTAGAAACAAAAAGAACCATACAAAGACTCAACATAACCAGGAGCTGGTTCTTTGAGAAAATCAACAAAGGATGTGAAGAGAGAGGAACACTATTCCACTGTTGTGGGGGTTGTAATCTGGTACAACCACTGTGGAAATCATTCTGGTGGTTCATCAGAAAATTAAACATAGTACTACCTGAAGACACAGTTATTCCACTGTGGGTATATACGCCAAAGATGCTTCAACATATAATAACAACATATGCTCCACCCTGTTCATAGCAACTTTATTTATAATAGCCAGAAACTAGAAAGAATCCAGATGTCCTTCAACAGAGGAATGGATACAGAAAGTGTGGTACATTTACACAATGGAGTACTACTCAGCTATTAGAAACAATGACTTTTTGAAATTCCTAGGCAAATGGATGGAACAAGAGAATATCATCCTGAGTGAGGTAACCCAGTCACAAAAGAACACACATGGTATGTACTCACTGATAATTGGATACTAGCCCCAGAATGCTCTAAATATCCAAGAAACAACTCACAGACCTTATGACTTCAAAAATAAGGAAAGTCAAAACGTGGAATCCTCACTTAGAAAATATAATCCTTCTTAGAAAAATAGAAATAAATTCATCACATATTACTATGTAACAAATTTTGTGAGCGAAAATATTTTATAAAAAATAAATTAAAATGTTTACTATATAAACAAAGAAAAAATGTGATCATTTCACTGATGCTGAAAAAGACTTTGACAAAATACAGCACACATTCATGCTGAAAGTACTGGAGAGATCAGGAATTCAATGTTCATATCTAATTTTAAAATGTTTATACTGAAAAAAAATTTAAAAATCTAAAGCAATATACAGCAAACCAATAGCCAACATCAAACTAAGTTTAGAGAAACTCAAAACAATCCTATTAATATCAGGCACCAGACAAGGCTGCCACTCTTTCCCTACTTACTCAATATGCTACTAGAAATTAAAACCAGAGCAATTAAACAACAAAAAGGAATCAAAGAAATACAAGTTGGTAAGGAGGAAGTCAAGATATTACAATGTTCAGATAATAGGACAGTATACATTAGTGACTCCAAAAGTTCTACCAGAGAGCTCCTACAGTGGATGAATAATTTCAGCAAAGTGGCTGGACATAAAATTATCAAATCTGTAGCCTTCCTCTACTCAAAGGATAAAAGGGCTGAGAAAGAAATTAAGGAAACAAAACCCTTTACAATTGTCACAAATAATATAAAATATCTCGGTGTAACTCTACCAAAAAAGTGAAATATGTGTATTACAAGAACTTCAATTCTCTGAAAAAAGAAATCATAGAAGACCTCAGAAGATGGAAAGTTCTCCCATGCTCATGGATTGGAAGAAATAATATAATAAAAATGGCCATCTTACCAAAAGCAATCCACAAATTCAATGCAATCCCCGTCAAAATTCCAATTCTTTTCTTCATAGAGTTATAAAAAGCAATTCTCAAATTCATTTGGAATAACAAAAAACTCAAAGGAGCAAAAACTATTCTCAACAATAAAAGAACTTCTGGGGTAATCACCATTCCTGTCATCAAGCTATACTATAGAGCATTAGTGATAAAAATTGCACAGTATTGGTACAGAGACAGGCAAGTAGATCAATAGAACAAAATTTAAGACCCAGAAATGAAACCACACACCTATGATCACTTGAATTTTGACAAAACCATCTAATAGAAAAAAGACATTTTCAACAAACGTTGCCAATTCATCTGGTGGTCTGCATGTATAAGAATGCAAATTGATCCTTTCTTATCTCCTTGTACAAAGTTCCAGTATACGTGGATCAAGGACCCCACATAAAAACAAGTACACTGAAACTATTAGAAGAGAAAAGTGGGGAAGAACGGGAAATTTTCCTGAACAGAGTACTAATGTTTTCAAGTCAACAACTGACAAGTGGGACTTCATATAATTGTAAAGCTTCTGTAAGGCAAAGGGCACTGTCAAGAGGACAAAATGGCAACTACAGATTGGGAAAAGATCTTTACTAAGCCTACATCTGATAGAGGGCTAGTATCCAACACATACAAAAAAACTCAAGAAGTTCCAGAGAACCAAATAATCCTATTAAAAATGGGGTATAGAGCTAAACAAAGAACTCTCAACTGAGGAATCTCACATGGCTAAGAAGCACTTAAGAAAATGTACAACATCCTTAGTCATCAGGGAAATGCAAATCAAAACAATCCTCAAATTCCACCTCACATCAGTCAGATTGGCTAAGATCAAAAACTCAGGTGACAGCAGATGGTGGCGAGGATGTAGAGAAAGAGAAACCGTTCTCCATTGTTGGTGGGATTGCAAGCTGGAACAGTCACTCTGTAAATCAGTCTGGTAGTTCCTCAAAAAATTGGACATAGTGCTACGTGAGGACCCAGCTATACCAATCCTTGGCATATACCCAAAAAAATTCTCCAACATATAACAATGACATATGCTCCACTGGGTTCATAGCAGCCTTATTTATAACAACCAGAAGCTGGGAACAACCCAGATGTCCCTCAACAAAGGAATGAATACAGAAAATGTGGTACATTTACACAATGGAGTACTACTCAGCCATTAAAAATAATGACTTCACAAAATTTACAGGTAAATAGACAGAACTAGAAAATATCATCCTGAGGGAGGTAACCCAGTCACAAAATAACACACATGGTATGTGCTCACTGATAAGTGGATATTAGGGAAAAAGCTTAGAATACCATGATGCAACTTACAGTTCATATGAAGCTCAACAAGAAGGAACACCAAATTGTGGGTGCCTCAGTTCTACTTAGGAGGAGGAACAAAATAATCTTGGGAAGGTAAGGGTGAGAGGGACTTGGGAGGAAGAAAAGAGGGGGAGAGGAAAAAGGGGAGGGCAGGATTTGTTGTGGGAGGAGACAGGCAAGATATCCAGAGAGTCAGGAAATTGAACAGAGGTGTTCAATGGGGGATGCGGAGCCACCAGAAAGTCCCAAATGCCAGAAAAGCAAGAGACTCCCAGGACCCAACAGGGATGACAGTAGCTGAAATACCCCAAAAGGGGGTGAGAGAACCTGTAGAGACTGTATCCAGAGGTTAGACACAGCCCCAGTTGAGGAACAGGGCCACCCACTCTGGACAAAATTTTAACCCAGAATTGCTTTTGTCTGAAGAAAATACAGGAACAAAGAGGAAAGCAGAGACTGAAGAAGGAAAGACTATCCAGAGACTGACCCATTTGAGGATCCATCCCATATGCAGCCACCAAACCCAGTCATTATTGCTGATGCGAAGAAGTGCTTGCTGACAGGAGCCTGATATGGATGTCTCCTGAAAGGCTCTGTCAGATCCTTAACTGATAATGATGTGGATGTTTGCAGCCCACCATCAGTCTGAGCACAGGGACCCAATAGAGGAGTTAGGGGAAGGACTAAAGAAGCTGAAGAGTTTGCAACCCCATAGAAAGAACAACAATATCAACCAACTGGACCCTTCAGACCTCCCAGGGACTAAACCACCAACCAAAGAATACACACCGAGGGACCCATGGCTCCAGATGCATTTGTAGCAGGAGATGGCCTTGTCTTGCATTAATGGGAGGGAATCCTTTAGTCATGTGAAGGCTTGATGCCCAGTGTAGGGACATGCTAGGGTGTTGGGAAGAAGTGGGTGGGTAGAGGGTGGGTGGGTGCACTCTCATGGAAGCAGGGGGACATGGGGTTGAATGGGGGGGTTTCAGAGGGGAAAATGGAAAGGGTTGATAATATTTAAAATGTAAATAAACAAAATAACCAATAAAAAGTTTTAAAAAGAAAGTAATAATGATTTTTTCTGTAATTTGATAAAATTCATATCAAGAATATAATAGACCAAAGAAATTTTTTCTGCAAAGATATGTGTCTTTGTTTGAATATGCTTGGCCCAGGAAGCAGCACTGTTTGGAGGGGTGGCCTTGTTGGAGTAAGTGTTTCACTGTAGGTGTGGCTTTTACACCTAGCAGCCTTCAGATGAAGATGTGGAACTTAGCTCCTCCTGCACTATGCCTGCCTGGATGCTGCCATGCTCCCACCTTGATGGTAATGGACTGGACCTCCGAACCTTTAATTCAGCCACGATTAAACGTTGTCCTTATAAGAGTTGCCTTGCTCATGGTGTCTGTTCACATCAGTGAAATTCTAACTAAGATAACATGAATTACTAAAACAGGGGTGTGGGGAGAAACCCAGCTATTGGCAAGTTAGAGTCTTAGTGGGAAGTCTTCACTTGACAGAAGAATAATGAAGACAATTTGATTGAGGATAAAATAAAGAAGAAACAAATCCAACAGTTATAGAGCTATGTTAAACACTATTTAACCAAAATTAATTTATAGGTAACTGATGCCATCCTAAAATATATAGTCAGCCTTAATATATATTTATTATATATTCATAATTACATATTGATAGTCCTAAACTTGCTTTCATGGGTTGAATATGGACTTCACAAACTTTTAAATAAGCATTTCAATTTGGCATTGGTGACATAGACTGTCGTGTGACCCAAATTCTTCAGTTTCAGCAAAGTAGCCAGTTTTGTCCTTAATATGGTGTTTATGCATTAAATCACTTTGAAGTTATTTTCTAAAAATAGAATTAGAGAATGAAATGGTAAGCATATCAGTGCTACTGAGAGTAATATATTTCTCCTAAGCTTATTAGATTTAAAATCAGAACCAGACCTCGCCCCACCCCTATAGGCAGAAGAGACAGCTGGGCTTTGCGCACTGAGGGCTTTATTGATGTCTGTGACACGTGTTCCCACTGAGGATCATGCAGATGTTTGTGGTCTGTGCTGAAGCCACGTCAAGGTTTGTAGGCCATGTTTCCACTTGGAGCCACATTGATTTGAGTGGCCTGTGCTGCTTCCTGAGACCATGTTGGTGTCTGGGTCCTTGCTGCTGCCAAGGACCATGTCTGGGCCCATGGTCCTTTGGCAGCCTGGGGCTGTGTTACTTTCTCTTGTCACCACTGAAGACCATGGTCTTTGCTATCACCTGAGGCCATAGCAATTTTTAGGTCATGTTGCCCCCGAGGGCCATGCCTGCAGTTGAGGTCTGTGTTGAGGCCCAGTTACCACAAAAGGCCATGCAAATGCCCATCCCTGGTCTTTGCTACCACCTGAGGTGATGTTGATATCCACAGGCCAAGCTGCCACAGGAGGCCATGGTGGCTTATACTATCACCTAAGGCCATGTTGATTTCCATGATACAGGTGGCCTCTGATGGCCTAGTCTGTGTCTGTGAATCTACAGTAGCAGGAGACCATATTCATGGTCTGTGTTGTCTCCAGAAACCACGTGGAAGCCCATGGCATAAACTCCTGTGGAATATGAAGAGCAAGGAAGCTACTTTGAGGTGATATCAGTGATTGCAGAAGCACAGTTTTGAGGAAAAGGGACATGGAAGGTGTCTGTGACAAACCCTACACCAATCCCCCAGTATTACCTGAGGACCCAGCTATACCACTCGTGGGCATATACCAAAAAGAAGTTCCAACATATAACAAGAACACATACCCCACCATGTTTATACCAGCCTTATTCATAATAGCCAGAAGCTGAAAAGAACCCAGATGCCCTTCAATCGAGAAATGGATACAGAAATTGTAGTACATTTACATAATGGAGTACTACTCAGCTATTAGAAACAATGACTTTATGAAATTCCTAGACAAATGGATGAAACTAGAAACTATCATCCTGAGTAAGGCAACCTAATCACAAAAGAACACACATGGTATGGACTCATTGAGAAGCAGATACTAGCCCCAGAAAGCTCTGAATACCCAAGAAATAATTAACAGACATCATTAAGCTCAAAAAAAAAGAAAGGTCAGAAGGTGGATGCCTCAGTCCTTCTTAGAAGGGAGAACAAAGCATGGGAGGAAATACAAGGTCAAATAGAGGAGCAGGAATTAAAGAAAAGATCATTCAGAGACTACCTCACCTGGGGATCCACCCCATATGCAGCCACCAAACTCAAGTACTATTGCTGATGCCAAGATGTGCTTACTGGCAGGAACCAGATATGATAAGTGCCTCAACAGAGGCTCTGCCAGATTCATACAGATACAGTCGAGGATGTTTGCAGCTAACCATCAGATTGAACATGGAGACCCCAATGAAAGAGCTTGAGAAAGGACTGAGGAACTGAAAGGGTTTGCAACCCCATGGGAAGAACAACATTATCAACCAATCAGAACCTCCACAACTACAGACTAAAACACCAACTATTGAGCACAAATGGAGAGACCTATGGCTCTAGTTGCATATGTAGCAGAGGACAGCATTGTCTGTCATCAGTGGGAGAAGAGGACTTTAGTACAGTGAAGATGGGATTTCCCAGTGTAGGAAAACACCAAGGCACTGAGGTGGAGAGGGTGATTGGGGGAAAGAGCCCTTTTATAGAATAAAGTGGAGGGGGGAGGAGATGGGGGGGAATAAAATTTGAAATGTAAATACAGAGAATATCAAATAAAATATTTTTTAAAAGGGAAAAAAATCCTTGGTGACAGAAAATAACATGGCAAATTTTTAGAAAAACAGAAAGAAAGAAAACAGATACTAAAAGCATTAAATAGAAAGAGAATACTGTTACACAGAAGAGAATATTTAAGAAAGACAAGCCTGATGCTTTAATGTGGGCCCTAGTAGATGATGCTGCTGAAAAAATCCTTAATTTGTTTTAATCTCAGAGTTCTCAATGAGGTAAGGGTTATAATGGAAACATAGACTGCCTGAGGGAAGGGGAATCACTCAACTTCTTTAAGTTTGCTTACTTCTAAAAATTGAGAAATTTGACTAGAGTCATGACTTAAAAGTAGGTCATTTGCCCTGCATTCAATGGCCAATGCCAACAAATGGAGAAAGTGTCAGAGTATATATCGCATTTCCTTCTTGGGAAAAATAACAATGGAAAATACTTGTGTCTTTAGAAATAAAAATACTTAGCGACCAAATGCTCAAGCCATTCACCACCTGGAACAGCGGAGATTCAGGGACACAGGCCTGGTGAGGCTGCAACAAGGGTGGCCAGGGCACAGAGAGGTCTGGTCCAAGCATGCAGAAAGCACGGCCCCCGGATTGGTTTAGGGGAGCAGGAACCCTAGAATAGGGACTTGTTATCTGCCTGGAAAGTCATCACATGCGGACCAAACGCTCAGGCCATTTGCCACCTGGAACAGCAGAGATCCAGGGACATGAGCCTGGAGAGACAGTGGTGTGCTGTGAGTAGCCTGGGTGTAGAGAGGGCTAGGCCTAGCTCGAGGTAGGTGTGGCCTCCAGGTGGTCCAGGGGAGCAGGAACTCTGCCATAGGGACTCGGTGTCCATCCGGAAGGCCCTTGCAAGTGGTCCAAATGCTCAAGCCATTTGCCACCTGGAACAGCATAGATCCAGGGACACAAGCCAGGTACTCTGGAGAGACAGGAACCAATCACTGACAACAAGACCACGTATAATCACAAACAACAAGATGGCAAGAGGAAAGCAAAAATGCTTACACAATGGAAACCAAGACAACCAGGCAACATCATAACCCAGCTCTCTCATCACAGCAAGCAGAGAAATGCCAAACACTCCAGAAAAAGATGACTCAGAACTGAAATCTTACATCAAGATGAAGATGGAGATCTTTGAGAGGAACATGAATAACTCACTTAAACAAGAATGGGAGGAAAACCATAAACAAATAGAAGCTTTTAAAGAGGAAACAAGAAAAACACTCAAAGAAATGAAAGAACCAGAGGAAAACAGAACCAAAGAGATGAAGGAATTGAAGAGGAATTTAAATGGAAATGGAAACAATAAAGAAAACACTAAAAGAGACAACCCTGGAGGTAGAAGACCTAAAAAAGAAATCAGTAGTCACAGATGTAAGCATCTCCAACAGACTAAGAGATGGAGGAGAGAATCTCAGGGGCTGAAGACAACATTGAAAACAGACAAAACAGTCAGAGAAAATGCAAAAGCCAAAAAGCTCCTAACCCAAAATGTCCAGGAGATCCAGGACACAATGAGAAGACCAAAAGTAAGGATGATATGAACAGAAGAGGGCGAAGAATATCAACTAAGAGGCAGAGTAGATATCTTCAACAAAATCATAGAAGAAAATTTCCCTACCCTTAAGAATGAGATGACCATGAGCATAAAACAAGCCTAAAGAACTCTAAATAGGTTGGACCAGAAAAGAAATTCCTCCCGACACATAATAGTCAAAATGCCAAGTGCCCAAGTCAAAGAAAAAATACTAAAAGCAGTAAGGGAAAAGGGCCATGTAACATATAAAGGCAGACCAATCAGAATCACACCCGACTTCTCAACAGAGACTATGAAAGCTAGGAGATCCTGGACAGACATTGTGCAGACCCTAAGAGAACAAAAGTGTCAGTCCAGGCTGCTATACCGAGCAAAACTCTCAATCACCATAGATGGAGAGACCAAGATATTCCAGGACGAAACTAAATTTACACAATATCTGCCCACAAATCCGGCACTACAAAAAATTATAGGTGAAAAACCTAATAAAAGAAGGGAAACTACATCCTAGTAAAAACAAGAAAATACCTAAGCAAGAAAACAAAAAGAAGAAAGACACGGAGGTACAATTCTACCTCTAAAAGCAAAAATAGCAGGAAACAGCAACCACTATTCCTTAATACCTGTTAACATAAATGGAATCAATTCTCCAATAAAAAGACATAGGCTATCAGACTGGATACATAAACATAATCTAGCATTTTGCTGCATAGAGGAAACTCATCTCAGAGAAAAAGACAGACACTGTCTCAGAGTAAAAGGTTGGGAAAAAACTTCCAAGTGAAGGCCCCAAGAAAAAAGCTGGAGTAGCCATTCAAATATCGAATAAAGTAGATTTTCAACCAAAAGTTATCAATTTTACACATTATAGGGAAAATTTATCAGGAGGAACTCTCAATCCTTAACATATGTGTTCCAAATACAAGAACACCCATATTCATAAAAGAAACCCTACTAAAGCTCAAAAAATACATTGCACCACACACAATAATAGTGGGAGACCTCAACACCCCACTCTCATCAATAGACAGATCATGGAAACAGAAACTGAACAAGGACACAGGGAACTACCAGAGGTTATGAACCAATTGGAATTAATAGACATCTACAAACATTTCATCCAAAAACTAAAGAATACACCTTCTTCTCAGCACCTCAAGGCACCTTCTACAAAACTAACCATATAAATGGTCACAAATCAAGCCTCAATAGATGTAAGAAGACTGAAATAGTCCCAAGCATCCTATCAGAGCACCACGCACTAAGGCTGGTCTTTAATAACAACAAAGACAACAAAAAGCCCATATACACATCTAAACGAAACAATGTTCTATTAAATGATAGCATGGTCAAAGAAGAAATAAAGAAATTAAGAATTTTCTAGAATTTAATGAAAATGAAAACACGACATACCCAAACCTATGGGATGCAATGAAAGCAGTACTAAGAGAAAAACTCATAGCTCTGAGTACTTCCAAAAATAGACTGGAGAGAGCATACACTAGCAACATGACAGCACAGTTGAAAGCTCTAGAACAAAAGGAAGCAGATAAACCCAAGAGGAGTAGACAGCAAGAAATAATCAAAATCAGAGCAGAAATTGACCAAATAGAAACAAAAGGAACCATGCAAAGAATCAACAAAACCAAGAGCTGGTTCTTTGAGAAAATTAACAAGATTGATAAACACTTGGCCACACTAACTAAAGGGCAAAGAGAGAGTATCCAAATTAACAAAATCAGAAAGGAAAGTAGAGACATAACAATTGAAACTGAGGAAATTCATGAAATCATCAGATCCTACTACAGAAGCCTATACTCAACAAAGCTGGAAAATCTGGAGGAAATAGATGAATTCCTAGACAGATACCAGATACCAAAGTTAAACCAGGACCAAGTAAACCATCTAAATAATCCTATAACACCTATAGAAGCAGTCATCAAAAGCCTCCAAATCAAAACAAGCCCAGGTCCAGTTGGGTTCAGTGCAGAGTTTTATCAGACATTTATTGACGACCTAATACTAATACTCTCCAAACTATTCCACAAAATAGAATCAGATGGAACACTATCTAACTCATTTTTCGAGGCCACAATAACCCTCAGTCCTGAACCACACAAAGACCCTACAAGGAAAGAGAACTTCAGACCAATCTCACTTATGAACATTGATGCAAAAATACTCAACAAAATCCTTGCAAACCGAATCCAAGAACATACCAAAATTAGACAGCAAAAGGAAATCAATGGGATACAAATTGGAAAGGAAGAAGTAAAAATATCACTGTTTGCAGATGACATGATAGTTTACTTATGTGACCCCAAAAATTTCACCAGAGAACTTTTACAGCTGATAATCAAGTTCATCAAAGTGGCTGAATATAAAATTAACTCAAACAAATCAGTAGCCTTCCTTTACTCAAAGGACAAACATGAAGAAAGAAATTAGGGAAATGATACCCTTCACAATAGTCACAAAAACTATGAAATACCTTGGTGTGACTCTAACTAAGCAAGTGAAGGACATGTATGACAAAAACTTCAAATCACTGACGAAGGAAATTGAGGAAGATCTCAGAACATGGAAAAATCTCCCATGCTCATGGATTGGAAGGATCAACATTTTAAAAATGGCCATCTTACCAAAAGCAATCTACAGATTCAATGCAGTACCCATCAAAATTCCAACCCAATTCTTCATAGAGTTGGAAAGAGCAATATTCAACTTCATCTGGAATAACAAAAATCTAGAATAGTAAAATCCATCCTCAACAACAAGAAAATATTTGTGGGAATCACCATCCCTGACCCCAAGCTATATTACAAGGCAATTGTGCTGAAAACTGCATGGTACTGGTACAGAGATCGACACATGGATCAATGGAATAGAATAGAAGATCCAGAAATGAGCCCTCACATATATGGTCACTTGATTTTTGACAAAGAAGCTGTAAACCTTCAATGGAAAAAGGACAGCTTATTCAACAAATGGTGCTGGTCCAACTGGCACTCAACATGCAGAAGAATGAAAATAGACCCTTTCTTATCTCCTTGTACAAAGCACAAGTGCAAGCGGATCAAAGATCTCCACATTAAACCAGGTACACTGAAACTATTAGAAGATGAATGGATACAGATATTGTCATATATTTACACAATGGAGTACTACTCAGCTATTAGAAACAATGACTTTATAAAATTTTTAGGAAAATGGATGCAGCTAGTGAATATCATCCTGATTGAGGTAACCCAGTCACAAAAGAACAGACATAATATGCAGTCACTGATAATTGGATACTAACCCCAGAATGCTCTAAACACCCCAGAAATAACTCACAGACTATATGAAGCTCAAGAGAACAAAGACCTAAAAAAATTAAAATAAAAATAAAAGCCTCAGTCCTTCTTAAGGAAAAAAACCTGGACCTCAAATCATTAATTATCCAGGAGTTTAGTTAATAGCCTGGTGGCAATTTTTGGTATTCACAGATCATTATGCTTAATCTATACTCAACAAAAAATCTGTTTCCATGTTACGTTCTGTCCTACATGTACTTCATGCTTATCGTAACTAGTGGGGTTTCTATGCATGCTATCAAACCTCTAAAAGAATTAAGTACTGAAAAAATTATTCATATAATGTTATGCCAAAATGCTTTTAAAAATCTGTAAATGTATCCCTCTTTTTTTAATTAAGCAGTGAGGAATAATAAAAAAAATCATAAGTGTACAAAGTACCCACATTCCTTCAAATATATTATTTAAAAGACAACTCCAATATTTTACCCCTCTCTTTTTTGTAGTGGGGTAATGAAATTGTGATGAGAGGAAGGGGACCAGAAGAGAAAAGAAAAAGGGCCGAGTAAATGAATAAAAATGAAACATACTGACATATATGTAATGAAACCCCATTACTTTTTGTACTGAATTAAAAGATTGGTTTAAAAAGAAAAAATAAGATAATATTTAGCATGAAAACACTTAGCATTGGGTTAGCAAGCAAGTTATAAGCACTTTCAGCACATTTATATATGTCATTTCTTGGCCTCAACAGTCAAGAAAAAGAAAGCAGAGGGTGTATGTTAACATGCCAAAGAACAGTTTTGGAGGCTACTGATCAGAAAAAAAATGAAGGTATACTTTTCCTTCTTTTTTGTGTGTGTCCTTGTGTGTGTGATGTGTATGTGTGTATGTGTGTGTGTGTGTGTGATGTGTATGTGTGTGTGAGTGTGTGTGTGTGTGTGTGTGTGTGTGTGTGTGTGTGTGATGTGTATGTGTGTACTGACAAGCCCGAGTGCAGGGGTTGATGGTAAGAATCTACACTCTTTATTTGGCCACCCACCATTTCCTTTGATTGAGGGTCTCTCAATCAAATCCAGAGATCATCAATACAGCTAGTATTACTAAACAGCTGGCTCTGGGGATCATCGTCTCCATCTTCGTAGGCTGGAATTACAGGCAGGTGACCACATATCTTACAATACATGGGTTGAGAGAATCTGAACTCTGTTATTCTTGCGTAAGTGCAAAACCCTTTAACTAAAGAGCCATCTCCCTGGCCCTGATGTTACATTTCTAAAGACACAAGGATTTAAGCTATACTTTAAGCTAACAAAGTCTTTAAAAGTTGTTACAGAAATTATCAGACAAAAAGGAGAAGGCAAGCTAAGCCTGGTAGTGCGTACCTGCAATCAGAGACCGTAGAAGCAGTACGATTTCAAAGTCAGCCCTCAAACCTGAGTCCAGTCATTCTATTTGAGTTCTCCATTTGACAGAAAGACCTTCAATTGAAGGGGAAAATGGGATTCAAGAAAAAAAAAAGTGGTTTTCATCAAACAATAGGAGAGGAGAAAACAGTCCTTTTGTGGGAACTCAAATAGCAAAATGCAGAAACCAGGTTCTGTCTCTCAGTCATAATAAGTACATTAATAGATGTTGATATAATGCTGAAGCTGTGAGGTTACCCTGACAAGCATATATGCAGATAGAAATCTGCTTCTTTGAAGAAGCTAGCTGTTTAGATATTTATAAATTTTATTGTACTTTATAAACCATATATAGTTTATATTGATGCCTTCTTATGTGGAACTTTTAATTATTCAAATAAACTAATGATCAAATGATCTTAAAGGGGAGCGACCATTAATAGAGATCCGCCATTAAAATTTCTGATTCACTTCCTGTCTCAACGACGGTTTCTATTGCTGTGAAGAGACACCCTGCTCATGAAAATGCTTTTAAGGAAAATATTTAATTGGGGCTGTCTTACAGTTCAAAGGTTAGTTTATTCCCATTATGGCCAGAAGCACTGCAGCATGCAAGCATATTGCTGGAGTAGGAGCTGAGAGTACTACATCTGGATCCACAGGCAGCAGAAGGAAGACCAGACTTGAGCTTCTGAGACCTCAATGCCCACCCCTAGTAACTCACTTCCTCCAATAAGGCCACACCTCTTAATAGTGCCATTTTCTATGAGCCTAGAGGGGCCATTTTCTTTCAAACCATCACAATTCCTAAATTATATACACGTATGAAAACAAGTTAAAAGAAGTTTGCAAGTAACAAGGAGGCAGAACTCCCACTGGCTATCTCTCATCACCAAATGAAGCTTCAGGACCAGGAATTACATCTAATCAAGCTGTTAGTGAAACAGGCCCCATAGGATCTCCAAACACCCCAGTCTGTTGCAAAAGCTATAGGTTTCTCTTCACCAAATGACATCAAGGCCTTGTTCCTAAAAATGATACCTACACAACAATGGAGAAGTAGAGCTGATACTTACCTAGAACCTTCACCCCTACTATTGTTCTTGGTACTAAAGGTTACCCTCCCACTACAAAAGGAGAAATGTAAACACTAACCCAGGTACAAAATCTTCCATCTACAGTGGTGTCCTGCCTGCAAGATGTGCTAAAGCAATGGTGATAACAACTTTGCAAGAATAACCAGCCAATATCTGATTTGATTTAAAGCCAATTCCATGAGATAGAACCCATTCTGAATGGTGCTTGGGTGTCCAAGAACCTGAAACTACAAAGCCCAAAGACCCAGTGGAAAACCAAATCATACAGTTCTACAAAAATAATGTAGCAAAAAAAAATGACTCCTGTTGGCATTCTGCTTGACTCATAGATCAGTACCTTGTTCAGTCATCATTGGAAAAGCTTCTTCTTGCAGTAGATGTGAGCAAAGACAGAAACCCACACCCAGACAATATGCAGAAAGTGATAGACCTCAAAGTACTTGGTCCTAAATGGAATGTCTTTATCAAATCTCTCCCTCCCTGAGGGCTCAGGGAACTTCTCAGAAGAGGAGGCAGGCAGAGGGATTGGAGGACCCCTGGAAAACAAAGCTTTCTAGACTTAACAGGGTGGCACTCATAGGAACTCAGAGGCTGACGGAGCATACACAGGGCTTCTTAGGGATCTAAACCAAATGGGATCCTAGAGATGAAAAGAGAACTGGGCATATCTTTCCATCATTAAGCCAGAAGCTATGTTTGACTGATTTACATTGTAAATAAAAAAAATTACCTTTCTCCAAAGAAGTGTTTCAGTGGAAACAAATTATTCTTAAGGGTAGAGTGAAAGTCCATCAATAAATAGATGGTCAACAGAATGCAAACTTAAAGGCATCTTTAGACATTCCTTGTCTCATAATGTGTTGTCAGGGCTTTTAAAATATTCTTATTTCTAATTGTACTTATATATGAATTTATATTTATTCTACAAGTTATACACATGAGTTAGTTATTGTTTCCAGTTTTGTGGTTTTAGGATTCCTGAATGTGTGAATGAGTGTGTCTCTGAGTCTATATCCCTGTTTCTGGTGCCTTTTCTTTCTCTTTGTTTTTGTTTGTCCTGTTCTAATTTTTTATTCTTATTATAGGTTTTCATTTTTATCACATAGATGCCTATTTTCTAACAAGAGGCGGAAAGAGAATGAATACAGATGGAAGGAGGGTGGCAGCGAGACCTGGATGGAGTAAAAAGTGGAGAAGCCATAATCATAATAAATCGAAATATGTTATATGAAAAAAATCTATTTTCAATAAAAGAAAAGCGAGATAAAACATTTCTTTCATGTTTCCAAAGACTGACAAGAATGCATCAAACTGGTCCAACAAGAATATCAGTGCTTATTAGATGTCAAGGGAACTGACATATGAGTGATTTTCTGTGATGCTATTGAATAGCACAGGTGTGTGAGCTGGTAGGTGTGCAAAACAGCACTTGAGATACCAAAGTCAAGGCAGTGGACAGATGGTTCAACTGTTCTTTCAGCTGAGTTTCATTCCCAGTACCACTACTTCCAGCTGTCTGTAACTCCTACTCCAAGAGACCCGACACCCTCTTCTGGTCACCATGGGCACGCGCACACATGTGCAAATACACACATACAAACACATCACTTAAAACAAACTTATAAATTTTAAAAAGACATATCAAAGGGTTAGGGAAGCCATATAGAGAACAGGTACAACTAAATTGTGGTCTGAGCATGCAGATGAACCAGTAATTATAAACTAATATAATAAAGAAAGAGAAAGGCTGCAGGTAAAGTTGTTAGAAAAAGGTAAAGATTTCGATGGTACCACACATCAGAAGAGGTCTCTGACAATCCAGAAGCCTTAAGTACCCAGTACTGTGATGGTTATGGGTTTCGGCTGGAAGGCAGCCATATTCAGATGGAAGGTCTGACAGAGACTGACCTTCTAAAGGTTAATGGAGTTATGACAGACCTAAAATTAGAGGAAAGAAAAACCCTGTGATTTGATGTAAGAAAATAAGCATATAGATTTTTAAAACATATACTGGGTACTATATAACCAAGGATTTCAAGTTCAATGATAGACTGGCATGGGTCACTCTAAGATTTGCAGAAATATGTAGATGTTGCTGCAAAAAACTATTGAGGGATGTCAGTAGCTTTGTGTGAGGAGCCGAATGCGGATGCCATTACAAGATGGCGCTGGCTCCCTCACGGTTTGAGGTAAACAACTCCATATATAGTAATGCTCTTGTCAGCTAAGGCACTGCACCCTGCGCATGCGCAGTACATAACCTATCTCCAGCCAATCCTGAGGCCTCTGGTGTCAGCAGACTGGTGACAACCAATCATGGCAAGCCCGTATGCGCTTCTCCCTATATAAGCGGACAGCTAGGGTAGTTCGGGCCCCACGCTTCCTGCTCTCCCCTTCAATCAAGAGGCTCCCACAATAAAGCGTGATCTGAGAAGAATCCTCTGGTGGTGGTCGTCTTTCCTCACTGGTCGAGGAGCGCGCCGCAGCTTTGAATTCTTGAAAAGAGAAGTTGAATGTTGTTAATTTTAATCTCCTAGGCATTTGTATTAAAACTTAAAAGAAAAACAAGGCAGGGTAGTGCTTCAAGTCTCTGCAACTACCCAGAGAAGACATGAAGAAGGGGACATTTGAATGAAGCTTGTATTGAGGTGAGCATTATGGCTAGGAGAAGGTCTTCAGACCGAATGAAAGGGGCCAATGTACCAGAGACAGTTTATTTAGGCTCTAGTCAGTACCTGAAAGAGGCAAAAAAGAAGAGAAAGGAAAAGTTACATTTGTCTATGTAATCAGAAAGTAGGCAGACTTAACCACCCACATGACAGTGATTGCTAAATTTAATTAATTTAATTAATTAACTGTGACTAATCGTTATCATTTACTGAACATAATCTTCACACAATTACCTTGTTAGGAAGAAAGCATTATTACCACCACTTTACTGGGTTTTCTTTCTAATAAATTACTTCCCAGCCACAATTTTTCCCCCTCCCTTCACTCCTCCCAGACCCTCCCTCCCACACCTTCCCTCTCTCAAAGATCCATTCCTCCTCCATTTTCCTTCAAAAAAAAAAAAAAAAGCAGGCCTCCCAGGGATACCAACCGTGGCACAAGTTACAACAAAGCTAAGCACACACTCTCCTAGCAAGACTGGATGATGTAACAGTGGGAGGAAAGGGGTCTCAAGCACAGCCAACAAAGTCAGAGACAGCCCTCATTCCCCACTGATAAGACTCAGAAAAAACACCAAGCTACATAACCACAACATATATGCAGGGTACCTAGGTCAGACTGTTACTTCACTCTCTGTGAACCATTATGAGTCCTGCTTAGTTGATTCTATGGGCCATATTCTCACCACCTTTTTACAAACTGAGACGAGAAGATGTATTCAAAACTGAGCAAGTTCGTGCTAGATATGTATTAGAATTTAGATTAATCCAATATATACAAAGAACTGAAGAAGTTAGAGTCTAGAGAATTAAACAATCCTACTAAAAAATGGGGTACAGAGCTAAACAAAGAATTCTCAACTGAGGAATACTGAATGGTCAAGAAGCACCTAAAAAAGTGCTCAACACCCCTAGTCATCAGGGAAATGCAAATCAAAACAACCCTCAGATTCCACCTCACACCAGTCAGAATGGCTAAGATCCAAAACTCAGGTGACAGCAGATGCTGGCGAGGATGTGCAGAAAGAGGAACACTTCTCCACTGTTGGTGGGGTTGTAAGCTGGTAAACCACTCTGGAAATCAGTCTGGCAGTTCCTCAGAAAATTGGACATAATACTACCTGAAGACCCAGCTATAACATTCCTGGGCATATACCCCAAAGATCCTCCAACACATAATAAGGACAGATGTTCCACCATGTTCATAGCAGCGTTATTTCATAATAGCCAGAAGCTGGAAAGAACTCTGATGTCCTACAACAGAGGAATGGATACAGAAAGTGTGGTAAATTTACACAATGGAGTACTACTCTACTATTAGAAACAATGACTTTATGAAATTCCTAAGCAAATGGATAGAACTAGAGAATATCATCCTGAGTGAGGTAACCCAGTCACAAAAGAACACACATGGTATGCCCTCACTGATAATTGGATACTAGCCCCAGAAAGTTCTAAATACCCAAGAAACAACTCTCAGACCTTATGAAGCTCCAAAACAAGGAAGGACAGAATGTGGAAGCCTCAGTACTTCTTAGAAAAAAAAAGAAAAAAGAAAAAGAAAAAAATTATGTATTCATCATATATTATTATGCAACAAATATTGTGAGCTATAATGATATTTTATAGAACAAATTAATTAAAAATTAGATTAAAATCACTAACTTAATGAATTAAAAACCCCTGTCCAAAATAAACTAATATTCCCCTAATTGTAAAGAAAATAGAAATCAAAAAGCATATTTTTAAGAGGGCATGGCCATGATCAAAACTACATTTCATTAAAATAAAATCTAGTGCCTACATATTTTCTAGAGAAGCAAATATGGATTGGGTTTACTTCAGAAGTAAATATAAGTTGGGAAATTGATTCCCTAATATGCATGGAAGCCCTAGGTTGAAACCAGCATGGTGGTACATGTCTATAATCCCAGATCTTGGGACGTAGAGGCAGGAAGATCTGGAGTTCAGGGTCATCTTTAACCACATAGTGAGTTCCAGGCCAGCTTGGTCTAAAAGAGAATCTGGTAGGGGAGAAAAAGGAGGTAAGGAGAGTGAGAGAGAGGGAAGGAGGGAGGGAGGGTGAGAACAAGCTGGTTAGTTTTTGTGAGTGCTGCGTTTGATTAGGTCTCCAGTCAGTTTAAGGTGTAATAGAGCTGCATTCAAGGTACCAATATGACTACACTTTACCTAGAAGTTTTCTGAGGAAGAATCTGTTTCCAAGCTTATTCAAATTATAGGCAGGATTCATTCCTTTCTGATCATTGATACAAACTATAGCTATTACCTCAAAGGGGGAAAAAGACATTAATTCCAAACCATATGTGAGTGACATGGTACCCCAAACAGATTCCCATTGTCCCAAACAACATACTCAGATGTGGAAATAGTCACAAGAACTTTTTATCATCATAGAACAATAGAAAGTGAGTAATCGCTGAATACATGGGTAGGGACATCAGGATAATTGTAGTTGTGGTTCTAAGATGTTACCTGGTGACACTCAGTTGGTAGAAGCTACTGTTCTGAACTAACTCATATCAGAGGCTGTTCATGAGAGTCAAAAGGATGTTAGTTCAGATACAGATCTGATTGGTACATGGCTGTTGAGAGAGCAAGATAATTCTGGCACTCAACCCAAATTCTAACTCTCCTTTTCATTTAAAAGGCATGACTCCTTTTTACTCAGTTAATTAGCCTTGTAAGACTATTCATAGGTGTGGCTTTTCTTCTGGAAGCTTCAGTGGACATGTGAATATAACTGAGTTCTCCATTCTCTTGGTAACTCTCAGCCTGGAACACCTCTCAGACCCCAAGTCCTCGCCACAGGCTTCTTCTCAAGGCGTTTTTGTTTGTTGCTGCCATGCAAGCGTAGGAACCTCTGCTGCTTCGTGTCCCTGGACTTGGGCAGAGTTTAAAGCCCCCTTTAAAATGCTTCAGTCTGTGAGCTGAGGAATCCGGTGGGGGAGCTGGTGGAAGAACTGGAGGAGCAGAGGTGGGTTGCATCCCCATAGAAAGAACAATTTCCAGACCACCCAGAGTTCTGGGACTAGACAACCAACCAAGGAGTGTACAGGGAAGGGTTCATGGCTCCAGATACATATGTAGCAGAGGATGACCTAGTCTGACAGCAGTGGTAGAGGACGCTCTTCATCCTGTGTAGGTTTGATGGCCCAGCATAGGAGGATGCTGGAGCCATGGGGCAAGAGCAAATGGGGGGGGGCGCCTTCATAGAGACAAAGGGGAGGGAGCAGAGGACAGATGGGATGGGGTGGTGGTGGAGGGGTAACTGGGAAGTGGGATATCACTTGAGTTGTAAATGAATAGAATGATTAACCTAAAAACAAAATGTTTTGCGTGTAAGTCAAATAAACCCTTTCATCCCCCAAATTAACTGCATCTTCAAAATCTCTTTACCTTTGTCATGTAATGTAATCTAACCACTGAGATGATACCCTTCAAACCCATCTCTCTTACACTCTGAAGGGAAAGTGATTACATGGACATGGCTGTTCGAGAGAGCCAGGAAATGTGGATGCACATTTCAGTGTTCTGCCTACCAGGTTCACCTGCTGATTTGAGACAAGGAGGAGACAGACTGGACTAAGCGTTTCGCCTGAGTAATTAAGATGTGATGTCATTGACACAAATGGCACACAGGAGGAAAATAGGGTTAATGAGAAAGATAATGAAATTTGCTCAGGAGAACTTCATCCTAAGGTACCAGTGACAAGCCCATTTATCCTAAACCAATTGAATTAGTTCTTATCAACGGTATCTAATGTTTAATTAAATGCTGTGGAAAGGGGAGGGGATGTTGTATATATCCAAGTGATTCTATTGTAACATATATGATTTTTAAGATTTGAGAGATTAGCAGCTTGATTATAGTTTAGATTCTCTTTCTCTCTCTCTCTCTCTCTCTCTCTCTCTCTCTCTCTCTCTCTCTCTCTCTCTCTCTCTCTCGCTCTCTCGAGCACACGCACACACATATACTTGCACTTAATTGAATTGTTTTTGATAAATACTCTTTGCAGACTCTGTTATTTCTGAGAAATAGCCAAACATCTCTTTTGCTCCAGGAATGTTTATCTTAAAATATATCCAGTAATAGCTGAATGAATTGTTCAGTGAGTAGATAAATGAAATACCAAAAATAACCAAGGAAATATTAGGGTTATACTAATATACACTGGAATAAGTAATCTAAACTCTCACTTTAAACCCATTATCCTCTGGCTCTTAGATTGTACATATCACATAGTCTGTGGTTCCCACAGTGTAATGCTTAGTATGGGGAAAATTAATTTCTGCTGAATTTCTTCTTTTGGCCAAATACCTTGCTAGAAGTTTCACATATGCTAGCTCATTTTGTTTTTCTTTTGAAGGGAGAGACGTGTGTGTGTGTGTGTGTGTGTGTGTGTGTGTGTGTGTGTGTGTGTGTGGGTGTGTGTGGTGTGTGTGTCTGTGTCTGTGTGTGTATACATATGATATATGTGAGTATAGGTGTTCATATGCCATAGCACATACATGGGGATTGGAGGACAGCTTTGGGAGTCAGTTCATGGCTTACACCTTGCTCTGAGGTTGGTTCTTTTTTTTTTTTTTCATTTTGTCTTTATACTGCAGCTGCATATTTCAAACTAAGCTGGGCCATGAGCTTCAGTGTAATTCTCCTGGGTATGCTTCCCAACTTGCTGCAGGAGTGAGTGTGCTGAGATCACAGATGCATGCTACATGCTTTTTATTTGGGTTCAGGACATCCAAATTCAGGTCATCCGGTGTGTGCGGCAAACACATTACCCACTGAACCAGCTCCTGGGTTCTCTCTCACTTCAATCTAACTATGCTGAAGTAACAGGCAACACGGTTTAGGCTGAGAATTCAGACACTTCATCTAAGCGAGGGAACAGGAATAAACCGGTTTCTGACCCAAGTGTATTTTATTCCTTACACCTAGTTCCTTCCGCTGGTGATCTTTCTTTAATCCTTTAGGCACAACTCTCTACAAGAAGCCTTCATGACCAGAATCTTGGCCTTCTAACTCTGCACTAAATGCCCATTTCCAATAACATATTACTAATTAGTGTCAATGCTGAATAAGTCCTGGGGTTCAGGACCACACAGAGTGGATTCAAATTCCAGAACTCAGAGTTCTTATCCTAGCTTTATCCTTTTAAAGCTGCAATATACCAAGCCTCGGGCTTCTTCTAGTAAAATAGGAATAATTTAGCTCCAGAGACACCAGGCTCAAGTGATGATTTGGGAAACGGCCAAATGAATATAAACGTGCATAAGACACCATGACATATTACACTAGATTATAATTGTTTGCTTCTCTATGTTGGATGGTGAATATAAAATCATCCTTCAGTCAGAGACTATGCTTTTGCTTATTTACTTATTTATCAGTGAGGTTTTTTTTCAGAATCTAGAACAGTTCCAATGTGCTATGTGGCTAAGGGAGAAATGCCTGCTAAGAGAGAGAAAGAAGAAAGCAGGGGGAGGGGAAAGGGAAGGATAAGACTGTTGTTGATTTCCACCAGACTCTGCTCAATAAAGGCATGAGAATGCATGCAGAGAAAAAAAAGCTGTTACTTCCCTGGAATTGTCTCTAACACTCAGAAGCCTTGGGAAGTAGAGTTTGTTATGACATCCTTAATGCCAAGTGTTAGAAATCATAATAGTTCAATGGTGCTTGGACGAGGCAAAGCCTGGGCAGTCTCTCAGCACACGGAAAAGTGTTTCCTTCTTGGAGAGAAATGATTGCCAGTCTTGGCCCTGCAGCCTAAGCGAAATGTGGTAATATATGAGGAAAGCTCCATACCACCTCAAAGCTGCCTCAGTGACAGAACTCATTCCCAGCCAGTCACTAACTACAGAGCTGCAATGAAAAAAAAAAAAAAAGAAAAAAGAAAAAAGCTCAGGGCCAGAAGTTCTGATTCATCTCAGGTATGCCTTCAACCCCTTTGTTACCCTCTAGCAGGTCAGGTCTGTCATTCTAATTCTGGTAGAAGGAAACATTTAGATTTTGTTCTTTACTTTTTGAGCCCATTGGAAGCCCTGCATATGAATGACAGAAAAATGCCCAGATATAATTTTAATTAATACAGGATCCAACAGTTTGGGCATGCATAGAAATATGATTTTTAAAAAAAAAAGAGGATTGTTCCTATTTCTCATGGTTCTTATTATAAAAGCAAAGTTCCAGGTAAAATGTAAATTAGGCAAAAGGAACCACAGAGAGGAGAGATGAGCAACAAGATGAAGAGCCCTATTCATTAGTGATGCAAAAATCCATTATTAGAAACACATCTCCCTGGACAGCCTCGTGGATACTGCATAATTCACCAGCCCCCTGTACTTAGGAAGTGATGGTTAAATATTGAAAATCTGATTGGAAGACGGAAGTGGCTTCCTGCTCTTTCCTGTAATTGCCTTGTCTGAATTTTCCTGTGAACAATGTATCACTAGGATTTCTGACTTTGATAGAGTGTAGCCTCCGGAGAGCCCTGCCCTGAAGGCTAAGACTCCAACTCCGAGGGACCTATCTGAAAGAGGACTCCATACATCTCTGGCATCCCCTGATCCCCTGTTAAGCCCCAGGGTACTTGGTGGGACACAGGAGCCTCTCCCCAGTCCATCTCCCTTCATCCCACTACTCCTTACTCAATACAGCAGCCTAATGAGTTGAAGACAGAGCCAGCCAGGGCTTCTTGTTACAATCACATTCAATTTTCTTCAAATGAACCCTGCTCAGAACAAAAGCCCAGGACCTTCTGGGCACAGCCTTTGTTGTGGATGTTTAATCATAACATTTTGGTGGAATCCAGGATATTTTGGTGAGTGTTTTCATGTAATTGTGATATACATGCTTGACAGATGATGTAACCGCACATTGTTGCTGTGCTCTGTGCTCCATTGCTTCATGCAGTGTGGTTCTCTGTGGCATTATACTGCACAAAGGTAAGCAGATGTATTTCTCATGACCTTAACTCTGGCAGAGAGAATGTGTTTTATGTATTTCCCAGTTAAAATATTTAAGTTTTTTTTTTCAAAACACAACCCCCTGTGCTCTCTCAGCACCTGTACCTTCACGAGCTGTGTTCTCACCTGCTTTAGCTATTTCACGAACACCCTAACACTAATGAAATGTTGGGATGAGAGAAGTAACTTAAACACAGAGAGGCTCCAGTTTTCAATGGCTTAATTTAAGCATATTGATTCCCCGTAAGCTTTGCCTTCAACTAAAATAGTAGGAAATAGCTTTGGAGACATGAAATATTACCCAAAGGAATGCCAAAGCAAAAAATATGTAGATTAAGGTGATGTGTAAGTAGACACATGAAACTTTACAAAAAGAGTTAATGACCGATTATGAAGCCACCCTCCAACAGTGTGATTGTCTTTAAAGAGTTGATGGGTAAAAGCTAGAATAACCTTATCCTACCCTTTATCTGACTGCGCAGCCACTGCCTTATTCCCAGCCAACTCTAGCTCACCATCCCCTAGAAACCTAACGCAATCCCTTCAGGTAAGCTGGCCAGTTCAGGTGGAGAAATTTTCACACAATCTGTAGCTATCAACCTCATTTTGGAAGATTTAGGAATGAATTGAAAAAAAGTGCGTTCCAACGCCTCTACTAAATAGTAATGTAATGGTGGTCGGAAAGGCTATTTAAAGGGACCACCTGTGACAAGGACAAACTTTCCCCCTGGGGATAAAAGGAACAAAGAAAAGCAAGCAGGTGGTGTCTCTATTTGATATGAAGAATTTTTGAAAGTCAGTCGAGGGATATTTTTTTGAAATTTATTCTGGCTGCCAACTACTTATGCATCAAAAAATTTGCTTACTGTTATGTGCAAGGCAATAGGATTAAGCGAAAATTCCGAAGGGTATCTTAAAGATCTTCAATGTCAAAAATGATTTTAGTGGAGAGGCAGAGTCCAATGTGCCCAGAGAGAAGCAGTTCTGTGAAGAGATGCCATGTCCTGCCTGGGGCTATAACATTCTAAGAAGTATTCCAACCACTAGTTACTCTGATCTATTTATAAAATTGTCACTATTAGAAACACTGTCATAAGTGCAGTAACAAATCTAATACATTAGCCTAAAATTACATAACATGATCCATTCACATTTGCAATCTGAGTAGAGATATTAAAGTCAAACTGAGTTTCTGCTAGAGAAACAAACCCCAAAACTTCTCTAGGGGAAAAAAAAGTTGGTTTCTGCTTTTGTTGTTGCTGTTTTCCTTTACTTGGAACTATTAGCTCTCTAAAGAACGTAGCTGCTTGGGTTGTCCCTCTTTCTGTAAAGATCTCTACTGGGTTGTTTTATTTTGTTTTTCTCATGTCCAGTTAATTTTATGAAGCTTTTTAAATAAATAAAATGTCAAGATCATTTTTTTAAGATAGAATTAACAAGATCCAGTCTTTGTTCATGAGTTGGAAACAGGAAGTATCACCCCCGTCCTAGCATCAAGCAGCCCTGTGTTGATGACTGGTTTGTGTGTGAAGAGGCTCTTTCAGTCCTGCCTGAGAACTGATTTTTTTACCTTCTCAGTTTTAATGATGACACTTTGGGACTCAATTACTACCCAGCTGGGGGGAGGTGAAAGACAATATTTTAGCTTTTCAGTTTTAAAAGGACACTTTAAAAAACATGATCTATTAGAAAACATCCTACTTCAAGTCCCATTATCTTGTCAATTAGCTATTTTCTAATTTTTGTTTTGCTTACCAAGGTCTAAGGAGACAAAAAGAGATCTGAGTAGCTGAAGCTTCCTTTATTTGTGCCTGCTAACATAAACATTTTTCCCAAGCATTGTGAATCTTGAAGAACACTGGTATTGATAGTGAAGAGTTATCCATGCTTCAATGGATATATAGCTCCCCACCCATGCCTAATCAGGTGGCCCTGAGTAAACCCAGCGGTAACAAAACAAAAACAGAAGATGTGATGTGTGTGGTGGTTTGAATAGGTATGGCCCCATAGACTCATGTGTTTGAGTTGAATTGCCCATAAGGTATAGCACTATAAGGAGATTGTTGACTCAAGTAGGTGTGACATTATGGGGAAGTATGTCACTATGGAGGTGGACTTTGAGGTTTTATATGCTTAAACTACACCCTATAGGGTTCACCATCTCCTCCTGCTGCCTTTGAATCAATATGTGGAACTCTCAGCTCCTTCTCTAGCACCATTTCTGCCCGTATGCTGCCATGCTTCCCACCATGACAATAGCAAACTAAACCTTTAAAATTGTAAGCCAGCTCCAATTAAATGTTTTCTTTTGTAAGAGCTGTCATGGTCATGGTGTCTCTTTGCAGCAATAGAAACTCTAACTAAGACATTGTAAGAAGGGCAAAAGACTAGAGTAAGTGGGGGCTAGAGGGGAATAAGAAGGGTTGGGGTAGTGAGTGTAGCTAGAATATATACTATGTACGTATCTAAAATTGTAAAAGAATAACTTCTTTTTAAGAGCACTGGTTTTACATTGAGAGACCTATGGCTTCAGTTGCATATGTAGCTGAAGATAGCAATGTTTAACATCAACATGAGAAGATGCATTTGGTCCAGGGAGGGCATGTTTTCCCAAGGTAGGTGAATGCCAAGGGAATTGGGTGGAGAGGGTGATTAGGAGCGAGTGCACCTTGTGAAGACAAGAGGAGGGGGAGGGAGGATGGGAACAGGGTGGGGGAAGGGAATAATTTTTCAAATGTAAATACAGAGAGTATCTAATAAAAAAGAATTTTTTTAAAAAAAGCACTGGTTTTGAAATCAAGCAGGCTAAAGAATGGAATATTCTTAAGTTTGATATAACTTTTTAAAAATGAAATTATAACTTTTGATTTTGAAACAGTTTTAGAAGCCAGAAAGTCCATAAATAGTACAGGTAGTTTCAGTTTATCTCAGTTCTCCTAATAGGAGCATCTTAGATGAGTTATTTCTAGAGCAAAAAGCTAATATTGGTACATTACATCATCTACAACATAGTTCATTTAAATTTTCCCAAGTTTTCTACAAGCTAGTTATGAGTGATGTAGGTGATTATTTTTGTAACTGGTATGACCACTGGGACATAATATCATGATCTACAAATATTTTATCAGCATAAAAAAACTCCCTTAAAGTACATGACTTTTTATTTCCTCAGGATAAACACTCATTAGAGATACTGGTTATGAGACACGCTTTTTGTTTTTAACTTGAAAAAAGAAATTGTCAATCTGCTTTTTAACGTGCTAACACATTTTACACTTCATGTCAACACTTAGCATTAGCACATGGTCTTTGATATTTTGGTTGTTTGACTATGTGAGTGATAGCAGAACTTGTAACCTTAATTTACATTTCCCCAAAGGACAATTATGGGGAACGGGTTTTCATTTGTTTATTTGCCATTTGATTTCCTGACATTGAAAAATTAGAACAAGAGTCGAGCAGAAAGATGTGACTAGTCATTTGGACAGATAACAAGACTAAAACTATAGAAGTAGAAATGCTTATAAAATCAGTTGTTTTTTAAACGTGATTAAGAAGGACCTTATATAGAGTTTAACGTGTCTTCTGGATTTAATGTTATCATGGAATAGCCATTAAGAGACTGGTCTGATAGGTTGCAAAGTGAAACATGGAAGAACTTACATGAAGATGACTTTTAACTTTCATCCCTTTGTGTGGTAGGGCTGACTGGTGAGACCACTCAACACAGAGACCATGAGAAAAGAAAAAACAAGCTGCACACAAATAAATGGCTCAGATTTTAGACTCAGCTTTACGATTGTATGCAGCAGCCGGATGGAGGGATCCACTTGATAGGCCCAACCTATGATAGATTTCTAGATAAAAACTATAAAATTGAGAATTCTATTCAGTATAAACAGAGATAAGATTCTAGGAGACAGCAGAAAGAATCCTGACTTCTTATGTCCAAAAATATATTGGGCTAGAAGAATGGTTTAGTGAGTAAGAAAACTCTCTGCTTTTCAATTCCTAGCACCCACATGGTTCCTCACAATCTGTAGCTCTAGTTCCAGGGCATCCTACAACCTCTTCAGGCCACTATGAACACCAGACTCATGTCGTGGTATACAGACAATGCAGATAAAATATCCGTACATATTACCTGTTTCCTAGTTTCCAGAAACACCTCTCACCTTATCCCTCTATCCCCAGTTTTACCCCTTCACTTCAATCGTATTCTTGTCACTAAAACTGGAGTCAAATTTTATAAGTGAAAAATCTATCCAAGGGTGGTGGTTCATACCAGAAATACAGCACTTGAAAGGTTGAGGCAAGAGGGTCAGAGGTTCTAGACTAGCCTGGGCTACATTGCAAGACCCTAACTCAGAAAACGGCAACAACAAAATAAATTCAATCACATTCCTCTCCTGCTATTTTCAAACAATTTCATCCCTATGTGGTTTTCTAGACTAGATAAGTTTCAACAGTTATCTGTACAGGTTCTAATAGTATCTTGGATTTCACAGCTGTCTAATTCCTTAGCTCTTTCATGGTCTACAAGACCTGACACAGTAGCAAAATGTATCTGAACATGTGTGGTTTGTTCTAATGACATCTTGTTTAAAAGAATAAAGTCCAAAATAGGTTTGTCCTCAGAGTCAGTTTTATGTCCCTGGACCAGAAAAAATGGGGGGATTCCTCTCATTCAGTTGAGCCATTTGGGCTGAAATTCTAGGTTTGGAATTCTCAGAGTTTTGTTTCTAAGAGTGATATTTCCTTATACAAAGGAAGAATCTGGAAGGTGGGTAGCAAGAGTAAGACTTTGCTTTCCACAAACGTCTGTGTTAACACGTGGTACATCAGTATAGTCATGGATCCAGAAGTATAGAAGATGCTAGTGGCAAAGCTAACTTCCTTCCATCATCAATGGCCATACACAGAGAACAAAGAAGCAGCAGTGCTGACTGTAAATGTAAACTTTTATTTGTCTGATGTAATTCTCATCTCGGGGGCTGACTGCTGAATAAACTCGCCCTTTCTAGCTCTTTCTGAACTCTGGCTGGTTCAACTCAGCTGTTCTGGCTCAAAATTTTCTCCAAGCTGACTGATTCAATCTGGCTTCTCTCAGCCTCTCTGCTTGGCTTCAAACTAACCCTGGCTATTTGTTTTCATCTTCTGGCTCTTTATTCTCTGGCTTCAGCTACCTCGACTGACCTGCACTGTACTGCATGAACTCATGAAGGAACTTCACTACACTACACTCACTACACTGACTCCCAGCTCACTGAACTCTCTCCCTGAGCTCCTCTCAAATAGCTTCTCTTTCCTGTGCTGTTCTCTTAAGAGCTGGGCATATCTAACCTGTCAAATCTTTCTCTGATTTGTTATCGCTTTGTCCCTCAATTAGACCTTGGGGTGGTTTGAATATGCTTGGCCAATGGTAAATTGCACTAATAAGAGGTGTAGCCTTGTTAAAAGAAGTGTGTCACTGTGGGGATAGACTTTGAGATTCTATACTCAGGCTCCACCCAATGTAGAAGAGACTCTCCTCAAGGATGCCTACAGACTTGAGTCTACTCCTAACTGCCTTCAGATTAAGATTCAGATTCTCATCTCTTTCTCCAGCCATGTCTCCCTGGATGCTGCCATGCTTCCCACCATGATGATAATGGACTGAAGCTCTGAAACTACAAGCCAGGCTCAATTAAATGTTTGTCTCTATAAGTGTTGCTTTGGTCATGGGGTCTCTTCACCGAATTGAAATCCTAAGACAGGTATCGCTGTTTGGACTAAAAATGTGTACTAAGAGCATGTCTGTATTCCAGACAAAGGGATTAAAGGTTTATGGCACATCGGCATTTCAGCCGTACCACACAGACCTAGAAGGTCTTTTATTGTGATCAGAACAGCCATGTTGATTGGTTAAAACTCCTCTACAGCTGACATTAATGGTAATGAACTAAGTTAGCAGGGGGGTATCTGAGTAGTGATAATGTGGTGGAGGAATCCTGGAGGGTAGAAATGAACAACAATGAACACAAAAGAGTAACCATCAGGAAAACCAAGTAAGAAGTATGGAACAAGATGAAAAGCTCACATAGAAAGAACCCAGAGGTCTATCCTATGCTGGTGGGAACACTCAGAAGTAACTAGGTGACACTTAAAGCAGGACAACATTTACTACAGAGAAAACTGTTCAGCAGAGTTATAGCTGTATTTATAGCACAAGTTGATAAGAGTTGATGAGCAACATTAAAAGCACCACCAGCAAGTCAAGAGTATATTGGAATGAATTGAGTTTTTCATCTAAACATCACCGATATTCGTGTGGTATGCACCAATACTTACATAGTTAAAAATAATTTCATGCCATCCTTTCCCAAGTAGGTTCATAGGATGTACACACTTGATAGCAATAAAAACACAAACGAGAAAAGGTGCTGGGCTCGTTTTGTAGGGAATCTCTAATAGAGATGAAATGATCTGGCCGGAGAAGTTGAAAGCAAGCGGTCAGTGCTCTTCCTGGTCCACTCCCTTCCATGCACCAATATCCATGATACTTTTCTAGATCTGACCTTTCTGGTCTGTTTCTCAGGTTCTCTCTCTTTCCTTGAGATCTCACAAGTGTCCATTCCCTCTACTTAAAACAGTCTTGTGGCAGAGAGGCAGATTAGTAGTTGGGAATTGCGGAGCACACACGCGAGTCCCTGAGTTCAATCCCTAGCACTGCAGATGACCCAAATAAGAAGAAAACCTTGCACTCTTTCTGACCTGTACCCTCCAGTCTCGGCCTAGTGCACCGTAGGTATCCTTTATATTCAAAGTGTTTTTGTAAAGTTCTAAGAGCATTTCGACATAGTTGAAAAAAAAAGTTGTGAGGTTTTCTTCTCTCTGGCTATATGCTTTTACTCTCTCTGAAGATTAATTTTCTCATTCAAAAAAAGACAGAGCAGAGGCAGCCACCTGGAATGGCCACCTTACAGCAGCCCAGAAGAAAACCACCAAGTCGGTTGTCATCCAGGTCAGACCCAGCACTTTGAGTTGGACAGCACCTACTCCATCTACCAGCTGCTGGGCCCTGCTGCAGAGCTGCTTTGGCAGCTCCAGATCTGGAAGTATCACATTATCTCCAGCAAAGATGAAAACCTGAAGCATGTCTGTGATCAAAGTAGTTTAAGAGATGGTCCAATATTTATTAAGCTTCAGAGATCAGAGGCCTTGAACCAGACTCCTGGCAATGAGTATTTGCTTGCATTCCTTTTGCATTCCTTTGTGGGTATATATACTGAGTGTTGCACCATTGTTTCCATAGCTACTGCAATGGAGGGGTGGGAAGGATGGAGGAAGAGAGTGAGTGGTGTATATGCAATGGAGAGAAACTGAACCACGTTGATGTTAGAAAATCCTTTTGCTGCCAGGGGCCATGTCTGGGTCTGTGATCCCACGGTAGCCGGGGGCCCTATTGATGTCCAGGCAGTGTTACCACTGACAGCCATGTCTGTAGTGTATGCTGCCGCCAGAAGCCACAGTGATGCCTGTGGGCTACACTGTTGCTGGAAAAGGTGCTGTTTGTGACCAGTACAGCCACTGGTGACTATGCTGAGATCCGTGGCACATGCTGTCACCAGATACCATGTACAAGTCCATGCTCTGTTGACTGTAAAGGACAAGAAACCTCTGCAGCAGGACTGATAACTACAGGCTCACAGTTGAGAGAGAGATAGAAGGCTTCTGTGCCAACCGCAGCCTACACCCGCCCAAAAGTATAAAATCCTACAGGGAAGCCATTAAAGAAAACCCTTAAATTGCGATATGGATACTGAAGTGTAGCTCTCCAAAACAGATAGATGCCTAACCAGCAGGGGTGGGAGTGAGGAAGGACTTATTTTTCTTTAAGTGGCTGAGAGTCTGATCATGCTCCTGTAACTATATGGACAATATAAATTGGACTTGTTTTGTTTTGTTGATCTTTTTTGGGGTGGGAGTGAGCATGAGGGGAGAGTCAGAGAGGGGAGGACTGGAAGGAAAGTAAGGGTGGTTATGGAGTGCATTATGTGAAATTCCAAAATAATAAACTAAAAATATTTTTTCAATAAAAACGAAAAAGACAAAGAAAACTTATCAACTCTCTACAACTCCAAGTGTGGTGAGAGAAGTGTACAGAATAGAGGGGGAGCTTTGAATATTGCAGGGCACTGTCTCTAGAAACCATTATTGGGCCTTTACACAATTGGCTCAGAACTCCCTCTCAGCCTGTTCCTTAGATATTTTTTCCTTTGTACAATAGGGATCAATGATTTAAACTGCATTCTTCCCCTGTAGTAATTGTCCCCTCTCATCTCTTTAGAAGATGAAAGAGGTGGGTCTCTTCCTTCCTAAAATTGTAGCTAATGATCCAAAGAAAGTGAGGGTTCTTTTATGTGTTTTTATGTCGTTTTAGTAGTCTGTTTTTACTTTTGGCAAGGCTAGGAATTGAACCGAGAGCTTTATGCAGGATTCTACCACTGAGTTATACCTCCTGCCCAGGTAACAACCTGTTACAAGTAGGTGCTCTGAAGATATTCTTTATCCACTTATGTGTTAAAATGGAGAGATGGTTCAGCAGATAAGAGTACAGACTTCTCTTCCAGAGGACCTAGGTTCAATTCTCAGCACCCACATGGCAGCTCACAACTGGCTGCAACCCTGGTTCCAGGGGATCCCACACCCTCACACAAATATATATTCAGGCGAGACAATAATGTACATAAAATAAAAATAATTTTTTAAAAATGAGTTTACACTTTAGAGTTATTGAGACAACCTCTCATATAAAGTTCAATACAATTTCTTACTCCTTCTGACTCTGAACTTAGCAAGATTCCTGCCAATTCTTCCTCAAGGGTACTGTCCCTGGCCTGGGACTATCACCCACAGAAGAAAAGCCATCTCCTTGCCTGAGGTCAATTTGCATCCTAAAAGTCTCCAGTTGAGGTGATTCCATACAGCCTTGGCCTAGACAGAAATGATTTAAAAGAAGAGAGGAGATTTGGGATTGAGTGCTGCTCCTGGACCGAGCCACGCTGACACTGCAAATGAACTTAGAGTTCTTTCCAGGGAACCCCAGCCCAGCCTGATTCTACCCAGTCTGCCCATGGAGTCAGTCACCACCAATCACTAACCAGCAAAGGAGACAGAGCCAATCAGTTACAAACACCACCGAGGCAGAATCTTTCCCTCAAAGTTTATTCTTACATTTTGTTTGTTTGTTTTTGTTTTTTGGTTTGGTTTGGTTTTGGGGGGGGTTGTTTGTTGGTTTTTTGATATTTTTCCTAAAGACTTTCCCTAGGCCAGAACTGGAAAGTGTGCTTCATTCTGTAATTTGTATGTTCTCTGGCTGTAATGAACTTCAGTTCTAATAGGCTGATTACTCAAAGGATGTATTAAACAAAGTAATTGTATCCTGAGTGGCAATTTGAAGGTTTCCATGATTTTTATCATGTTATTTGTTCCACTTTCCAATATAGTTTTATGTTTCCTTCTTTACAGTTGCCCTTTAGGCGTTAAGAACCAGGACTTTGGCAGCCATCTTTGGTGGCCCATTCTTTCCATCTTCTGGGAGAATCAGATCTCACTTGGCTTCTCAGACTGTTTCCTATGCTCTACTTTGGTATTATGCACATTTTGGCTGGGAGGTGCCCACGCTATATCCATCGTTCAGCATTTCAATTATCATTCATCCTCTGCATAGTTATGTTCTCAGTAAAGAGACTCTTCTTCACTGCCAAGAACCATTGAGATGGTGTCCAAGCTACTCAAAATGACCTTATTCTTCCTGCCAATTACTGGTCTAAGCATTAGCGAATAATCTCTTCCTGGCCACTGAGCTGAGAGGGTAAATATAGTGGGAAAACTCCAAGGAAAACTATCTTTAGTCTTATAAAGAGATATTTAAATGGCTTCTCAGTAAAGGTGACAGATTAATTGATGCTTCTATTTATCACTAGCACTTTGAAGAGCCCACTAAGGCAACAAAAAAGTTTTCTTTTATGGGGAAAATTCTTAACAAGAAAGAAAAGAAAAAAAAGTCACCAAGACAATGACTTTGAGAGATAGAGGCCTTTGGGAGATTCAGAGGTCACAAGAACTTTGTTCTCATGAACAGCAGCATTCTTCTCAAGAAGACACTAATAAAATAGCTATCTCCTTCCAACAAATAAGATTACCAAGACACTTTCTAGGAAACAGAAACCTTTCTCCAGATAATGAATCTTCCAGCTCCTTAATCTTAAATGCCCCAGCATCCTGAATTATAGGAGACAAATTACCATGGTTTCATACTTTGTCCAGTTTATGGGGTTTTCCAAAAGGTACATCATTATCAAATTTATAATGGGAATGGGACAAAGAATATATGAGGGGAAAGACGTATTATATATTAAAGATAAAAAATTTAAAATAGTTCCAAATATCTCTCCACTAATATTGAAAACTGAAACATTACAGAGTAATTCCTTCAGAATTCTGGGTGAAAATTACTTATAAATGATAATATCTATGAAGCCAAACTACCAAACACATATGCACTCGAGCTATATATTTTTTAACTACTCAAAGTTCCCCACACACACACACACACAAATAATGCTGTCTATATTTATTAATTAGCTCAGCAAGCTATTGAACAATTTGCTTCCCTAAAGTAGGCAAACAAACCAGCAAAATTCAACACTCTCTCACATACACTCAAGAAATGTGGGCTCCCACTTGAAAGAACAAATGAGGTGGGAGAAGACCTGAGCAATCATAAAGGAGAAAATGCACCCTAGCTGGCAAAAGTCAGATCTCAGGAGATAGTCCCAGAAAACAAGGTTGACAATGGAACAGTTGAAGATGTGTGGCAGCTATAAGGGAAGGAGCCTTGGCCAATAGCAAAATGTTGACTGAGCAAATACAAAATGTGGAAGACATCATTGGGTACCTCAATACCACCCCTGTCTTTAGACCTCGTGTTATGAAGCTGAATAATACCAACCCCATAGGCTTTCCTATTCCTCATCATCAAAAGTACACTAATCTCTACAGAAACACACAATCCTTCAGCAAAACATGTGGGCCCTTGCCTGTGAACACAGCACTGTTGTTAGTCACTTGAACACTTATTTGCACTTTTCTCTTGCACTTATTCAACCTCTGTCGCCACCAGTCATTTCTGCGGCACACCTACATCGTCTGCTGCTATGTTTTAAGGCAGCTGTTGGTCAAACTCCCCAGTTTTATGTCTTCACTTCAAATTCCATTCCCATTGTTTAAAAACTCTCTAGTACTGAACCAGTGCCACTGAGGATCTTTTCAATTGAGGCAGGCAAACCTACAGATAATTTAGTAGCCGGGAGGGAACACGACTTGGTTTGAACTATGCAAAGGCCCCTTTCTCCACAAAGCACTTAGCAACCTCGGACCCACCTGCACACAGTTGTGTGCACACCCCTCTCCAAACAAAGCAACCATCTCTTTCTAACCTACAACTCCTTAGCAACTGTTACTCAACTCTCCTGTTGTGGTCAGACATATCCTGGAAGTAGATACGGTTCTTTCCTTGGCCTCCATCCATAATGGACTACAATGTATAAGCTGAAATGAGTTCTATCCTGCCCACATTTATTTTGGTCATTGTGTTTGTCACAACAGCAGATGCTAACTAGGATACCATCTTACACTGGTCCATAGTTGACCAAATCAGATGAACCATGGGAACGCATGTGTTGCATTGATATAATGTGTAAGGAGCTCAAGCCTATCAACCAAAACAAAATGTCACTTAGAGGTCACCCATAACAACCACTGGACCCACAAAAGGAAGCCCTTGGTAGTGACCAGGGGTTCTTGAGTAAATCTTACTCAGAACTGCCAACTCTCTTGCTGCCTATCTGAGCTGCAGGTTCACAGTCTCTGAATAAAATCCTTGCCTACTTTGCCACTGTGTGCACTGAATCAGTTGTTTGAATACAGCTCTAAGAAATAAGAACAATCCAGATAGAGGGCACCATCATAATGTCATTGCACTTTTTAATTTTCATGTGCTGTTAGGGGAGCAAAGCAGTACCAAGGTCACAGTGATTGAAAATTGGTCCTTTGGATTTCCCTATTACAATGTCAGGCAGTTTCTAGGAATGGAAAGAAGCCATTTGTTTTCAGAATGTATTGTGGAATAGACTGACTGACTTAACCTCAGATAATGGATTGCTGTTTTGAAACATCAAAAAATACAAATCACATACAAACTCCTTTAATGGCACATTCCTCCTGTGCTGTCTCACAGTAAAGGCATTTAGAACCCAAACCACAACTTCCTGCTCTAATCATTTTCTCTTGTGGCCTCACTGCAAATAAGACACACAGGCTTCTCACCAGGTCTACAGCCTCCACTGTGGAAATGTTATAGACTTTGAGTAATCTCATCTTCAGGTGAAATAAATAAATAAACAAAAAATAATAATGATCTGAAAGCCCAAGAAAGAAAGTATTTTATTAGTCAGATTAATAGCACTTGGCTTCACAAACGAATGTGTAGTTTTGTGCGATAATAATAATTGAAGGAATTATGCAAATAACAAAGGCAGTATCTTAAGTTATTGCAGTTTATTCACAGTTCATGCGCTGAATATGATTTAAAGGTGAAAAATCTTTAGTCTGTGCATTAGTCACAAAATTCATAGGTTGTTTCCTTTGGGAAGCCAGAAACTCTTGGCGAATGATACCATAATGTATGCATATGTATATAGATATCCAATGCATTATGGAGAAATACAATGAGATCGAACTAATGTGTCCTTAAGTGCATATAAATTTTATGGTAGCTTAATGCATGTGCATCTACTTCTAGATAATGCTAATATCTTTTATAGTTACAAGGGGAGGTTTGAAAGTGTATATCTAGAGAGGGAGTAGCCTGTCCTTCAAGATAAGAATTAACATTGTTTATTAATCTCTCTTTAATAGATATTTTAATGTACCTTTGAAAAATTCCCATCACAGCTGAACAAAAATATAAAATTGGCCTAGAAATGCTATCAGGACAAATTCATTAAGGCTTGTACTAGTCAAGGGACCTTTATTCTTAGTAATCTATGGCTACTAATAAATGCATAGTCAGCAAGAAACTCATGTATGCTGGTACTTGGCAAATTCTAGCAACAGTGCTGACAGATTTCCACTCCATTTAAAGGTAAACAGAGAAAGCTGTTCTATATACAAATGTGGTCAGATATTCCTTTATGTCTTACTTGCAATTATCCCTTCCTCTCCATGTAGGCTGCCTTACTCCAGACAGATCAAGTTATTTTATACCTGAAGTTAGCCATACTGGAACAGGGCCCAGAGTTTAGTAGGCCCTGAGACCTTAGCACAGCTGACTCCATAATGGAAGTGCCATTCAGGCTGTAAAACTTGGCATTTAGACAGCATCACCTGCCAAAACTAGAAGGTCTAATCCATCAACATGCGTGTAGTTCTGGGAAAGTCTCAAAATGTACTAACCTTGATTTTATAGTTCCACCTCTGGTCAACTGTTAACTGAAGTATGTCAACACAGAAAAATGAGTTTTGTGCTTAAAAATTCACCCTGATAAAAGGGTCAGTACTACCCTTGGATCCTGAACATCCAGTGTAGTTTCTGGCCAGCTAACCATTTTCTATTTCATTGGCTTAACTCTATGTGAGAGCAGTCTTCTCTGTTGTCGGGAATACCCCACAACAATCACCTTGCTCTTTAATTTGCTTACTGCTTCATTCTTCTCAGCAGTGAAGACTTTGCAGGCTCTCTTCTCCCTGACCTGCGAGTTTTGGAAGCAGATACGGTCTTCTTTTAAGTTTTATTGAGAGATAACATTGTCTCAGAATGCTAGAAGAAATCACTAAGCTTAGCAAAGTTAGGATCCTTTCCACTCTGTATTCCTAAATAAACGAGTGGAAATGTCCTCACCTAGGAAATGGGATAGACAGAAAAGTGGTTTTAGGAGGAAAATCTCATGAAGTCTATCTTACTTTCCAGTTCATGAAAGCCAGTGTACCTATCAGGATTTTGTCCTCAAAGGAAAATGGTATGTATGTAGTTAAACCTAAGCAGTTACCTAAGAAATAGCCTGAATGTTCATAGACACCTGCATCACCCACCCCTTTTATTAAGGTTTGTTTATGTTTTTGTAGTTTGAGATAGGGTTTCATTGTGTAGCTCTGGCTGTCCAGAAACTCTGCCTGTAGAGGAGGCAGTCCTCAAACTCAGAGATCTGCCTGCCTCTGCCCAAGTGCCGGCATTAAAGCCATGTGTCACCACCACCCAGTCCATCGCCCCATTCTTTACAGGACAGTATTAATTACCTTTTCATTTGTATGACAACATACCTGAGAACAATTTGCAAGAAGGACTTTGAGGGTTTGTGTTTCATCCATTCATAATGGATCAGACTAGATGATACAGCTGGTATGTTCATGATGGTAGAACCTGTGGCTAAGACTGTCACCACATTGGGTAGGAATGCAGAGCAAAGGGACACACTGTTATGTGTCCTAGCTGTCTCCTTTTTCCCGCTTCACTGCATCCAGGACTTCAGTCCATCTAGAGTATGGCTTCTACTTCAGTTCTCTTAGAAACACCCTCATAGGTGCACTCAAAGTTGTGTCTCAACATCTCCTAGGTGATCCTGAAATCTGAAGTTGAAAATGGACAGCAAGCATGATGACTACTCTCTTTCTCCAGTGTACCTACAGCTTCATTTCACGTAGGTAGAGAACGTGGCTCTGGCTTACAAATAGTTTTGCATGATGTGCAGATATCCTTGAAAGGAGACAGGTCTACAACCATCACCCATCTGGGGAAAAGATCTGAAAGATGGAGGTGAAAAGAAATCCCTAAAGTAGATAAAACTTCAGCCAGTACACAGGTTCCATATTCTGCTTCAAAGGAGAAATGGCTAGACATTCTGCGATGCACTGAATCATAGACTAAAGCCAGATGTTGGACTTGATAGCCAGCTACTTAGAAAGAAGATGATTAGAAAAATAGTGGCAAAAAACCCTAGAGGAGCAGGTATGTAGACAGACCTCTATCAGTGGGCAGAAGCTGTAAGAAATCTGTGGGAATTCTCACCATGAGAAAGGTTTTTTTTCAATAATCAAGGCAACAGGATGATAAATTTTGTGCTTATTTGTCCCTTTCTTTTTCCAGACACTCCTTCATCACTGGATGGGCTTGTGAACAAAACGGTGTGGTGACTGGGGTGGAAGATACATGGCAACCTGAACACAACTACATGAGACTTCCACTCCCGGAGACCAAACCAGCTGTGTACATTGCTGAGTGTAGAAGCTGCTGGCTCTAGATACCAACGCTAACCCCAAATATGACACAGTCCCTAGTGTGATCAGTGAACTACCCAGTGAAAAGATGAATCCATTGGGCCATTTCTGTTGTGGAAAGGACAGCATTATGTCTTGTTTCTAGACTTTCATGAAATTACATAAGGCTTTGTCCACCATCATGTTAGCTTATACAGAGTCACTTTGATTCAAGGAACTCACTTAACAGTAAAATAAAAGCTCACAAAATCCTCTAATCTTGCTGCAATTTCTATCACTATGAAACAATCTACTCTAATAAGATGGCCCTTTGAACATTCATTTAAAGTGCCAGTTATATAACGATATTTTAGGTGTCAACTAAGGTAATCCATAAAGTTTGATATGAACCAGAATCCACATGATGATACCCCAGTAGAAAGATTTGGGGGAGGGTGTCTTTGATTGAACATCGTTATACTGTGCTATACCAAATGTCTTCACTACAGAGAACGAAATGCTTCTACCAGGAACAACAAAACAGTTGTCTCACTGAACTGGATGTTAATCTTGCCAACTAACCCCAGTGGTCACTTTATACATCAACAGCCAAAGAAGGGCATTATGGTGCTGGCTAGGATAACTAAGGAAGTAAAAAATGGACTTCCAGTCCAAACAAGGGGAAAGAGTCTGAACACAGGAGATGTCTTGTGGAGTGTTCTTCTAGTCCCATGCCAGGAATTAAGACTAATAGAAGACTACAATACAATCCAAGTTCTTCAGGAATGAAGACATAGGGAACTCCATCAAGTAAAGAGCCATAGAAAACTGAAGTGCTTATTGAAAACAGCAACCAGAAAATCAGTAATAGAAGGTAGTTATGGTACCTGTTAGAAAAATGAGAATTATTATTATTATTATACAAATATATATTTTTTATTTTATTACAAATAAAATGTATTTTTATATACATATATTAAATGATTGCTTTCTTTCATGCCCTATTTCCTTATAATATGATATGCCAATTTATAACAGGGTTTAAGTATTGTTACTGTTTTTTTTTTCTTTAAAAAAAGTGTCAGATCTTACTACATATCTTAGGCTGTCTGGAACCCCCTATGCATCCCAGGCCAGCTTTGAACTTATAGTCCTTCTACCCTCCAAATTCTACATTGCCACGACCAATTTAAATATTTATTTTACGTCATAGAATTTGAATTACAACATGTCAGGAGAAGAGCAAATAGCTCACAAGAACTCTATCTCTTCTTTGGAAAATCGTCTAATTATTTTGTGGTTAAGTGCAAATACATTGTATTTGACCTTGCATTATGTCAATGAGTTTGCAACCAGCCTGGTCTACATGGGAAGTTCCATGGCAAGGATTGCTACAGAGTGAGTGAGGCTCTGTCTCAAAAACATTAACAAACATACAGAGAAAATGTGTTCCTGCCTGTTGGGATTGATTCCCAGCCCCACTGGAAAAGAAAGAGTTGTGGAGTCTATTCATCCCAAGTTTACCTCAGCACCACTATTAGGGATGAGAACACCATGGAAAGCAGTGGCTCTTCAGGATGCCTCCGTGTTTAATTTTACAATCCTTTCGGTAGATATTCAAGAGTGATAGGGCTGGACCATAGAAACATTGGTTGTTCTCAGTGTTGTGGGGTTTTTTTTCTTTCCTTTTTAGCTTAAGGAAAGAAGGGGTTGGACTCACATGTTTGAGGGTACAGTCTATCATGATGGTGACAATCATGGTAGCAGGAGCTTAAGGACCAGGTCACACCAAATCTGCAACCAGGGATCAGAAAGGAGTGCTGGTGTTCACTTTCTCCCTCTTATTCAGCCCAGCACGTCAGCCAATGGAATGGTGTCACACACACTTAGTGTTGGTCTTCCCACCTCGTAGGGAGTTCTGCCCAGGAGTCAGTCAGGGGTTTTCTCCTAGTGGACCCTAGATCCGGTCACATTGACAATCAATATTAACCACCACAGAATAGTAGCACTATTTTCAAGTTTTTAAAAGGAGCTCCACACTGAGTCCTGCCGCAGATTCCTCAGCCTTCATCCAGAGCAGAAGTGTGTAGGGTTCTTTCCAGGTAACTTGTCCCTAGAAAAGAGGCACCATGAAGGGTTTCGGGTTCAACTCCATTACCTGAAAATACCCGACACAGCTCAGAAACATATTCATTTGCACTGTTTCATTTCAATTTCCTTTCGGCCCACTCAGCAGAATAGATCACACTTCATTCACTATGACAGACAATGCCAGGATTTGCAGTGTAACCAGTTAGGACCTCATATGCAGCTTCTTGGCTGATCTGAACTCCAGTCCAGGAGAAAGGAAAAAAAAAGGTCTAGTTATCATTGTGACTTTTTCTGTCAACTACCCAATTAGTTAATATTACTGGTTTTTTTCCCAAATACAATGGCAAATGAGAATGACATTTTTAATGTAAATGTGATTTTACCAGGTTACAAATTTTCATTTCTACCACATGACACTCATATTATCTGTTTTAAATAATTATTCGAAATTCCCAGGCAACCTTTTGATCTGTTCCACTGATTCTTCAATTACAGAGATCAATTTAGCTTCAGGAGATGGAGGGTAGTTGGGGGCTTGTGGGGGATTGTGGGAGGAAGCCTCCTGGAAAGTCACAGCAGCTGCTCTTAATTATATGACACTGAGGACGAAAGTGTCTTATTAGTCCTGAACAACTGCAAACCCAATCACAGCATAGAATCCCACCTTCCTGTGTCTGCCAAGTCAAGCCAGTTGCTCCAGACTCCAGTCCCTAAATCAAAGCCTCATACATTAAGCATGTACTTGCCTCTGATTACTTTTACACAGAAGTCAAATGTCTTTCTAAAGGGCTGTGTTTATCTGTGAAATGTCATGCCACACATGTATCATGTTCAAAATAAAGGTGCCTATTACTTTAATTGTATGAAGCAGGCAGTTCCACAGAGCAATATTTCAATATGAATTCCCCTTTGATTTCTATAGCTGCATTTAACTTCTTTTCATACAAATAATTCATGCTTAGTATAAAAACTCTAGGAGATAATATTAAGCCTAAGAAAAATATAAAAGCCATCACATTTCCTAAACTGTTCTTCTATAATAAACTTTTCAATTACGGAATACATTTGTCTAGTCTTTTTTCTTCTAAAATAAATTTTTTCAAAGAACTGTATTTTGTTAGATTTGTGTAATGTTCTTTTCCCTCCTTAGAGATTAAATGAATGTGTGTCATAAACATTAATATTTCTCTGGCATTAGAACGGAAAGGCAGGAGGGAGTAGGGAGGAGCACCCTCATAGAAGTAGGGAGAGGTGATAAAAGGTTTCTGGAGGGGAAACTGGGAAAGAAGATAACATTTGAAATGTAAATAAAGAAATACCCAACAAAAATATACAAACAAACAAACCAAAAATATTTCACTGACATTATTTTTAATGACGGCAAAGTAGTCTATTAACTGGATTAGTCAAACCTGAAAGAACCACCTCATTATTATACATTTAGAACATTTACAATTTTTACTACTAAAAAGCACATCACTAAGGTGATTCAAGATTAATAAATTATCATACACAGTTATGATCCTTTCCCTCCTTTCAATTTCTTAAGAGAGATATGCTAGATTAAAGTTTACAAAATTTTGATGTGGCTCAGTTAAGAGAGTACTTGTCTAGCATGGAAGAAAAAAAAAAAAAACTCGGTTTGATCTCCAACACTGCAAAATCTCTGCACAACAAAAATAGGTGTGGTGCCATAGCTTGTAATGCTAGTCTGCAGGAGTGGATGTCAGAAGATCAGAAGTTGAAAGTCAAGGGCATCCTTAGCTACATATTTTGAGCTTGAACCAGCCTTAGCTACCTGAAGTTCTGTCTAAAATAGGTATAAGTATATATATAATTTAGGAATTAAAAAGCATGAATTTGAGAGGGAGTTGGAGAAATTAGAGGAATATGGGGGAAATAATATAAAGTCATTCAATACTCATATATAAAGTTCTTGAAAATAAAAACAAATATATCAAAAGTTCGAAATCTTAAAAATGTTATTTTAGATGCACAGAAAGAAGACTTTAGATCATTGTTTCTTTTAGAAGACTCAGAAACTATATTCCCAATTTGTTGTTGTGTTTAGGTGTTGGGAAGAACAGCCCATGCTGCATTAGCCTGGAACTCCTTGTGAAATCCAAACTAGCTCCTAGCAATCCTACTGCCTCAACTTCCTGAGTGCTGAGTTTACAGGTGGGAGTCACCACACCTGGCTTCTCGATTTTTTTTTAATCTTTAATTCTTGTATTTCTGGAGTTTCTAACTTAAATCCTCTGAAGCAAACATTGCATATTGTTGTTGTTGTTGTATAGTTGATTCTACAGTGTGGTCAGACCTGAGGGCCACTGACACACCCAAGCATCTTACTTTATGCAAAATAATAATAATAATAACAATGACCAGAACAGAAAATGTGTGAGTGGTGCCCCTGCGAGTCACGGCAGTGAGGTTTATGGACACCCTCAGTCTACACGTGCCTGTGGACAAGCAGCTGCTGGTTGCATGTCTAGGCTGCAGCAGTAAGTGGAAAGACAGTGCACATGCCCCCCTCCCCCGCCTTTGCCTCTTTGCTTTGGAATTCGAGAGGAGCCAACCCCACAGCAAACAAGGGAGGGATCATTTTTCAGCCGTTTTGTCATCTTTATTTCACAGTGACTTTGTAGAAAGAATGAATGAATAAGCACCTGAAATGTGTCCCCAGTATCATAAATTCTCAGAGACAGGAAGAGGAGATTCTACAATTTCCTCTTCCTAAGCCTCAGTAATCTCTCTGAGCATCACAATCCCCTTGTCGTCCTAAAGAAATCCGATCGGCAGCTTACTCATGCTGCTCTCTGTTTCCAGACCTCTTTTGCAGTGTAAAGTGCTCTCCAGTTTCCCCTCCTCCCTCGGGCACAGTCAGCTGTGCACCCTGATGCCACTGGATAAATAATGCCTCACCCCACCCCCACACCTGCCCCCTAGGAGAGTGTGCTCATCCATTTATATCTTTGGTATTGTCTCATCATGTATCATCCCATTTGAACTCAGTCCTGTGCATTCAACTCTAAATATCCCCGAAATTCTCACCGAGGGGCCTAGCCAGACCAGCTTAAACTACATAAAGATCAATTTACAAAAGGCAGGAACTATTTATGTTGAAATGTTGGCTTGTATTGTCTCAGTCCATTTCCTACAAGATAGAGTCACACTCCTGATGATATAAAAGAAAAGCCTAATGTTTGGTGTTTGAGGGGTGTGTGTGTGTGTGTGTGTGTGTGTGTGTATGTGTGTATACTCACACGCATGTGCATTGGTGTTGCCAACCACACATTTAAACATAGAGACCAGAGGCTAACATGACCTGTCCTCTGTTGCTCTCCACCTTGTATTTTTTAACTAAGCAGTTGGCTAGATGGACAGGCCAGGGTCCTCTAGAAGAGGTTCTGCAGTGGGATTACATGTACCACCATGCTGGGTATTCTTACATAGGTGGTGGGACTCTACACTCAGGTCGGGACGCTCGTAGACCCATCTCCCCAGATCAAATATTTTATCTAATAAGATGAGCACACTGTTTACCAGTCCTCGGTATTTCAAAATCACCTATTTCCTTTTTTTCCCCGACATATTTGTACTAACTATTGGAGAATTTCTCATCATGCATACTCACTTTCCAGTCCTGCCTGGTCTGCCTGCTATCCTTGTGACCACCCCCAAAAAAGAAGAAAAACAAAACACAAGTTTAATTTGTGTTGCCCATGTATACTCACTAGGGCATGGTCAAACTCCCAGTAGCCAGCCCCTAAAAGAGAACTGAGATCTTCAACACCAGCACCACTGCCAGAAGCCATCAGTTCTGGAGAGCTACATTTCAGCATCCTTGTAACAATTTTTTTAAGAGTTCTTGTTGATGGTTTCTTGTCTAGGCTGTTAGTTCTGGGGAGTATGAGAGTTATCACAGAAACCTCCTATGTCTCTCTAAACTACAAGTCTGCAGTCTTCAATACCTCTGCAGAAGTTCCTTGCCTTTTACAATCAACAGGAGCACAAATTATGGACTCCCACGTGGTTTTTGGTGGCAGTATGGGCCACAGATATCCACAAGGTCTCCCATGTTAGCAAATACTAGGGACCTCACCTTGGTCTCCGGTGGCAGTACAGACCACAAACATCCACTTGGCCTTCAGTTTTCACATAGGCTACAGACATCAACTCAGTAGAACCACAGATCAAGACATGGCCCTCGGAGGCTTCGTGGACTGCAGACATCAACATGGCCTTAGGAAAGAGGAAGGGCCTGAGGCTCAGAGAGATTGAAACAATTATTAAAGTACTAGCAAGTACTGAATGAACTCAAGCAAATGTCTAATATGAGCACCCGCATGTATTGGACTCGCTGTGGTTCTACACTTAAATATTGAGACCATTACATTGATAGCCATCTACTCTCCTGCTCCAATTACCTTTCAGGCAAACTCTAACCGAATTTTGCTACTGTCTGCTCCCTTCGACACCATCTGAAACAATGGTAGAGGAACAAACTCTCGGTACTAAACTACATGAGTCTTAATAGAAAATTCTAGAAAAATAATCTTCAGATAAAGGAAGAATCAACTTATTCAGTCATCTGTATGTCTACAGTTTACACCAATATTTCTGTGGAAACTCCTGGTTTACTTTCAGGCAAGATTCTTTTAGGTGACTTAACATAGGTTCTTAACAAAGGACCACAGTTTCATTCCACATACTGAATTACTGAATTGCTTGATTATTCTTCTTCTTCTTCTTCTTCTTCTTCTTCTTCTTCTTCTTCTTCTTCTTCTTCTTCTTCTTCTTCTTCTTCTTCTTCTTCTTCTTCTTCTTCTTCTTCTTCTTCCTCCTCCTCCTCCTCCTCCTCCTCCTCCTCCTCCTCTTCTTCTTCTTCTTCTTCTTCTTTTCTCTCTCTCTCCCCCCCCCTCTCTGTGTGTGTGTGTGTGTGTGCAGATGTCTGGCTCACTGAACTGCATAAATCTTTATAAAAAGAAGTAATATGGGGTCTTGAGTTTCACCTGCATATCTGTTATGCTGACCAACATAAAAGATGACTTATGTAAGGGAAAAGTTTGGTAACTATCAGAATGAGACAAGGGGGGAAAAAGCAAAGGTAACATAACTTTAAGCCACTTTTCTTTTTAAGCTGTTCATTTTTCAATTGAAGAGGTTGTTAAATTAAACACAGTTAATATTTTCAGTATACTTTTGCATTCTTTCACTGTTTCTACAACTGCATGCACTCAACTAGTGATGAACCAACCTACAAATACTGAGTTCTACAATAAAGAAAAGAAGGAATGAAGGATGAAAGGAAGGACAGAAGGAAGGAAGGAAAGAAAAGAGGGAGGGAGAAAAAAGAAAAAAGAAAGAAAAAGAAAGAAAGGAAGGAAGGAAGGAAGGAAGGAAGGAAGGAAGGAAGGAAAGAAAGAAGACATATTTAGACTTAAACATACATAACTTTGTGGCTTTTTTATCATAAACACTAACTTCTATTGGAATTCTGCCTTAATCCTAGCATAATGACTCATATTTGTTACTCCAGCACCTAGAAGGCAGAGGCAGGAGGATAAGAAATTCATTCTTGGCTATATGAAGAGTTCACTACCAGTCTAGGGTTACATAAGGGCTACATGAGACCCAGCCAAAAAAAATGAACAAACACAAAAACAAGAATAAAGGGCCAAAGGGAAAAGGGTTGGAGTAAGGGAAAGAAGGATGAAGAATGAGAAGAAGTAATGAAGGAAGGGAGAGAAGAAAAGAAGAGGAGGATGAATGGAAGAACTAAGAAAGGAATTCTTGTCTTGCTTGGTTTGATATAGAAGTAATGTTCCTACCCAATCCTTCTTTAAGAATCCAATAGAGATAAGCCACAATGCTATGAGAGATGTTCTTTCTTCACATTCATCCCAAAGTATGACCTCTGGACTTCTCTCCCACATCAACCCTAAAAGTGCCTTTGGACACCAATGACCTACTTGCTGTCAAACACATGATGACTTCAAACTGATTTTCTTTCTTGCTGACTGATCTGGCTTTGAATGCTGTACTTCTTTCTGGTTCTGAATGCTGTATTTCCCTTTCTCTCACATCTACTAGAGGAGTTCCTCCTCTCATTTTTCCTCAAAGTTTGTAAACCTGAGCTCCAGTCTTCACCTCTTATTTTCTGCTTTATGTTTTTTCTAGATAATCTCATCAATATGTAGGATATCCTAAATGGAATTCCTAAATGTGAATATCTTCTGAGTTCTAGATAGGTACATGACAAATATCTCCATTGGAAATACTAAATATATACAATGTACATGTCATTTAAATCCTGTATTCTACCAAAGTGTTATTCAAACTTTGTAAATGAGCTTCGTTTCTGAATATCGCTATAATTTCCATCCAAGGAATAAGTCATGGCAGTTTAAGCTGCAAGAAGACCAATCTATAAAGAACAAGAGCAATTTGCAACTGAAAATTTTGGCTGATACTGCATTTGACCCTTTCTTACACAATACAGAGCCAAATTCCAAATTAATAATAGAAAAGTGAAACCTGATGTTTGCAAAATATCTTGTTTAGTGCTCTATACAAAACATTTTCAACACTCATAAATCCCTCAGTTCACAGCAAGAAAAACTAAATGCATAAAATTTATTTATATGTTAATTTTATAAATTTATAAGCACATAATCCATCCCCTTTCTTCTGATTATCCATATTCTCCCAGTGATAAATTAGTAAGCACAGTCTAGGGGAGAAATTTTAGAAGGTCTCAGTTTTTTTTTTTTTTTTCCTCCTAATTGCTGGAAATAGCCAATATGTCCCCTAGCATTACTATGTCTGTATAGAGTGCACTTGCACAGTGTATAACAACCTTCAACTGGTTCTCTTGAAGCATTTCAGCTTGACTTTTTTCACTCTACAGTTTGCTCTGTTACTGTTAAAATGTACAGACAGATCTACTCACATTCACTTGCTGAAAAACATTTCTATTTTTTTGGTAACTGTGAATAAAATTGGCATATGTGTTTACAGTTAGAGTTTGGGTGAACATAAATTTTTACTTCTTTGAAGCAAGTACCAAGAAACTCCTTAACTTAAACCTGGTAGGAACACTACCTGAGTGTCAGAACACCTGTTGTATTTTGTGACTGGTGAGATCCAATGGCTCTGTATTCCCTTTTTAAAACTTTTATATATTTGTTTTATTTTTATTTTTGTATATGAGTAAGTGTACCACATACATATCTAGTGTCTGCAGAGTTCAGAATATGGCATAAGATCCCTTGCAGTTTGTGAATGGTTGTGAACCATCATGTGAATGTGAGAACTGAACCCCAGTCCTCTATAAAAGAAATGGGTCTTAATCACCAAATCGTCCTGTCACTGAATCCCAGTGAATGAGATATACATATTTCATTACCTTTCTAGAAACAATCCTTGCTCATGGATAAAGAATATACAATACACTTAACTTATATCTACCAGAGCCTAAAGTATGTCAGGTCTCCTGTTATTAAGATAGAAATTATATATATTTTCAACTCACAGTCTAGTTTAATTAAAAAGATGTTTAAATACATAGGAAATAAAAGAGTGATGCTTACAAAAACAGTGTTACTCGGTGAGGAAGAAATTAGGGGAGGTTTAAAAATAAATCAGTGTGGTCAAGACAAATTCAGAAATAACAATCAATTAGAGAGAAGACTAACAGCACACTGTGAGTCTGGTTAAAAGTTGTCCCATTTGAGCAACCTGGGGAGTTGATCATATGACTCTGTTCTGTTGACAATGAGTCATGCTTAATTTCACGATAGCTTTTGCTGTGTCTGTGGTTATGAAACGATCCTCACACTACCATTCCTAATATTAGAAGATTCTGTTCTAACCAGTACAAAGAGTCAGTCAAGGGAGTGGGTGTGTATAGTATGGGGTTTATTTGTTCTCCAGCAGGCCTGGGTTACAGTGAACTCAGCACTTGCCAAATAAGAAAACATACTGGAACTTTCCTTAATTTGCTGAATGAGACTAAACAAGAGGTGCTTAGAGGAACATTCAGGAGAACTTAGAGAGCAAGATGGAGGAATACAGAAGGTGAAAAGTAAGAGCTGAAATGTTCTCTTGCAATGAAATTGCCCTTCTGAGTAAACATTTAGCGAACTGGCAGATTCATAACTCTGGGGTTCAGAGGCCTGAACATAGCGATAGCCGGAAGTTGTCTTGAGAACATAGCCCCAGTTTCTAGATCGTATTTCACTACTGAAAACTTCTGACGTTCTGATTCTAATTCCATTTATGATCAAGAATGGAAACTTTGCTCAGAAGAGAACTCAGTATAGCTAGGCAGTGGCATCAAACATCTTTAATCCAAGCACTTAGGAAATGGAGATGTCTGTGAGTTCAAGGCTAACCTTGTCTACTCTACATAATGAATTCTGTGTAGCCAAGGCTACACAGAAAACCTTACCTTGAACCCCACCCCGTCCAAAGAAAGAAGACACAATATGAAGACACAGAGACCCAACACCCCCCCCCCACACACACACACACAAAGAGGACACGATATGAAGACACAGAAAAATGGCACAGTGTCTGAATGAGCTTGAGGGGGAGGGGGAGGACTGGAGAATCGCTGAGTGGCTACTTGGCTATTTCACATTCATTATCTCATCTGATCTGTGTAGTATTCCTGATGGGTAAGTGGTGCTTACTTTCTTTATTTTATAAGATAAAAGACTGAGGCTCAGACAAAAGAGAGATTTCCAACATAAGAGTAACGGCTTGAGCTCTGTTTTGGTTTTGGGTTTTGTGGTTGTTATAGTTGTTGTTTCTCCCTCCCTACCTTATATTTCTCTCTAATTCCTCTGCAAAAAGCTCTAGAAAATAAGTTGTAAAGCTCGAGTCTAAAAGTCAAATTTCATGGCCTCAACTTAATATTGGAAATCACTTGAGAATTTGATAACCCTCCAATGTTTGAAGGGTCATATTTTGAGAATATAATCTAGAGAGTGATTTTTTAACTTGTTCCTGTTGAAAAGAAATTTTCATGCAATATACTTTGATTATGTTTACCCCTCCCCTGACTCCTCTGAGATCTTTGCCACCTCCCTATTCACCCAACTTTATGTTCTTTCTTTTTATTTTAATTAAAAACAGAAGAAGAAGAAAAGAAGCAAGAAAGGAAGAGAGATAAAAAGATAGATATAAACAAAACAAACAAGATGTCTTCACAAATTTCTATCGCTGTGATGAAACAACCTGAGTAAAAGCAAGTTGGGAAGAAAAAATTTTCTCAGTGTAGTACACTCCATCACTGAAGGAAGTCAGGACAGTAACTCAAACAGGTTAGGAACCTGGAAACAGGAGCTGATCCAGAGGCCATAAAAGGGTTCTGATTACAAGCTTGCATCCCATGGCTTGCTCATCCTGTTTTGGTGTGTTTGTTTGTTTGTTTTAAAGAGCTCAGGACCATTAGCCCAGGGATGACATCACCCACAATGGACTACCCCATTGATTACTTATTAAGAAAATGCCTTACAGCCAGGCCTTAAGGAGGCATTTTCTCAATTGAGGCTTCCTCTTCTCTGATGCCTCTTGCTTGTCCAGTACACAAACAAAACACTAGTAAGTAAAACATGTCAAAGCAATGCAAAGTGAAGCAAAAACTCCATAAAAATGCCATAGAGCTGATTTTGTGTTGGCCAAATACTACTAGGCACAAAGCCTACACTGGAATGTGGTTGATGAACTCATTGAGACTTCATGGGAGAAAACTAATTTTCTCTTTGCTAATTGCAGATAGGTTCTTTGTTAGGGTATAACCCCATGTCTATTTCTACCTCCGAATTCTAGAACCACATCTGGTTTGAATCTGTGCTGGTCTTGTGGATGCTGTCACAATCTCTGTAAATTCATATGCATATCAATCCTATTGTGTCTGAAAAACACAGTTCCCTTGGAGCTGTACACCACCTCTGGCTCTTACCATCTTTTTAGATTTGTTTTCTGTGTAAGTCCTAGAATCCTGAAGGAAGGGCTTTGATGAAGACATACCATATAGGAGTGAATGTTCCAAAGTTTCTCTCACTCTCTGAACATTGTCCAGTTGTCGGTTTCTGTGTTAATTCTCACACACTGCAAGAAGTTTCTCTGATGAAGGATGAGTGAAGCACTTCATTCATAGCAGTATATCTATCATTAGGAATTGTTGCAGCAAGTATTAAAAACAAAAACACCAACCCTCGATATTGCCAAGCATCGTAGAGCCACATGGCATTTGAGGGGTATTTTCATCTTAAACTGCAAAATGACTCCACCTGACTCACTAAGTTCCCAATTTCTATCCCAGTCTGTTGACAGCTACTCTCTGGTTCCAGCAGCGGCCACCCTCCTGTGAAACTGTGCTCCACCCTCCTCTGCTGTGAACTCTGCTCACATTCCCTGCATGCACCCCCTGTGGTTATTGTCACAGTTCCCACTAGCCCCATAAAATCAAAACTGTTGAGGCTTGTAATTAATCAATCAGATTTATATCAGTAAATTCTCACTCCACAAAAAGTCCACACAATAAACTCAGAGCCAATTGATATGATACAAACTGCCCATCTAGATTACACAGAATGTCCTATAATAATCTATCCATTATAAGATATTCAGAGTTACCTGTGGTTATTTAAACCACATGGGGGGTGGATCATCTTCTTCTTCCTCCATCTTGGCTTCTTTTTCTCCTTCCCTATCTCCTCTGCCTTTCCAAAACTCTGTCCCCGCCTATCTTTTCACTGCCCAATCATAGGCCTTGCCTTATCTGTTCCTGCCCTCACCTGCATATAGACATCAACAAGAAGTTATTTTATTCCTATGTTTCTTAAGCAGAACAATAGTGAAGGTTTCCACCTAGTCCTATATATTTTCTTGACTTAGGTTTTTGACTACTTTATCAGTGTCAGATATGAGTTCTATCCATAGGGTGGGCTTTAACCCAATTTTTAAAAGTGGCTAGTTACCCCCATAACATTTGTGCCACTACTATACTAATATATCTTGCAGGCAGGTCACTGTTGTAGGTTGTAGAGTTTGTAGTCATGCTTACCTTTCTCCTCTGGTGGCATGTAGTGTACCTTCCAGTACCATGAGCAATAGTTAGGCACTAATTTGACTTATCCCATGTTCAATAACATAAGTTCAGCAATAATGCATGTTCGGGAGTTTCCATGGAGCTACTTTGGCCAACAGCTCAGCAAGATGTAACTCAGTAATGAGACTTTAATGCTCCCCACATGAGAAAAACTAGGGAGAAATTATTAAATTACAAATCTTCTAATCTCTCTCATAGGTTTAATACTTAGAATCGTAAATGGGAGAATATTTTATAATATACCCAGACCATAATAGTAAGCACCCAGACATTAGGACCACTATAAGTAATTTCAGATTAGAAATGAGACTCACTTTTATCCTAGCCTGTGTACTCAAGGGAAACTCATTTCTCTTCATCTTAAAACATTGTTTCTGGTATTTTCCCCAATGATCTCTGAATGGTGAAAGGAGAAGTAGTAATTATAAGAGTCCTTTAAAAATTATAAGGTATCATATACTTGTAAAGTGTTATGATTAGTACACTAGTGTCCTTTGATTTTCACTAACCTGTGCAGATATTGTCTATTGGACTTGGCATCTGATGACCTGAAAGAATAGGACAGACTACAGACAGAGTGATGCTGTAGACAATCTTACTTCAGTTTCAGTGTACTTTTATACATGAATGCAAAAAGAAAAGCAACAAGGGCTGGAGAGATGGCTCAGTGGTTAAGAGCACTGTCTTGAGTTCAAATCCCAGCAACCACATGGTAGCTCACAACCATCTGTAACAAGATCTGATGCCCTCTTCTGGTGTGTCTGAAGAGGGTGACAGTGTACTCACATAAAATAAATAAACAAATATTTTAAAAGAAAAGAAAAGAAAAGCAACGATACAAGGTTGTTTGAGTTCAGAAAAACATGTAAATAAACGACAGTAAGCACATACCAAATATTAACAGGGAAAACCTTTCCCAGAACTTTCTCAGGACAGATAATTTGAAATTCAATTGCCAAGCATGTACCATAGATTATAGCTGAGAAAGCATGAAAGCTAGGCAGAAGGCCATAACCAGATTCAGGGTACACTGACCAGATTGGGTCCTGTAGTTATAATCTGACATCCAACAAGAATAAACATGTCTTATGAATTGAATGTAAATGTTTGTTACAGGAGGCACAAAACCATGTCCAAGAACAATTCAGGAAACAAAATGCATCTGAGGTATAAGTACCTCTCCTTTTTTTTCCTGGAGCCTCTCTCACAGGCATTGTTCACCACGGGTCATATTTTTGACTGTGCTCCAACAGCCTCTGACTGTTTTTAATCTCTGACATTTACTGGTAGATTCATAGAGAGGGATCTTACTTTTATAACTCTGCACTAGAAACTCCCTCTTTTATCCTCTTCCCAACCTACAAGGAACTCTGATCAGGATAGCTTCAAATTCTCTTTCCCATCACAGGAAAGAATATACAGAGGAAGCTTGCCTCCATGAGGGGAAATGGAGAGATGAGAACTGTGTAACCTCAACCACAAGCGTTTGTTGTCAAAGATCTGAATTTAACAGAAGGGCTGAAGCATTAGCCAATATGCTTTTTCCCAGCACTCACATTCAATTCAGAAAAGAGGCTTCCCATTACCAAGAACATCCCATCCCAGTGGGAATGCAGAGCTTCTTCCTCTGGGTTTTGGAGTGACTTGGGTATGTGGCAAAGATACACAAAGGAAGAAGATATTACATAGACAATTTCTAACTCCTGGTTCCTAATTAGCTACAAACTCCTCAAATTCTCAAGATGAGACACACAGAGGTTGGATACATGTCTTGTTTTGTTGCTTGGATAAAATGCCTCAATTAAAAGCAGTTTAAGAAGGAAGGGTTTATTCTGGCTTATAGTTCACAGATCCAGTCAGTCCATTATGGTAGCAGAAGTCTGGTGTGTGTTGGGGGTGGGGGAGGATTGAATCTACAGTCAGCAAGCAGGACAGATAAATGCTGGCACTCAGCTTGCTAATTATCCCTTTTATTCGGTCAGAAAACCTTACCTATAGTATTATTCGTCACACATTTAAAATGAATCTTTCTACTTCAGTGAACCTAACCTATATAATCTCTCACAAACATGCCCAAAGATATGTTTCCATGGTTTGTCTAAACCCCATCAAAGTGACAAGAAGTATTAATCATTCCGGGGCCTGATAGACTTTTGAGAGGTTTTTACTCTTTGTGCCTTAGGAAAGACTGTCAAACATTAATGTCTGGGATGCCCTCTAGACATTCTAACCTCCATCCTTTTAGTCCCAAAAATAGTAAATGTTGAGACTCCAAAAAGGAAAAAACAGCAGGATAGAATAGGAGAGACCATACCTATATCCCCTTTCCCTAGGGCTTCCTCTGGGTACTATCTTCCAATACCACACATTTTCAACTTCAGTGGAGAATCCACCCTCCTGCAAAGATTTGTACCATTGTTTCACAGACAGAAGTGATACATTCATGGATTATGAAAAGATCCAACTAATTTCTGAAGAAAAACCATGTAAAAATACAAAAGACAATATAATAAATAAATACTATTATATAGTTTTTGTTTTACCATTGACTCTCTTGCTTGTAACACTTGTTAGCTATTTATTACTACCCAAAATCCTAATGGTAACAGTTCCACCCTCCGACACCACAGACAGGAAGGTGCCTGTAACATGCAACTAGGCACCTCGGTACATATACTATGCAACACATGTTACATGTTTGAGACAACATTTTTTTCTCCCAAATTAGCCCTCAAAGGGGAAGGAATTATCTCCTACTTTATAGTCCAGTAGTAGAATGCTTGCCAAGCCTGTACAAACCCTGGGTTTGATTCCAAGCACCAGAGAAAGGGAAAAAATTGAAATTTATTCCGTTCTAATATAGTCTTTCAGAATCCTGAGATCTCCAGTAATAGCTCTATTTAAAAACAAACAAACAAACAAATTAATTAATGTATTATTACCCATTAATCAAATCAGTACTAATTTGAGTGTCTAATTTATAGAAAATATCAATAGAAAACTGTTAAATTAGAACTAAAGGATCTGGAGATGTGATTAATTTGGTAAAGTGATTGCCCAGAATCTCCTAAATTAAGTTGTCAGTCCTACAGTAGCCAGACACTATGCCCCTGTAATCCCAGCAAGTGAGAGAATGAGGCATGAAGATTAAAAGTTCAAGGACAGCCTCAACTACACCGGCAGTATGAGGCAACATAATTTAATGAGACCCTCTCATTAAAAACAAAACAAAATAGTAAGGAAGGAAGAAAGTAAAGAAGGAAGAAAGTATGTGTGCACGTGTATGTGCACACGTGTGCATGTGTGATGTATGTGTGTATGTATACAGATATGTGCAGATGAGCTCACCAGATGTTAGTTGTCTCCCTTTGCCATTCTCTAACTTTTTCTCTCTTTCAGAGAGAGTCTCTCCAAAAACCTAAGTCTTGCTATTTTAGCTAGGATGATTGGCCAGGGAGTTCTCAAGATCTACCTTTCTCTCTTATTTGCTAGCATTTTACTTCAAGTTAAAAAAATTCTATCGAGGAGGAAGTTCTTTTGACTCAGAAAGTTTTAAAGTGAGATTTATTAGGACTCAGAAAAATAAACAATTCATAAAATTCAGGAAGTCCCTGAAACTGACCAAATACTCAAGACTTCTCCCTTACCAGGGTTTTATAAGCAATAAGACCCACCAAGAAGATTCAAAACAGCAGAGCTACTTGGAAGACAAAGACCAGTCAAGCTTCCTTGAAGAAATTCTTTAACACGTTGAGCTGCCTGCATGCAAGTCATGCAGAAAGTTCCCTGAGTTATCACCCATACTAGCTGGATAGTCATTTCATGATATAACTACCTATAAGTTATCTATACTCTGGCAATTTACCCCCACCCACACTACTGTAAGCAATCCCAATAAAATCATTAGTTTACCAAATTGGGTTTTGATGATAGTGTAACTTTTCTCTGTCATCAGTTTTCTACTTGGAGGATTGGATGTTTGTTCTCATATCTTCAAACTATGTCATTCAAGATACACCATTCAGTGCTGCTATGCCCCATACTTTTACATGATGTTAGAAATCTAAAATCAACATGCTTGAACAAGAAGTACTTTACCAACTGAGCCATCCTCTTATACCATTATATGACATTATATAATATTAGTACTATTATATAATATTCACAGGTATATATTTACAGGAAAGGTATTTTAAGACATGTTGTATTATAACTAGGGGTGTTTTTTATAATAAAGCATTTGCTTAGCATGAACAAGACCATCCTCAATACCAAAAATATCCTTTTGTTATAAGTTAATTATTGATATTAGTTATAAAATGTCCTGTCATAGACCAGACACACCCAAAAAGTACTGTCTCAAACAGTAAATAAGTGGTTTAGTCAACTGTTAAATGACTCAAAATGTGATTCTTAAAGGAAAGAAAAGTTATCTTTCTTATTATATGGGAATAGATGACATAAATTAGTTTAAAAATATTACTAAGTATTCTTTTCCAAACATGTTATTTTTCCATATGCCCACCTAAATTTACATATTAAATATTATAAATAGTCATTTGACCATTTCGCTCCAAGCTTCATATATTTCTGCTTCCCAATTTTTAAAGTTTATTTAATTTATATTACATATTATAATATGTATATATACATATTATTTAGTTTATATTACACATATATTACATATTATATAATATATTATTATATAGCATATTATATATTATATGTTTGAGTGTATGTATGCATATTGCATGCATGCATGAGCCCACATAGTCAAAAAAGGACATTGAATTCCCTGGCAATGGAACTTCAAGAAGTTATGAATCACCATGTAGGTACTGGGAACTGAACCTGGAATCTCTGAAGGAGTGGCAAGTACTCTCACCCTCTTGGCAGACATCCAAGAATCACTTAATGACTAGGTATAATCTCTCGCTCTCTCTGTTTTCGTTTTTTGGTTTTCCAAGTCAGGGTTTCTCGGTATATCCCTGGAAGTCCTGGAACTAGCTCTGTAGACCAGATTGGCCTTGAACTCAGAGATCCACCTGCCTCTGCCCCCTGAATCATGGGGTTAAAAGAGTGCATCATTATGCCAGGCTGTTTCTCATTTGACCACTGAACTTGATCCACATGAGACAAGAGTTCTACAAAAACATACATTAGTTACTAGTGCTTCTGCTACAAAGAATATGACCAACTTCAAAAACACTTTTTAAAAAACAAGTTCCTTTTATTTCCAAGTAGAGTTGACTCCATGCATGATTATTACCTATTGCCCATCACAAGGAACTTACAACCCATAGTATGCTAGAACATTTCGTACAAGAGAAATTTATCTTTGTCCTCTCACTGTTTAGATATGATTTTACTCTCTAAAACAAAGAAAGCTATAATAATATCCATACTTGGCAGCGTAATCATCCCTTACCATATAATATCCAAAAACTTTATTCAGGGACCAAACACCAAGTAATGTGAGGTTCATCCACAGTTTTCAAATGCTGGGCATATTGAGTGATGGTATGAATTACACTACGGTGAATGTCTCACCTCATCAGTTGTGATATTTAGAGTTGTCTTAGTTAGGGTTTCCATTGCTGTGAAGAGACATCATGATCAAGTGAACTGCTATAAGAACAATATTTAATTAGGGCTGGCTTACAGGTTCAGAGGTTGAGTCTGTTATCGTCATGGTGGAAGCATAGGAGCATCCAGACAGACATGGGGCTGGGGGAGCTGAGAGTTCCAAAGACAGCTAGAAGACTAGAGGATTAGTAGGTGTGGTTCTGATGCTAAAGTCCTGTTCCCCAATTGGTTCTTGATCCATCAATATAGATGCTATCAGCCAATGAGCTGGGTGGAATAGGCAGGAATTCCATTTCCCAGAAGGTAAGCTAGCAGACTCAGGAGAACTGGAGAAGAAGAAAGAACAGCATCAGGAGATAATGTCAGCCAGGCATGTGAGTTTTCAACTGGTGTAGCCGTTGGCCACTCTATCTGATTATGCCTGGGGGGCAGGGGTAAGAGTGCTCGGCCATTGACTTAGCAAAGGCATTTTAAAATTAACTGGTGTGTGTGTGTGTGTGTGTGTGTGTGTGTGTGTGTGTGTGTGTGTGTGTGGTAGCACAGTATGTTCCTGGAGCTTAAGCAGGTAGCAAAAGCTACACACAACAAAGACTGGCTTCCAGGCATCTGAGATGAAGGCATTAAAGCCCACACCCGCAGTGACACACCTATTTCAACAAGGCCACACCTACTGCAAGGTCACAACTCCCTGGACCAAACATATACTAACCATCACAATAGTGAAAAATAGTAATAACTACCAAAGCCATCAATGGTTACATGCATGATATATCCATGGTCATTAATGAACAGCATACCATATAGAAGGCTTTATAAGGCTTATTTACATTTAATTATCATAATAGCAATCTCTGCAAACCTGGTCCAACTAGACTGGGAGTCTAAATCAAAAAAATCTATCTATTCAGAATGCTATAACTGGCCAAGCCCAGTTACTCAGCCCTTGCAGCCACTATATCTTTTAATCTCTAACACTCTGAAATGCGTTCACAAATTGTTTGGGGACAAAGATGATTTTGACTTCACATTTCAGAGTTGTCTTCTGAAGTCAGTGACTTGGTTTTATACTGTAGCTCCAGCTGGTGGCAGACGGAAGGAAATAGAATGTGCCTGTGAAAGGATGTCTGATATTAACCCAGAACTGTCACTGGTCCCACTATAGATAAAAATCTGCTTTGCTTTTCACATTTAAATGGTATGTATTTGTTGGGATTCTGTAAACCCCACCCGAAATTACCTGGCAATAGCCAGGTATGCTCTGCCCCAGTGATCTGACACTATAAAAGGGGCTGCTTGCCCCCTCCTCTCACTCTTACTCTCTTGTCTCTTGGCCTCTCTTGCCTCTCTAGGCCTCTTGGCCTCTTGCAGCCTTGCTCTTCCACTCCTACCCCTCCTCTTCCCTTCCCTTCCCCTCTCTCCCTCCACGAGCTCATGGCCGGCCTCTACTCTACTCCTCTCTCTCTCTGCCTCTACCACCCTCTTAACTCTCCCATGACCTGAATAAACTATTCTGTACTATACCTTCCTGTGGCTGGTCCCTCAGGGGAAAGGGATTCCCAACATGGGCCCCTCAGAGGCATCTCCTTTGCCCCCAAGCCTTGTCACACCGCCCTAAGGCATATGCCCCCACTCTCTTCATCCTTCCCCTAACATTGGTGCCAAAACCCAGGACATTATCTTTTCACAACATTGGTGTCCCGTGACTTTTCCTTTCATTGGTGCCCAGTCATCTTTTCCTTTCAGTATTAGCATGCATTTTATAACTCTTTGGTAGAAAGAAGGAAAAGAATCCTGAAAATTGTTCTCTCAGAGAGAAGCTATCAATCCAGTGAAAAATGTTAGAGCAATCTGTGAGCTATGACATTGGATTAAGTAGTCATTTCTTTGGTTGTTTTTTTTTTTTTTTTTTTTTTTTTTTTTTTTTTTTTTGTCTATTTTATTTCATACATTATAAATCAGATAATGTAATTGCAGTTGATTGGTCTAGTGAATAATTATTTATTCCCCCCTTAAAAAAGACAATTAGGAAGGATTCATTTGCTTTCCTTCCCCTTTAGCTTGTTGCTATTAATAGTATTTGTAAGTCTCCTAGGAGGTGAGTGCACTGGGCTTAGAACGGCATTTTATTTTTAATTGCTTGAAGTTGTCTGAAAAACAGCTATCAGTAAAAAAGAAGGACCTAATTCCAGATGGGGGCTTGCTTTCCTTCCCCAACTTATGACAGAACTTTCCACCAGAGAAGCTGCATATACATTCAGGGATGGAGTGTGACTGACAAAGCTGTAGGCCAAAGAGCTGTCTCTGAATTGTCTCAGTGAAAGTTTTTCAATGTGCATGCTGAAGCTTCCCCAATTACCAGGGTACCTTGTATCCAGAAAATCCTTTGGAACAAGTGTAGGCACTAATTGTATGGTCTATTATGGCCACAGAACACAACTTGAAGCATTTTATTGTAAGCTATAACTAAGAGAATTGTTAAATCTGCGTAATATTATGCATACATAGGCACCAATACAATATAATATTTTACCTCTGAATAAAATTAATAAATTATTCACATTTAGCTTTTTGAGGATTTATATTTAACTTTTCAAGTCTCAATCTTTGACTTACAATGATGTTACATTCCAATACACACATTGTAAGTTGAAAATATCTTAAGTCCAAACTGCATTTACTACACCTGTCCTACAACATGCCTGTGTTATTAACACTGCTTCATACAGACAGTATGAAGTATATCACCTGTTCAGACTTCTGATCCTATGGGCAGCTGGGGGGCTGTGGCTCACTGCCTCTGCTCAGCACCTTAAGGTATACCACTGTTCTGTGGAAATAATGTGTGGTTTGTGCTGTAGTGTATCGCTTTCCCATCATTGTGAGATGGAAAATTGAAAGTGGAGCCATCCTGGGTCACAGATGGATGTTTTCCTATTTAAGTAAAGATAGTAAAACATGTCATAGTGAAGGGAAACAACTCTAACTTTGGACTAATATTTTCAAAAACAGGGGCTGATGAGAGGAAAAAGAGATATCCGGTCATGAGGAAATCTAATTTCTTCACATGGTGCACCAATGTTTTCAAAAGATGATGTCCCAGGTTTCAGCACCAATGTTAGGAAAAAGATGAAGAGAGTGAAGGGCAAGGGAGATGTCTCTGGGAGGTCCATGTTGAGAATCCCTTTCCCTTAAAGGACCAGCCACACGATGGTATGGTATAGAATAGAGTTTATTTAGGTCATGAGGGAGTTAAGAGGGTAACAGAGGCAGAGAGAGAGAGAAGAGAGGAATATAGGAGTAGAGCCCCGCCGTGAGCATGTAGAGAGATGGGGGAAGGGAAGGGGAAGAGGAGGGGCAAGGGGGAGAGCAAAAGAGCAAGAGAGAGAGCAAGAGAGAGAGGAGGGGGCAAGCAGCCCCTTTTATAGTGTCAAGTCACTGGGGCAGAGCATACCAGGCTACTGCCAGGTAACTGAGGGGTGGAGTATACCTGGATGTTGCTAGGTAACTAAGGGGTGGGGTTTACAGAATCCCAACAGCTGTAGTGATGACTAGTAGATAAAACCACTTGTTACTTTTACAGAGAATTGTATTCTGTTCCCAGGACCAAAATGGTGGCTCACAATCATTTTTACCTCTAGTTACAGAGTAACAAATGCCCTCTTCTGCATGTGGTCAGATACATGTGGTGCACATACATACAATGCAGACATATTCATAGGAATATATTTTTAATTCAAAAACAGATGCTAGAGAAATAGTTTAGTCATTAGCATGCATCTCTGGTATATATTAGGCTGGCCAGGAGTTGTAATACCCAAATTGAGTCTTATCTATTTGAGGCTCCCATGAATGAGAGTGGGGACTGATGCAAAAGCAAGAGGTTTATTAGTCCAGTGCACTGAGGTGGCCTACATTCAGAGTAGAGGCGACTCCAAAAGGCTGTTACAAGAAGTTTTTATACTTTTTAGGGGTACAGGTTACATCAGCAAGGTTGTAATTTAAATTCATTGGCTAAGCATATTGACCTTTAAACCTATTGGTTAGTGAGCATGTGCATCAGGACCCTAACTGGGACTCTCTAGAGGGTCAGATGGCTATCAGTCAGCACATTTTACAGTTCTCCTGAGAATAGTTTACTCAAGGAAATCCCTTAGGCCAAAGCAGGATGGGCCGCTGGGCCACTGTTTCTGCACTGGGGTGGGGGTTAGAGAATTTCTCACTTCTTTCAGGGTTTAATCCTTAGCAGTATATAAATTGGATGTGGTGGCATTCCACATAGTCCTAACTCTTAAAAGGTGAAGGCAAGAGAATCAGAGGCTCAGGATCATGTTGATCGTGCTGTTAGTAAGCCAGACAGACAGCCTTACTACGTTAGAACTTATCTCAGTGTGTGTGTGTGTGTGTGTGTGTGTGTGTGTGTTGGGAGTCAAGAAAAATAGAAATACTGTAGAACAGAACTGATAGTGAACTAAGTAAGTACTTAAATTCTGGTAATGTAAATTTTAACTCTGACTTACTTATCAATAAAATGAAGAGTAAACATAAAGACTAGATAAACAGCATGTGTGAAAAGTCAAGCATAAATCTAAGAATGAAATAGATGCTCCCTTTTCAGTCCTTCTATGCAAATTCTGAGAAAGCACCTTTAACTAGGGAGCTCTCCATTCTTGATGATGTGAAGAGACAAACATCAATCAAACTTAAAATAGCTGCAAGATGGCTTCAGAGGTAGGGAGCTTGCCATGCTTGCCTGAGAAATAGTTTCTGGGTCTCCAGCATCTACATAAATGCTCATGTAGGCATATCAAACTATAACACAGCTCTGGGGAAGCAAATCCCCAGAGTATGCTAGCCAACTAGACTAGTTAAGTAAATAAGCTCTTGGTTCCAGTGAAAAAGCCTTCTCCACATATAGGGCAGAGACCAATTAAAGAACAGAGCCAACATCTACTTCTGACTTCCCTATATGTGTATATACACATGTATATGCACCTGCACACATATTCTGGACCTATATACATATAAACACATATACACACTACACACAAATGCACACACACAAAAGCCACTGTGAAAAGTAAACATAGGTGTACTATTTATTGCAAAGCACGTAAAAATATTTTGAACATATACATTAAAAAAGTGGGGGAGAGGAATAATCATAGTTTAGACAGAAATTCTGTGGTTTTAAAGTTTATATCCTCTTTCTAGTTTATTTATCTTCTTTCCTTGGCAGGAACTGCAAAAACCCAAAATATGAGCACCAACTCATAAAATTCTAAGCAATGCTTAGAATTACCCTTGCTGTTAGAGTAGAATGAAATATGTGGTTACCCTCCTTGTACTAAAAAATAAAGAGAAAACAAATTTTGAGTGGTGGTCATTTGAACAGAAATGCTTGCTCATTGTAGCCCATATATACCCTCTAGTTCAGATAGTAGAGGAATTCAACCCATATGCCAATGAAAAGCACAAAAATGATATTCTTAACAATGGTATAAACTACTAAGTAAACATTCTAGTGTTGATTAATTTCCTTCATTTTCTTAATTTCTTCAAAATAATCTTTAGATTACCAAGAGCAGCAAGTCTCTCAAACAAATGTGTAAAGCAGGACAAAGGGTAAGGCATGTGACAATAGCCTATAGTCACAGAAATAAAACATGTTCACAATCGCTATCTCATTTCATCCTCAGTAAGTCTACTCTATTGGCAAGGCAGAGCTTTCCTTCCTTTCTTCCTTTTTCCTCCCTTTTTGTTTTAATTGTAGGTTTTTGGTTTGGTTTAGGGCTGGGTTGGGTTTTTTGTTCTTTTGATTTTGTTTTTGCATATGCTTGGCTACTGAGATAAATTCCCAGCCCAAGGCAGGTGTTTCTTGGTCTCTTCATTTTACTTTGAATGACACTAAAGCCAAATACCAGTTAGAAAAGCTAGAAACTAGGGAAAGAAATTGCTGACTTCCTTTCAACAGCAAGAAGGTGACCAGCAGGTGTTGGGGATTTCACCTTTGCTAACATGGGAATTCATACATCCTATACAGGTCCCTGCCACCAGTTGGCTTTTTGATGGGTCAAAAAAGAGCCAGCAGCCAATGGCTGGACAGGGGGAAAGAGGCAGGGCTTTTAGGATTCCCCAGGGAAGCAATGCAGAGGAGAGAAAAAGAAGACAGGGAAGCAAAGAGATCAGACTTAAGAGCCAACTGACATATAAGAATCTGGGAAAGTGGCCCCAGGAGCCACTCCCCCAAATGGGTCTGGGGTAGCAGAGATGAAATATAGATTTAGGAAATATCAACTCAGGAATATTAGAGGGGCCTGTGTTAGCCACGTGGAGGTTCAGGAGTGGCCCAACCATTGAGCTAGTAAGGCATATTAAAAATAACACTGTGTGTGTGTGTGTGTGTGTGTGTGTGTGTGTGTGTGTGTGTGTGTGTGTCTTTTAATTTGTGAATCCAGAGCTCCTAGGTGGGTGCAGAGACACTCACCTACCAGGAACAGTTCAACAAATTACCACTACCAGCAGGAATGACCTTAGAATGTTAGAACAGCAGGAATCGTCCATGGGCCTTACATGAAATTGAAGTTTGTTAATAGACGGGAGAGTAGATAACACATGGTTTGCAATCTTCCCTTGGGCCTGGGCCTGAGCTTGGGATGTTTCAGAGTTCACTAAAAAAATAAAATTAAATTTAAAAAAATGCATGCAGTATGATTCACCCTCATACCGTTTAAATGTTAAGTACATGTCAGGGGTAAGAACAAAGGAGAATATGCCATGAACCTGACTTATTTGGGTGAATGTAAAAGCAGATTACCCAAAGCTTAAAATAAAACAACTTAAATAGGCTGTCTTTTTTGCCCCACCCCTAGGGAGTGTGGGTTAGAAAGACTCATGCATTATGCTAGGCAGCATAACAGAAGGGGAAAACAAAGTAGGGTAATCCAGAGTCAAAACCAACCACTGTATGATTTTCAGCCATGAACTTACTGCCTAAAGGAACAAGGGAGGAACCCCAGTTTCCACCCTCTTAATGTAGAAATGAAAGCAATTGTTGATAGAAAAAGGAAAAAAAAATCTTCTCTCTCCTCCCTTATCCAGAGAAAGTATGATTAAATAACACAGTGGGCCCATCACAAATCACCATATCCTAATTACGCTAAATGGAATGCTAAGAACAAAAAATATGATTCAGATGTAAAACAACAAGTAGAGAACCTGCATCCCTGCTCTAATATAATTACATGCAGTACTTAATGACGAATTTGTAACCATTCCTGTTGGCTCTGTTCAGATGCCAAGTGTGGCAGTCGCCAAGGGATCCTCAGTTGTGGTGAAGCTCTGTGATCGACAGGCTAGTGCTGAGTGATGGATTTCAGTGGCTGTACAAACTTGGAAAAAAAAGTAGCAAGCCTCTGAGATCTAAAGACAAACAAAATTGTTTTCTTGTGGTCAAATGCCATCCCCCTGATCCACAGACTTTCTGGACAGAATCAGACTCAAATCCAGTGCAGGCAGTATAGCAGACTTAGCCCCAAATGGAACACCTTGCCAGCCTGGAATTAGGCTTGAGGATATCTGTCCTAGCCAGAAGAGAAATGGTGGCAGAAATTTTGAGTTCAGCATGCCATCCTGTGGGTGCTTGGGCTTGCAGCATCAGGAGAGGCAGACAGAAGTGAGACACTTGGTGGCAAATTCCTCTAGGCATGGCTTTACGTGAGGCCCAACAGAAATTTCTCCTTAATGAAGGCTTTGGATGATAGATTAAGGTCCCTTCATGATCAAACCATTTCAGCCATTCCCACACATGGAAATCACATCATTTTCAATGGAACCAGACCAGCCTGGGGCCAAAATATAAAGGAGGCCAAACCTGTCCTTGGCTTACTCAAAACTGGTGTCTCTACCCGCCTCCCTTCTTTCAACATGCTCAACCTTCCCTACTCTCCACCCAAACAAGAAACTCTTTGCTGCCCCTGGCTATCCAAGGACTGCCTCTCCAGTAAACCAGGCATCGCCCCACATCAACAAACATTTATTGTGTTTTAATTATGGGACAGAGTATATGCTTTGTGTAAGATCTATAAATTATAAGTATTCCTAAAGAGGGCAGATGACATCCAGGCATGGACTCTCTAGAATCACCAGGTTTACATGGAATTGTTGGACAGAAGTCAGTATACAAGGTAGGTGACAGTGGAAAACAGCTTGAATAACACTAAAAAAAAAAGGAAACTTGGGGAGCAAAACCAAAGAGGAGTCAAATATCCATTCATGAGGCTCAGACAGTTCAGGGTTGGAACCACTGGTTCAGATAAAGAAAGAGTCTCAGGAAATTCACATTATACTTTTTCTAATTTTAAGAAGAGAGGTAGGGAAAGAGAAGGAGGGATGGGTGAAGAGAAAGGGTGGGGAAGAAGGAGAAGGAGAACAAGAGAAGGAGAGAGAGAGCAAGAGAACAAGTTTCCTGTGATAGGTGCAAGGAAGGGTCAATGGGGGGGAAATTCTCTCTACTGTATTTCTTGTCCAAAGCAGTAGCAAAAATCCATTTTAAATACATCCCTGCTGGGTTGGAAGCTCAGCTATATCCAATAGTTCTTCCCTCCAGGGCACACTCTGAGAACCCACAGCAAGTGTCAGGTAGTGAACACTAATTAATAAATGGCCTGTAGGAACTGCTAGTTCATTGGTTCTCAACCACTTTAGAGGGTCACATATCAGCTATCCTACCTATCTGGCATTTACATTATGAATCATCACAGTAGCAAAATTACAGTTAGGAAGTAACAAACAAATAATTTTATGGTTGGGGGAGGTTATCATAACATGAGGAACTGTATTAAAGGGTCACAGCATTACGAAGATCAAGAACCACTGCTCCAGTTAGAATGGAAAAATCTTGAGTCAGAACCATGCATTGTTGCCCAATGTAGAAATCTAGTCTAAACCATAGGCTGGAATTGTCTCATAAAAATAGGCCACCAAGCAGTCCCAGGTAAGAGGTTAATGATAAACTAGCCTGCCTCCATCTTGGTCTTGAAAGCCATCTAAAGACAAACTAAGTGTCATTACTGTTTATGACAAAATCAGTTTCTCAAGGATTGGGCCAAACCCCACCTGGAACCTTAACTATAAATGGTCTGTATTGCCAGTTCCAGAAAACAGAAGTCATGCGTTTACTTCAAAAGGCTATGACCACCTGTTGTTATAACCACCTTGTTATGACCACTTTTTGTTATAACCGCCTTGTTAGGACAATGTTGTAACCATGCCTTTGTTTCAGAAGGTTGTTATGAGCAACTAGCTGTGGTTTTGTTCTATTTCTGTGACCCGATTTATTTGCCTGGCAAATCTCCCATTCTGAAATCCTCTGCTTCTGGGCTATAAAAGTCCTCATCTTTCCCGCATCCAATGCTGATCTCCTGAACTCTGCCTTAGGTAAAGACAGCCCATGTACATGAGTAAAGGAAGCTTGCTTTAATCCAGTCGGCCATGATTTGGGTGAATGGTCTTTCTCCTCACATCTGTGGGACTAACATTACCTGCAGATTTTCCCCATTTCCCTGTTTCTCAAAAGTTTTCTTCTATTTAATACCAATGTTAATTTAGTGGAGCAGCCTTAATCTGTTCTGTCCTCATCACTACCACCTCTTTTTGTTGTTTTTGCTTGTTTTGATGGAGTTTCTCATAGCCCACAGTTTTGCATATCTTTATCCTGTCTATCTAGCCTTTAATGAAAGCTGCCTCTCTCCTCCCTCATCCTTCTTGCTTTCATCCTATCCTTGCTCCTGCCTATCTACTTCTCCCACCCCTATTTTATCTGTAACGATAATACACATCCCTTTTCTTGCTCTATTTATTTCCTTTCCATCTCTACCTTTAGAAGTAACCTTTAAGCCCCCAAACTACTACAGCTGAAGACACACTTGATTTGCATCAGCTATTTGATCAGCTATGACTGCATTTTCAAAATAGTCCCATACCACGGCCCAGCTATAACATTTCTGTTATGTATCTAAAAGACTTTAAGCAAATATACCATAGACATATTTAAACATTCATATATACTGTGGTACTATTCATAGTAGCCAAGTGATGGAATTAACCTAAGACCCCATTGGCAGATTAACAGATAAGGAAAGTATGTTATAAACACACGATGGAGTTTTATTTAACCATAAATAATAACATTTTGTTATTTTCATTTGAAAAATAAATGTAACTTGAGTTCATACTGAGTAAATAAGCTAAATAAGCCCCATAAAATTCAAACACAATTCTTTATAGACTTGAAAAGACAATTCTCAACTTCATATGGAAAAGCAAAACACCCAGGATAGCTAAAATAATCCTGACCAATAAAGGAACTGCTGGAGATCTCACCATCTCTGATTTCAAGCTGTACTACAGAACTATAGTAATAAAAACTGCATGGTGTTGGCACTAAAAAACAAAGATATGTTGAACAATGTAATCAAATTGAAGACCCAGACATAAGTTTACACATCAGTAAACACCTGTTTTTTTTTATACATATGCTAGAAATACATACCGAAACAAAAACATCCTCAACAAATAATGATGGTCAAACTGATGTCTGATAGTAGAAGAATGCAATTAGGCTTATATTTAGGACAATGCACAAAACTCAAGTCCAGGTGAATCAAAGACCTTAACATGAACCACACATACTGAACCTGATAGAAGAGAAAGTGGGGAACAGCCTCAAACACATTAGCACAGCATCAACTTTCTGAATGAAACACAAATAGTGTGGTCACTAAGATCAACAATTGATAAATGTGACCTCATAAAAATGAGAAGACTCTGTAAGGTGAAAGACACCATCAACTGAACAAAGCCACAGCCTAAAGAATAAGAAAATAGTTTTGCCAACTCCAAATCTGATAGAGGCCTAATATTCAAAACATATAAAGACATCAAAAATTTAGATATCAAAAAGCAAATAATCCAATTAAAAATGGGATATAGATCTAAACAGAGAGTCTTAATAGAAGATACTCAAATGGCTGAGAAACACTCAAAGGAATGTTCAGCATCCTTAGCCATCAGGGAAATGCAAATCAAACTACATTGAGATTCCATCTTACACCTTTCAGAATGACTAAAATCAATAATACAAGTGACAACTCATGGTGTTGAGAATGTGAAGGAAGGTGAACATTCCTTCACTGCTGATGAGAATGCAAACTTGTACAGCCACTATGGAAATCAATATGGTAGCTCCCCAGAAAACAGGGAATCTATCTACCTCAAGATCTAATTACATCAGTCTTGGGAATTTACTCAAAGGATGCTCCATCTTACTATAGAGACACTTGCTCAAATATGTTCTTTGTGGATTTATTCATAATAGCCAGAAACTAAAACGAACCTACATGTCCCTCGACCAAAGAATGGCTAAAGAAAATGTGGTTTGTTTGCATAATGGAGTATTACTCAGCGGTTAAAATAATGACATTATAAAATTTGCAGGAAAATGAATGGAACTAAAAAAAATAAAATCATCTGAGTGAGGTAACCCAGACCCAGAAAGATAATCTTATAATCGTATATTAACTGGTAAGTAAATGATAATCAAACTACAGTCCAAAGACACACACACAGAGGTTAGGTAAAGAAGAGGGCTCTAGAGGGGAGACACACGAATCTCCCTGAGAAGGGGAAGATAGAATAAAATTTCCTGGTCAACTTGGGGGAGATGAGGAGAGAAGGAGGGATCATGTGAGGAGGAGAGGGGTGGAGGGAAGGAGTACAGGGAAGACAGCTGAAATTAGGGAATACTGGGAAGGTGGAAAGGGTACATCTGGAATCTCTAAGAATGACCCTAGTGAGGACTCCTGGGAAAGAAAGATACAGGAGTCTTAACTGGCTAGCCAAGATAACATCCACAATGCTCACTGAATGTAGAGAGGTCAAGCTGGTTTCTGTATGGAGCCTTACATGTTAGTCTCCTTGGTGCAGGGAGGTACTCTGAAGGCTATAGAAAGCGAAACCTGGGCATGGACCCAGCTACAAAACCCTCGACCTACAATATGTTCTGCCTGCAAAATGTGCTAGGAAAGTAGTGACCAAGAACTTGTAGAAGTGGCCACTCAATGCTCTGTTTAACTTGAGGCCCATGCCCCAGGAGAGATTCACGCCCATGTCATACACTGCCTTCATGGCCAGGCACCAAAGCCTGAATAGCTCAGAGAACTAAGATAGAACAAAACATGTCTGGAAAACAAACAAACAAACAAGCATTCCTAATGATATTCTTCTCTACTCATAGATAAGTGCTTCAACCATCTTTATCAGAGAGGATTCCTCCAGCAGCAGCAGCAGGTGGGAGTGGGTGCAGAGACCCACAGCCAGACACTATGCAAGAGAGAGTCAAAAGAGGAGGTCTCCGTCAGATCCTTTCTTTAAAATGTGGGAACCTCTTGGAAGATGGAGAGGAAAGATTATAGCAATCAGATGGAAAAAGAACATCAGGAGAACATGGTTCAGCAAATCAATAAAGCAGGACTCACATGGGCTCACAGATACTCAAGTGGTAAGCATGGGGCCTTTATGAGTCTGCACCAGATCCTTCGTTTACATGTTGTGGTTGTTTAGCTTAGTTCTTGTGGGACTCCTAACAGTGGGAGTGAGTGTATTTCTTATTCTTTTGACTGCTCTTGGGACTGTTACCCTACTGTTGAATTGCCTTGTCCAGCCTTGCTATGAAGGCTTTGCTTTGTCTTAGTGTATCTTGTTTTGTCCTGTTTGAATGTCATCTCTTAGAGGCCTGCTCTTTAACCAAGAGAAATAGAGGTGGAGGTGGATCTGGGGGAGAGAGGAAGCGGGAGGGAGCTGAGGTAAGTAGAGGGAGGGAAAGCTGTAGATGGTATTGTGTAAAAGAATAATCTATTTTCAATACAAATGATAATAAACAAATGTGTATCCAACCCACAGTAGTCATCTCTATAAAAATACACAAAAAAAAAAAGAAATGGCTTTAAGTATTTATATAAAACTTAGAACTCATAAGTTGGAAAAACATGATACCTTTATGAATCTGGCATATTTGCTCATATGATCTTAAATTATATCAAGTTTCCAGAAAATGACATAATTAAAAACTTTAATTTAATTTTAAAACAATAATGATGCAATATATAAATACATTCACCATCCAGGATGTAGGGCTTTCCTTGGAAAGCTTAAATAAATCACATGCCACCTAACTTACAGTCTCCCAAAGGCCTTCCTCCCAAGCCCTCACCATAGCTGACTAGGCCTTTATGCCTCATTTTGGCCCACTTTCCCATCTTTTCTGTCCCTCCAGTGTGCCTTCCTCAAGAGTTTCAATTCATTTTCTATTTTCATTTTTGTTTTTGCTTTTTTTTATTTCTTCTCTATCCCCCACCCTGCTTCATTTTTCTAGTACTCTCTAACTGAAATCTTTCTGATGGAAGTTTTTTTGTCTGGCCTCATTTCTTCATTTGGGACTCAGCTCAGACACCCTCAAATGCTTCAGAGATACACTCACTGACCACCAACCTAAGGTACACCATGTCTGTCACGAATGACATCTAGGTTTCATTTGGGGGTAGGGGAGAGTACTGCTTTTTTTTTTTTTTTGACATACTTGAAATTATCAAAAGCTTTGTTTTTTGTTTGTTTACCTGTTTGTTCCACAGAAAATTCAAGCTTAACAGATACAAAAAAAAAAAAAAAAACAAAAAAACAAAAAAAACTACCAAATACCTTCTGGAAATCTGCGCCCCACCCCCCCAAGCTCACTTAAAAGCAACACCATCTTTCCCCTTCTTTCTATGGTTCATCCTGGATCCCTTTCTGTCCGGTGTATTTATAAATCCTACTCATTTTCATAACAGACTTCCTTCTCCATGACAAAAGAACCACCTGCCTCCCTTCTCCTTTCTCCTTGGTCTCACTGCTTCCTCCAGGATCTGTCAGTTTGTTTTCAACAGCCTTCCCAGGAGGACTTTGCAAAAGTGAGTCTAGCTAAGCCTGGAAATATGGCTCAATGCTGACAAGCATTGCTGTTCTTGCAGAGAGAAGATCCTGGGTTTGGTACACAGAACCCACACGGCTGCTCACAACCAATAGTAACTCTAGTTCTGAGAGATCCGTTGCCCTCTTCTAGGATCCACAGGCACCAGCCATATACATGGTTCATACATATACATGTGTGTGAGTTGATGTTCAGATGATACATGATTGGACAGTAAAGAGGAAGGTGGAGAAAAGATTAGGAAAATGGAAGAGGAGGAGAGGAGGGAGATTCTAGGAGGAACAAAGATAGAGGCAAATGTTTCTCTCTGCACATCTCTTCATAAATAAGGTTGTCATGAATGTCTTATAAAGGATGGAATTGTACAAGATCATTTGACTTATAAAGGTTAGCAAATTATATTATACCAATTAGATCAGAGTAGCTTGGTGTGTTCTTTGATGTGACTGCTTCATTGAGTTCAAAGTGTGTAGTGGTAGAACACATAAAGCCCACCACAGAGTTGGAATGTGTGTGTCTAAGGCTTGGCAACAACAAGCCAAGGGAAAGTGAGTGCAAACAACACGCCGAGGTGGGACAGAAGGACCAGGGCCTGTAGGATTAAGTGCCATAGAGTTCTTAGCATCAGCGTGGGGCTCCAAGTGGTGTGGGGTCTGTATGGTGTGTGCTCAGCTCCACATTAGAGCGGCGTCCACAGAGTGAGACCATGGGGCTGATAAAAGGTTAAGCCATCTTTTTAACATTTACTGCAACATATGTAACCAAACATTCATACACAAAATAAAAATAAATAAAAAATGCAAAGGTAATCTGGTCATATAATTTCCCTTCTCAAAACTTTCTAATATCTTCTCTTTGATTCAGTATAAGGTTAGATAACTATCCTGTCCATTCCAGTCAAATATCTACTTAACACTTCATGTAACTATTTCTTTGTTTTTGTTTTTTTATTAAATACTCTGCATTTACATTTGAGATGTATTTTCTTTTTTTTTAAAAAAAAGATTTATTTATTTTATGTATGAGTACACTGTCACTCTTCAGACACACAGAAGAAGGCATCAGATCCCATTACAGATGGGTGTGAGCCACCATGTGGTTGCTGGGAATTGAACTCAGGACCTCTGGAAGAGCAGTCAGTGCTCTTAACCACTGAGCCATCTCTCCAGCCCCCGAGATATATTTTCTTAACTCCACCCCGCTCCCATCCTCTCTCCCCCTTCATCCACAAAGGTGTACTCCCTGCTGATCCCCCTCTCCACTCCACATGGAACCATTTCTAACTGAGATAAACTATAAGTACAAATACTTGATTTTAAAGAACAAAGAATGGGAAAAATATTATTAAACATTTTATATTGATTTCATGTTGAAATATTAAATATTTCAGTAAATAGAGCTCCGTTAAAACACTATTAAAATTAGCCAAACTTGTTTCTTTTCACTTAATTGTTTACATGTATTTATTGTATATTTGTCATGGTACATGTGTGGTCCAGGGATCAAATTCAGGTCATCAAGGGTAGGCACCTTTGTCCACAGAGCTAGCTTACTGGCCTTATTTTACTATTAGAAAATTCAAAACTACATCAGTGGCTTATGTTATATGGTTCATCACATGGTGCTAAGATAGACAGCATGTGGCTATGACACAGAATGAGATCATACAATGAGTGAGTATAAACAGAAAGCAGAAGAGAGACGAGGACAGAGCCCTTAGAGTCCTCCAAAACTAAGGCTCTGGAGAGACAAAGGAGGGCTATTTTTAAGTACCCACTGAAATGAGACAAGACTTAAGTAGATGCCAACCCCATAGCCAAATGGAGTAAGTATGGCAAGGAGGGAGAATTAAATTGTTTCATAGGACACAATGACGAAGAACTGATGACTAGTTCTGGCAACACAGATTCTCTCCTGCTCCCAGCTCTAGACACACTGATCTCTTCTGAGACTTTGCCAGCTGTGGGGCCTTGCCATTGTGCTGATTAACTTTTATTGTTTCTCTGTCTTTAAAAAAAATGATTTATTTATGTATGTGAATGCTCTGTCTGCATGTATACCTACATTCCAGAAAAGGACATCAGATCCCATTATAGATGGGTTGTGAGTAACTATGTAGTTACTGGGAATTAACTCAGGACCTCTTGAAGAATATTCAGTGCTCTTAACTGTTGAGCCCTCAATCTCTCTCCCTCTCTCTCTCTCTCTCTCTCTCTCTCTCTCTCTCTCTCTCTCTCTCTCTCTCTCTCTCTCTCTCCAGCCTCTAATTTTTGTTAATTTGATACAACCTATAATTACCTGGGAAGAAGAAATATCAGCTGAGTAATTGTGCAGTTCAGAGCTGTTTGAATGAAATTGTTTAGATAAGTCTTATTAAGGAGCTCAAAAGGGAATGGAAAGAAGAAATAAGTACTATGTATATACAAACTATACTTTGAATAAGTCATGTTTTGAAGGTGATATAAACTAATGGGCAATATTTTAATATGAGGTAATATGAGGTAACTGAAATAAAACTTAGAAGATAAAAAGAGAATGGCTTTTATTTTTGAAAGCACTAGAGTATTACTTCTAATCCTTGAGAAGTCTTGAAGTTTGTGAACCTAATTTACAGGAGAAGGAGCAGGTTATAAATAGGAACATGAACACTTCTCCACTGTAAATAAGGCATGCAGCAAGCACGTGGCAAAGATGTAGGCAGAGAAGCAGGAATCGAGGCTACACATAGAAGTTCTCTTCAGTGAAACAGGAATGAAGGATGTCAAAGGAGAGTGAAGGAAAGCATGCTGAAAATTTGAGAAAAGATACTGAAATTGTAATATGAAGAATGACTATAGAGTAAGGAAATCCATCAGAATGTGTAAAGCCATTTGAACTTAATAGTTTATGACTTTCAAATGGGACCACACAATATAGCTGGGTACTTCTCTCTAGCAAGCATCATTCAGATATGGGTACACAATTGGAAGAGAACTGTAGATAACTGGAATGGAAATTCTGCAAAAGAAGGAAGGACGTGTGAGAGCAGGATGTATAAAGCAAGAATCTTAATGGACTAGGGTCTAGGAGGATACAGAGGTAGTGAGGACATTTGGAATATAAAGGACAATGGAGAGAGGACAAGTCAAACAACCATTCAACCATTAGTGGGCTGGAAAGGTCTCCGGTGGCGGTCCTAGAAAGGAATTGCCAGGGACTGAAGTTATGAAAGGAAATAAATGTCCAGATCAGAATAGGATGTAAATGCATCGTTTTGTGGGAATGAATGGCCAAGGTTAGGAAGGCAGAAGCCAGAGTATTGGAAAGGACTATCTACATCAGCAGTTATCAACCTTTGGCGTCCACATATCTGTATATCAGATAGTTACATTACAATTCATAAAAGTAGCAAAATTACAGTTATGAAGTATCAACAAAGTCATTTTAGGGTTGAGGGTCACAACAACATAAAGAACCGCATTAAAGGGCTACAGCATTAGGAAGGTTGAGATCCACTGGTCTGAATAGAGGTGGGAATCATGAAGGTGGAAACTGAGACAGGTGTGCAATTGGAATGGGTGAGAGTTAAACTGGAGGCTTCACTCTTCATAGAATATGAGAAATAGGATGATGATTACAATAGGAAGGATAGTTAGTCATGATGTCATTGTTTCCATGCCCAGATTCCTCAGGGAGATGAGAACTTGATCTGGTTGGGAAAAGAAACAGTCCAAAATATTACATGCATATCATAAAGCTTCTATTTCACTGACTCCACAAAAGTCATACTTCGTTTTTGAAAAAGGGGGGGGGGCAGCTGAAGTGAGGGTAGTCTCACTAATTTAACTCAAAGTAACATGAGGTGGGGAACACACACAGCAACAAGCACCACTTGGCAGGACCACAAGAAAGCACAACTCTGGGAGGTCCAGGCTTCAGTTAGAGCAATCATTGCGCAATAGTCCCTAAGCAAGAAGCTTAAAACCACAGGGCTGTTGCTCCAGGGCCTAGAAAGGAATTGGAGTGGGAAATAAAGAATGTGGTCAAGAAACTATAATCACATAGATTTAGGCTTCAGTGATGAGCAGTCAACCTGAGATAAGAAGTGTTGGGATTGTCTTTGATTGTCCCTTGGGAAGGCTGTGGAGGAAGACAGTAGTGGGGAAGAAAAAAAAAAAGGTGAGGATTATACCAGAGTTTTCCCAGGATTCTGGGGTCCTTTGAAACTTTGACATCAGATTCACCACTTCCTTGGACCCAGGACAAAAGGCTCTTCCATCCAATCTTATGCTAGAAAAGCCAAGAACCACTAACCTAAGGCAGCTTATCCATTTGTGAATAAGTTTGTGTTCCTGAGGATAACACAAGATAAAATGACAAGCAGAAAAGGCAACATTCAAAGTGAGGGTGGGTGTCTGGTGCCAGAAAATTCTCACTCCTGCCTACTGCTGCAGGTGTGGCTATGTGCTTCATGGTTCAATTTAAAGCTTACAAACTTGAGAAGTGCTGGGGTAGAGTGCTGCTTATTACCTGTGGAGCAGAAAGTTCTAGAAAGAATCTTTCACTCAGATTTGTCCCAGTCCCAAGTGAGCAGCTGTTTCTGCAGGGAACTTTTGCTCTGCATTAATAACAAGAAAACACAAAAATCAACCCTAGGGGAAGTGCTCAGTAATGTTTAGATGAATAAAATTTTACCTGAATGAGGGAAGTTCAGGTCAAGTTCATTGAGAACTAGCAAGATGAGTCAGTGGCTGAGAGCTGTAGAGGCCCTTAATGATTTTTACAATTGTTTCCTTAATAATGGAATCTTAATAAGCAGGTCAATGTTAAATTAATAACCGGGAAATACTCTAAAAAGCATATTAAAACATGATTTTAGCCTATTCATCCAAGGCTTGAAGCCATATTCTATTTGTTCTTCCTGATAGAGTATCATCTATCAGAAGAAAATATTTAAGCTAGGAGATGAAATTCAAAACATAAAATTAACAATGAGGAAAATACTTTAACCATCACTCATCAAAGGCTGTGTGAACACAGAGCTGTTCTGTGCCAGTCCTTCCCTCTATGCATGCTTCGTTCACCTGATGATGACTTGGCCTAGGAAATAAGCCTTGGCAATACTTTGATATCTCCTGGAGATATCACACACACACACACACACACACACACACACACACACGGTGGGGTATTCTTTGGCCAAGAACCATGAACACATGAGCAAACACAGTCCAATGCTGATGATTTTTATCACATGCAGCAGAATTTGAAATTACTCAGTTATGTTAGTGATGCTGAAAATGAAGTCCAAGGACCTCATGCACTCAAGGCAAGAATTCTAACACTGAGCTACATACCCCACGCTCTGATACTGGTCTTAAAGGATGAACAAAAGTTTTCTGGACATAAAAGTGTACCTCTCATGAAAGCGAGTGTGAAGGGAGACAAGTATGGCCTGTTTGAGGCCAAGAGTAGTTTTGCTGAGCAGGACTATGAGGAGCTAAAAGGAAGGAGTGAGACATCTCCAGACACTGTCCAATGTCCTCTGGCTTCAAGATAACCCCTGGCTGAGCACTTCTACTCAGTGACTTGCCCTGGTTTCTCATAGTGAAAAATCATTTCTTACTTTACCCCACAGCATTTTACATCTCTATCAAATTTCTTGCAACTAAAGCCACAGAGTATCAAGGAATGCAATAAGAACATTTTGCACCTTCTCTCCTTTGACCCCCGGGTTCCAATCTCCTTCCACTGAGTGTGTAAGCGATTTGGGAGTCTAGTCTTGCTAGGCACACAACCTTACCATTCTCAACAATAAAGATATACTTGCTACATTTAATTAATCAGGCTATTGTCTCAGTCTGTTTGTCCTCTGACTAACCATTTAACTGACTGGATAAGTGGAAAGATGGAGCTAAAATGTGTTCTAATGCTAAGATTTTTCTCTCAACCTGAAAAGTTATAGGAAGAAAAAATGGACATGAAGGCATTTATTTCTTTGTTTTAATTATTACATGTGAGACTTTTATCCTCTTTCTCTTGAGACAATGTCTTGCCATATAGCTCAGGTTAGCCTCAAATTTCTAACTCTCCAGACCTAGCTAGCCTCTTAGGTGCTCAGATTATAGGTGCACCACCATGCCCAGCTCAAACATTTAATTGTTGAGTAGTTAAATATTAGCTTTCAAAGTGGGTTTATGTTAACACAGGTTTGCTTGAATTTAGTGTGTTTGCAAACTAAATGAGTTTGAGGTTTAAACTATTTAATAGTGTTTCAGATCATCAGAGGAAGAAACTCCAAAACCTGTGGAGAGAAACCATCCAACAGTCTCCTCTACCCAAATGGACTATAAGTTCCTTGTGGGTAGAAGCCCATCAGACAGTCCTCTCTCTTTCTGACCAGTGGAAACATCAATAAAGGGGGCTGGTAGAAAGAATCAGTTGAATGTTGATTGTTCTAAGTTCTGCATTTCAGGGCCTTTTAAAGGCTGTGATATGATGTGCAAATGCTCATTAGAGGTTTATAAAAATACTCATGTCCCCTTGTTCCTTGGGTTCAGAATGGAGGTTTTATACCTGAGCTCCATGACACATAAAAGACTTTGTAACTGGGTGCATAGCTCAGTGTAGAGTGTGCACTCAACATGCACAGGACCCTGGAGTCAATCACCTAGATGAAAACAATAAATAGCCATAGTGTGGATGCAAAATATCACTCATAGGTTTATATGTTTGAATGCTTGTCTCTAGCTAGTTACACTTTCGAGAGAGGTTGTGGGACCTTAAGAAGTTGGGACCTAGAAGGAAAGAGTAAATCATTGGTAGGCAGTCAGACTTTACAGGTTATGTCTGGCCTAAGCTCTGTATTCTAGACTGTAAAGACATAGAAGTCCAGCCACTCACTGAACTGCCATGAACTCTACTGTCAAGCTGTGAATAAACAAAAATAAATTTCAAAAGTCCTTACTCCCTTAAGTTGCTTCTGTCAGATATTTTGTCATGTCACAAGGTAACATACTACTTACATGCAAATACACTTACTACCTACATACAAATATACATAGAAAAGCAAATTTATAACTACTTTTAGTTCATTTGCAGTAGATAGGGCTGTAACCAAGTTCTAATAAAAAATCTTCAAAGAGAAAAAAAGAATGCTTCAAACATGCTAGCTCCTAGTCAAGCATGGTGGTATGCACCTGTAGTTCTAGTGCAGGGAGACTAAAGCAAGAGGATCTCAACTTAGATCAGCATACACACACACATCAAGTTTCAGACCAGACTGACCTGTGTAGTAAGACTCCCATCTCAACAAACCAAAAAAACAAACCAGAAGGTTGTTGATTGAACTGGGAAGGTACTTTTTATTCATCTGTAACTTCTTATTCTTTGTTTTTCTATTGTACAATTTATATGGAATGGCTGGAACTCCAGCAGCCAGGCCAGATCCTGAGTGAATTTGACTGTGAAAACTGTGCCCTAGAGCAATGGTACAGAATAACAGTAACTAGGATCCCCACTCCAATGACATGATGGGGCTAATATAGGTGTACCAAAATACTTACATCTGGATGTGTTTCTCTAGGTAAATCTACAACATTTTCCACTTTGGTGGTATCTATGAAGCTTTATATAATTCTGATCCACAAATACAAAAGTAGAATTTGAAAATATATTATGTTTATATATATATATATGTGTGTGTGTGTGTGTGTGTGTGTGTTATACCAGAAGTTTTAAACAAAAGTATATGTCCCACAAATGTTTTATGCTTAAAAAAATATAAATGTTCATACCATGTTTAATCATTTTTAAACAGAAAAATCTACATCATAAGCCTGCAGTATGAATATTCAGAAATATATACATACATACATACATACATACATACATACATACATACATACATGTGCATGTCTGGAAAGAGACAGTAATGTTGAGCATTTCCTTTTATTAATTTTTATTCCTATAGGTTGATTGTAATGTAATGCCAACTGTTTTATTCCTAATTTTGATATTCCTTGTTTAGCCCTGCTAAATAATTTCTACTGAGGTGGTCTTTTTGAGAAATCAAACAATGGAGATCAGATGTGATGACAAAGACCTTTAATACTACCATTTGGAAAGAAGAGGCAGTTCTCCAACCTGATTCACATGGTGAGTTCCAAGCCAGTTGGGGTACATAATAAAATTCTATTTAAAAGAAGGAAAAGGAAAAGGAGTTGAGGAGGAGGAGAAAGAGGAGGTAGAGGAGAGAAAGAAAAAAAAGAAATGAATAGAAAAAGAAAGGAAGGAAGGGAAGAAGAGATGAAGGAAGGAAGAGAAAAAGAAGAACTCACATATGTGCTTCAGTTTCTCCATGGCTTTGATTCTGGTCCATGTTTTCTGTTCTGTGTTGCAGGTATTTACATTTACATGTGCTAGAGTCTTGGTCATCCCTTCTTCAGTTTAGTTTAGTTTTAGTATGTGCTTCTCAAACACCTTAAGATACATATTGATATTATTGGCTTGAGATCTTGTTGTTTTTGTATTTTCTAAAGTACAGGTTCTTAAAGCTATCAATTTCCCTCTAAGCACACTGTTAGCTGCATCATAAACATATTTTTAAAACACTTAATTGTTTTGATGGACCAACTTAGTGAAAATTTGCTGTACTTTTTTTTTTTTTTTTTTTTTTGGTCAGGAAACAGTTTTTTTTGCAGTTTTCTATTTCCCAGCATGGTTGCTGATATTTTGAATAGAAAAGGCTTTTCTTAAAAAGCAGAATTCCTTGGCTTTATTTAGATAACAGAGAAAGGCTCTATTTTAGAGCTGAAAGATATTTTTCATGGTATAATCTAAAACTTAGTTTTGTTTCATGTCCTCTGAGAAGAGAAGGTGCCCAGATGATGTGGGTCCTCCTTCAAGGCTGTTTCCTTCCTCTCTAGTCTATATTTTTACTTAGCATTTTTTTAAAGTCTGGAAACAAAGCTTATGTCCTTTAAGTAGAAGTCAACTAATAGGGAAAGCTTCCATGCTAAGCCCTTTCTCTTGTCATGCTTTTTCATAATTTAGCAGGATTATCACCAACTCCACGTGACAAGTGACATCATTGCTATAATGAGAATTCTAAGCAGCACACTGGATCAAAGCCCATCTGTGTGCCTGCTCCCACACTTGACAAAACAAATTCCAAATTCATTCAGCATGCCAGTGCCATTTAGTCACTGTGACATATCCCAAATTTTGGACTCTGTGCAAAAACCAGTCTGTGCCCACAAAATTAATCATGGAACATATTTTATGACGTTTGACAACAACTTAAAAGGTTCTCATCTCTGGCAGGTGGCTTCGCCTGTCTGCAAGTGTGTGCATGATATATTCTGAACAATATTCATTGTGTAACTGAAAATACTTTGTGAAGGACACACACCCTGGAGAGACCCCCCCAGAGTAAGTCCAAACAATCCTAAATTCTTACTCAGAGACACATCAGTCAGACTTGTGAAGGAAGTACGATGGCCCCAGGTACTCACAGAAAGCCAAAGAAAAGACAACAGCTCATGTGCCAGGAGATGCTGAGAACATTGGCACATTTGCCAGTGTTGGCAGGATCAAGAGTTTGAGATGGCTAATTTAAGCGACAAGATCCTGGCAAACAGATTTATTTAGGGCAAGGGTGCGTCAGGAGGATGCCAGAAAAATACATCAAGCTGTGCCTTATATGTACTTCAGAGGGATGATGAAACAATTGACATTAAAAAGTGAACTCTTACACTTTAACATAATCTGAAATCCATCAAACAAGAGAAGCAGGCTTTACTTTCAATATCTGGAACTCTGAGTGAGAGTTGAGTTCTATAATAAAAATTTCCCTTCAAAAGGGGAAGAGTCTATATACAGGTTTAATTGATTAGGCAAAGCACTGCAATATATTAATTATGATTTCTGCTTGTTTAAAGACAAGGTCTGATGTAGGTTGTCCAAGGTAGCCTCAAACTCAATACATAACCATGAATAACCAAATTCTGATTGTCCTGCTTTTAACCTCAAGTGTGGAGATTAAGGGAATGAGACAACACACTTGGTTTATGTCACATTGGGAAGCCAGGACTTCTTGCCTGGGAGGCAAACTGAGCTACATTCCCAGCACACTTAATTCATTTTAAATGCTATTTTACAGTTGACCATGTCATTTGCATTACATAACGGAAGATATTTGCCCAAGGTTTTACTTTTATAAGGAGTGAATACCATATAAACCCTATTGGAGAAAAAAAAGGAACTTGAAAATTTAATTACACTATCAAAAATTCTTTTCAATTTGGTTTTTATACAGTAGTGCCTATCTCTGCACAGATCAACAGGCAATAAAGTAGTAAACCATTAGAATCTCTTGTTTTATACTATTTTCATTCTCCCTCTTTCCACAGAGATTCTCCTACCCCAGGTTTATCTACTGACTCCCCGGTGGTTTGCTAATGGGATTAAAATCTCTTTAAAAAAAAAAGTTTTATGAGCTTGGCAGTCTACTTAGGATGCATTTGTTACTCAAAACTAAATTTGCATAATTTAGCTTTCCCTAGATTTGCCTAGACGCAGACTTTCCTTCTTTCTAATTTTAAAGTTCCCTTTCACCTCTAAGGGAAGAAGTTACAGGGAAAGGCCAGAGAAGAGGATCCCTTCCTTGATTAGGTGTGCTGAGGGGCTTCACAGCCTAGCAGAGGCATGAGAGTTAAAGCTATTCTCATTCAGGCTGGGAATTGCCTCTGAGACACTGACCCTTGTGTTCTGTGAACCTGTTCTCTCCAGATCCCCCACCCCCCTGCCAACTCTGACGAAGCTGCCCATTACAGAAGGGATCTTTCTTTACACAATAGAATAGTTCTCTTTTTTGCTATGTTGGGGACAAGTGAGTGGCTGGTTTGTCAGCTTGAATCATATGTTTCCCTCTCAGAAGCAGCTCCTAAAACTCTTCTTTACCTATACTTCAAATACTTTAAAACTAATTTTAAAATCAACTGACATGCTGCCCTTTATACAAGAATATTCTTTTGATGATTATAGTAATTCCCTTGATGATTTGCCTCTGTGCTTGTAGAGAAAAATAATTTTAGTTGGAAAAGGTCCTTGAAATAATCTTTTGAACCTCAAGTAGAGTTCACTGAGTCAGTCTGGCTATGTCAGAACCCCTGGGAATTTTGAAAATGTTAATTCTCAGTACTTACACAATAATAAATTCATACATAGGAAAAATGTATATTACTAGAGACTTTCCTGGAGATTTTGATTTATTAAATTCCCAAAATTTTAAGGAATATATATGTAAATGTTTATATTAGTTGCTATATCGTATGTATCAAGTAGTTTTCACTTGTTGTCATGTATTCGCCAGCGTTCTTGATAAATGAGGAAACATCCCAAGACCACACAGAGCCAGGTAGCGGTGGTGCATGAATATGTTTAATCCCAGCACTTGGGAGGCAGAGGCAAGAGAATTTCTGAGTTCAAGGCCAGCCTGGTCTACAGAGTGAGTTCTAGGACAGCCAGGGCTACACAGATAAACCCTGTCTCAAAAAACAAAACTAAACAAACAAAATCACGACTACACAATTCCATAATAATCCAGCTTTGACTGGAAAACAGAGCCACTATAATTTTGGGGTGATATATCTACAGATAGGAAGTTTCCCCCAAGTATTATATGTAATGTTATATGTAATGTTAAGGTGTGCCAAATACATTGCCTGCAATGCACTGGTCATATTAAGATGTTCTGCTCACAGACTTAACCCTGTGTCATCAACCTTACCTCTGTCACAGTTAACTGAACTAGGTTCAAAGGTGGGAAATCCACTGACCTCCTATAGCTGAATGGGACACAAACACCAAATAATGCAATTTTATAAATATATCAATTGGAAAAAAAATCTAATCTTTAAATCTTCCAAACCTTTGTGTTTCTTTTTTTTTTTTTTTTTCTTTGTTTACTGGGATTGGGAAGGGAGTGTTACCACAGTATCTGTGTGGGGCTCAGAAACAACTATTGGGAGTTAGTTCTTCCCTTAAACTGTACATTTCAGGGACTGAACTCGGGTCTTCAGACTTGGCAGCAAGCACCTTTGTGCCACCTACCCACCACCATCTTATTGTCCCTATTGTCTGTGCTTATTAAGCATTCAAATAGTGTTTGTAATGTAAGTCTCTTACACCTTTCCATAAAAATCTGTAACCAAGAGTTGATATTTCAAATTGAAAATACGAGACTAACACAACTTATATCCCAAAATAAAATATATTGTTTCACCTTATTTAATATTATTTCTTTTGCCTTTCATTTTATTAAAATACATGTAGTCAGGTTTGTGGTGGCATGTGATTGTGTTCCTAGCACGGTGAAGACTCAGAAGGGATTAACGTTGCTTTTTGAGATTTGAAGATTTGTTTTATGTGTATGACTGCTCTGCTTACAAGTATGTATTCACACCATATGCATGCCTGAGGCCCACAGATGTCAAGAGAGTCTCAGATTCTCTGGAATGGAAAAAAAGTTTACCTTTTACTCCATTGTTCTGCCTCATTATGTCTTAATAAACCTTTATAAGCAAACTGCCATCCAGTTTCAGGGGATCCTCTTGCTCACAGTACAACTTGAAATGACCAAGTGCCCAAGGCTGTATCATCCACAAACACCAGGGTAGTTTCTGGGACTTATTTCCTGTAGAATTTTCCCCTGAGCAATAAAGAGTACATTCTTACTGAACTTTTCCTCAATTCACACACTGACTGGACTTGAATTTTCTGAAAGCATTTCAGTTCAGAGACCAGAACAAAAATTAAGATTGCTCTTCAATTTCTTTACCCACCTTGATTTTGAGCTCACAAAGCTCTAACTGAGGTCTGATTTCATCTCTGGATCCAGTTGTGCCTGGGAGTTACCCAACTTGAGGTTCTGGCAGTTGGGTTTCATGATTTCTATGCTATAAATGACTATGTCTTCATGATGAAGGAAAATTGCTGGAGGTAAACTGGGATCCTGACACATTCCATCTGAGCTCTCTGTGAGCTCAGACCCGGTCATCAGCTGCATCCCCACTTTGGAGCGGGGCCTGCTGCTGCTCAGAGGCCACAACCTTTTTCCTAAACACTTCAGAAAATGCCAGTGGTTGATCTTAAGTATCCATTTGACTAGGCTAAAAGATGCTCAGGTCCAGGAGTGATATAGCACAGGCCTTTGATCCCAATAGTCTGGAGACAGAGGCAAGTGGGTCTCTGTAAGGTGGAGGTAAGCCTGGTCTACATAGCAAATTACAGAACAGCCAGGACTGTATCTAACAATAACAAAAAGACGGCCGATAGCCGATGAGACATTATTTTTGGATGGCCCAGGGGTGTTTCTGAAAGAGGTTATATTTGTTTGATAAATCAATGAAAGGTCACCATTAGAAATGTGAGTAAGCATCATCCAATGCACCCTTTGATGGCCTACATATGACAAAAGAACATTCGAAAGCAGCCTTCTCTCTTGTTAAGCTGGGCAAATACACCTTCTGCCTTTAGACCAGTGGTTCGGATCATGAGATCTCCAAACACAGATGAGGACTAAGAACATGAACTCTGTTTTGTTTTTTTTTTAAACCTTTGACTTTGCACTGAAACTATTACCATCTTGTTCCCCATGTTTCCATCTTTCATGAAGATACCTTATCTTTCGTGATCACTTGAAGCAATCTTCCACAGTAAGATGTTCTATGCATGTGCACATGAGTGTACACGTTTTATAAGCTCTGTGTCTCTAGTGATACTAATAAAACAAGCATTCTAGGATCATCCTAACGTACATTGGCTCTGTTTTCTGAGGGCTGGACTGGAAGACCAGGTACATTTGAGACAACTGCTCTGCCACTGAGCTACATCAGCAATTTAACTTCCTAATTCTGATGGGGGCACGTTTTCTAGCTGCTTTAGAGAAATTATGTTTGAAAAGTAGTTTTTAAATAATTTATAGTTTTAGTATAAAATTGGAGATTAACACAGCATGTCAGACATGCTAGACAAATGTTCAATCACTGAGCTATACTATGGCCCTAAAACATCTTTTAGTGACTTCACTTGTGATAATTTCATCAGCTTATAGGTTGGTTCCTTCCCTTAAAAAAGGAAAAAACCAACCAAACAAACAAAAAACACATGCAGTCGAGAATCATAGTGCAGTGGTAGTAGCACACTGCCTATGTGACTTAGGCTGAGGTCATAGTGAATTACAGTAGGCCTCTGATCCAATAGGACTGGTCTTCTAAGAAAATGCTCAGTTGAAAAGAATAGCAAGAATGTCATGTGACTATGAAAACAAAGGCTGGGTAACACAAGTCAGAAACACCAGAGACTTCCAGGAAACTGCTAGAAAGCCAGGAAGAAATAAGGAAAGGTTCCTTTAGATTAGGAATGAACATAGTACTTTCATTCCTGACTTCTAGCTTTCAGAAATGAGAGACAAATATCTGCTGTTTCAAGACATTCCACTTGTTATACTTTGTTATGGAAGCTCTAGAAAACGAGGAAAGAATCCTAGTTGGAGAATTAATTTTCTATAAGTTTTATAGCTTGCAGTCCTTCCAGTTCTCTTAATGAAAAGAAAGTGCATCCCCTTACAATTCCTAATCTTCAGAAGGTGATCTTTTATTCTCTAGAAAGCTTTATGGTCTTCTAGTTAAGCCTAGAATTCCGGAATTATGTGTTCATAATCAAAGACATGAAAAAAGACTACTCCGAAGGAGCGGAAGATAGGAGATGTGGCTCAGTCGTTTAAAATTTGTGTAGCTTGTACAAGTCTGCAGGCTTGATTCTCTGGAAAAGTAAGTAATGTGTAACCCCAGCTCGTAAGAATAGTTCTTGTCAGCAAAGAAAACCTAGGCAATTTGTATGGAGAATGAGGACGCTTGAAGACTATAACCCAATGGTGGAATTCAATTAGCTCTACCTAATAATAACATGTAGAAAACTAAAGTTCAATGGAAAGAGTGCATCATCTACAACCAGTTATTAAAACAATCCTGTCGTGGGGATGTTAAGAAATTAACACGTACCATGGTCTTTGCTACCCACATCCAAGTTTCAAAAATATTATTTCACTTAGTGACTAAAAAAGATTTGGGTCCACAAGGTTTTCAAGAGCAGCCCTGTGCGGATCTGGAGATGATACTGAGCTAGGAGTACTGGCTCCTCTTCCAGGGAACCTGGGGTTAGATTCCCAACGCCTACAGGGCAAGTAACAACCATGTCTAACTCCAGTTCCAGGAGAATAGATGCCCTCTTGTGGCCTCTACGGTCACCAGGCATGTAAACGTGCAGATATACATGTAGGCAAAACACATAAAAATTCTTACAATGTACAAAATGTACCCATAAAAAAAATCTATGCTTTGAACTTCATTCACAGATTTTGAATTGCCTAATTAAAAGCGATTCTTTGTGGTATATCAAAGACTCTTCTCTCTCAATTACTTTGTATTTTTCCATCTTTCTGCTCAAACTGATTTCTGGGGAAATTCAAACTGCAGATCTTTAAAATTAAATCAAGCTAGGATATTAAGACTAATTATGCGCCTCGGACATGAGGAAACCAGCCTAAACGATCAGCGTACAAATCCAAGGTCAGAGGCTGCCGTCGGTTAAGTAAGGCCTGGAACTAACGATATGGCTTCTCCGAGACAGGGGACAGTGGAGGTATCTTTTCAACCTCAGGTTGTTGGAAGTGGACGAGCACAGATGGAGGAACAGAGGCCACCCCTCGACCACACAGCGTCCACCGTTACCGCTCTGCGTAGTTAACCGCGTCCTTCTAGCTCTCGCGTTAGGACCGTCCTCGCTCTTCCGGTTTCTCGGCCGGGTGCCCCGCGGCCCCTCTGTCGTCATTTCCTGTGGGTCTGCACTGCCGAAGAGAAGATGGCGGCGCTGGGAGAACCTGTCCGGCTAGAGAGGGGTGAGTGCCGCGGGTCTCGGGGCCGCGGTGGGTGGGGCGGGTCGAGACTACGAACCGCTTTGCCTGCCGGCCGGAGCGAAGACAAAGTGACCGGTGCGCGGATACCTGGAATCCCTCCTCCCTCGGCCTCCGCGGTGGGCGCTGCTCGCGGGTGGCGCTGGTGGCGTTTGAAAGATCGCCAGACCCGACCATTCACGCTGACGGTGGGCACAGCTTGGTTCAGCGACCTGCCCACGGCAATAGGCTCAGGCACTCCCAGGGTGCGAATTGCACACGCGGCTTTCAGCTTCATAAACCCTAAAAGCAAGGGCCACACCCGCAGTTTGGGACTGTCTACTACTGTGCACGAACAGATAAGTGTGGCCTCTTGGCCCCTCGTTCTTATACTTGGACACAGGCACATTCCCGTGGAAATTCCCTCGCCCCCCACTTACAACTCAGACTCCATCATTACTTTGACCACAACCTCCGGGCTTTGAGTTGCTAGTTCTTAGCTTTCCCACCCCCGCAGCTACAGAGAATGCTTTTAAAAAAAAAATCTAACTGATTTGATCTTGGGAAGGAGATTACATAACTAAGTGGGGTACTGGTTTGATTTTAAGTCACTTTTAAGTACGATGTTAGTCCTTACTTTATAAACCCTACAATTGGAAGCCTGGTTGGGTGATTGCTTCTTAGAGAAAAGAGTCAAGACAAATAAACCCTATTCAAGAGAAGCCTGTGAAAATACTAGGGTCCAGTTGCCGTTTTCCAAGATTGTACTCTGTTCTGCCCAAGTTAAATTTTCGACAACTAGAACAAGCGTTTTACAATTGGTAGTCATAGCAATCAGGAAGTACCAGTTAAGCATTTTGAGTACTGTTGACAAGCAAAGCCTGCCATGAAGTTTGACACCGCTTTGCATACATTAGTATTCATAATTATAGTCTCAGTATTGTCCAAGAAGGAAAGAATTTTAAAACTTGTGTATGTGTCATGCCCCACTCACTGTTCCGATTAGTTTAGCTTTTTATTGTAGGAATTGTGAAAGTCTTCCCCCCTCCCCCTTCCTTTTAAATGAATGAGCTTGTTTCTGACAGGGTAGCTTGGGAAAGACTAAGGTCTTCAGCTGTGTGATTTTCCTTGAGTACTACAGTGTCAGTGTGCTCTGTAAATAGGAGCAAATCTGTTGGTGTTCACCGGGAGAGTTGGAAGATTCTAACAAGATGGCGGCGCTCTTTTGTAGTTTTAAATGAAACACAAAATGTGGATCTTTACCCTCTGACATTTGCTGTTTGTTGTTAGGAAGTTTGCAGTTAGACAGTAGAAAGTTCAAAATATTGGTAATACTAGTTGGTTTTTGCCAGTTAGTAGAATAAGCAAATCAGTTAGGATCAAGTCTGATTCTGATTGAGAATTCTAACAGTCCCAACTTATTCTCAAGAGTTCCACAGTACAGTTCCACAGTAAAATACCAGTACATATGACCAAGTTTCTGTTTTGCTTCTAATTATCAAAGCATAGTTTACTGGTGCACAAATTTATTGAGCATATATTTGGCATAGAGTTTTTAACTCATTTCTAGGTGTTGATTAGCTGGTCTCCCTTTCTCTACCCTCTCCTATTCTCTTGCCTTCCCTTTCCTTCTCTCCACCATGTTGTACTGAGTTGAGAGCCGTGTACAGACTAGGGGAGCACCCTACCTCTGAGTTTTCCCAGCCCTGTATGTAGGATTTTAATGTGGATAGAGTGTATTGTAACTTTGTAAATCAACAATTGGTGAAACAACATTTATTAGCCATTCTGGTGGTGGGAAATCAGAGCAAAGATAGTTTGATTAGTAGCAGTTTAAGCTTTTATTATTTAAAACTGAATCAACTTTTTTTTTAAAGCTTCTCTACAAAAGTTTATTTGGACTTGTTCATAAGCAAATGCAAAGTCCTAACTAAGTCTGTGAAGTAAATGTCTGGTTCTTCAGTGTAGCATGAAATCAAAAGTTCCTCCACTTAAGTCAAAAGTATGTAAGGGTTAGAATATATAGGATGGTATATAAATGATTTGGAACACAAAGGTATCCTGGCCTTTGGCAGTAAGTGAACATAATTAAATTTACTGAAATGTCTGTTAATGAGCAGTAGTGATACACTGAGGCTGGGGTACAGAAAGCCTTGAGGAAAAAAATCAGCACAGATGCTGTGATTAATAGTGTTATAACATGAATCTGAGTTTCCTAAAATTTTTTGTCATTGAACACATTTTTTACATTCCCAGTAAACAGTTATCTAATATGCTAAATTTGTGTGTGTGATTCTTTAATTTTTTTTTTTAAATTTGTATGTGTTGAGAGCCCAGGGGGTGGAGTGAGCAGAAGAGGGTATCAGGTAGTTATGAGATAGATGTCCAAGTAGGTGCTGAGATTCAGGAAGTCCTGAATCTCTTTAGCCCCTAATGCTTTACTATTTCTTCAATTAATCCATACCAATGAGACATAACATATGTGCTTGTGAGGATTTTTATTTTCTTTTTCCCATATGAGAAAGGCACTATTATTGGTGTTTTACAGACCATATAGCCAACTAGGAAACTTATCTGAGATCACCCATAAGTATTAGGACTAGGTTGATAAGGCTATGTTTCTTTTCCTTTTCCTTTCTGTTTTATAAACCCTATCTGGACATGTCTGAATTGAGCTGCATTCCATGTGTTACTGAGTAATCTGCACACTTCCCTTCAGGAAGTCAACAGTGATAACACTAGCACATACTCTCTTGGTTTTTGTTTTCTTTGGTGTTTTGTTTTGTTGGCTGCTTTGGTTATAAATAAGATGATTAGTTAAATTTTTATTGACTAAATAATTCTTGGTAATACTGTTAGCTTTTCTTATCTAATCTAAAAAAAAAATTTTCCCCTCTACCATTCTTCTTCTTTGGAGAATTGGAGGGGGGGGGGTTGGTTGTTTTGCTTTGTTTTTGAAGCAGTATTGAAGCCTGAACTGACCTTTAACAGCTAATGATCATTCTGCCTCAGCCTCTGAAAGGAAGATTATTCATATTGGGGACCACACCTGACTAGCCTTTGAATTATCTTAGCTGCTATGACACTCTAAAGGAATGAAGAGATTCCTTAGCAAGAGTAATCATTTGTGTTTTATTTCCTGTAGATATCTGCAGAGCAATTGAATTGTTGGAGAAATTACAGAGGAGTGGAGAGGTACCACCGCAGAAACTTCAGGCTTTACAAAGAGTCCTTCAGAGTGAGTTCTGCAATGCTGTGAGAGAGGTAAGTTAGCATAATCTATACGTCTGCAAATTTTGAATTACGTAGCTACAGTAATAAACTGAAATTTGGATTCTGGTAGAGAGTAAACCAGACATGGTGGTGCACACCAGTAATCACAGTACTCAGGAAGCTGAGGCAGGAGAAATTCCATGAATTACATATAGGCCAGCTTGGACTGCATAGTTATAGACCAATCTGCCTATAATAAAAAAGAATGTGAGTGAAGGAAGAAAACATTAGAACTGTTATATATTCTCTCTCTGTCTCTCTCTCTCTCTCTCTCTCTCTTTCTCTCTCTCCCTCTCTCCTCTCTCTGCCTCTCTCTCTCTCCCTCCCTCCCTTCCTCTCATTTGTTTTTCTTTGGAATTTTGAACTGGGGTTATAGTTCAGTGTTTTTCTAACATACATAAAATCTTAGGTTTATTCCCTCCCAAAAGAATTTTCTTTGAAATTTCTAATAGAAAAGCATTACATTTTGTAAAGACTGATAATTGTTTTTGGGAAATGTTAACATATTTGTTAACTTTGCAGAGAACTCAAACATAAATATGGTCCAAAATTCAAATATGGTGAAAACCTTGTGTTTTGCAGGTCTATGAACATGTTTATGAGACTGTGGACATCAGTAGCAGCCCCGAAGTGAGAGCTAATGCAACTGCAAAGGTAAAGGGATTGTCACTTATCAAAATCTGGAACTAAAATGGGCCAGGAGGAGGTGAAGTGCCTGCTTTGTAACCCACAGGATCCCCAGCTCCTAGTACTAGGAGTGGAGAGGTGGATATTCTAGGGCCTTACTGGCCAGCAAGTCAACACACATGTATCCATACACACAGGCTGTGTGTGTAGTGTGTACAATATAGAAGTCATAGATTAAATAAAGATTTAACATGCAGTTAATAGAGTCATTGTAAGCTTTGAAAGTTAGCATGTCTTTCAACCTATACTATGTTTGTCAGATATTGAGAAATTGTGCTTTATTTGCTTTAGGAAGACATTTTGTGATACTGTTTAGATAATACATTGAAAGTGCAATAGTATGTATATTATGTCTGATATGATTGTATTCAGAGCACTCTACAGATTTGTGATTATAACATTAATTTCATAATCTGTGAGAATGACTTTCTTGTTGAAGAGGAAGCATCAGAGTTAAACTACTTTCCTTGCAGCACATAGCAGTAAGTGAATGGTAGTTCTAGGGACTGTGATAAACCCTCACATTACTCTTGGACTTTCCCTTGACTTTGGCCCTGCACATAGGGGACATTGTTGGATCTAGGCTACCTCCTCAGAGACATAGATGGCATATTTGTGTGATTTCTTGTACCAACTTAGTTTTCCTCAGATAACCTGAGACATTGAGGCAAGTGTATACCACATGTGCTTAAGCGTTATCATTACCACTTAGTAGAAGGCTATTATTGCTAATTACTGGTCCACAAAGGGAATTACTAGAGTCTTCATTAAATACAAGTACTAAGTGTATAAGTTTTCTTTGTCAAAGTCCCTAAATCCATAGAACTTTTGGGCTTGGGACCACAGTGTGTGAGTATAGTTCAGTTACAGAGCTTGCCTAGCATGCACAAGGCTTTAAGTTCCATCCCCAGCACCACATAAAACCATATGTGGTAACATACCTATAATCCCATCATTTGGGAAGTCGAGGGACAGACATTTAAGGTTATTCTTGGCTTCTTAACATGTTTGGAGCCAGCCTGGGCTAAATGAGCCCTGTGTTTAGAAGGAAAAGAAAAACATTTTTTGAAGTTTTGACAGTGTCTCTGCAACCCCAGCACATGTGGCTGAGGCATGGAGGCAAAGAGTTTAAAGCTAAGCCTGTGGTGCAGAACTGGGTGCTTGCTCCACCCTACCCCAAAAGGAAATTGGCTTGTCTCTGACTTGTGTAGTTCTTGGAGTTGCAAAGCTTGTGAGCCTTAACTCTGTAAAATGGGGCCTTTTTTTTTCAGTACTCCAGAGATAGAAATTGGTGCTGAGTAAAGAATCAGTGTCTGTCTTTCTCTTTCTCTCTCTCTCTTTTTTCTCTTATATTTTTGATTGCAAACCCAGCCTTTAAAGGCTGAGCCATTTCTCCAACCTTCCTTCTCTTTTCTCATTCTTGTTTTCCATCCAGCATCCATAATGAAAATGGGGCCTTTAAAAGCGAAAGGAAACAGAATGTAAACCCCTGTTAGAATATAATTAGACATAGTAACTATATTTTATCTTTTTCTTTTCAGTTGTAACTAGATACTTAACTGAAGCAACAAAAAGCATTCTAGTGGTTTCTTGATATTTTAATTATTTACTATGTGGTTCAAACACTATAGCAGCCACAGTTACTTGATGTAGGAACACATTTATGTAGGTAGGTTGTGTCCTGCCCCAAAGGAACCAGTCTATCATCTGCTTTGAAGTGCAGGACTGTTGGCATTCTCACGGAGAGCTCCCCCTCTAAGTATCTACACATCTGTCTGCTTGACAAGCCTTGACCATCCCTGTGTGTGTGCAGCAGCATATTTCTGAGATCTGCAGGAGCTAGTAGTGATCTGAAGCTTACATTCTACATAATCTGAGTATTGTTTTCATTTATCTCTTACAAGCTGTTTGACTTAGCCCCAGTGAAGTAGTGGCAGCTCACACATGAGAATCTATGTTCCTCAAAAAGGCTTTTATAGGCTAGGAATATGGAGCAGTCACAGCCTTAGCATATCTGAGCCTCTGGATTCAAACCCAGTATCTCGAAACTAAGTTATATTCTTCCATGTATGCATTTCTCTTTCAGGCTACTGTTGCTGCCTTTGCTGCCAGTGAAGGACATTCTCACCCCCGAGTTGTTGAGCTACCCAAGACAGAAGAGGGTCTTGGATTCAATATCATGGGAGGCAAAGAACAAAACTCACCAATTTATATATCACGGATAATTCCAGGTGGAATTGCTGACAGACATGGAGGCCTCAAACGAGGAGATCAGCTACTTTCTGTTAATGGAGTGGTAAAGATAAATTTTCCATTTGCTATTGCAGTAATGTGTTGTAGCCACTTGGGGGTGCACTGGAACAATCAAATCAGAGGATAAAAGGGGGAAAACTTCTGAGATTGATTTTTAAAATGCCTTGAGAAAAGCCCAGGCGATATTGCTCAGCCTGGTGCCATGTGACTGCTTTGACTTTTGTGATGATAGTGGAGCTTTTGTTGAGCGGAAAATCAAACTCAGTCTCATGGGTGTTCTAGGCAACTTCTTACAATGAGTCCCATCCCCAGCCAGTACTTTTTAACGCAGTTTCAGTGTGTCTGTAAGCACTCCAGGTTAAGGTGCAGTGCTGTATACCTGTGTACGAAGTCAGAAATAGACTCTCTTTGTTTACAATGATAATTACTTGATTTACTCCTGACCTGGTATAGTAATAAGGCATGAGTATTGCTGTCTTTGTTATTCTTAGAGTGTACACAAATGTGTCTCATAAGATTTCACATTGATTAAGTGGTAGAGTAAGAGTTTATTATAGTGCTGAAATGATGTAACGTTGCCAATTTTTACTTATTGTGTATTAATATTTCGCAGGTTAGATTACTTGGAAACCCAAATGTCAGTTGTTTGTCTTATGTATTTCTTTTCAGAGTGTTGAAGGAGAGCACCATGAGAAAGCAGTAGAGCTGCTGAAAGCAGCCCAAGGGAAGGTTAAACTGGTCGTCCGGTACACACCGAAGGTCTTGGAAGAAATGGAGTCCCGCTTTGAGAAAATGAGATCAGCAAAACGCAGACAACAGACCTAATCATTTAGAAACTTTATGTTCTTTTGCTTTTAGCTAGGAAAGTTTTACCTGTGACCTCCTGATGGTCTTGATGCCAGTGATTGTAAAACACCAGAAACTTCCGTGAACTCCTCTTGCCATTTTATAAATGCCTGTTTCAGCGTCACTTAGGGTTGTAGAGAAGCACACACTGATGAGGGCAGTTCTGTCCTGCTGTTTTTACAGGCCTTTTTCAAACACAGATTTTGTCATAAAGTTGTTATAGATTTTTAATAATGCTTTTTTAATATTAAAATGTACTTTTACATTCTTAATCTTTTTTTAAAAAGAACTTTTCTTTATTTGGCGACTTATTTACAAATAACAGATCTCCAATATTTTCTTTTGCTTACTGCAATTTCTTTGTGAAATTTCATTTTTCCAAGAACTTAAACGTAGCAGCGGTCTTGCTTGTGGCAGTTTGTCACACCGTGAGTGTTAGCATCTCTGCTGACTCTGTACTTGGATCATGACATATAATATCTGTAGTCAGCGGTAAATCACAGCTACCATGGAACCTTTTTATTTAAACCGTATACTGAATTCCTTTATACTGATTTATAAAGGTACGTTTTAAGCACTGAAGCAATCATTGCTAAAATATGTATTTCATAATCTCTGAGCAGCGAGTGGAGAGGATGTAATTTGATTGTTACCATTACCAATTAAATCCTTTATTTATATTTAACAGTATGTCATAAATTATACATGCAAAAAGCTCAGATTTCAACTTTTTAAATTTGTATGCTATTCATTTGTATTTAAATCTGTTTCTCATATTTGGTTCTTTGATGCCTAGAGATGAGTCAGTCGGTGCTGGTGAGAGTGGAATGAGACAAGGTAATAACGTCATCTGTGGAGCCTGAAGCCAGACACTCGCACTGGGCTAGCTTCCGCGCCGACTGCAGCTAGGAAGGGCAGGAAGGGTTTGTTTAAGATACAGAAGCAGGCGGTTTCAGAAGTCTCACATTGAGGCGGGGCTCAGAATGATCTACATCTTGATTCAAATAGCGATAAGAATTTGGGACAGTGCTTTTTACCATTTGTCCACTGGATGTCACTGTTTTCCTAAAAGGCGGCTGTTGATACATGATTGTGACGATGGTCTTCTAAAAGCTGAAATCAAAGTGATTATTTCAGTCACATATGATAGGAACGTTTGCAAAGGTCTTAAGTGATGATATTAAAAAGAAACAGATGGGTTGAAAATGTAGGAATTTGTCATAATTACGACTATTACCTTATTTTTTTAAAGTGGGCATTTTGTAACATTCCTTCAGGAAGAATGGAAGTGTGTATGTTTTTCTGCATGTATGTGATCACTGTGAGTCTCACAAGATGACTAAAGTTCAGTGATTTTCAGAGTAAGTCAGTCAACATGTTATTTATCATTTAGGAATTGAACACTGGATTGTGCATGGTTGAATGTCTTTAGTCCAGTACAACATGTGCTTGATATTGATAGGATCATGCCGAATTGTATATTTTCAAAATTAGATCATGTGTTTTTAAAATGTTGAGACCAAAGTAGTATAGAAGAGTATGACGTATTTTAATTTAATTGTAAAATTATTAGAGGTATTTGTTTTAAAACTCTATATTAAAGAAACGTGTTGGTGCACATCGAACAGTACCGTTATCATGCCCGTATTTCTGCACCCGGGTAAGTAAACCCCAAGGAACCTGTCTCAGCATAGGTACTGTGTACAGTTGCTCCTGAGGACACAGCAGCGTCTTTTGTGAGTACAGCCTCCTGGTTCATGTTTCAGCTGTTGCAGAATTTCAGCCAGGTTATTTTTTTCCCTTAAGTACATTGAAAAACCTTTTTCTTCTTCTTCTTCAGTAACTCACAGTCTGTTCTTTGTGCGTGGGCTGGCACGATTTATAATTCTTAAAATAAAAACAATTTAAAGGAGCCAAATACATAGCTTTTCTTGGTACTGTTGAGCATGGGTAGTGATAGTTTGCTTTCATTGATGCGATTCTTCAGTCTCAGAATGTTAGATACTGACCATAGGAAAAGTCACTGGCAAGTGTACAGTAGTCTTTGTGTACTAAGGAAGTGATCGAATTTTAATTTACTAAATGGATGATTTGTGAATAAAACTAGGCAGTAAATATATAAAGGGTATTTGTTTGACTTGTAACTTACAAATGTAAATTTCTCTTAGCCCCCGTTTTCTGTTTATTTTCTTAAACATTTCAAAATGAGTTGATTTGGTGAGTCTTGACCTTAAGTGCATGTTAGAATACCCTGCAGGTTGTAAGACTCACCTTGGTCCCTTCCCATACAGCCAATTCAAAGTCATTTCTTTATGATTGAAATTTCCTATGACAGATTCATTGCACACTGAGGCTTCAGAAGCACTAGCTCATGGACTTTCCGATTATACTGGACTCTTTTTGAAAGTATATTTAATCTGAAGCTACTTAATGATTGATTCTGTTTCTTAGTATCTCCGTATAGATTTAGGAGGTATTTGGCATCCCCTTTCTCTACATAGCTCTGGCTGTCCTGGAACTCTTTCTGTACACCATGCTGGCTTCCTTTTGTTTTTCTTTTTATCGTTCTTTAAGAAGTAAGACCTACCAGTAATTCAGTTGTAAAGTCTTAGTGGTTTCTCCTTCTGTCCCCTTTCCCTTTAAAGAAAAACAACAGGTTATTATTTGAAAGCATGCTTAAGTATTGCCGATGTGAAAACACTGTGGGAATGAGTATGCTGTCTAGAGATGGCGCCTGTCCCATTACTGTACCACTACATGGATGGCGTCCTGCTCTTTAGGGTCTCACGTTTTAAGATCATCTTCCTGTTATAAAAGTTTAAGGCATTTTGCTCAAGTACTTTGTTTACAATTAAAATGAATAGAATTTAATATAAGATAAGGTTATGGCTTACCGGGAAAGCATCAGCATGACTTGGTATAGACTTAGAAGAGTATGTGTGATTATACTGTGGAATGATTTATTGATATATAAGGACTCTAGTCATTGTACCTCCTGGATACGTGTCTGTGCATTTTCTAACAGTTCACTATCTGCTCTGGCAACGTCTCCTTTTGTAGTTTCACTCTCCAAAACTTATGAGTAGTGTTTCTTTCAAAGGTTGTTGAAGTGATAATAGTTACAGAATGGGAAAAGTCATTTGATTATTAATTTTCAATAAGTTTTAAACTAATTTGTAACTGGACGTGGTTTTTAAAAATATTGGCAAAGATTTGATACACTTGTACTCTTTTTAGTTTGAGAAAATAATTTGGAATGTGAAACAGTTCTTTTTCAATAGATGAATCATTTAGCAATTAAATTTGATCCTAAGGCTTATTTGAAATATATTTGTATGAGTCATGCTTGTCCTTTGCATTTGACAAAACTGATACAATTACTAGTAGATGTATTTCTGAACGCTGTGTGTAAAATAACCGTTACATAGAGTAAAAAGCAAAATCCACGGTGGGTCCTGAAATGAAACTTCAGATTTCTGTATTTCGTTTGCCTTTCATAAAATATAACTAAACAAAACGTTGTCTTCTGTTCTTTCAAGAGGCAGTGTGACATGACTGGCAGCAGAGACTGGTACCCACCTGCCCTCTTGAAATCCGCCTTGCCATCCCTACTGCCCTGGACGGGTGCTTCTCTGTCCTCTGCCGCCTGTGCGCTTGCGCCGTCTGTCTCTGAAGCCCAGGCTGCCTGCATGGACTGCTTTTGTGTCCCCACATACTAAGTAGCTGTAGGACCCTATTAGCAAAAAAAGTAGTTGGTGTGACGAGATGGCTCATCAAGGAAAGACAAATGCCGGCTTAACTACCTGAACTCAAGCCCCTGGGCTTGAAAGGAGAGAGCCTCTCTTGCAAGTTGTATTCTGACCAGTTTTTATGGACAAATCAACATGCAAGATGAAGCTTGAAACTGCCAACTTTTACAGTTAGTGTCATTTTTGAGGGGTGAGGCCATACTCAGAATGAAATTTGTTGGAAAGTAAGTTCAGTGCTTGCTAGGTGAGAAGGCAGCTTGTAAGGAGAGTGACTTAGCTCTAGCTTTGTAGACAGTGTTGCATTGAAGGTACAGACATGGGGTAGAGGTGGGCAGAGTGAGGTAGAGTACCTACCTACCTGTCACATTTGATGTCCTGGATTTGATCCCCAGAAATGCACCCCTCAAAATTGTCTTTAAAAAAAAAATATGCCAGACAGCCAGGATACAACAAAACCATCTGTGAGGTCTTTTGAAAAATGTATTCTGGAAACATGAAAATTATATTTTTGGCTTTTAAAATATATAAATAATACATACTTTTATTATATGTTATATAAATACTTAAATATTTCTAAGGCCAAAAATATGATATGCAATATATATATGCCTAGAGTTTACCTTCGTGTTTTAACAGTGTAGTTAGAGTGTCTTATATACCCTTCAAAAAAGTTCTGGAATCCTAATCCCCAACCTTACATTGAATTAGGTCTGTCTGGAAGTGATCAAGTTAGTGGGGGAAATTCAAGGTAGCTCAGATCCTCAACAGGGAGTTTGAACCCAGACAACACCACAGAGGTGGGATCTAGGAGCTTCATGTTCCTAGAGGTGGCCGTTTTGTCAGCAGGTCCACAGCAGAGGCAAAGATGATAGTGTGCACAGCACCCTCAAGATGCAGAAACAGCTGTCTTCTTAACATTTGTTCATCCAACTCATAATAATTCCTGCAGTACACTTTTGTGAACAAAAATTCACACACTGGTGGCATTATTCAGAGTGGCTTCTTCCATGTGCAATAAAGATTCCAGCAGAACTCTGTAAGATGATGAGAGTCCTGACATGTGAGAGCAAGAACCTTGCTGATTCCCTTTCTCTGTGGTGGAGATAACCTTAGACACTTGCAGCAGTGTAGCAAAGCTTGTTCTCAGAGTGGTCAGCATGGCTTAATCTTCTCAGTTAAAGGGCTAGAGCTGGCATTGTCTTCAGTTTGAAGGAAGGCTCTGCATCTACAGCAGCCCTTTAGCTGAAGTAACGAGTTTGTCTTTGGCCAGAGGTACATTGACTGTGCAGGTCCCCTAGATCCATCTGCCTTTTGAAAAGCCTTGGTTCAACCAGAACTATATTGCAGTGTCTTCAAGTCTCTGCTATGCTGAAAGCAAAGCCTAAGGGGTCCTGCATAATCCAAGGCTGCAGTCCTCCACTGTTACTACACACTCCACGTTTTGGGCTGGGTTGTCTGTTCTAAAGTAGCCTTTTTTTTTTTTTTTTTTTTGTAGCCTAGGCTGACCTTTAGTTTATTGCAAGGGATTACTGCACGGGCCACCATGCCTGGCTGGAATTCACATTCCTGTTAAAGCACTGGTAAACCTATATATACTTTAAGCTTGAAAGGGAAACGGCCTTCAAAATCAGCCAGGCTTCTGTGGACCACCGCCTTCACACAGAGATAAGGGCCTGTTCTTCCAGACTTGCCAGTCAGATCCTCACTGCAGATTCTCACTGGAGTGCTCCCTGCAGAAAGAACACCAAGGCCACCACTAAGGTAGAATTCCAATCCAGTAGCTAGGCAAAGGAACACAGAAATGGTTTTGTTTGTTTTAGTAAAAAGTAGAACATCTAGAGACAAAACAGACACTTTCTGCAGAGCAAGTTGAACTTTGTCCATACTATTCAAATATTCTGGCACTGAGCTGTCTCCAGTAAAATGTAGTGCCAAGTCTTTGTTATAGACATAGGTAGATATGGAGCTTTAAAATGTAACGATTATTTCATAATACAAACATTTCCTTTGAGTGATGAAGATAAGGAGGCAGTAACACTTTTCTTGTTGGTTGGCTCTTGTTTGTGAAATTGAGATCGTACAGGCTGGGAGTAGTACCCACAAAAATGTGTAATCTTGTATGCAATTGAAAATACAGACATTTACCGGGAAGGATGTCACTTATAAAAAAAAAAAAAGTCCTATCATTTGAACATTAGGGCCCCTCAGGCCCTTGCGATTTCCAGTCTTAGTATAATAGAAATGTAGGCAGAATAGTGGAAACCCTCCCCCATCTTTTTGGCCTGTTCTTAGTAAGCATATAAGCTGTGGTTCATAATGTTACACTATCTGCTTCCTTTCATGATGCCCGTAGATGAGATAGCTAAGGAAACTGAGGTGTGGAAAGATTAATTTGATCTAAACCATGGCTGGTAGTTAAAGATTAACATTTGTAATGTCTGTTGCTGTACTTCCTGCCAGTTTTGGTATCCCTTATGAAAACATTGTAGAATAAAGAGTTAATAAAAATTGTTTTTCATATCAAATTAAATATCAGTGTAATGTGTACGTTTTAATCTGCACCACCTTCTGTAAATAAGGAGCCAACTTAGTCACAATTTAGGAATGGCGGTCTCTAATTTTACCACAAGGAGGCACCAAAGCGCCACTTTCTATAAATGAGCTAGTCACCAACTTAAGGGGATGGCGGTCTCTGATTTAACCACTAGGTGGCACCAAAGCACTGTTGTTTCTATTGTAGAATTTAGTTCTTACAAACTAAAGAAGTTTGTCCCTAGAAATGTGCTAAGATTGAAAATGATTTTTTTTTAAGATAAGTTTTTTCAAATGTAGACAAGAACTCTTCCTAATAATACCCTAAAAGTAAGCAAACCTATAGGAAATTTCAATGGAAGTGGATGTCTGTGGTCTTGATGGAGATGTATAAACAGTTTTATAACTGAACAGTGTTAACTGCAAAACACGTTATCTTTGCCTTTGAGTGTATTTATCCAAGTTCCATGAAGGTAGAAGAACCATTTAGAACTGCCCACATCTTTTAAATAAGCCAAAGGCCATCTGGGGGGTTAGGATTAATTTGCTTTCATGACATTAAATTTGTCCAGCATCTTTTATTTTCTATAAAAATTAGAGATAAAAATAAAACCAGTTATAGAGGGGAAAGAGCAGTTGACCTGGGTATTAACTGGCTGTCCTGGTGATGAAGTATGCAGCTTTGAGTTATATAGTTACCCTCTGGGGATGCTTTCTCAGTGTGGTGAAAGAATTTTGTTTGCTCTTTAGTTGAGGATCTCTCTGTGTTGCCTCACTCTTACATGTGTGGACTAAAAGTGGTGTTTCTGTCTCGGCCTCAGAGTAGCTGGGACAACCGGCTCTTTCCACCAAGGCTAATCTTAGCTGTTAAAGTCTTTGCTTTGTGGTTCTGGGATTCAGTGCCTGAATTGAGTGGTTTTAAGCTGTGACCTCTCTGTGTCTCATGTACTTTTTCTGTGATCTGAAAGCATTAGCACGAGGCAACATAAGACAACATAAGACACAGAGCATCCTAGACATTGGTACTTAAAAGTGGGCTGTCCTACCTGTGCATGTGTGAATATATTAACTCTGTATGTCCAGGGCTGGAGAGATAGCACTGACTACTCTTCTAGAGGTCCTGATGTCAATTCCCAGCAACCACATGGTGGCTCACAACCATCTGTAATGGGGATCTGATGTCCTCCTGTGGTGTGTCTGAAGACTGTGACACTGTACTCACATACATGAAAGAAAGAGAGAGTTATGTTCAGAACCTGTCCAGGAATCATGGAGATGCAGTTGGGTCCCTAAGCCTTAGGGAAAGGATTGAACTGGTATTACGTTCCTTACACCCCTGAGTTCCTAAACTCCATAAATAAAATTAGATTGCAAGTGGTTTGATTGAATAGAGGGACTTACATGTCACACCTTAAATTCCAAAGCTGTCCAGAAAATGCAGCTCTTGACTCTAAGGAGATCATTCTAATAGAGACATTTGGTGGCCTCTTTCCCTCCAGGCCAGTGTTGCTTTATGGACTGATCCCAGGACTAAGATATGAAAGGTAGACCTGTCACTGGGATGAATTTGGGCTCCCCTCATGAAGGATTTTGTTTGGAGACACGCATGTCCTTACTTAGAGTTTATAGGACTACACTGCACTCCAAGACTCTTCTCCTTTAGTTCTCAAGTCTTTTTCATTCCATCTCTTCCTTGCCTGGGACCAGACCAAACAGGACCTCAGCACCCAGACTTGGCCTGCTTCTGTGCACTCCTCTGCTTGCACCATTCTCTAACAGAAGGCCATGATTTGGGGAAGAGGTTTCATCGGGATCAGGAACTTTTAAACACTGACAATCCAGGGTCCATCTCTGACCCAGTCTAATGAAACCAATGGAGTTCTCTGAATTCTATTTTCAAAATCTCCCTAAGTGATTTTTGTGTAGAGAAAGCTCTATCAATAAAACTCTTCTGTCCTTAGAGTCGATCCTGAGGAGTAGACACTTAGTGGGTCCTCCTAAAGGAAGGTGGAGCCAGAGAGGGGCCTCAGAAAGTAAAGGGACATCTTTAATACCTTGGCCCAAGTTTGATCCCAGAGACTCGCACAGTGTACAGAGTCTGACCATCTGTTCTCAGTCTCCCACTTTACACATAGCACAGCATGCCCATGTATGTACACACACACACACACACACAAACCTATGAATACATAAATTAATAAATCTTTAAAGGATTCTAAAATTATTCAGTAAATAATAACACATTATTTTAGACTCAAAAGAGTAAACAAAGAAAGCTGTTGTAATGGTTCCCTACCAGTTCAGAATCTCTCATTTTCCAGTTTCATAAGAATTTTAGCTTTCTCTGTTTTTTTTCAAAGTGACTTTTATATGGTTTAATAGTCAGCATGACCTAGGAGGGGAGGGGCAGCAGGAAAGATAAATTGTACGGTGTTTGGCCAAACAGAGGGAATGGTCAGAGTCAGCCCTGGTTGAGAGACACCGATAAGAAAAGGAACACGGAAGTACTTTTTCATGCACATACACAAAAGCAAAAGGCTTTAAACTCTTTGAGGAACTGGGGATCACGCACTGAGCCATGGCTCCCAAGAAATGCATCCTGAAACATCCTAATATTCCATAGCATTGACTAAATCCTCAGTCCTCGTGGTGGTGTGTTTGCTTTGTCCATGGAGAAGGGGAAGGTTTGGTTTTGTTTTTTCACTTTACCATTTTCCAAAGAGCTCAGAATACTATTTATTCTTGGTAATGTGCTTTTTTAAAGAAGTTACCCTGGACTAGAGAGTTGGCTGAGCAGTTAAGAGCTCTTGCTGTACTTGCTAAGGACCCATGTCCAGTTCCCAGCACCTACATGGTGGCTTACAACCATCCGTAACTCCAGTTCCAGGGGATCCAATGTGATTAGATCACCAGGGGAACCAAGCAGGCAAAATACACGTACAGATAAATAAATCACCTGAGGAAAATTCATTGCATCCAGATGTTTTATTTCCAAAGTTAAAGACATGTTTAAAGACTTTAGGAGGATGAGGATGGTTATTATCCATCGTCATCATCATCATGACATCATCGTTGTCATCACTGGTCGATGTCGTTGTTAGGAGCCAGGACTCAGATGTACCCAGCACGCACTCTACCTCTGAGCCACAGACTCCAACCCTTGTGCATGATTTAAAAAAAAAAATATTATCCAGGTTAGGAAAAGAAAGGTGATCATAGAATATGACGTCCTCCCTCTAATTCCTATTGAGATTTTCTGCTCAGGGAAGTTTCCCCTTTTCTAGATTTCTTCCCATACATGTTCATGTGGAGAAGGAAAGGCGTAATAGGGCATTTCTCTGCTTTACCATCAACACATCACCCCAAAAGCTGCTTTGTGTGTGTGTGTGTGTGTGTGTGTGTGTGTGTGTGTGCTTCACATGTACTTCTATAAAATAACTGCCCCATGCTAAAGTCTCTCTCAAGCCTTGAAAGCATCTCTGGAATTCTGAATGTCCCCAGTTTAGACTACCAAGATGGAGCAGCAGGTACAGGTTCTGACGAGTGGGGCCGAGGAGTTGAGTTCTGGCCCACATAGTGGAAGGAGAGACCCGAATCCCACAAGTTGTCTTCCACACATACCCAGTAGTATAGCACACGTATGTCACTCAGCCACAAAATGAAAATTTTAAATTAAAGAAAATACTCTTTAAAAGGAGAAAAAAAAATAAGGAAGAGGAGGGAAAGGAAGGAAAAAATAAGGAAGGTGGGGGGAGGAGGAGAGAGAAGAGAAAGAAGAAAGGAAGGAAGGAAGGAAGGAAGGAAAGAAAGAAAAAAGAAAGAACACCCCAATTCAATGACAAAACGGTTTTCATTTTGGTCTTAATGGGACCTCATGACCAGGTGATACATGCCCTGATTTCCTCCCTTTTGTTCTTTTCTTAATGCCTAGGTTCTTTGGCACATAATTTTGGTTTATGTTTTTCACCACTAGCTTATAAACTCTAGGCCTGGGACCTGCGTGTGTTTCCTGTACAATTCAGCTCTTCCCTGGAGGCTCATTCTCTTCATGGGTTGGAACTGAAGGGAAAGGTGGGGGAAAGATCAGATTTACAAAGGTTTAGGGATTTAGGTATAAGTAGGGGGATGTTTCTGATTGTGATCTGAATGTTTTGGAATTTGGTGTCACTGTGGGTCTTAGAAAGAGTAAAAGGCTGTGTTACCTGGAGTTGTCCAGCCAGGTGAGATTAAGTGACTGAGGGTTACAGAAAGGGCTGGCTCCCAGAATGGCCTTCAGCCAGCCCTGCCAGCACTCCACGGCCAGCCTGCACATCCTCAGCCACATGCCTCCCGAAGGCAGCATTTACTGACACCAGCCAGGCCCAGCCATTGCTCCACACCTATGAAGCATGTGACCAGATGTATCTACATGTGGGGTTCATAAGACGCTTTCAATTTGTCGATAATCTCAAATCGTGGAGGCTGTTTTAAATCATCTTGTCAAATTAGACACAATTTTCTATTCTTAGTAATAGTACTCCAAGGACACCGAAATCATAAGATGAAAGGATGAGCCTGCTAGCGCAGCTGACGTCAGGCGTGACGGCACTGCATGCTTTGGGACCTTGATGTGGGAGCACTTCCACTCCAAAGCCCCACATACAAACACGGAACCCAGAACATGCCAACATGGAACAGAGCACTGAAACCCATCGCTATTAATGATACGAATAATGATTTTCTTGCAGCTTTAACTGCTAGAGCAAGTGAATATTAGCTTTCTGTTCAAGAGAGACTAAACTTTATATCTTCTCTATTCTCTTAACTGGTTATGGCTTACCATGCCATTGTGGGCATGTGTGTCTGATATCTACAGATACACACATTCATATGTTTTAATATACATATTTAGCATCTAACTTCACATGATGCTTGAAAACTATGGTTTGATTTCCACTCAATAGCCATTTTTTTTTACAGGCCATGAGGTTACATCAGGTAAAAATATTTGGGGTACATTTAGAATAAAAGATAACACAGGCTCTCTGTTCAGAATCTCCCTGAGCCATTCATTCCAGCAAGAGGGGGTTTTTGAAGCTTGTAGGGGTTTCTTTGGGTCTTGTTTTCCAACATACTCTCTAGTACAAGTTTGCTTAGACATCAAGTTTTTATTGTTTGATCTCAACTCACCAGAAAAGAGGGGCACCATTGAGGCAGAGCCTTCTAAAACGTTACACTGTTTCCCATAAGTTGGTTTCCAAAGATAAGAGTTCAATAACGAATTTAAACTTCGCAAAACTGCATTGAGAACCCAGTTGTGGTCTATGAGCTGCACCTAATCCAAATCTTAATTTATATAATATAAATCTACATACGTCTTAATTTATATAATAATGATGATCCGAGAGGTCTTCTGGGTAAGACGACCCGGTGAAGGAGAAGAATCCAAGAAAAAAGGCTCTCTGTCCAGACATGGCAGCCCACGGCCCACACCTATGAGCTAACACATGGAAAGGGAAGGCAGGAGGGTCAAGAGGTTAAGGTTCCCAGGGACAGTGGTTTATGCCTTTAATTCCAGAACTCAGTGGGCAAGGGCAGACAGATCCCTGAGCTCCCTGCCCGAGAATATGAAGCCAGTGGTCTACATAGCAACTTCCCGGCCAATGAGGGCCACAGAGAGATCCTGTCTCATCAACTAAGAGCGGGGTGTGAGGGGAGAGAAGTTCAGGGTAATTCTATACTACATCTTGAGTTTGAGACTAAGCTGGTCTCCACATGAAACTGGGGGATGGGGTTAACACTACTCTAAAGACAAACTGACTGTCAGAAATCATGAAGTGAAAAAAAAGACATGGGCAGCTCACACAAAAGCCAAGGTGAAGACAGCTGTAGCTGTAGATTCCAGAGTTTAGGGTGGAAGGGAAGATTGCTAACTGTAAGTCCATTGGCCCTGGTAAACATGGAAATCTTAACTCTGCGATAAGCTCAAAGCCCTCATAAACTTCAGATACAGGGCAGGTTTTTGTCAAACAATGGCTTATTCCTCAAATGGAACACCCGTTCCATCACTCCCTATGAGAGCAAGGGTCGGCGCTATCTGGAGAAAGAATTTCTTACTGAGTTACTAAACAGTTATCTACTTACTGCATAACTACAACTGAGCTCCTATGGGCACCAGTGAACAGGAAAGAAACACGGGGCAGGAAACTTGAACTTAGTCTACCACATCCCCAGGGTGATGGACAGCTCTGGGAGGCAGTTGTGGGCAGCAAGCGGGGGAGCGGATAATAACAAGCAGGAAAATGTAGGCAGCAGAACACTCATTTCAGGCTGTGTACGGGGAGACAGTCCCACCATCACTTGCCAGGCACAGAACTCATCAGCCCAGACTCACCTTGGAGTTTGGTATCTCTGTGTGAGAGCTCAGCCATGAATAAACCTCCAGGTCTTACCCACAATTCACTTCGGTTAGGGCTGAAAACTCAGATGCCTCGATAGTCTACTAGACACCCACAACTGCATCCCTCCCGCAAAGGAATCGTTAGAGTACGAAGATCGACCTTCTGTCTGTACAGATCTTAGTGCTGTGCTTGCTTCTTACACGCCCAGGGCAACTGGGAGACACCCTCCATCCCTAGTTAAGACATCAGCCGCCTCAAGCTGGAGAGACATGAGAGGGTTCATGGGATTGAGTTCGCAAGAGCAGGCTGCTCAATTAAGATCATCAAAACCGGAAGAGACATATCCCAGCCAAGAAGATGAAAAAAATAATGTTTACAGAAACAAGAACTATGAAAAGCAAATGTGATCTGTGGTGACCTAAATGAGATGTAACCCCCATAAGTTCGTGTAGTTGAACACTTGATCCCCAGTTGATTGTGCTTTTGGGGGAAGCTGTGAACTTTTAGCGTATGGGGCGTGTCTGGAGGAAGTCCTTCCATAGGGGTGAGCTTTCACAATTTAGAGCCTCACTCACCCCCTTCTAGTGTGGTCTCTCTGCTTCCTGCATGCAGATGAAGTAGTTACTCTGCTCTCTGCCCTCTGCCTCCTCCACCATTCTAGACTCTCCCAATATGGAACCAGAAGCCAAGGAACGTTTCTTCCTTAAATTGCCTTTGGTCATGCTATTTTAATGACAGTGACAAAGTTACCAGTACATGGCCCAAAGGACTATATTCTTCAACTATAGACTTCACAAATGTTACAATGGATAAAATGCTAGATGAAGATATCAAACTAATAAAAATGCTTTAAAAAAAATACAAACTAAGCAGACAGCAAAGTCAGCAACAGAAGAGAAAGTCAGGAACCTGGATAAGAAAAATCAGTAATTTATATGAGAAAAATATGAGATGCAGGAAGGAAAATGGACCAAGAAAATCGAAAACTTTGTGATCTATTCAAAATGTCAAAAACATGAAGCAGGAAACTAATAAGGGTTGCTTACATTGCAAAACCTGCAAGGTCTCAAATAAATAATCATTCAGTTCAAGGTCTTAGACAAACAAGAATAAACCAAATCCCAAAGCAGCAATCAACAAGAAAAAATTAAAATCGAGGCACAAATTAATGAAATGGAGACTAATAGAATACATGTAGTCAATCAAGCAAAATGCTGATACCTTGAAAACACAGACAATATTGGCAATACACCTGCAAATTGAAAGGAAGAGAGGAAGAAGACCAAAATTAATATAATTAGAAATGAAAAACAGAGCTATTACAGAATCCAGACACCAGTAGAGTCCTCGAGATAATTAAAGGATACTTAGAAAACACATATTTGAAAACATTAGAAAATCTAGAAGAACAGGATAAGTATATAGACACATGTCGTCTACCAAAATTAAATCAAAAATGTGTAATCAATTTAAATATATCAGAGCAAAGTAGGTAGAAAAAGTATCCCCACAGAGAAAAGGCCAGGACCGAGTGAATTTACCAAAGAGTTTCCCAAACCTGGAAGGAAGAACTGTATTCCTCAAACTGTTCCACAAAATAGAAAAGAAAGGGCTGGAGAGTTGTCTCAGTGGTTAAGAGCACTGACTGCCCTTCCAGAGGTTCTGATTTCAATTCCCAGCATCCACATGGTGGTTCACAACCATCTGTAACAGGATCAGATGCCTTCTTTGTTCTGTCTGAAAACAGCTACAGTGTGCTCACATTAAATAAATAAATAAATAAATAAATAAATAAATAAATAAATAAATAAATAAATCTTTTTTAAAAAATAGGAAAGAAAGAGACACTACAGTATTCATTGTACAAGGCCAGTATTACCCTGACACCAAGCCCAGTAAGGAGATAACAAAAATTAGCTAATCTCCCAGGTGACAGTCACAAGCTTATAAAATAGTATTCTCACAAACGTCAACACATGATCAGACACCATGCCTAAGACAGTTTCATCTAGGGTTGCAAATTTAGTTCAGCATTTCCAAGATGATATATGTAACATTATTGTCTCAATAACTGCTGGAAATAATAGTTGCTGAAAAAGCCTTTAACAAAATTAAACATTTGACTCTAATAAAATCCCTAAGGGAACTAAGAGTACAAGGGACATATCTCATTTTTTTCATTTAAAAAATTACCTTATTTTCTTTTTATTTCTCTTTAATCTCTCTTTTTTTTAAGTCTAGTTGTTACCCCCATCCCATTCTGCCTTCTTACAGTTCCTCGTCCCATTTTTCCTCCCGTCTTCAAGAGGATGGCCCCACCCCACCCTCCCATCCTCCACTAGATCTCCCCATTCCCTGGGGCCTCACAAGGGTTAGGTGCATCTTCTCTCACTGAGGTCAGACCAGGCATTCTCTGCTTTGTATGTGCCAGAGGCCTCAGACCACCTGGTGTGTGCTGCCTGGTTGGTGGCTCAGTGTCTGAGAGATCTCAGGAGTCTGAGTTAGTGGAGACTGCTGGCCTTCCTATAGGGTCACGCTCCTCATAGTTTCTTCCAGTCTTTCCCTAATTCAACCATAGGGGTCCCTGACTTCAGACCATTGGCTGGGTGTGAGTATCTGCATCTGTCTCAAGTCAGCTGTTTATGGGCCTCTCAAAGAACAGCCATGCTAAGCTCCTCTAAATACATTATAGCATCAGTAATGGTGCCAGGTCTTGGACTTATCTCATTGAAATAAAGGGGCTAGACAGCTCTCTCTTTCCTTTTGTTTCTTCCTTAGGTAGAACTGCTATGACTACTAACAAACTGCAACCACCTCCCTACCCTCACCCCCCTAAACGAACACCAACTTCACCTACTGGGGCTCTAGTTCCCAGAATCTCAAGCATAACACAATCGCAGAAACTATCTGCAGCTGGTGAAAGCATGCCTCTGCTAGAGCACGAGGCAAATCATAGTCAGCTGCTGCAGACAGTCCTAAGCAGCTCCACAGCCCCAGGCCTGGGATCAAAACGGAAGCACGTTATTATACAACTTTTGTGTTCTTTTAAGAAAATGAGATTCCGGAGTTTTCCCTACAAATGAACATCTGGACCACAGGAAGAGCTGTGAAAGTGGTACACTGAAAGAACCAACCATCCGATCTCCAGATGGGCTGATGACACCAGACAGACAAATATAAATGCCTGATAATCATGTGAGTGTTCACGCTTACCCGTCATGAAACTACAAGACGGCTTTGAGAGTCCGTCTCACCCCAGTCACTATAGCTATCCACAAACAACAATAAATTCTGATCAGGATGTAGAGAAAGGAACCCTTATATAATGAGTAGTACTGTAAACCAGGGGAGCCACGATGGAAGGTGGTGTGGGGGTGTCTCCAACAATCCTGAAGGCAGAGGCTGGCAAGACAGCTAAGCAGGTAAAGCTGCATCCCATGCAAGGCTGCAGACCCGAGTCAGACCGCTAGAACCCATGTAAAGATGGGTGGAGGGAACTGGCCCCACACACTTGACCTCTGGCCTACATATGCACACCCCCCAACCATGAACACACATACACCCCAATGATAATTAATTGAATTTTAAAAAAATGAAAATAGAACTACTCATATGTTTTTACACTCTTAAAGACTTTCCTGAAGAAGGAAGTCAGCATCCCACAGATATACTCATGCCTAGGGCTTCACAATAGCAAAACAAATCAAAACAAAAACAGACAAAAGAAAAAAAAAAAAACAGAAACCATTCAACAGGTGAATGGATAGAGAAAATGTGGTTTGTATGCATAATGGAATTTTATTCAGTCCTACGGGAAACCCGCAGCATTTACAGGAACTGGAAATCATTGTTAAGCAAAAGAAGCCAGGACCAGAAGGAGCTATTCCCCAGTTTCCTCTCAAATGTAAACTACAGATTTACAGTGGGGTGGGGCCACTGGATGTAGGGAGCTGACTGCCGAAAGACAGGAAGAGATCTTAAATGAGAGTGGATAGTAAAAGTCAGGGAGAGATGAGATAAATAAACTGGACTGGAAATCCGAAGGGAGCTTCCGAGGGAGGCAGGGGAACAGTAGGAGGGCACCTGGAACCGAGAGAGAGGACAGGAGGGGGTGTTGAGGCAGTGGAGTCCTGATGAACCAGAACAAGTGTACTGAGATAGCCCCTCTGAGAACGGCATAGTAAAACCCACTGCTGTGTATATTAAAAGGAAAAACAGCTGGGTAGAGTGGAACTTGGAAGCAGGGACAGGAAGATCTCGGAGTTTGAAGTCAACCTGATCTCCAAAGTGAGTTCTAGTACAGCCAGGACTGCGCAGACTCTGACTCAAAAACAAACAAAACAAAAACAATAAACAGACCTATAAACATAAACACAAAGAAGATCTTATTAGCATGAACACAGTCATAACTGCTTGTTTATGTATTTTATGGGACTACTTTTGAAGTGTAATAATAAAGTTGAAGAATTGTGATAGAGATATCTTAAAAAAAAAAAAAAAAACTTAGTATTGGACTTTACCAGAAGCTCTACTGATGTTTACTATAAACTTGTACTTTAACACTGAGTTAAATTCTCACTCTCCTGGGGGAAATTACTTCAATGGAATGAGATATAACAATGAAAATTAATTAAGAATAGCCATTAAGGTCACGAACGGGGAAAACTCATAAGCTGAGTGCAAAACAAAGCAAATTGCAGAAAGTATTGAATGCTACTTTTCTAAGGAATACTGTACATTGTTTGGGGACACAATGAAGCCATGTAGCTATGCATGGGAATTAACTATGACATTTACAAAGTGCTTCCTTTGCAGGGAGTAGAAGAAATAAAGAATGGGGAGGAAGACAAAGAGAAAATTCAACCATATTTGTAACATTTTATTTCATAAGCGGCTTGCTGTAACTTCATGCTTGCCGAGTCAGAGATATTTCATAAAAAGTAAAACTCTATATAGTTGCTGATTTTGAACCTGTCAATCATTTCAGTACCGGCTGAGAGCCTCTACTGTTTCAGTTTTATTGTGTGTTTTATCCTTAATAGAATACCTTGGACTTTTATCTAGTATGTAGGGCATATACATACATATAAACACACACACACACACACACACACACACACACACACACACACATATATATATATATATACATACTTTTCAGGTCCTTTTTATAGAAGTGTCAGGGTGGTGAAGCAATGTAGCCAAACTCCAGATTGACTACCCATCAATTCTGTGCCCTTTGCACAAGGGCACCAAAGTGACCATCCCCAGATTGGGGCTTCCTTCACTTTCGGTGCTCCACAAAGCACCCAAAGGGTGCAACGACAGGGCCACATTTTTATTTCCTCTTTCCTTTTAAATCAGTCTCCCTGTGTCGCCCAAGCTGGGACGGACTTTATGATTCTTCGCCTCCAGCTTCTGTAGCTCCAGAGTTACAGTTTGTAGGAACACAGGCGCTTCGCAGGCTGCAGCCCTTCCCTCCCTGTGGGTGCTACAAATGTACCCATCTGTGGTGTTGAGAGAAGCAGCTCTCTCTCTTCAGCAGAGACTAGGACGTTGGCTTTTTTTTGCTTTCTGCCAAGGTCATGCTTGAGTTCTCATGATATTTTTCCTGAGCTTAGGCGAGAGCTACAGTTATCTGGGACAGAGCATGGGACATTGTGTTTCTTCATTTCATTCTGTTTTAATTCTCTAGCAGGACAACTTGTCAAGGAGGTAAAAACTAGTAGGTCAGTTTATTTCCAGTGAGGCTCACTGATGAGCAACTACAGGGTTAGGGTCTATAGGGTTAGGGTCTATAGGGTTAGCGGTATGAACCTTTTTCTTTTGTGTTTTGTTGTTGCTGTTTTGTCTCTTTCAAGACAGAATTTCTTTGTGTAACATGTCCTGACTGTCTTCAAACTCACAGAGTTCTGTGTTTCTTAATTACACTGTACATGTGATTCTTAAAACTACTGAAATTTGGAAACACTTTATTTTTATTTGATGTATGTGGTTTGCCCTTCGTGTATATGTGTTTACCATATACACATGCATGCCTGATGCTCAGAGAGTCCAGGGGGAGGTGGGATGTTCTGGACTTGGAGTCACAGACAATTGTGAGCCACCATGAAGGTACTAGAAACAGAACCCCTATCTTCTGCAACAGCAGCCAGTGTTCTTTGCCACAGAGCTTTCTCCAGCCACCTAAAAACACTTCTTTACCGAGCGGGAGGGGCATGGAAGTAAGTCTGGACACGATTCCTACTATTATTTCAGCATTCATGAAGCTGAGGCAGGAGGATGGTGAGTTTGGTGAGTTGAGTTCAGTCTGGGTTATATAGCAAGACTCTGTCAACATAAATATTTGCCAGACATGAAAGCAACCAGAAAGTCTATAGCTACCGTAACATAGCAAAAAGTGTATCTTAGGAGGAGAAATTGCGTTTTTAAGAAATATGACTTTAAGTATCAATTAGAATTAGACATTTCCCTCACTGTATTTACTTATGAAATTTGCTGGAAAGTAACAGAAATGGAAAAACAAAAACAAAAACCAATTGAGGCAGCTTCTAAAATACCAACCAGACCAAGGGTCAGATGATCTCAGGCAGAAGGCAGAACATGGAACAAGAGATTCTGATGCCTCATCTATAAAGTCAAAGTGCAGAGTGCCACTAATTTTTCTTTTTAAAGTTCTCTTTCAATCTTATAGTGAGGAAATACAACATCTTTTAAAAGAGGAATTATTTACTTATTTTACGTGTATGAGTACCCTGTAAATATCTTCAGACACACCAGAAGAGGGCATCAGATCTCATTACAGATGGCTGTGAGCCACCATGTGGTGGGTGGTAATTGATCTCAGGACCTCTGGAAGAGCAGTCCGTGCTCTTAACCACTGAGCCATCCCTCCAGCCCCGAAATACAACATTCTTAAAACTTGTATTTACTGATTCACTAGCATAAGTTTATAGTACAGGGATCCAACCTGGGTTTGTTATTATTTAGCCTAAATTCTTTAATGTAGAGATGGCAGATTTTTTTTTTAATCTAGGAAATCATCTAGCTCTTCGTTAATTTATTTACATTTAAAAAATTAGTATGAGATGGCTAGTTAGCTTTATGTAATGTAGATATTTTAATGCCCTTCTTGCTATAACTTAGTGGGTTCATTAAAAATGCGCACTATCTAGAGAAAGCAAGACCAAAAGGCACCAAGAAAGCTGTATTTTTACTTTTTTCCCATAAAGATTATGTGGGTCTTAGTCCACAAGGAAAACAAAAGCCTTTTAGGAAGGGAATGCTCATTGTTAACACACAAGTTGTTTCTTGTGTCTCAAAGGCAGCCAACTGGCAATGTTCTCTTCTAGTGCTGGTAAATAAATGTCACCTCCTTGGACTCTTCCAACAGCCTCGTATTTAGGATTTTAAAGGGAGAAAGAAGTCTGATTTGTGTCATGGATGGTTAACCATGTGTGAATGGAAACCGGTACTAAGATCTCAGAGGTGAAGTAAGATACGGGAGGGTCACACTGTTTTAATTTAGCGCACGTCTGAACCAAAAAAAAAAAAAAAAAAAAAAAAAAAAAAAATGGATCAGATAGAAAGAAATATTCCTCCCTCCTTTTCGGCACCCCCACCCCCTCCCCTTCTTTCTTTCCTCTGTTTGCAAAGCTCTCAATGCCTTTGCCCTTAGGAACAGTGAAGAGTCATTCGAAACGTCTGAAAGCTGGAGGCTCGTTTTACTTTTCAGGTCAACCAATTTAGGAGATCCAATTTCTGCGGAGGGAGGAAAACGACTGGGTGGGGGAGGGAAACAGCAGACTCCTCGTCTTCCGATCCGTCTACCTTCAATCCACAACCTGACACACAGACCCAGCCAAGTCAGGGCTTTTACTTGAACCTCCACCACCACCAGCAGCAGCAGCAACAGCAGCAGCAGCTGCTGCACAACCTTGTCACTCACTCCAGAGAAATACGCCCCTTTCCTCTTGACCAATAATGGCTCCTCTGCCTGCATAGTAATGAGCTCGAGACCTCCTCTGACCAATGGCGCTCCCGGAGCTGGGTTAGTTTTGCATGTACCTAAGTGATTTGCATAACCCGGCGGCCAGGGGCTCCCGAGGCGAGCGTGCAACCCTAGAAGGGAAAAGGACGCGCGGAGCGGGAGTCGCGGCCGGGAGAGCGCGGACAACCAGGGTGTTTGTGAGAACCGGGGCGGGGGTTGGGACGCCGAGCCGGCATGGCTGGAGGCTGCGCTCCGCAACCTTGAGGAGCCGTGCGGCTGGAGGAGGCCCGGGACAGGAGGCGGCGGCGATGGCAGCGCGCGGCCCGGGCAGTCGCTCTGGGCCGGGTCGGCTGGCCTGAGCCACTGAGCCGCGGGGCTGCCGGTGCGCGTCCATGGAGCAGCGCGAAGGGAGAAACTGCGGAGCGCCGCGTCCTAACGCTCCGGCGGCGGACTGCTGAAGGAAGCGAGTGCACGCGGACCGCCGAGGGACGGCGCCCGGGCCCCGAGCCCCGCAGGCCAGCTGCCCCTGGGGCGGCGCGGGGCGACGGAGGGCAGCGGAGGCGAGCCGAGCGAGAGGAGCCGCGGGAGAGGCGGGCGGGGGCGGCGGCCGCAGCAATGCCGGGCCCGCTGCGGCTGCTCTGCTTCTTCGCCCTGGGGCTGCTCGGCTCGGCCGGGCCCAGCGGCGCGGCGCCGCCTCTCTGCGCTGCGCCCTGCAGCTGCGACGGCGACCGTCGGGTGGACTGCTCCGGGAAGGGGTTGACGGCCGTGCCGGAGGGGCTCAGCGCCTTCACCCAAGCACTGTGAGTGCGGGCGACCGGGCTGCGGGTTGAGGGACCCGCGGGGCACCGCGGGGCGGAGCCAGGGCTCGACCCTAGCTCCCAACTCCAGCGCCCTGGGGGTGCAAGAATCACCTGTGTGTGTGTGTGTGTGTGTGTGTGTCTGTGTGTGTGTGTGTGTGTTGGAGAGTCAGCCCTTTCCTGTACGCTTGTCCAGTCTGTCCGTGTGTGTGTGTGTGTGTGTGTGTGTGTGTGTGTTGGAGGGTCAGGGGGCATTGGCCCCTTTCCTGTATACGCTTATCCAGTCTCTCTCTCTCTCTCTCTCTCTCTCTCTCTCTCTCTCTCTCTCTCTGTCTCTCTCTCTCTCTCTCTCTCTGTGTGTGTGTGTGTGTGTGTTGGAGGGTCAGGGGGCATTGGCTCCTTTCCCGTATACGCTTATCCAGTCTGTGTGTGTGTGTGTGTGTGTTTGTGTGTGTGTGTTGGAGGGTCAGGGGGCATTGGCTCCTTTCCCATACGCTTAGCCAGTTTGGATCTGAACCTCGAGGTTTTTATTTCGTAGACTTTTTGGGTGCAATTACTACCCCCTTCCTTCCCAATCTCAAATACCAAGTGTGTTTAGGGCCAAGAAGGAGGGAGGATGCTGGAAACGCTTGTCCTTGGCAGCCTTTCACGTGACCTCTTCCCCCAAGCGGCCCCCTGTTCGGCTGGCAAAACTTTGGCCAACGATGAGGGCGCCTAGAACTTGGCCTGCGTTTGCCGAGCAGGCACGTTCCTTGGGGAAGCACCTGGATACCCCCAGGGTTCCCGCGGGCGGAGAGAAGAAACACCTGTACCTTAGAAGGCGAATCGCTTTCCAGTTTGGCCCCGTCCTGCCTGTGCAGTGTGACACCCTAGCCCAGATCCACTTGAGACTCATCACTGCAAGCAGAGCACAAGGAAGGAAGGGAGGATTCCTCGGCCTACTCAGGGCGGGGATACTTAGTGAATAAGGCATTTTAAAGAAGGAATGCTGACCTGAGGTAGAGAATGTTGGGAGAGAAAGTTCTAGAGCACGCGCGTTCCGTGCAGTCTGTAAGGTGGGCAACCATTTTCCGCCTGTACCTTCAACAGCAGAACCTTTCATTTGAACAGCCTGTGGTCGGGAAGAGTAGCACAGAGGGTTCTTCTGACCCTCCCCACTTCTTTCCTCCGACACCTTGAGAGCTTTCAGCATCTCAGGGAAGAGGGGGAATCTGAAATAGGTGTTGGAGGTGATGTTGGCAAATGCCACCCATAGAAGAATGGGGTAATTGAGAGGAGGGCAGCTAGTAGGCCTCTCTCAGCCCTCTCTCTTGTTGTGTGGCCTATTGCACGATTAAATCAGGAGCAGTGAAAGACCTGTTAGAGAGGAAGGGGCCCCGAGAGGCCCTCGGGCAAAGGAAACTTCCTTTCTGCCTTCAAGCTATCAGGAGACCTTTGAGACTTAGCTTTAAAGGAATAGCAGATCTTGTGAAGGGAAAACTCCCTTTTAGGCAAGCTGGGGCATTGCTGTATTTCCAGGTGGGTGGTGCTGAGGCATTCGGCAGGCCCTCTCAGGTTGGGGATGAGAATCGAGACCCATGGCTTTGCTGCCCTAGTCTCTGTTTTTGTCCCAGTCTTAGATGTTCTCGATACCTGGGAAGACCCCTTTCTTTCAAAACGATATTTAACTTTTCACCCCAAAAAAAAGTTAAACTCTGAAGTGTGAAGCGATTTGCTCATTATATTAAGTGACAAAAATCTGAGCAGGGTTGGTAGGTGAGGAGCTAGGTTTTCCCGTGTCTCACGGTCTCTGGAAATGCTCAGAGAATTCAGGCAGAAAGACAGGTGACTTTTCCTGAACCATCTAGAATAATGGTTATTATTATTTGTGAAACTATTTGCTGAACGTGTGAGGAATGTGCTAACCAAAGTCTCTTCAGATGAGCTAAATTATCAGCTAAAAAAACTAGGATTTCACTACTTAGTTTACTTGTGAAGACTTTGGTTAGCGCACTCCTCAAACTTTAACAAATAGTCTTGTCCCGTAAGGAAAAGGCCTGTTTTATGCTATGAGGTACCTAATGCCATGATTTTATGGGAACATGCTCCTCTAGAGAGTGCATCACCCAACCTGCAGATCTCACTGGATACAATGAAACACTCTATCTTCAAGGTCCAGCTTAGGGTAGTTACTATGCATAGCTTGTGGAATGGTTAGATAACATTTCCCTGAACTTCTGGTGGTCAAATGTGAGTTGCTTCTTTGTGATCAGTAGGTAGAGTGAGTGTACATTCTGAGACCTTGTTTTCCCCCATCCCCTGATCTTACACTTTAAGGGTAAGTGTTTTATATATGACCCCTCCATCTTTAAGGGGTTTCAAGGACAGTGTGTTTTCACTTAACACGTGGTGAAGAAATCAGCTAACTCTAGAGCTTTGTCTGAGGAGGGGCAGGTGCCTCAGGCCAGCACTATATGCTCTAATGGTGTAACTGAGGATCATGGAGGGGACTCCATTCTGAGGCATCATTGCAGCATTCCTGAACCACAGTTTACACTGAGAGTGAGCCCTTCTGGAGTGAATAAGCTCATAGGAACACACTAATACATACGCTCAGAGGAGCACACTAATGCATTATCAGAGAACCATACTAAAGAGCTTCAAATCTAGACACCATTCCCATGAGGATTTACCAAACTTGGCATCTCCGCATTTAGCCTTTTGTCCAGAATTGAGAAGGCCCCAGAGAGGACACTCCTGCTGTTCCTACTTTAGGCTGGTTTAAACTTGTTCAGCCAAACTGTCTATTTCCTGCTGATTGCTACTTTATCAGACTTGGGGAACAGAAGCAGATGTAAACCCCAGTGTCTTTTATATGAAGCTTCTGTAGTCACAGCACTAGTAATGATTGTGTTTTGGAATAGCTATTTGGAATCCAATGCCACTGTGTATGTGGGCCTGACATATTTACATCAAGATTTCATTTTATGTTGTCAAAAGGATTCAAGGTTATCCCAGTGTAAGTGGTGACACAGCAGTTAGCCACACCCATTCCAAGGTTGGGGGAGGGAGAGGAAGTGACAGTGATACTCTAGGGTGTTTGTGCTGTGTTTTTCCTGGTTCCTGGGTTTGAGAGCTATAGATTTGGGACACAAATTTTCATTACCATAAAACGTACGTTTAAGATGATAAAGTCAGTTTTTGTGGCTTCGTGGGAGAGAGGTAGATCAGAGCCTTCGATCATCCTTACCTCAGCACTGAGTAATTGTGTGGCCTTGGGCAAGTCATTCCACATTGTTTTGGAGTGTGTGGCGATTTCCTTATCTGAAAAAATAAAGTAATTGCATTCGCTGCTTTATCTTCGAGCTGCGTCTTCCATCCCGTAGTTGGGTGATTTTACATTTCCTCCTGGACCTGAGGCTGGAGAAGTAACTTTCATGCTAGGAGAGGCTCTTGGGAGCAGGACAAGTCTTTTAGTTGAAGCTGAATAAGCCTTTTTTTTTTTTTTTTTTTTTAACCACTCGCTTGGAGGGGTTCTTGTCTGTGTTTAGAAGTGTGTGTTAGGAAATTTTCCATGGAGACTTGTTGCAGAATTCATGAGTAGCAAGAGCACTTTGCTAGGTTAGAATAGCCCTGATTGTTTCCTGTGTGTATGGCTTAACACTTGGAAAAGAAAATTACTCTGTTTCACTAATTTGGACACAGTACAAAAAGTTACTCAATGTCCTTCCTTTTACTTAGTCATAACTCAAACCTTCACTGTGGATATTCTGTACCTGAACAGATTACCAAGACTTTCTTATGGAACTAATGTTTACCTGAAGGGCTTTGAAGTACTATTTGAAAAGAACCGCTGCTTTTTCTTCTCCTTTTATTGGTATGATCTTGGATTCTTCTCCAGGGTGTGTTTTCTTCAGTATACCACCACATGCTTTCTTTTACAGATATCAGTTGAAAGTATTTTTCTTTTTCTAACTTCCAGTATCTACTGTGTATTCCATAATGGGTCAGGTAATCAGTGTCTGCATGTTAGTACTTTATTACCATAAAATTGCTATCTTTTTTTAAATTTCCTAATTCTAGGCAAATTTCATTATTATAGTGTGTCCATCTAGAGATGTGAGTTTTCTACAACTGTGTATTTTAAAGCAAGGTTAATATATGAACATCTTTCAGTTTGGTTCCTTTATTTTTTGAACAACTGAACAACTGTTCTTTAACTGCCCAAGAGGAAAGAGCATTCCATGGGAAAGGTAGGGAGCTGGGTTCCAGATCTCAGTAACTCACTGGTGTACCCTGGTGAGCCAAATGCTTACTCCTTCAGGGCCCTAATTTCCAGTCTGGAAAACTACCATGCCAGCAACTCTTATTGACGAGGTTTTTTTTTTTTTCTTCTTCTTTTTCCTATTTAATCTAAGTAATTTTCAATAAATTGGGTCTTCAGGGTCTTATATCTGCTAGCTATACACATTAGCTTTGAAATTTGATTGTTACACATTTCTTGAGTCAGTTCTGTGAAGAGATGTGATGGGGATACTCTTACCAAGCCAGTAGATACTACAGTTGTCCAGTTCAACTGAAGTTCTTCTGTGGAATAGCACATCCATGTCTCCCATGATGTCTTAGATGTTGCCCGAATAGTGCTGAGAATTTACACCAGGGATTTACTTATTCTGCCCTTCTTAAGACTTGCTGTAACCAGTAGTAGTTGACAATTTCCAGTTTAGCTGAATACTGTGCCAGTTTTGGTGTGACAAGTATTTACTGTCCAAGTACTTGGCTCCTAGCATTAGAATTGTAAGGTAACATTTGACAGCTTAATCTCTCAGGAAAGATCAAAGATCTGTCTTAGTAGGTGGATCCAGGCAAGTTTAGGCATTTTCTCGGCCTCTGCCTTTGTCAGCCTGTCTCTGAGATTTGTATTTTAGTCATCTTCATAATGGTAGAAAGCACTGACAGCCTGCCAGTTTGGATTTTAGTTTTTGGTCTCCTAGGTTGTGCTTGTTCTATTTGTGTGTGTGTGTTAGTGATGGTAGTTTCTGCCTCTACTTTGGATTTCTTTGACTCCTTATAGAACATGAAGTCTGAGAATCATTTGCAGAATCATAGAATCTGAGACCAACTCACTTTTGTCTCCATAAACATGTACTGCAGATATTAAAAAGGCAGGGTATTGGTTCTTGTACTTGGAATCAAATTCATGTTAACAAAAATACTTTCCTGGATTGCTGATATGATAGTTTAAAAGTTAAATCCCACCACATAGGCCTTCAGTTTTGAAAACATGAAAGTAAGCCAACACATGTGTTCATGACATCATTGAGCCAACACATGTGTTCATGACATCATTGAGCCAACACATGTCTTTATGACATCATAGCTCTTTCTGTTTGTAAGAGTGGGTATTAAAGTTTTAGGTTTATAAATGTATTATCTGGGTTGCCTTTTTAACATTCATAGATGGTCCATTTTTGGCAATGTCAGAGCTTGTTTTCAGTACATTAAAAAAATAAGGTTTTATTTTGTTTTGTTTTATGATTTCTGCTCAGTGAATTGCAGATTTGTAAAACCTTGACGGAAGGTGATAAAATGCTCCAATTTTAAGAATTGACAGTGAAGAAGAAAAATCTACGGCTTGTACCCAATCCCTACTCTTACACAGTGGCTAATTTGTCAGCCTTTTTGATGTTTCTTTTGTGTCTTTAAGTACTTGATGGTCAGTCTACTTGTCAGATATCAGCCTATTGTTGGAAAAAGTGAGTAAGCTCCAAAACTGAGTTCAAAACTAGGTGGGGGTGGGAAGAGCTTATAAGCAAGTTCATAGATGTTTAATGGTATCTCAACCTTCTAAAGACTGTAGCGAGATAGTTTCTAACACCCTTTTAAAAATAATATTGTGAACTTGTATGCAGTCTGCCCTGTGTTTCTTCAGAGTCAAAGGTTACTAAGCTTTGAATGTGCCTTTTTTTATTGTAAGATTCTTAAATGTTCTGAGTTACTGTATGTCATAGCTTGGCAATTTAAAATGTCTGTTTGTGTTGTTACTATTAGTTTGTGAAACATGTTTTTGTATTATAATACTTTTAATTGTCAAAAACGCACAGTAACCGGGTCCTTCCCCCAAAACCATCATATTTGACATTAAGTTCTCTATTTTTTAAATTTACCTATTATTCACTTATGTATTTTTCAGATTGTTTTCTTTTCACCCCTTCTTTTAGGTGTAAGTAGTTAAAGGTTTTTTGTTTTGGTTTTTTTCTCTTTTCCATCTGGGCCCAATAAATGAATGCTTAAATATTTGTGTATATGCATTTCTTAGCTTTTTGTATTGAAAGCTTTTATGGGCAAACAAAACACTGAATTATGCCCCTGTGTTAGAATATTGTCTCACAGAATAGGAAACTATCTCCTAAGGGAATGTAAGCCATAAATATTTTAGGAGGCAGCTGTGTGTACAGTTAGATTCCGAGCTAGTGTTGTGTCAGCTAGTAATGGGACACGAGGAGAGGCAAATTTAATATTTTGCAAGATGTATTAGTGACTCTTCGTTCTTAATATGTGATGTGTATGTATTTACATATTCTGAATCAAGATACACAAAGGGCTGTGTAGCTCTTCTAGGTGATTGCTTTGTTTATTTTGTGAGACAAAGTTAAGACCTTGCAGTATAGCTCAAGTTGCCCTTGAACTTGTGATCCTCTGGTTTCAGCCTCCAGAATGATTTATTTTGTTTTACATTAGAAAGGTTACATATATATATATATAAGTATTTAGTTTGTAGTATTGACTGTAGAAAGGGTGGAATCTGATTATGCTCTTACTACAAAGCATTTTTGATAACACTGTTTGAATTATAATAGAGAATCCATAGGGGAAAAAAATCCATGTGATTTATACACCTTTTCTGTTACCCTATTTCTTCTTCAGAAAATGTACAGAAATTGGGCAAGCACATGGTTCCCTCACGTTGGAATGTTTCTAGGCATGTCTAAGGGAGGTGTCTAGAATTCAAGTCTAACTTTTCCACTGTTCCTGTCCTTTGGGTTTCAGGAGATAGTGCTCAGCAGGAACACTTTAGTACAAGTGGTGACATCCAGACGCCCTTCAACGAACTTGATTCGAGCTCTTTTCAAGAGAAAGGAGAGGGATTTCAGCACTCTGGTTCTCCTCAGGGTTTTGGTTCTGCAGGTGAAGAGTGGGAGGTGCATTTCTAGTTGGCATTCTCTTCCAGGAAGCTGGAAGGACTGGGCTATGACTTCCATTAACCGCTGGGATTTTCCTGTTTCCCCCTAGGGATAGCCTCTCTGTGCAGAAGCTTTTAAGAAAGTCTATTCATGAAAGGCTTGGCCCGCCACAGACTTTAGGAGTGTGGAAGTGCATAGTTACTCTTAGAGTTGGGATGGTCATGCTATCCATGTCTGCAGACTATCCGAGAGGTACTACCTTGCAGGAGAACTCTCCAGGGAATGAGAGCAGCATCCCTGGAACCATGCATGGACCTCAGTGAGCCTACTCTACTGTATCTGTCAGAGAGAAGAAACAATGGCAGCTCCGGCTGTAAGGCTAGCTACTGGTGCTCTCCAGCATTTGGTCTTACTGGCCTAGTGTGTTTAGTGTTTGTATTTGTTTTCTCTAAACGTCCTAATTGTCCTTGGGATCTTAACCAAGCCCCTCTTACTTCACATAGATGGAAATGTTCACAGAATTCTTAATACCACAAGGGCAATGTCCGTAGGAAGGAAATAGTACATGTATTCAGTATATTTGACATTTGTTGGCTTTAATAAAACACATTTGGGATTTACTGACACTGGGCAGCCTGTCACAAACCCAGTTTTCATCCTTTTCTATGCTACTTCTGCTACTTCGATTAATTTTTTTCCTAATTTTCATTTTTTGTGTGAGGTTGTGTGTGTGTGTGTGTGTGTGTGTGTGTGTGTGTGGTGTATATGTGTGTACATATATGAAGGCATATATGGCATGGCATGTATGTGGGGGTAGAAAGCAACTGCAGCTGTTCGTCCCTGCCTTGTTTGAGTGAGAATCTCCTGGTTTTGCCATGTATTCCAGGCTACCTGGCCTGTGAGCTTCTCTAGGGGTCCCAGTCTCTGCCTCACATCCCATGTTTGCAGGGCAAGCATTTACCTGTTAAACTGTCTCCTCAATCCCCAATATTTCCTTCTTCCTTCTCCCTTTTCTTTTTGAGACAGGCTCATATGTAGCTCATATCTAAGTAGCCCTGGCTGCCTAGAAATCCCTGTGTACACCAGGCTGACCTTGGCCGTACAGAGACCTGTTTGCCTGTTTCTCCAGTGCTTGGACTAAGGTGTGTGCCATCATACCTGAGTCTAGTATTTCCTTAAAAAGAAATGTTTTCCTTGTTGGTTTTCAGGTCTCCGACGTCATTTTGAGTCCATGGTTGTATCATGACTTTTTATGTCCCTGCTGGTTTCCAGTCTTTGATAAGCAGGCCTTCATGAACGGACTTCCGAAGATAATTTTCGCTTTTTAATGTTTTGAATTGCCTAGTCAGTTAATCACTCTGGGCTTTGTTCAGGCTTCCCATCTGGAAAGAGATCGAGGTTGTGCTTTTCTGGCCACCTTTCCTTAGGACCACTTTAGCATGGCGTGGATGACCCCGCTGAGGACCGTGTGCATTACCGTTACTTTGGGGAGTTAATAGGTAGTGAAGTATGTGCATCCTTAGTTTGAGATTTAAAATTCTCTATCCCCCGGGGGCCTCTGGTTCTTGTATCAGATTGAAAGTTGAGTCTGGATGTCAAAGGTGAGCCACTGGGCTGATGGAAAAGTCTGCTTAACTACCACATGTTTCTAAGAGCATCCCAGTATAAAAACATCAGTACCTGTGTCCTTATAATGATGCTCTTGCCTTACACATGTGGCTTTTCATTTGCTAACAGGAAGCTCTGTGATGTTAGGGAGATTCGTTTTTCTGGGGGGAGCTCAGGTGAAATCAGATTTTTTAAACTCTTAACTTTGGTCTCTGGGACTTGGTGCAGGTTTTTCTGAGATAGTTGGTCAAGTAGTAGCAGGATGCTGTCTCACTAGGGGAACAAAGTATCCACAGACAGCCTGCCACCTGGCTCAGTGCAGTCAGGTTTTGCAACACCAAGGATTTTCACTGAACATACTCAAGTCTTTGAGAATTCTCTTAACTGTAGTTTCTCATATTCACCAGGTCAGAATTAAAAAGTTAGCAGCTACATTCCTATTCCTTCATATCACTTTGTTTCTAGAATCATTCAGATTGCTAGTTTTCCTTGTAAGTATTTTGAAAATGTATTTTTACTGGCACACACACACACACACACACACACACACACAAATATATACTTATATTTGAGACTAGAGTGTTCATGCTTTGTGGATAAAGATACACTTAATCTTTTTAGTAATTTTAGAACTAAAATTCTTTCTAAAGATATATCATTTCTAAAATGTTATATAGCTTTCTTACTCCTTTATTTGGTGCTGGGATTTAAACTAAGGGCTGTGTTTGTGCTCAGGACATGCTGGGCTACTCAGCAGTGTTTCTTGTCCCTGGCTTTCTTGTTTGCTTTTTATTTTATTTTCTCAGAAAATTTAAAAACTTTTGGAGTTTTGATTAGGCCCTGCATTTTAGGGACTTTCAAGCCAGAACGGCAGCTAACAGTCAGCTAGCAGTGGCTGCAGTGCCCATGATCTGTTTAGATTGCCTGAGTGGTTCAAGTACAGTTTGCATAGTCTACCCAGGGTCACTCTTTAAAAAAAAAAAAGCTTTCGATATTTTTGTTATTGCCATCTTGACATTTGCCTGGTTACACATGAATAGCCTGATCCAGTCCCTCAGCAGGGAGACTACCACGGTGTGGCTTTCAATAGCCTTGTCACCGGCAAAGAAAACATATGGAATATTTCATTCTTGCCCTTTACAAACAGTCTGGGCCTGTGAGGGCATGCAGCAGAACACTTCCTTCGTCATGGTAGGTTGGTATATTTGTGCCCTAGTGATGGGCTTAGCAATAGGAAAGCAAACCATGCTTTCACAGCCTGAACACCTTTTGTGTAAAAGAAATCCCACATCTTGGTCAAGTCAGTTTCTGATATCAGCTTGAAAGTAGTTGTATTATCTGCTTGATGGATGTTTACTTAATCATATATTCACTAAAGGGAGTGCAAATGAGCACCACACACACACACACACACACACACATCAACAGCATTTGGGCACTGTCTTTCCAGATTTGATATCCGACGCGTAAAGGGAATACAGATGCTTAATTCCCTGAAGAGCTTGCCTGGAGGGCAATCTGCACGTATGTTTATCTTCTTGTCAGTCCAGAGAAAGGAATCAATTTATCATCTTCGAGCCAGGCCAACACTGCTGCTGCATTAGCCCTTAAGGGTTTTCTTCTTCACAGTACCAGCCTTCTGCTAGCATTAAGGACTTTGCTTTGTGCTGTCTGGATTTACAGGGCAGAGGGGTTTGCTGGCTGGCTTAACAGTGGATAAGCAAAAATAGAGAAAGGGTGGGCTAAGTCCTGTCTTCACTAGGCCTTATTCGGTGTTACTCTTGTTACCACCCTGTTTGAGATGGCACTCAGTAAAAGAATTACAGAGAAATAAGTAGAAAAGAAAGTCCACCAATGAGATGTTCTCAGCTTTGGTGAAGGAACTCATTATGCCCGAATATCTTCAGGTCTGTTCCAAGCCCTAGCTTGAATTTCTAGTTTCATTGTTTCTCATACTCGTAAACTGGCTTTGACAAATGGTCATGGTTTATCTAAGGGATGAGATCTTCTGTTGGTGGTTTAATCCTACATAAAATCAAAGACTTCAATTTAAATATATACATCTTATCTAAAAGTTATTTCTGGTGGCCCTTAGTGTCATAACAGAGCAAAGCTGAATAGCAAATTAGCTTATAGAATTTAATATCTTTTTTTTTTGAAACAGGTTTTCTTGTGGAATAGTCCTGGCTGTTCTGAACTGTCTTTGTAGCTCTGGTTGGCCTCAAAGTCACAGAGATCTGCCTCCTGCGTGCTGGGATTAAGTTGTGCTTCACCTTGCCCGCCTGGCCTTTTCGTACATGAAAGTCATCCCTTTTGTAGTACTTAATCCAAGGCCCTGTACCTGCTCAGCAAGTGCTGCACCGCTGAGCCACACTGCAACCCTCCGTAGCTCTTGATAAACTCTTCTCTAAGTTTGTTGACCATGGGGGGGGGCACTAAATTTAAATTAAAATATTTGTTAATGAGCTTTATGTGTATGGGTGTTTGCCTAAATGGATATATGTGCACCACCCACCTCTCTGCCTGGTGTCCAGGGAGGCCAGAAAAGGGTGTTGGATCCTCGGGAACTGTAGTTACAGAGGGTTGTAAGTCACCGCGTAGGTGTTGGTAACTGAACCCAAGTCCTCTGCAAGAACAACTAGTACTCTGAACCGTGACCCTGTATGACATTGACCCTCATTGTGGGTTGCTCACTTTGGTGGGTTTAGGACACAGGCTTTTGAGAGAGTCTTGATGCACAACTCTGATTGGCCTGGAACTCATGTAACCCAGGCTGGCCTTGAGTTTGTACAAAGCCTCCAACCTTAGTGTCCTTGGTGCTGAGGTCACACAGACTCCACATTCCCTCTGCAGGCGGCCAACAGTGCATAGGTCTGGAGTCATGGGGTAAATGACCATTTATAAGAACATTTTAGTTGCAATTCGAATGCCTTAAGATTGTGGCAAGGTTCATTTCTACTGATTATTTGCAGCCTAGTTAGTTTAGTACCCAAGAAGCCAAACCTGCTAAGAACTGATTTTGTACAGAAGTTTGTACTTTTAAAAGAACGTTTTGTAGCCTCCTTTTGATCCATGGCATTTACACACCCTGAAGACAGGTGCAGAAGTGACCATTGCAAAACATTTTGCCAATAGTGAAGTCTTTGGATTATTTGGATATCTGTGTTTGAAAAGCATGAGTTTTGAAAAAAAAAAAAAAAAAAAGGAGTTTTGGTGAGAAATTGCTGGATCTGCCTTCTGTATTAGGCATGTTTTATGTGCTAACTATAATTTTTAAAATAGGCATTAGGTCCATCTAAAGGGTTCCCATTTTATGGCTGAGTGAAGTGAGATTTATAAGGATTTTGCTCGAACATCCGTTGGTTTGGAAACTCAGGTGCTCTGTTCTCAATTTCGCATCTGTGCTGTTTCCTTAGGTCTTTGATAGTTTAGCATAAGAGAAAAGAGTGGAGAAAAAACAAAGGCCAGGGCTAGTGTGATGGTAAGGGTTGGGCACATGCCACCAGACCTTACGTACAGCTTGAGTTTCATCCTTGGAACACTTGTGTAGGAAGAAGAGAAACGGCCCTTCCTGCAAGTTGCCCTTGGATGTTACATGTGAACCTTGGCACAAGGCATGCACATGTATACAAGCACACATACACAAAACAAACTAAAAAAAAAAAAAAAGTGAAAAGTTTTAGGTTATTACAGGAAAAGAAAGCCATAGAGCTTAAAGCATTCTATAAAGTCTGTAAAGTGAGCGCACATCTACACGTCTATATTTGTGGGAGAATGACTGGGTTAGAGTGCTTAGTGTAGAATGAAGATTTTTATTTGTAGCAGATTTCACTTTTTGCACCCTCTCACTGTAACTCCCACTTTTCATTTATCCGCCTTCAAGAGACCTTACCTCGGAGGGAAGAGGTGGGAGGGATTGGGGGATGAGCAAGATCAAGGTACGGTAGGGTACAGTGTGTATACGTGTGTGAAAATGTCTGGTCTTGTGTATAGCAGAGATTTGCTAGTAAACGTTCAAAAGAAATGAAACCTGAAAGAACGCAGAACTCTGCTGTGAGCGCCAATCCCCCAAATAGTGAGTGGACATTTTGACTGGCTTTCTCTCTTACAGCGTGTATTTGGTGTAAGAGGGTCAGGTCTGCTAGGAGACTCACTTTTCTCGAGGAGCAGGACTCTCAGTGTGCTTCTTTAAAGCAAAGCCTTGGCAGATGACAGAGTCTGCAGTGTGGTACCTTCCCTATAGCTGCCCCTTTTCACTCACTGGAATTTCCTGCCTCTCCTGCCAAAGATGTTTTTATAGGGAAGTCAGCATAAAAGTGAATCACCCATGAGCCGTTTTCCCCCCAGGCAATTCATTTACTCAGCTTGGTATTAATTTAGTTGGTACTCTTTAGTTGACTTGAGCACTGTGTTTGTTGATAGTGTGAGCTGATGTTTATTAAGCTGTTAATATTTTACAGACTTTGTGAGTTCCGGTTGGATCTATGCACACTTTCTCCTTTAGCAGCAGGGCTTTTCATGGCTGGGTCTGTGGCCATAATTTCAGAGTTTTGGTCATTTCCAGCACTATCCTGGAGAGCCATTTGCTTGCTGATTGTAAAAGTGTTCTGTGTCCTACCCGCCCCCCTCCACCGTTTCACTTACATTACATTGTCATGAAGAAGTCAAGTCTGCAGTCTCTGGCTTTTTAAGAGAAATCCTCCTCATCTTGCTGTTAACTTGCTTGTTACGAATGTCACCAAGTGTTTCCCATGTGGTGTCCTTCCCTCAAAGAAAGAAAAGAAAAGCCAGGATTATTTGGCTGAGTGAGTTTTATACCATAGCCCTTCAGTGCTTTCCTGCAGGAGATCACTCACTCACCCACCTCACCTCACGTGTCTTAGGATTTGGAAGTGTTCATTCCGTAGAACAGGAGTTAACTTTTGGAGAGGTTTTTGTTTGGTCCACTGCTTGAAGTGTCCTGAGCCACCCAGACTATAGATTACAAGGGGACCTGAAAGATCACACAGTGCAGTGAATCTAGAGCTCTGGTTGTTATAAGTTCCACTCTTCCCAAAATGAAGATTCCACGAGAAAAATATAAGTCTCTCTCTCTCTCTCTCTCTCTCTCTCTCTCTCTCTCTCTCTCTCTCACACACACACATACACACACACACACACACACACACACACACACGAACAATGCCTTTATTGACATATATTCACACCCACCTGTTTGTAGACTGGATATTTTTTTCTGTACTAAAACTTTAAATTACATAAATTATAACGACCCTTTTGTTAGTGTTCTTGCTTCCCTCAGAACTTCCAGCCCTTCTTAGTGTCCTTCTAAAGATCTGGTAGACTGGGCGGAACTGGCCTTGGTGGATTGTAAATGCTAGCACTTGGGATCTGGTAGACTGGGCGGAACTGGCCTTGGTAGATTGTAAATGCAAGCACTTGGGAAGCAGAGGCAGAGGGATGTGAGTTCAAGGTGAATTGGACGACATATGTGTAGAAAGATACTATCTCAGAAAAAAAAAGGGGCATGATGGAGGAAGGAGACCGAGAAAGAAGGAGGAGATAATAGTTTATCTGGCTCACATTTCCTCTCACAGGTGAGAAAGCATTTTCTATGTTTCCCAGGACCATTCCATTCCCAACCCTCAGAGTAAGTCAAGAGCAGGAGCTGAGAGATCATTAGAAAGCATGTCCTCTTTAGATCTGATGAAATCTCCAGCATCTAGTAAGACTTTCTGACTTGTGCTGATACAGCTCGTGCTGCCAGATGGTAGATGTGTTTCCCTTGACTTTCCAGTCTCTGTGGGCTTGGTCCTTCCTTTTGGACTCCGAGGCAGCAGCTGATTTAACCGTGAAGAGTGACTAAGATCATTAAGTTTTGAGAACTAACACGTCATATAGGGGCATTGGTAGTCTGCTGTTAGTGTTTAAAAGAGTAATTTTTTAAAAAATAATGGATATTGAATATATCTGATGAGTACACACCAGAAGAGGGCATCAGATCCCATTGCAGATGGTTGTGAGCCATTTTATAGTTGCTGGGAATTGAACTCAGTACCTCTGGAAGAGCAGTCAGGGCTCTTACCCACTGAGCCATCTCTCCAGCCCAAAGAGTAATTCCTTCACAGGTTTATTGTATGTCCTCTGTGTTTGGTGCAGGGGACACAGAATGGGGTGATGTCTGACAGTGTCCCATACTCTTGTCTCTTACGCTGGGTAAGGAAGGAGATAGGTAATGAGACAAAAGCAATTAAACACAGTAACATGGAATGCTGTCAAAAAGCAAAGCAGGATGAAGGAGGTTGCTATTTAGGTTAGTGAAGGAGGGCTTGCAGGAAGTGAAGATGATCAGTCAGCTTCCCTGGAAGCATGAATGCATCTAAAGCACTGGCAAAACCATGTTTTATAAAGTTTCTCCCTGAATGTCCTCAGGAATCTAACAAGGCCTGCAGCGAGCCAGAAGGGGAATTTCTCTCCCAGAAGATGGTTTAACAACTTGCTGACCACCTGGCAGGAGAGTCTGAACCTGAGGATCATGTTGGGACCTCCCTTTGACTGGAACTGCCTAGCTGTGCCCTCTGTGGAAATCTCCACCTTGTGTTCTGGCACCAAAGTTGGATTTGTGAAGTCAAGGGACCTCTGAGTCCTCCAGTGTGGTCACATCGGACAGTTCTTTTTCTGCTTTAAGGGAACGAAAAAAGTATATTCTCCGTGCTGTCATGACAGTGTACCAGGAAAGGGGGTGTAAGAGGATGAGATGGGTAAAGGGATGGTCCACTGATAGATGCAAGCACGTTAGGTGTTAGATATTCTAGTGTATTAGATATAATGGTGGAGGAAAAGTCTGTGGACACTTCCGTTAGGGGAAAGATGGGGTGACTGTAAAGGGTGTGTATTGGAGGATTCCCTTGTGATGATAGCTCCTTGTAATTGCAGCACACGTGTGATTTAAGAAATGAGTTCTGCTAGCTTTGGTGTGCTGCAGACTCATTGCTCCAGCTGCCCAAGCGAGAACCTGAAACGTTTGCAAGTTTGAGGCCCACTGTGCAACAAAAGTAGTACTCAAGTTCAAGGCCATTCTGGTCTGCAGAACAAGTTCCAGGACAGCCAGGGTTACTCAGAGAAACCCCGACTTAGAAAACAAAACAAAGTAATAATTTAAAAAGGACTTGGGTATAGTTCAGTGGAAAAACACTTGCTTAGCATATGTGACTAAGGCCAGTGTTGGGCCTCCTGTACTGCAGAAAGAAAATCTAGTCAAAGCTTGTTAGGTGCCTAGTGTAGTAAATACATCATATATAAGTAAACCTCTCGGTTTAGCTACTATGTTACGTATGTGTGAAGCTCTCATTGGCAAGAGCAAGGTGGAAGGTTTGTAGTATTTTTGAAGCTTTTAGTGTACCTTAAATTATTTCAAACAAGAACGGTAACACAGCACACGAGTTTTGGGTTTTACAGAGTCTTAGTCTTGACTTTATCTAAGTGAGCCTGGGAGACGGACTCCAAAGTGATGTGGCAAATGCATGGCTGTGAAGCCACGGCTCTGTCTGCACCTTTGGCTTCAGGGTCAGCACCGTCTGCTCCCTGAGAGCATCAATGACATTGCTTTGTTACCGAGCAGCTGTTGTGAAAGTGGCTTCCATCTTTCTTCCCAAAACTGCCTTTCTATCGCCTCTGAGTCTTTTTTTTTTCCTGTCTCTTACTGTGTGTCTCTGTCTCAGTCTGCCTCTCTCTCTTTCTCTCTCCCTCTGCAAGTGTGCATGAATAACATGAATGTGTTATGAAACAGGATGTACAACATCCAGAGTCCACACTAGGTTTACAATTTTAATGTTTGCAGTCATGGCTTTGGATTGAGTACCCATGCACTTCCTGTTAGTGGCGGCGTTTCATGACTGAGCACCTATGCAGTCTCAGCAGTGTGGGGCATGGGGTTGGGTCTTGGCTTGTGAATTAGTAGCAGTTTTACTTTTGATGATTCAGGATATTTGCCTTAATTGCTAGATTAACCAATTTTTCCTTCCCACAAAAGGCGCACACGTTTGTAAGACGAGAGAAGGAATGAATGAAGTTTTAAGGACTAATTTTTGTGGTATTTAAGCAACAATGGCCCAGATTACCCACAACCCTAGTTTCCTTTCATGAGTCCTATGGACGGGCTTTGTCACTGTTTACACTTGATTACTTCATTGTTAGCCCCAGCGATGTGATTTAGCATGCAAAGACTTAATTATTCCTTTCTGGCTTAGTTAGAAATTTCCTTCCAATAATTGCCTCCACTGCCCTTTAGCCTCTTAAATGTTTAGTTTGTTTAGAAGAGCGTGGCTGCTCAGTAAGCAGTTTCAAGCCCAGCAGTGTCCAGAGCTGTCTTTATCATAATTTATACCCTTGACATAGTGACTGAGGCCCTGGTTCTTAAGTGATGGCTGGTGGGCGTTCCTTAGAGGAGCTGGAGTGAGGCATTTGTCTCGTTGCTGCTCATGGCTATATGGCACTAAACATTTTCCTATGATCTCAGTTTAAAACTTTGATATTTCCTAATTTTAAGTGAGAAATTATACCAACTCTGAACTAAAACTAGATTCTGAAAAACCTTAGCATTTAGACTTACACAACACTATAGTTTTGAATGTGAAAACCTTTAGCCTTTGAGAGAGCTATTTTTGTAAGGCCATAACATGCAATCGTAGTTATATGGTAGAGACAAGATCATTACATGCTATCCCATTGGATGTTATTTTATGAACAGCAAAGAGGTTTATATTTAGGGTGATATTTAGGGTTAGCAAAGAGATGATTTTCATTCTGCTTAGTTCTAAAATATAGTTGCTACATTTATGGCCTGAAAGTAGGGGATGGGGAGGAGAGAAATTGTTTTCTGAATATAACAATGGCAGGAAGCATAGCAGCAATCTCTGAAGATATAGTAACACACGCACACACACACACACACACACACACACACACTCACTCCTGTGTGAACATACAGAAAATTAATGCCGTTTACTTTAGTCAGGCCCTTGCCATGACACTGGGGGCTTTTTGTTTTTTTTTAAAGATTTGTTTATTTTTATGTGAGTACACTGTAGGTGTGTTCAGACACACCAGAAGAGGGCATCAGATCCCATTGCAGATGGTTGTGAGCCACCATGTGGTGGCTGGGAATTGAACTCAAGAGCTCTAAAAGAGCTGTCAGTGCTCTTAACCTCTGAACCATCTCTTCAGCCCTCTTTTGAGGTTGGGTGTTTGACAGCAAAAGCTTGAATGACAGGTTTTTTTTTTTTTTTTTTTTTTTTTTTTTTTTTTTTGGGGGGGGGGTTTATTACAATTTCACAAGTAGAAGATTCAGTCTTACCACAGCATGTGATTATTTTCCCCTAGCCATACTGAAGTGGGGACTTTTAGCTTTTCACATAGACTAAGTACTTGCTAGGGGAGGAGTGTATATGAGAAAGGATGCTTTACCCATTATTTAGTAGGACCTGGATTCACTTGAACACATACTTGTACCAAATGGTCTACTGTGGGACAGAAAGTGGCGTGGATCCTACGTGCACGGGGATAACCCATATACCCTAGTCGGGCAAGTTTACCGCACTGCTCAGAACGGCTATACAACTGCAAACTGTAAGAATGAGTTGTCTACTTTTAGAATTGTCCATTTAATAATTTTGGACTGAGGATAACTGAAGTCGTGCAAACAAACCTGAAGATAACAGGAGCACTATTGGACCTTTCAGAAGTAATTTTAATGTGCTTGAAGTAGCTAGCCACCCCCCCCCCCCATGTATTAATGTCTGATGGTGTATGCACATGTATATGTATGGGTGCATATGTATGTGTGAGGGTGCATGTGTGTTACAACACTTGTGCAGAAGTCAGAGGGCGGCTTGTGGTTGTTGGTTCTCCTTCCACCTTTTGAGTCCCAGGAATTGAACTCAGGTTGCCTTTTCAGCTGAGCCATCTGAGTTCTTTTAAGTAGTCAGGCTGAAGTGTCCCCTTGTCAACAAGACACTGCTTACCATTGTTGAGCTGCTTAGATTGGTCTAAGGCAGTCCTGAGATTTTTGGGCTTGTTTGTTGCTTTTACATTATTTATTATTTTAAAAAGTAAGCGCTTACTATTATTTGGCAGCTAGCCAGAACTGTCTGGACAGTGTTGAGAAGGCAGAGAGCCATCTTCTCTTAGCTGTACATGTTGAGAGTAAACAGTTTGGCTTGTTACAACTTAATTCCCTATGCTGGTCAGACATCTAACGTGGCCTTACTAGAAAATCAGCAGAGGTTGGTTTTCTATGAATTACTTTGTTAGTCTTGGGGGGGGGGGGCGTGCTGGAGTTTTCAAATGCAGATATGTATTTGTGTCTTTAAAAATTTACATCAGACTTATGAAGTTAGTGATGAATCTTAACATGAGTTGGACAGTGAATAAATACACAGCAAGTTCATTTCGTTTCTGTAATTTCTTTTCAGTTAACGAAACTCCAGATGATTTATTTCAGTTTAGTAATGCCTTTAGCTTAGTAGTGATTTCATTAAATTAGGGCTTAGTGGAATTGCTACATTTGATTTGTGTATTCCTGTATTTAATGGTAAGGTCTTTGGAAGGCACATGGAGAACACTGACTTTTGCTATACTTTTTATTCATGATCCAAACTTCCTTATACCATTGGCTTTGATTCTCACAGGAACTAGAGGGAATGGCGGCTGTAATCTCACCACAGGTCAGGAGCACATGGATGTGCAATGCCAGTGGGGAAGACGAGCAAGAATGAGAATTTCCACTGGAGTATAGCAAGTAGAACATTAGTGCCTGGGCTTGGAAAACACCACTTTATCTTGTATGAGTTAGAGCCTCAGCACTGGAAAAAAAAGTTTCTCTACTTCACAGGAAGGAGGAGCTTTGGTTATTTTGTTTTTAATTTTATGAAGATTTAATACACTGTTGAGGAAATACAGGAGTGAAACATACAGTAGGCATTTGGCTGTGTCCTTGCTTAGAACTATTAGTAAGCATTCGGAGGGTTAGAATTAGGTCTTACTTGGAGTCTCTAGCTCTTATTTCCTTCCTGACTTCAACTCTTCTCTCTGTTCCTTTTCTCTTGTGTGTAACATATACACTCATCTACATTGAAGAACGTGGAAAAATTACATTGGAAATTGTCTTTTACTTATGAAAATTTTAGAAATGAGCCTGCTTAGCAGAAGTTTATGCCATCAGCAAAGTAAGTCCTTATTGTGCCTCCAGGCACTGCTGTTCTCAAAGGTAGAAGAAGGGGAAGTAAGGACTGTCTTCCTGTTTAATGTGTACCAGTGCCTTCATATTTGTCAGTTCAGTTGATCAATACTCTATTGGTGAGGTCTTTTTCCCTTTTAAAATGAGGCACTGATAAGAAACATTTAATTAGCTTAATGTTAGTAGTGTACATCCAAGGTCATGGTTTATAGTTTCTAACCAGGAGCTGGACCTCTGCTCTCTGACTCTGGGGCATGTGTCCTTTTCCCCATCACACTGGTTCACAAGTGTCTATAGATGATGCGGTTTGGTATGAGAGCTCCATACAGAAAGGACTGAAGTATGTGGGAACAGGAGGCTGAGGAGCTCACTTTGCTGTGGGAGTGGGAAGCCTTCCCAGCTGAGGTGACATTTGAGCTGGGTCATTTAGTCTTCTGCAGGGCAGCTGCCAGGTTCTGCCTTGTTTGAAATAAGCACATTTACAAGAGAATAGTTGAGCACATTCAACTTGATGGATTAGATTGACAGATTGAAAGTAACTCCCCAGAATGATGGCTTTGTTAGGTGTTTGTTCTCTGAGAACTCTACCTGCCACTCCCCTTTGGTGAACTGTGGCAAGAAAGCTGTCACATTAAGCTGTCATTCAGGATATGGGGGGGGGGGCAAATTATGGGCAGGAGTAGGTATTTTCTGTACAGCCTAAAACCCGGAAAGATTATATTTCAGAGCATTTAAAAATGAACACAACAGCCCCTTTTTAATCTGTGCAAAAAGAAAATTGGATAATGAAAAGTTAATTAGGCCATGGATATTTTTAAAGCTTAGACATTTTGATTCTTATCCACCATAATTAGATGAATCTTTGTTCAGGGTAGGATAGAAAAAGAAGCCAATTATAGAATCATACGAGATTCTTACATAGAGTATTCAATTCTAAAAATACTTTGTTTTTTGTTTTTTTGCTTTTTTAAAATTAGTTTCCAAGTACATTTGACTCCAGCTTCTGCCTCCCTGTTTTGTTCCTCTGTGTGCTGGCTTTAAGGTCATCTTAGAGATTTTTCAACTCCTTTCCATTTCTGTGTGCTAAATTATTGAAACATTGAGAACACAGCTCTAGAACTTTCTAAATTATGGATGCTCACAGTTTTATTTCTGGAGAAATGGCTAAACAATACTTTGGGGTTGACACTCCCCTCCTTAGCCCCTGACCCTGCCTTCCCATTCCCTTCGGACCAACCCTTCTTTCAACCCCCCCCCCCCACTCCCCAAGCCTGAAATGGAAAGAACTTGCTTTGTTACTTATGATAATATTTAAGCTCTAAAATTTTAACAGTATTTCAGTTGCAAATAAATGGAAATTGTGTATTCTGTTTAATGTGTTTCAGAAAATCCCTGGCATTTTTTTTTTTCTTTAAATACAAGAAAACAGGCATGTAATGCCTCATTGAGAAAAGCCTAGAGGGGTGCTTTGTGCAGGTCTTAATTAAGGGCTTTGAAAGACCAAACAAAAGGCAAAAGGAAAATGCTACGGGGTTATTGTTATTCCACTCCATTGGCTCAGCTAGCTGACCATCCATTGGAGCATTTTGTCCATTTTGAAACTGAATGACACTTTTGTTCGTGATTAACAGAGGTGAAAGAAGCCAATTATTGGGCCCTCTTTTTCCATAGAACAGCTGCTGTTGGATTTAACTGCGGGCAAATATGGCCTTTTACTACTGCAAGGATGTTGTGATGACAGTTTATTTTTATAGAACTATGTGATTGAAAACAAAATCTGTCTGACTTTTGTTATGAATATGCCCTGGAATTTATCATGGAAGGGTGAGTTTGTAGAGCTGCTTCTGTCTGTAGTTCTCTGTAAAAGTAGAAAATGTGTTGTGTGTCGTTCACATGTGCATATTTTAGCATCTTCTAATGTGAGGATTCAGTGTTAAAAATCTCTTTTTTTTTACTCTGTACATTTCTACCTCTTTTAGCCTTTTTCTGTTTTACTTTTAGTGAAAACTCATAATTTATTAAAGTTAGGAAGCAATTAGTGGGAGATTGAGTGGTCTTGAGTAAGCTTCAAGCTGTTCTGATGTAGACTTCTTAAGTGGGCCAGATGCATCCCAGAGACCACCTACCATTAGTGCAGAGGTAAGAATGAGCTTGGGGAACTGTCCCTTGCGTCTTGGTTTTAGCGAATGTTTACTAATAGATGCAACTGGGCTCAGGGCATAAGGATGTCTGGGATGACTTCATTTTAATATGTTTTCAGGTTGTGGGGCATGGAATGGTTTTCTTTAGTAAAACTCTAGGCTGTTCTTCTTAGTTTTCCCGGGTGATCTAAAAAGTAAGTCCATCTCTTGCCAGGAACAGCATCAGCATGATTCTGTCTACTAAGAGGACATGCATATTTTACTGCCTTGCTTTCGGGAATAGTTCCCTGAAGCTACATTAGAGGCTGTCCTGGGGTTTCTTAGGTCTTTCTGTATTTATTGCCAGCAAATAAACGGAGCCGTTTTTCTTCTGAAGATGGATACATCCTAAGTGATTTTATCTATAAGCTCTCTCTGTTGATTGATATCACCACATTAAAATAGGAAGTGTGGTCCATATATTTAATTTAATCTTCACTGTTTCAAAAATACTCAGCAGGAGCAGTTTCTTTGGCTCATGGTTTCAGGGAATTTCAGTCTGTCGTGGTAGAAAAGGCATGGTTGAGGGAGTCAGCCTGACTCTGACTCAGGAGTCAGTAGGAGGAGGCTGCTTTGTTGACTTGGGAGGTGGAAGTAGGTAGCTGAGCTGTAACTGGTAAAGGTCCTTCCCCACTTTCTATGGACTTCTCCACCTCTAGGAACAACGCCACCAGCTGGGGATGAGTGTCAGAGTGTGAATCTTTGGGGGAAACATTTCAAACCCAAACACCAACAGTCCCTAATGGCTCAAAACAAAATGAGATACATAGTCTGGCTGTGTGGTTTCATTGAACCTGGCTACCATTTGAATAAAGCGTTTAACTCTAAAGTTCCTTTTAAGTCTGTAGACTTTGTAAAAGAGATGGTCTGGAGCCCAGCTGTGTGTCTCTTCTCTGGGCTCATTCCTCCTCTTCTCTGTCCCATTTCTTGCTTGGCTGTGCCGTCTGAACCACTCGCTCTCCCAGGCTGATACACTTTCTAGCATCCTCAGCCTTTTTCCTGGCTCGGCCTCAGAACAGCTTTCCTAGGAGTAGGCTCCTGGATTGAGGCAGCCCATCTCCCTGCACTGCTAAGGAAATAACTGAGTGTTAAGAGTTCTTGCCTCTCCACTTGCCCGCCTGCAAGTCCTAAGGATGCTGTCTTCACTTCCGGCCTCACCCCTGCTGTGGTTCTGTCAGTTCCCTCACCAGTCATCAGCTAGGTTCTCTGCCATTCACATTAGAGCCAGACTCCTGGTCTGACGTCTCTACCTTCGATGCTCTCATTACCTCGTCTAGATAATCCTTTCGACCTACTTCAGCCATTTACCTTTGTGGTCATATTTGGACTGTGTTAAGTCTTGTAACTGCTGACTGCTTCTGACCTCAACTTACTTTTCATCTCTTTGTTATTCTAAATTAATAAAATTTTCGACCTTTGAAACCTTCAGTCTCTTGAGTTCTCATATCCCCATTATTTCTCTGGTCAGATGAAAGTCTAGTTTTTCCTTTTCCTTGTCTCACCAGTATACTTAACTTCTACCCTAGTGTTCTTCCAAAGCCGACTTTTTATTTAACAATGATGAGTTCTTTTAGTGATCTATGCCGCTGTTTTGTGAAATACCTCACTGCCCAGCTTCTTACACTGGGTGTCCATATGGGGTCAGATGACTGAATGTGGGAGTCATGAAGTATTAGTCAGCTGGAAAGTGTTTCTGGATGGGTGACAAGCAAGAATGAATTCAAAATCAAGTGTGTGTGATGTATCCAAGATATTTGCTAGCTTCACCCTAGCTAGTGGTTGTCAGCCATGCAGCACCAAAAAACGCTATGTAAAATGCCTTGGCGCAGCTTTCAGACGGTCATTTGTATGTTATGAGTAGCAGCGTCTTACTGTATTTACAAACATCTCAGCTTTTACAGAGGCATAATGGATTAATTTTGTAAACAAAGCCTATATATCTTCCTATCATTCATCTTGGTATAAACATTAATGTATCCTCAAGTTGTATTGTAGTAGATAAAATTCGAACTTAAAAACTGTTGCTGTCAGTAGTAAATAGTTTCATTGGGGAAAAACTATTAAATGAATATTACATAGGATTAGGATAGAATTTCCAACAGTTCCTAGTGACCATAAATATACTTCTCCCTGCTGGATTACATACTTAACTCAGCATTGATAATTATAAAATTAAAATATTGATACAAATTTATTCTAGTCTTTAATAACTGGCAACCTATATATATATGCAAAACTGGCATCTATATATTATATGCAAAAAGGATTGATTTTAAATGAATTTATGATTTCTTATCAGCAGATGTTTGATTTGTTTGCCCATATACCTGAGATCATGCAACAATTTCTTGGGTGAAAGGGGTTGTATGTGGAGAAGTTTAAGAAGCGCTAATCGAATATATCCCAAACTATGTGCTTATCATAAGCAACACTTGCTGGCTTCAGGAGACAGTTAAGTGCTGGAGATGAGTTGCTTGTATGTACTGGTTTGATGGAAACTGGTTTTATGATGTGACTTTTGCCCAGATCATTGCTTTATGGAGTTCTGCATGTGTTGGGATATTACTTTGTTGCCTTTCCAAATAGCCTCAGACCAGTCACCCTTTATTGTCAAAGCCCAAGATAAGCCTAAGGGTCTTTATGGAAATAATATTACAAATTTACTGGAATTCAAACTCATTTTGAACATATTGGACCCTCTGTTGGCTTATGCATAAGTATGCAAAATTGTATTTTTCTCAAAATGAACTGTTAATGCTCTAGCTTGGACTTGAAAGTCTGTCTCTAATACTGCACCCTGTACATGCAGACTCCTTGAAACAGTACATGTTCAAAAGAGATCCCCAGTACAGGAAAACACTCAAGGAATATAGACAGGTGCCCATAGAAAACACAAGGCACAAGGCATTGGGATTATTTTTCTCAGGTTTCCTAGGTAGGAGTGACTTGCAGGGTTATTGAAGAAGGGTCACCTGATGGCCAGGCAGGTGTGTTTCTTCTCACGTTCTCTGGGCTTTTCCAGACCCTCCTCCCTTGCCTAAGATGAATTAGAGAGATTGTATATCAAAGAAAATGAAAGGTAACTATTGATATGAAAACAGCATTTTCTGCAGTTTTCCTGGATTGTGTTTACTGTGTGCTTTGTGGCAAGGCGTAGGTGCAGAAGAGAAGGGTCAGAGGACAGTAGACGGGAGACAGTTCTGATCTTGGGAGTTTTGTCAGTCAGTATACTGGGGGGATTATCGCGCCTCTGGAGAGTAGTGTGTTGATGGAGACATGGTTCCTCAGGATGTTAAAACGGAGTCTCCACGTTGTCCAGCAAATCACTCAGGTATGTCTTGAAGAAATATTTGCACGTTCTCATCATGACAGCTTTAATCTTAATAGTAAACGAATTAGACACGCCCCCAAATGCCATGGCAGACGAATGGATAAACCAAATGTGGTGTGTATATATAGTCAGAAGATCGCTCAGTTTTAGGAAGGGAAATATTTCCTTTTACTGTAACCCGGGTGAGCCTCAAAGTCACCGTTTCAGTGAAATATACTAGTAACAGAAGAATATGTACTTCACTTGTGTGAAGTACTTCAAGGAGTACAATTCACACAGAGAGAAAGAACGGTGGCTGCCGGTGGCTAGCCAGAATGGTGAATAGGGAATGGGTGTTATCATCTACTTTTGCAAGATACAACATTCTGTGACTGTCTACTGGAGATGGTTGTGTGATGATCTGAATATACTTAATGCCTGTGAACTGTTCAATGATGGGTCTTCTGTGCAACCCACTATGGAAAATGCTAATGGGCATATCATTGGCCTGTCTACTATGCATGGATAAATATGATTTCTTTTCAAAGCATTAGGCTTCTTGGCCAATTTTAAGGAAGAAACTTCTGAGATGCAAAATTAGTTTTAAAAGAAGAACACATTTGTGTGTACTTGGAATAATGTACGTTACGTGTTCATGTTGGTTGTCTAAGTGCAGTCACACAAGCTATTTATTAGCATGTCAGCCTTCACATTTTAGAGCTATCCCAATCCTTAGTGCCCATGCTGCTCTCTAATAAGATGGAGGAGGTAGCTGTTTGCGATTAAAAATGGTTCCTATCAAACAGGCAAATGCATACAGCTTTGCTTTTGTTCTTTCGTGGTCTTGTTTATTTGTTTGTTTGTTTGTTTGTTTGAAAACTGGGTCTGAGTATGCAGCCCTGGCTGTCCTGGAACTCACTGTACAGAGCAGGCTGACCTCACACTCACGGAGATCCACCTGGTTCTCTCTCCTGCTGCTGCTTTCCTTAGCATGACTCCTCCTTCAGTCTCTCCTCATCTATGCAGGCCAAAGGCTAACTAGCCTTAGCTCTGTGAGCCACGCCTCTGGTTGCCATCATTTATCTAGGATTATACTCCTTTAGGCTTTTTGGGTATTAAATACTACCTCTATTTTGAAAATCGGTCTTGTGGGGTTGTTATAAATGTTCTCAGATGTTAAAAAGTTGCCTGGTGTTGCAAACATGTAACATTTGAGCCTAGAGTTACTGTGAAGAGATGTGCAGTCCAGTCATGAACAAAGGGTATGAAGCCCTGCAGCAAGAACAAGTGGTCTAGGAACTGTTCTCACTACCATCTGATAGAAGGTGACCATGAAGATAGCAGGGTGCTAAGAAGACTTCTTTACTGCTGTCATGGTTTTGTTCTCATGAGATCCTCATTTTCTTCTTTGTAGATGATGAAAGCATGATGGCAGAAGAATATGGAATATATATTGTAGTTATACACGTGCCCTTTCTTTCTACCAAACCAAACTAAACTCCCATTATCACAGGGCAAATTTTCTGGATAAGTGGTGGTTTGGGGACATTTGTTAAGTCATTTGCTAGTGCCTGAGTCTTGTTTATTGTTATTTTCTTTTAGCTTTACGGTGCCATAGGGAGGCAGCATTCAGCATATGACTGGTGTGATGCTCAAATCTTGCCTGACATCTCTGTGCAGTGGGAAAAGCAGTGGGACTTCTGTGCAGTGCCTTCCACGGTGTCTGCATTGAGTACTAACTGCTCTCTTTATATTGTTAAGTGGTATTGGTTAGGACTGACATGAGGTCTCATCCAAGAGGCAACATTACTAGAACTGTATCCTTTAGTAGACTTGAAGGTTCACAGTCTCTGGGTTCTATTTGTTTGTTTGTTTGCTTGTTTCTTAAGACAGGGTTTCTCTCAGTAGCCCTGGCAGATCTGGAACTTAGTCTGTAGACCATGCCAGCCTTAAACTCAGAAGGTCTGTCTTCCTTTGCCCACCGAGTGCTGAGATTGAAGGTGTGTGTCAGCCCACATGCTTGAGACTGAATCCAGAGCCTCAAATGCTTCAGCGAGGGCTGTACACTTTTGCTGTGCTCCCAACTACATCTTTAATTTCTAAGATTATAAATCCTTTTTGAAAGTTCTGTGGGGTGTTATGTACTATCTCTTCCAAAAAGAGCCTCATGGGGTTGTTTTGTAAATGTTACTCTATGTTAAAACAAAAAGTTGTCAGTCTGATATCGGTCTTGCTGAGTGTTGGGATTTTATGGATGGGATGAGCACTCCATTGACATATATGGTATGAGCCTCATGTAAGGTATGAGAGCATTAGGAGAGACATGTTTGCTACTGGTCCTTGGAATATGATAGTGGTGTAAGCACTACCAAGGCAGCTGCTTCTACTAACACTATTATGGAAAGGCTTTAATAATGTCCCGTTACATTTTGTAATACAATTGGCCTTACAGCTCAATATAATAGAAAAAACATAGATTTTTCTATTTCATCTGTTGTTATCTTGTTTTAAGTAAGACCAGAGTTACTAGTTGAAAGAAGAAGACCCACTGTAGAATTTATAGAATGTTTGTCTGTCATACACGAGTCTTTAGACCAGGCATGGTGGCTCATGCCTATACATTCTAGCACTTAGAAGGAAGAGTCAGGAAGATAAGGAGTTCAAGGTCATCCCTAGCTACAAAGCATAAGACCCAGATATGAACACCAAGCACATATTAGACATTTCGGAGCTGTTACCTCTCTGTTCCAATGTGTTGAATCTTTACACAGAACCTAATTCACTGATTCATAGGCATGAAGATGCTGTTCTCTTTCATATAGCTGAGTTCAGAAGCTTCTCAGTCTCTATCTTTCCCAGGGCAGATGTCCTCTGTTTCCCAGCCTTCTCCCAAGCTTGAGCGTTAAGGCCTCTCCTGCCCTGGAGGCAGAATGTGAAGTTTCTGTGTTAGGGTCATGCATTCAGTCTCCACAGGTGCCTTGTATATGAGGAGCTGAAGTAAAGTCTTCAAGTGCCTGGAGGGCTCTGATTTAGCAACTGCTTTCCTCTTTTCCAGCCTTGTGGTTGAACAGATGGCTCCAGATTTTCCCATGGAGAACCTGTGAGCCTTGAGGAAAAACAAGAAGCCACCATTTAACTTGAGAGTTGGAAAACTCTGCATACCACACCGGCATCCCCAGAAGGCAAGCCTAGGCACTCAGAAGAGTTAAAAAAATCTTGCCTTGGGCCACTTGCGCCATGATTGGCTATGGCTTTCGGAAGCCACATTCCATTTTAAGTCCCATTTTAAATCAGAGGTTGAGCCACACAGTGAGGTCCTGCTGCTGCTGTGTACCTCATGAAGGGAAAAAAGGAAAGGCTTGCTTGGGTCTGTGCACCAATAAAGAAGCATTTTCCTGGTTAGTACTGTGAAAATAAATGTTAGTAGCTGGAGTGATGTTGGTTTATCAACTTTAGGGAAAAGGTGTGCACCAAATAGGAACAGATTTTAAAGGAGCCGTTGAACACATTAGATTCGGGTGTGGGTGAAGAGGGTGGAAGAGCGACTGTCCTCTGGGAGAGATGCCTGAGGTTCCTGCTTGAGAGAGGAGAGGGGATAGCTCCGGGATGGCTCGGAGCTTTGGGCTGAGTTTGTTTCTGACTTTGTATTGCTTAGCACTCTTGGGGGACATGGTAAGGCTTACTTTTTTAGAGGAAAGGAAAGGAAGTAAAGAAAATACACATGGTATAATTCCCAGCATGTTTCTTTTGATGCAGAAAGTACCTTTGCCAGATTGGGATGGCAGGGGCACTCAGCATTTCTGTTTGGTCCACTGTCAGCTGCCAACCGTTTGCAGACTGGCAGTGTTTTGTGTGTAATGACATGGGGGAGAAACCAGCTGTCGTGGGAGGATCTAGCCAGAGCATATCAGTTTAAGTGGTGCATGGAAGAAAACCAAGGTCCCGTCCATGTTAGCTGCCAGAGAATCGCATATTCTTTGAGGGGTGAGGGGATGAATTTAGATGTGACCCCAGCAGCAGTGGGGAGCTCCTGGAAGATCTTAGGCTGATGTATTCAAGGGCACTACATGTAAGTGTGCCACTGTGTAACTCTGAAATTGCTGTTTTGTGTTGGGTCGACCATTCTGTGGTGGTTTTCTTTTTCCTTCATTTTCTCGCCTTTGTCATTCAAAGCAGAAAATAGGCTGCATTTTAAGTACTGTTACTGAAAAAGAAGTTAGGCCTTCCTTCTCAGGTTGGCTCAGTGAGCTCCCAGCACTCCTGTCTCCTTCACCCCCCACACACTGTCTCCCAGAAAGTCTTGTTTGTTAGACAAATATTTTCTCTCTGAGCATTTTCCAAGCAAGGTCAGCATGAGGGCTGAGGAAAGGGGCTGTTTACATGACAAGGTTATCGGAAAAGTTAAACCTTGGTAAAGATCCTTTGGGGAGCTGGACGAATTGCACTGTATCTTTCAGAGGGTTGGCGCTTCTGCTTGTTACATGTCTTTTCATTGGTTGTCCAGGATTAAGTAGCAGTGCTCTGCTGTAGCCAGACTGTTTGTCCTGGGACCCCCAGGCCAAGGGTTTGTCTAGACCTCAGCAGTGACTATGAGAGTGTGCAGAAGTACTTTCTGAATGACAACACTGTCCATACATTTGACACAGCTCCTTGATTTAATCCTCAAAGCAGGTGTGTAAAGTCAATGGCGTGGTTCATTGTTTTGGAAACTAAAGGAAAGCACAGAGGTTAATCTGTTCCTTAATGACTAACATAGCCACCTCTGGGCCACCTGCCTTGTGGTAGAGTTCTTGAGCAGCCTTCAGGAGGCTCTAGGTTCAACAACACACGTAGACCTACTGTGACAACACACGTAGACCTACTGTGGAGTTTGTAGGTGAACATCTGAGCCTTGAGCAGAGCTGGTGTTTTCCTCCGTTAGGTTACCTCTGCCCGTGCTGGAAAGATAGTGTATTTATCGTTTTCTGAGGAGTCTTCATCTTATATGTGCAATCATTTTATTCTAAAAACAGAGAAATGTGGGAGAGAAACAGTGACCCAAGAATTACCGAAACCAAACAAACCATAAGAAGAGTCATCCGTGCTAGAAAATGTCTTTGCAGAATAAAGCAGGGCATCAGGCCATTTCACATCCACGACGGCTATGTAGTTTCCGTTCCGTGGCTTTACTGAAATAAAACAGCACCCCAAGTCTACTGCTTGCTGAGCTAGGAGTTAGAAGTTTGTGGTGATCCAGACAGATGAGGTTTTTACCTTGTAAAATCGAAGACCATTACATGGAAGGTGTCAGACAAAGGGGCTCTCACATTTGAGTGTCCCTCAGAATCGCCTGAACTTGAACTTGTTCATTTCTATCAGATCCCCAGATAAAATTAAAACAATCTTTGTGGAGTTCTATCTGAATTGTTAGTGCTTCCAGAATGTGTTCCATGAGAGTTGTTGCTGGGTTGCAGGCGTGCACTTCCACACTTAGGTAGGTGCTGGGGATCTAAAGTCAGTTCATGCTTGTGCACCCATCGTCCCAACCTTACAAGTCTTTTCCCCCTAAGGTGAGAGGAGGAGGACTTAAGTTAAATGGTAGGCACAGAGAGGAGCTAGGCTGGATGGCAGCAGGGCAGATTTTAATGGCAGTCACTTTATAGGGACTCAGCACGAGGTCAAAGGGTGAGGCCGCAGATGGAGCTAGGTCTTGACCAGTCTAGGCTGATAATGAGGTCTGAGCATTAGCTATAGGGAAAGCCGTCCTGAGCTTGGATGGTCTGCGATGGGGTTTGGAAAGATAAAGGAGCAAGCTCAAGTGGGTCTTGACGGAGAGCTAATCGAGCAACAAGGATGGAGTGCTATCAGTTGTTTGGGTTTGATTTTCCATAAGGTTGCTTTGGCAGCCATGTGTAGGTTGTGTGGAAATATAAAAACCAGACAGGAAACTCAAGTAGGAGACCAGAGGGACTGGGAGGTGGGAGAGGAGGAGGGTATGTGTTCAGGCATTGGAGACTAGGTGGAGAAACAAAAGGCGGCGAGCCAAAAAGATGCATCCAGTGTTTTATCACAGCATGAATGCTCATAATGAAAGCCTGTGAAAGGTTAAATTACATTTTATATGTGTTGTTTTAAAGGAGATGAGTGCAAAGAACATTTTGGAAAAAACATTCATCATCAAAACCTAACTTGTGTCATTGCCTCCTCCTCTGTCCCCTGCAGGCAAACCTTCAACTATCTGAAAATTCAGCTTGGCTGGCCAGGACAACTTGTTCTCTGAGCTCTCTGGTTTAGCTATATTAGTGTGGAGTATAATCTGTGTGTGTGTGTCATTGCTTAATTGTTGGCGTGTAGTGACTCAACTGGTAATTTAAATTAATAGACTGCATATAGGCACACTATTGTTCTCCTTAGATCTCGATGGAGCTTTGATTGGCAGTTAAGTGATGGCGTATTCGAATTAATTACTGCAGCTGAGAAAGAACTGGGAAAACACAGTAGGAAAAAAATAGATAGTTGTGATGTAGGAGTGAGAGGAACAGATTCAACATGAGAGTGAGCCTAGAATAAATTATCCAGAACTTAAAGGCTAGCAGATGCCAAGTGGGGCTCTGTCATTGTCTCACAGAAGCACAGTTCCTACATAGCCCCATCCGTTCGCTGGTGTAGACCCTGGCTCTGCTGATGAGCACTCTCAGAGTGGGTCCCCTTTCTGTCTCTTGGGATTCTTGCCCAGTCAGCGCCACCCCGGGCGGTCTCTCTCTCACATGTTAACACACATCCTCTTTAAACTGTTTCTTTTTCCTTTGCTCTTTTAAATCTTGCCCAGTTTACCTCAGGGAAAAAATTGTTTTCTTTGTTCTATTCTAGAGCCAAAATAAAGGGGGAAAAATCCTAGTCATGGTTAATATACATGAGGTTCATGCTGGGATAATCATATTGACAAATGATCCAATTACCAAGTCTTGTGGCTGTTGTAGTTACTGAGTTCTTGGCTACCTTTGTCAGTGCAGAATTGTCTCTGCTTAAATGTCTTCCTGCAGGCTCTTCCACTCTTGTTAGTCTCCTGCTTGCTGTCTCTCCTCCTCTTTTGTACTTCAAATTGAGTTCCTTCTAGAAATATCTTCTCAGCTATTTATCTTTGTCTTTTTTTCTTCCCTTCCTGCATAGGAGGTGTGACCACTCCCAATGTTTTAATCCAGTACATCACCTACCTCAGCAGCTGCTCCTCCTCTCTGGCATTTCAGCTTGACTTGAGATCTACTTCCTCTCAGATAATGTTACAAGACCCAACTCACTTTCTTTGCTGTTGCCTTTCTATATGAAATACCTCTGAATCTTCAAGGCTCAATTTAACTGGACTGTCTTGATGATCTGTCTTTCCATCTCTGTCTGTCTGCCTATCAAGTGTTTTCATCTATGCACCCATTACTCCATCCTTTTCTGTCCCATGTTCTGGTTTGGTGGTTCAGGAGTGTATTATCACTCACAGCAGAATTTTCCACATCAACCTTCTCTTCCCCTTCCCTTTTCTTCTCCTTACCTGTTTTCTTTTTCTTTTTGTTCCCACTAGACATGGTTTCTCTGATTAGCCCTGGATGTCCTAAAACACTCTCTGTTGACCAGGCTGCCCCTGAACTCAGAAATCTATCTCTGCCTCCTGAATTCTGGGAATCAAGGCTTGTGAAAATCTTAGGCCTCATGCATGCAGTCTCTACATTCTTGATTTCTCAGTTTATGCATTCTGCCAGGCAGAATGTTTATACATTTGTTGACTTCTATGTGAAACGACACGAGAGAGTGCTCAAAAGATACTCCCACCTACTTGATTCTAAAATGAGTTCACAATAGCATTTGATAAGATAAAATACCGAATAAAAGGAAGAAAGGCCTAAAGGTACCTCCTACAGTTAAGTCAGAGGTAGGAATTACTGAGTCAACTGCCTAATGCATGCATTTGTAAACAGAATCTTAGTAGCTGTTGGAGGAGGGAGGGAGGAAGCCATCTTTGTCATTCCACACTATCCAGAGGATAGGGCAAGTAGTGCAGAAGAAACACAGTTATTCTTGGAATGGAGGTCAGAGGGAACTTTCTCCAAAGGACTCTGATAAAGGCAATTCCCTGCTACCTCATGAATAATCTCCCTGGCGTTCATATTGCAGTCACTTTTGGGGGGACAGTGCTTCTAACATTGGGTATTGTGAGCCAGCAGAGGAGCATCAGTGGGAAAGTTCACTAACTAGTTAAGGGTGTGAGGCATGCAACCCACCACAGTGCCTTCACATATGTCCTCATCTTGTTTCCATCTGCAAACCGGTTGTTACTCAGGTTCATTTCTGTCTTGTTTGTAGCTCCCTTACACATTGCTCAGGCTGCTTCCTGAATGGCCCTGGCCTAGGAGTCTGCCTTACCCCATCCCCTTTACCTCACTGCCCACCCCTCTGAATACAAATGCTCTCCTCCCATCAAGATCAGAAGTAAGGTCTAGGTTGCCTTGGTAATAGAATTTGTGCATCTACAACCCAATACTTTCATTAATTAAAATTGAACACAACACCACCAACACATTAAACAAATTCAGAATCCCTTGGTAGAAATTTGTCTCGTAAATACATAAAATATCCAATTAAGAAAAAAAAAAAAACAAGAAAAATTAAAAAAAAATTTGTCTCATTTTAAATTTAATATGCCTCTCTGGGGGACCCTATTTTTAATAGAGACTTTATAGTCTTATTCTCATTTATTTTGCTGTGTTTGTGTTGTTTTATTAAGAATCATTTGTTAACTACCATCCCACTGACTCTTAGAGTCCCTCTGGCTTTTTAAAATGTTTTTTATTAGCACATATTAATTGTAGCTAATGATAGTTGATGTTACTGGGGAAAAGCTGGGTTCTCTTTGTTGGATTCTTAGTCTTGTTAATAATAGAATTTAGAAACATATTTGGAAGGAAACTTGAAGACAGTTTCATTAGTTTCTGAGAAAAGAAACAACAGGGCAGGCAAGCTGAGAAACAGCAGCTGCCAGGAGAGAAGCCAGGAAGGAAAGCAAGAGGGACAGCTTCATATTTTGAGTTTGGCTCCTGTTAATATTTTGGCCTGTAGGTCACCAAAGAGCCATGTAATAAACAGGTGGATGAGGTGCTTCAGAGAAGGAATGAGAAAGCCCAGGGAAAACACTGGACCCGCTCATTTCTCTTCTGGCCAAAATTCTAAGCGTGCATGTAATATGTAACATCCTAATCTTTAGAGCAGATCAGACTGTCCCATCTCTGTCTACGGCCAGAGGTATTTCATTGTTTTGATCAGGGGGCCTAAAGAGATGTTTACCTTTTCAACATTACCAGGGAAATGGGAGGGGGGTCCCATATGTGCATTGTTTCCGAGAGAAATTGCCCCCTTATTCCCCCCCAACCCCCTCATTCTGGGTCATACTTTTCAGATACTTATATTAAAATATTCCAGCTAAGGGAAGTTAAGGGACCCCTAGAATTTGTTGTTTAGGTTCTCATCTTTAATTAATCACTTAATGCTTCTAGTACTTAGTGGCCTCGTTATTAAAATGAGGTGATTAGATAGTGATTGAAAGATGGCTGCACAGATTCACAGAGGGAACTTTCAGTCCTGGCCTTGGCCAGAGGTAAAGCTACCTAATCTTTTCAGTGATGCTCTGAGGTCAGAACTGTCATCCTTGTTTACACAAGCGAGGGCCAGGGAACAGAGATTATAGGGTTTGGACAAGGTTGGACAGCCAGAGAGCGGACAGGCTTTTGGCCTGGCTTCTGGGAGAAACTCTTAACCACTATGCTTTCTAGTTTAGTGGTTCTATGATGTGCTATTTATAGGCGAAGTCTGTTTTTGAAATTCTGAGGCAGTAAAATTAGTTTTACTGAAATTCAGTTTTGTATTATTCCTCCCAAGCTATTTTTAAATCCAGTAACTTATATTTAAGTGAAAATGCTACTCTTTCTTGCTTGTTCCCAAATGTGTTTGCATGTGAGGTTATTTGGCTATAGCAGGAGACACAGGGAAGAAGTCAGTCAGTGATATCTTTTGTGGTTCAAGAGGAGTGGTGTGTGTTCTAAGTGTATATCTAGTAGGAGACCCAGCCTCACTTTTGAGTGTGCTTATACTCTTTCCACCCTAATGCGTTTTGTACATCCAGGTCTTTGGCTCCCTCTGAAGCACTGAACAGTGGTCAAGCATGAAGTATTAAGTATTTAGTATGATCATTATGTGGAGATTTTAATGGATTGACTGCTGTCTTTTACAGACACTGCTTGTGCTAGAGGCATGGTATGAAATTATGAGCAGAACATAGGTCCTTAAAGAGACATGAGTTCTGCCGACTCCTGATTCATGGTCATCATATAGCTACTTCCTTATCATCATGCGTATGAGGACCTTATTTAAGTCTTTTCCCAGTGCAACCCAAACCGAAGCTTTAACTTCTTTCCCTCACAGTCCATGTATTACCATTTACCTGGACCTATTGCTGTTGGTAGGATGGTCAGTTTGTTTTTCAGTCTAGGATACTTTTCTGAGTGAAAAAAGAATGTGTGCATGGAGAAGGGTGGACTTCTACTGTGTGTGCTGGGACAGTAAATGTAAGCCAGGATTGTATCAGGTTGACTGGGATGTATTTTCATTCTCCTTACCTGAGTTGATAAGCCTCAAGCTCAACATTAATTATACTGAAATTGGCATCAGAGGTATGCCCTCGGTTTTTGTGTGTTTGTAGGCTTAGGTATGTGTTTCCTTGCAGGAGTTTATTTTCAAGTCATCTACAGACTGGAGAGATTTTCTTCAGATAAGTTTCATAAAGTAACAATTCTCAGTAAAGTGTAAACTTAACCTGAATAATCTTTGGACAAAAACAAAGAGAGAAATGGGATGGAAGAAAGATATTGATATTTCTGCTAGACAATATCATGGCAGCACATAGTTTACTGTCCAGATAAACAGAAATATCTAACCCATATTCATTATAAAAGTCAAAAAGACCGTTTTTGTATATTGTGACATTTACAAATTACTTATCATAAGTAGACCAGCCCAAGAATATCATAAACTTGCTTTGAGAGCTTTAAAAAATTACATTTATTTATCTGCATGTGAGCATAATTTTCATGTGCAGAGAGTTCAGCGGATAAATTCTAAAAGTTGGTTCTATGCTTGCAGCAAGCTCCTTTACCAGCTGAGTCATCTTGCAGGCTCAGCTTTTACAACTTTTGTTTGCAGAGATTCAAGGCCATTTTCATTCTGAAAGGCCATATATATGAATGAGTTTTTATAACTTAGCATTATCCATGTGTATCTTTTTCAGAGTTATCAGGAATTGTCCCCTCAGTTAAAATGTTTAGTAATTGTTGAAGGGATAGGATGCGTTTTGGAAAATGGCCATCAAAACCAGGAAACACAGGAAACAAATTTAAAACTGAAACAAAAGACTGCCAAGAGAGAGGGGAGAGAAGGGCGAAGAGCTGGTAATGTTAGGGAGAAGTGCCTCGGCTTCTCTAGCCTGAAGGCATGGTTGCTCCACCAGCCTGCATGGTGAGATCCCAGAGAGCATTGCTCTTGGGTTTAAGCCATGACGGTTGGCCACTGGCCTTCCTGACCCACTGGGAATATTTTTCCTATAGAATGAGGTTATGGCCTCAGAGTTTAGAACTTATAGCTGTTATTGCCCAGGCTGCTTATTGCTAGTTCCCCTTTGTATTTGGGACATTATAATTTACGTGATCTTATCTCGGGTGGTGTTGTCAAGGTTATTTATAACCATTTGTGACCAACAAGTGAACATACAAAACAGAACTCTAAGATGGATTCTAAGCTCCTCAACCAGCCCAGCGTACCAGGATGAAAAGGATGAGCTCAGTCTGTCACCAGTTCTCAGAACATCTGAATGGAACAGCGTGTTAAAGTGTTTGCAGTATCCCTGGGCTCTCAGTGGCCCTTTCTGACGGTTCCAGTTCATTTTACCATTGTCCCATAATAGGAGAGAGTCCTATAGTAGAACAAAAGGAAAGCCAGGCATTAAATGTTACTTGATCCAGGGGGGCAGCTTTGTGCACTGGCAGAGCAGCTGCAGCTCTGACTTGGTGCCGATGGATTTGAATGGTCAGTTTCTTGAACTCAAGATTCTGCCTGTGTCGGAGAGGAAACACCAGAGAGACAGCCAGTCCTAGCCACAGCCTTCACTTTGCAGTCAGGAACAGACAGACACATACACGCTAAATCAAAGTCTCCACAAACTATTCTTACCTTTATTTTGTTTGCCTCCTGACATTTTTTTCTGTTGGTTTTTTTTTCTATTTCAGTTTTTAAAAAGTTGTCTCTGAACCATTAAAATGATTTCGCAACCTGTTAATTGGTTGTGAGCTGAAGTTTAAAACTGTGCGTCTAAATAGAATTTCTTTTTGTGGGTATACATGTTTGAAGGCAAGAACCATGAAGTAATGTTTTCCTATCAGCCCTGTTAATAAGTATAATAAATAATGAGCCATAATAAAGCATGAACCATTTAGTTAATTAGAATATTTACCATAATACATGCTGTTGGGTTGCTTTCCTTATGAATAGTGCATTTTGTCTGCTAGGATGAAGTAATTGAGTGTTTCCAATCTGCCCAGACGGTAATCCTTACAATACTTCTTGTTGATGTTAAATGGTCTATTGAAATAGCATTTTGTCTGTGTGTCTTGGCTGGTAATGAACACGGTTTTGTCATCACAGGGTTACCAGAACAGCTGTTGACACCCAAAGAATGCCTGAGAATGCCTGTTAAGTAGCAGAAAAAAAACCAAATCATAGTTTTAACCCTTTTCTGTTTTGTATGATGCCAGATGGTAGAGTATGAGATCATTTGGAAACTAAGGTTCTTCTGTTTCTAGCTTCATTCTCTGGTATTAGAACACTATATTTTTTTTCCTTAGAGTTTATCCCACATTTGAAAAGTAGTCTTTTAAAAACACAAGGAAAACTAACCAAAAAAAAAAAAAAAAGGGAATTTCTTCAACTATCAGGACATATCTATCGAGTTAGTCTCACTAGTTTTATATTTTACTTTAGTCACTCCTTTAAAAGCATGCCTTTTAACAGCACAACGCTTTTTCTTTGTGGTGTGAGGCTCACATTAGTGTGGGGTTCACTTTCTTCTTTAACTTACAGTCTTGGTCTCCCTGATGAACACACCCTAATTGTCTCCTGAGCTGTGTTGTTTCACCAAGAGCATAAACAATTATGGCATAAAATATTATGTTTGCAATGAAGTCATGCGTCGTTCTTAATTGCTGAACTCTTATAACTTTAAAGGAAGGTGTGTTTAAGCCCACTCATTCACACCCTTGCTAACACAAGCAAAGGAGCCCACACATAGAGATGGGAAAAAGGTGAATCTGAAGGGTTCTTGTTTTCTACTAATGCAGGATTAATGATGATTAAAGATGTCATTATGACTCCCTCTTTTGTGGAGTCATAACGACATCTTTACAGCGGAGAAAGCTAAAGTCAAGAGAGCTGGAAGTTTCGTCCTGGAATCTGTCTCACTGCCCTACATATGATCTTTCTGTAGCACACTGGGCATGCTTAAATGCCAGCAGCTTTTCATGCGATTAAAGTTGTGATTTCTAAAGGTCACTTAAACTGCCCCGGGCTATGCCCTGCCTATGCTTACCCGGGAGCTGCTGCTGTGCTCCAGGCCATCCTGCTCATAATGGCTGAGCCTCCTGGTCAGCAGAGTTTTTTGATCATGTTTTTCTGTAATTCTCTAATTCTTTGTTTGTAAACTTTCGATGACTCTCAATTTTTAAAATATTACCATTTCCTTCTAGAAAACATCTTCACAGACTTCATAATACCAGGTGCTTAGCTCAGTGGCATTGTAAAATAGATTTTTTTTTTTTCTCCTGTGCTACGAAAATAAAGTATTTAGAAAGGTTTTGGGCTACACTGGACGGATGCGCCAGGGGACATCAATGGCAAATGGTCTAAGGGTCGGCAAGTGTTTTAAATAATGACGAGTTAACCTGTTTATTCAACATACACAATGCGTCTTTATTGAGAAACATGGTCAACCTACAATGTGAGACCACAGATCTACATAACAGTCCTCTATAAAGTAATACCTCTCCTTTTTATTTTTAAAATGTAATTATTTGTGTGTGTGTGTGTGTGTGTGTATGTGTGTGATGTGTCTACCATGTGCATGCCTGGTGGCATTGTGGCCAGAAGGGGGTGTAAGATCTCCTCAGATAGAACTTACAGATGATCGTGAGTCCCCTGATATGGGTGCTGGGAACTGAGCCCAGATCTTCTGCAAGAGCAGCAAATTTAACCACTGAGACAGATTGTATGCCCCAATACCTGTAAGTGCACCCCAAGTGCACTGTAAGAGTTCACTGAGGGCTTGCTTCAGCTTTTGGTCTAACTTAATAAGTTCCTCTTGTTCTTTTGTGTCTTTGTACTGCTTTGTAAAGCTTTTTAGGGTAACTGTTTTGTGTACCTCTGAAAATAGTTACAAATGGGATAGATGCCCAGTAAAGAAAATGAATGGCTTTGGCTAAATGTCCTCATTCAAGCTGATAACAGAAAAAACTAACACTGGCAGGAGCCTGATGTGGATGCTTCCTTAGAGGCTCTGCCAGAGCCATATGGATACAGAGGAGGATGCTTGCAGCTAACTATCAGGCTGAGCATGGGGACCCCAATGAAGGAGCTAGAGAAAGGACTAAAGGAGCTGAAAGGATTTGCAACCCCATGGGAAGACCAGCAATACCAACCGTCCAAACCCTCCAGAGCTCTCAGGGACTAAAACACCAACCAATGAGTACACACGGAGAGACCGACCCATGGCTCCAGGTTCATATGCAGCAGAGGATAGCATTGTCTAACATCAATAGGAGGAGAGGCTTTTGGTCCAGTGTAGGGGAATTCCAAAGAGCTGAGGTGGGAGAGGGTGGTTGGGAGTTGGAGCATCTTCATGGAAGCAAGGGGAGGGGGAGAGGAGAGGAGAGGGGAGGGGGGGGATAACATTTGAAATGTAAATACAGAGAGTATCCAATAAAAATGAACAAGAAAAAAAGAACTAACAAAAAACCAACAAAGGCAAAACAATCTAAAACTGAAAGAGCTCTGGTTTCTTTTGTCATTGTCTGCTATTACTCTGTAAAGTTCTGATACCTCTGTGCTATCATAGTATGGGTTAACTAGCATTTTCTTAGTAATTAATGCTAAATATCTTTTGATGTGTGCACTCACTATTTGTAAGTCTTAGGCAAAACATTTGCTTAAATATTTTGTCTATTTTTAAGTTGGGTTTGTTTCTCATCACTAATTTTGAGAACTTTTTTTACATACTGTGTTTTGGTATGAACTTGGCAAAGCTTCGAGGAAGCTCATGTTTCTTATGTTTATATTTTTCCAGTTGTTTTGTGTGTTTTAATGTAGTAACAATGACAATTCACTTTTGAAGTATTTTATGTAAAACTTCAGAGAGGCATTAAAATGGAGGGTTCTAGCCCATAATAGTGATGATAAAATGAATTGGACATTCTTTCTCTATGATGAAATTTACGCATTTTTAAGGTTTGGATTTGGCATTTTCTCAAGTACAAGTTGGGAGAAAGATCTTATACTTGGGATAGTCAAGGGCCTAGAGTAGCAAGTGACTTTACAGTTGGGTAACTTTTCCCTTGAGTAATTAGCACTCACTTTTAAGTGTCAGTACAGTGGTTGTGGCAAGTGTTGTAAGGATACAAAGCCTACAAAGAAACAAGTGTTTGGTCCTGTGTGCCAGGGAGTAAGGGCTACTACACTTTGGTACTTGAGTGTCAGGGGAGAGATTGGACAGCATGAAAGTCTTTGAACCACTGCCCAAAGCTGTTTGCAGTAGCAATGAATGCTCACAAGGCATTAGGCGCATGCCTGTGTTGATATCTAGTAGGATCCAAGGAGTACTGAATAAAACGGGCTGGAAGTCTATAGAGAACCATCTGGTTTTAAACACCACCCGTGAAACTTTGGGCCCATCTTCATTGTGAAATCACGGTTCTTCTTCATGGATATATATTTGTTCTTATTTTCAGAATGCAGGGATGCTGTTTTTGCCATGTGAAGCTCTCTCTCTCTCTCTCTCTCTCTCTCTCTCTCTCTCTCTCTCTCTCTCTCTCTCTCTCTCTCTGTGTGTGTGTGTGTGTGTGTGTGTATGTGTGTGTGTGTGTGTTAGACGCTTGTGGAGGGCAGGAGTCAGCCTTGGGCCCTGCTCCTCAAGAGCCAATAACTTTAGGTTTTGAGGCAGGGTTTTTTGGTGACATAGAGTTCTCCAAGTAATCTATGCCAACAAACCTGGGGGTCCTTCTGTCTGGGCCTCCTCAGCACTGGGATTACAAGTATGCACAATCACACTCAGCTTTTTAAAAGTCAGTAGTCTTTTTGTTGTTGTTGTTGATTTTTGTTAGTTTTGTATTATTTTGTTTTGTCCAGACAGAATTGTATGTAGCATAGGCTGATTGATCTTGAGCTCATTGTAGCCAAACATGGTCCTTGGTTACTGGACCTCCCACCTGTACTTCTAAAGTATTGTTTTGTTGGTTTGTGGTGCTGGGGATCAAACCCAGAGCTTTGTGACGGTAAGCAAGTACTCTACTAAGTGAGACGCATTCTACACACTCCAGTTTAAATGTGGGTCATGGGGATTGAACGGGGGAGGGGAGCGGCTCGTATCTGTGTGGCACCTACTAAGCTATTTTCCGGCCCAATCATGTTGAAATTATACCTTGTATAGTTGCAAGTTAAGAACAGAGTGGAATGGTAGATTAAAGTGAAAACTAAGTGTGAGCACATTTGTTATGACAGCTTGCCCATCCTAGCTTGGTGTCAGCAAACAGGCACACTTTATTTATTTATTTACTGACTGGGTTTTAATTGTAAGGAAAACCATTTGTTAACCTCTATTTGATATTTAATAGCAAAGATACACTCTGGTGTATACAAGCTGTGGGGGGAACAGACAAAAATACTGATGTATGTTAAACTTTAGTAAAGACTCTGGAAGACATTTTTATACTTTTGCAAATGAAAACAGGCGTCAAGAGATGAACTTTCTTAGACTTATGATAACTTCTAGATAAAATCTAATGATACATAAATATGGCAGTGGTTATATGTGGATGTTGATAGTGTGGATAGTTTTATTTTATTTGCATTTTGTTTTTAAAGAAATAAAGATTATTTTATTAAAACAAAACATAGATTACTAGAATAGTGTCAAAAAGGAAATGACACTATTAGTTAATTTTAACTAGGGAACGGGTACAATGTGAATTTTTACTGCTTTTGGATGCTAGAAGCCTTCTTTCCAAATATTTACACCTGAAGCTTTTTAATAATTAAAAGTTTATTATTTATCTTATGCATATGTGTGGAGGTTAGGACAACTTTGTGTAGTAGGGTCTCCTTCTCTCCCTTTATGTGTGTCCCGGGGATTGAACTCAGGCCACAATTCATACATGGGAGGTGCCAACAATAGCTGAAGCCATTTGACTAGTCTGTGGCCCAGGAAGAATTTTTCAAACTTGCTTTCAGTTTGGGGCTTTACCGTAGATATCTGTTATTTGGAAATTAGCTTACTAGTTCTGGTTGGTTACTGGAGGCCCTGGAAACATTATTGTAAGACAACTAGTTTATCGTAATCAACATGTACTATTTGAATTAAAGGATACTGGCCACCTGCTTTGTTGTTATTGTTGTTCTGTGTGTATCCTCTCCCAGACCCTCTGAGAGACCACAGTTAAGAACTGTGTTCCATGGATCTGGTACGTGGTTTAGTGACTTTAAATTGCTGGGGAGGGTTCAGGTGGAGGGCAGTTTCAAGTAATGCAAATAGACTGTTCATCCAAATGTAGACAACACAGGTCTGTTTAAAATTAAATAAAGCTCAGCCCAAAGTCCCAAGTCCTTTGAGGACACAGTGAGCGACAGAGGCCACAGTAGTATTGGTGACCAACAAACAGCTTAAGTTCCCTGTGAAGCACTTACAGAGATTTTAGAAGGGGGGATGTGGAAACAGAGTTTCTATAATGTAGGTGCTTCAGCATTACTGGGCTTAATGGGAGGGGTAAGAGATGAGTTTAGCCATGGGGAGATTTGTCAGTTTCAGTTAAAACCATCCCACCCTTTAAAGAGTAATGTCGAAATCAGTGACTTATTGTTTTAGTGTTCAGGTGTGGTTTTTTTAGTGAAATGCTGTGCTATTGTGTGTTGTCTCTGTAGAGAAGAGTTGGAAGCATTGTGCGGCGTGGGTGGACAATGTAGCCTTGTGTTCTGTCTGTTATGAAAACAAAGATGTATAGAAAAGATTTTTCCCTCCACCCTGCCAAACTAAGTTTTAGACTGTCTCCAGTGTTTGCAACGGACTGCTTGCAGTGACCCTAATCTTTTCTAAAACTTTATTTTATTTCATTATTTTCTATAATGTACACTGCATTGCCTACATATGTGTCTGTGTGAAGGTGTGGGATCCCCTGGAAGTTCCAGACAGTTGTGAATTGCGGTGTGAGTGCTGAGGATTGAACTCAGGACCTTTGCATAAGTAGCCAGTGGTCCCACTACCTAGCCGGCTGTCTTGCCCCTGCCCCATCCTAATCTTTTTGAGAGACGATTTTGTCTTTGTCCCATTGAAATGTTTTCCTTTAAAAGTGTAATTTCGTGTGCCAGGTGATAGTTGCATACGCCTTTAATCCCAGAACTTGGGAGGCAGAGGCAGGCAAATCTCTGGAGTACCAGCCTGGTCTACAGAGTGAGTTCCAGGGTAAACAAAGCTACACAAACCCTGTTTTGATTCCCCCCTCCCCTCATATAATATAATATACTATAATATAAATAAAATCTACACGTGCGTGTATATATGTATGTATATATGAAAAGTCTTTTTAAACTTAAGAAGGTGCAACCATCAGTAACCGGCACTTGACTGTTTTTTGTTTTGTTTTGTTTTTTAGTGAAGTGTTTGATCTGATTAGCTCTACTTTTGTTGAATTTTTAGGGCAACTTTCAGTTATATGTGTTACTCTTCAGAGTTTCTTGTTCTGTTTTGTAGAGGGTTTTCTTCCTGGGAGGCACCAACTGTTCTACATTTCTCCTTTTTAGTCCTGTCTAAGTCTGCTGCGTTCAGAAGCCTTCAAGAAATAGCCAAACAGATGCTGGGAGGCTAAGAGCTATTACTCAGTGAGCTTCTTGACTGGGACTTGACATTTTCACAGCAGTCTGAGTCTGCATGATTTCTGTCTCCATTTTAACAGTGAAGTAGCCAGATGTCAAAGGCCCAACAGCCTGACAAAGGTTGCATAACCCATACAGTGTGGGTGAGTCCCAGGAACTTGTCCTTGGACACCGGTGTATTTCTAGCCAGTGGCCTGGCTCTGAGACCTTCTGTTCTCTGGGAATTGCCCCTCGGTGATGTTTATGACTGGTGCTGACCTTACATGTATGGCTTTACTTTCTGTTACATTAATCTTTGGTTATGAATCTAGAGTGGTAAATCACTGGGATCTGGGACTGATGTGGCTGGTAAATCGGGCCGCTCATGAAATTCAGTGACTGATTTGTGAGAGTATCTTGTAGCTGAAGACTTTTTTTTTCTTTACAATTTTTAAAATATTCATTTTGTTAGTTTATTATTTTGAGTGTAGATGTGATTTCTCAACGTATCCATGTATCACATACATTTGTGGTGCCTGTGGAGGCTGAGCGAGATTCATATCTCCTGGAATTAGAGTTAAAAACAGTTGTAAATTATCATGGTACTGGGAATCAAATCCAGGTTCTCTCTGAAAGAATTGCCACTGCTCTTAGTCACTGACACATCTCTTCAGCCCTAGCTGAAGGTTTCTACACAACTTTCTTATACTTCAGTATTTTCTGAGGTTCATGTATTTGTAATTACTAGCCAGGGCGTCCTTCCATCTGTGAATTGTTACAGGGTAACTCATCACCCAGCATGCCTTCTAACCTCTTATTTATGAAGTCTGCATCTTGGACTCTCTTGTGTGTTGGTGATGTCAGGTCTAGAGTCTACTCTTAGTACTGTCTGTAGGTTGTTTATCGCCATTAGCTCTCATTATTTTAAATGGGCACCCACCCACCTTATGCTCCGTAACCACAGGATTCTAGGGCTGCCCCAGAGATAGTATCTTGTAGTCTACCCCTTTCACTGCTTTTTACTTAATTCCTAAATGTTTTATAACTGTAGCTCAGATAGTGTGAGGGAAAACATTTATAAGAAAAAGCCTTTTGCTAGGGTTTATGTGTAAAAATCCCTTAAAACATCAGAAGTTTTTTTTTTCCTGACCCAGGATTTAGAAGCAAAACCTCCCTATGTATTTAACATACATTAGTTTGTAAATATAGTCTTGCTAATTGCAATTACAGCTCACAGCAAACTACCTGTTGTATCCTGTTACTTTGGGGGAAGGGATGTGTGAGTGTGAGTGTGTATATGAGTGAGTGAATGTCTGTGTATGTATGTGTCTGTATGTGTCTGTATGTGTCAATGTGTATGAGTGTGTTTGTGTGTCTGTGAGTATATGTTTTACAAAATGCTGAATGTAGACAAGATTGTTGGAATAAATCGTTTTTAATTATATTATATGTCCTACCTTTGATATGAGACTAATTAGTTCACTCCAGACCTTTTCAGATGAAGCAATTCAACAGTTTTTTTGTTTTGTTTTTGTTTTGTTTTATTTTTTTCTGATACTGTGCAACTCACCTGAATTAAAATATGACAACCTTAAAAAGTTTGGGATGATTCCAAATAGTTTGGGGTGACTCTGTAAAAAGCAATAAATCCGTAATTTATTGTCCTCTTTTTCATTTTACTAGAATAGGTAAAAAGTAGCAAAAAATATGTGATTTTACAGAGTCATTCTTTACTCATGAGATTATTGCTTTTCCTTTCCAATTAAAGTTTGTGTTGTATTCTTAAGAATGGTTTTGGTGTATCCAGCAGAAGTCACTGCTTTTCTAAAAGAAAAATAATAGCCTTTACATTTTATATCATGGGAAACTGTGCAGAAAAAAAAAATCCTTAAGTGAGCCTTGCATATTTTCAACAACAACAAAGAAAGTGCTCCTCCATGATAAACTTAGTGGAGCAGGTAAAAAAAAAAAAAAAAAAAAAAAAAAAAAAAAATAATGTCAGGCTAGGAAGCTACACAAACCAATTAGCTCAAGTGCTTCATTATAGAGAGAAGCCCGGAGTCAACTGTCACTTCTCAGTTCTCTGTCCCCTATTTTGATGGTATTTCACCAGTCTTTTGACAAATGATTGTTTTCTAAATTTCAACTTTATTGTGGGTATATAGGTCTTTTGCCCACATATATGCACCATTTGCCTGGTGCCTGTGGAGACCAGGGCATGGGATCCCCTAAAACTGGAGTTACAGTTAACTGCCATGGGGGTGCTGGGAACTAAACTGGAGTCCTGGAAGATCAGCAGTCATAGTTTACCACTGAGCTATTCCTCTAGCTCTTTGCCAAAATTTTTATGGGAGAGGGGTCCTTCCTTTTCCTCATTAATGATTGCTGCCTTAGGTAGTATTAGGAACTTGGTTTAAAAATAATACTTCCTGGAGAAAAGGATACAGTGTCTTCTAAGTTAACGTTAGTAAGTTTTGAGTCATTTTTCAGTGATAGAAAAAAATTTGAAATATTTGTGAGTCTAGTAATAAGATCCACTTAAAGGGAAATTTCAAGCTATGAGAAATGTATGCGAATGTTGACTCCTCAGTTGGTGAGCTATTTATAGTCCTTTTCTCTTCAGTTGTCAGGCAGAAGTACATGACTTAAGATGCATTGATGATTATGCCAAGGTCTCGAGGCCATTATCTCCTCTGTCCTTCCTTTTGGTGCAGACAAGCAAACCTGAGCTCTGACACATGCTAAATATTCTCTGTCATTGACGTTCCCATCTACCCCTTTTCCTAGTTTTTAACCTTCGTATTATTCAGGCTTTGGCTTCTATCTTGATTAGCAGTGAGGAGAGTTATAAGAATTTTGTACTATGTAGGAAGACATAGGAAGTGCACATTTTCCTCTTTGTTGGCCCCAGGAGGTTATTTTTGCCCCACAGCGAGCCTTGGTTGCCAGGTGAGAGCAAAGGGTGATTGTTGGTGCAACTTTACACTGAGAGCATCTGCTCCTTTTTCGCAGCTTCTGTTCCTGCTGGTTTTGTTCCTTCTGAAGTTTCTGTCATTCCTGGCCCAAGAGGATTTTCACCTGTTTTGGGAAAGACTAGGAAAAAAGAGATGCAATACCAATTTCTAAATATTAGCAAGAGACAAGGTGGGGCAGAGTGACCCTATATTGAGGAACTGAAGTTGTCTTACCTTGAAAAAGATACTGTGAATTGATTGATGTCAGTTATTTCTTATTTTATACCTGATTTTTTTTTCTTTCCTAATGCGTCTTCCTGCCAGTCCTTATAATCAACAATGGAGCTGCTTCATGCACGAACTTTATGGTGATTTTTGTGACATTAGAGGACTCGTCCATTGCATTTTCCTCCAGATAAGAGGCAGAGGTGGCTGAAAATGTTCAGTTTGTCCCAGAGCATGCCAGCACTTTCCCTCAGAAGGCTGTTAATATGTCTTTCACAGTGTTGATATCAAGTGGAGCGAGGAAGAGAAAGTCAATCCAAAGGCAGCTGCCAGGGAAGAGGGGCACGGTTAATAAAGTACGTTGTAACTGAACGAGTTCATTGTTGAGTCACAGCGTTGAGTGAGTTCCCTCCTTTCTAAACTGACTGCATACCTGTCATGTATGCACTTGTCTCCAGCCCGCATCTGTTCACAGGCTCCACATGAAACCCACCGACAGCTCTCACCCGGAGGACTTTTTATAGTTTTTAGGGAAAGTCTGATTGGCTAGAGCTGGGACATGTTTTATTGTCCTTGATTATAATTCAGAAGCCATTTTCATCCCCAGATTTGATCTAGTCCCAGAGCACGTGCTTGCTTATTTTGGTCGTGCACAGGACTTTGATTGCCCCTGCCATTCAAGGACACTAGGAACCTACACGAGCCTACTTCTTCTGGGTACATTGACCTTTTTTTCCACTGATACCTTAAAGGGGGAAATTCCAGGATTGCAGTGTGTTTCTAAATTGTGGGACATAAAAGAGTTAACTTTTCTAAGCATTGATTCTAAAATCAGATTATGACTGTTTCCTTGTCTTCCATACTCATGTTTTTTCCAGCTTCCGGTACAAAGTATCAGCATGTAATTACTTTTCTATCGGCTTAAACAGCTTGATGACCACTACTTAGTTAACGATGTTCCTAACTTCCTGTCTTGCAGAGATATCAGTATGAACAATATCACCCAGTTACCAGAAGATGCATTTAAGAATTTCCCTTTTCTAGAGGAGCTGTAAGTACTACTTTGAGCATTGGGTACTAGTGTGTTTTCTACTCCTTCTTGGAAGCTGTCTCTGGAGTGAGCCTAATGATTCTTGTCTGATAGATCCTGATAGCTTAGTTCAAGTGAGCGTTGTGCGAAGGAATTGTGTTTGGGGGTTTCGGAGCACGAGCTTTTTTTTTTTTTTTTAAAGCAGTATAAGTACTAAAGTTATTTTTGAAAGCCAGAACTAAAAACTACTACTTCCATAAGACATTTTTCCCCTGCAATTATTATAACCATCATTGCTGCAGTGACACAAGTTAATTACAGTGCGATCCTCAGATAACATGGCTCCTGCATAATTACCATTGTTGCCGAAGGAGTTGTTCTGAAGGGCAACAGAAAGGGAGAAATAACACAAGGTGTTCTAGGGCCATGGTACAACAGACCCCTTTGATGGCAAGTGGACTGCAGCAGGAACCTGATAACAAATCCCCTTGGCTATTTGCATATGACCTTTGTGAGGTACAAGTGTGTGGCAGCAGCCTGTATGAATCCTACAGCTACGTTAAGAACGTTTCTCTGTCAGTTGTATTATGAAAACCACATTTCTGATGCATTTTTAACCTCTCCTTTAATGTGCTTTCCATATGCCTTTAATGTCCATAATGAAAAGAGTGCACCTTTAGTTTTTAAAAGAATTGGAAACTATGCATTTTATTTTTGGAATCCTGGTGGACAGTAAAATTAGATTTGAGGCAGTTAACATAAGCCCCAGTTCATGGATTATGTGGTATGTGGTAGTAGAATGGTTATCGTTTGATACTAAGGGAAGAAAAAAAAAAAAACACAGGCCTTCAGAGATCTGAATTCACACTGTAGATCATGCCTTGGTCTCTGTGAATCAGTAAAGCTGCCTCTTCTAACTCAGCTCCTCTCTTACAGTGTAGAGTAGGAGTCAAGTTAGACCCAGATTGTATTTCTGGCTCATTGAAATAGTCGTTTAAAGACTTAATAAAAAGGAAGAGAATTTCTTTTCTTCCCACACTACTTAGTTGAGCCAAATGCTTCTACACCAAAAAAATTGGACAGAGATTATTTGTCACAAGTTTAAGAACTGGGTCAAATTACTTAGACTCTGGGAGCCTTTGACTATAAGGTGTGGTTGATAATAATCCCTCATTTATATTATTCTGGTGCATACAGAATATGTAATATTTATATTTATATTAATATAAATATCTTAAATATTTAGTATGGTATATGATGCAGAATATTATATAAATGCTAGCTAGTATTTTGTTGTTTTTAAAGTGGGTAAAGAAAAATTATGTTTGTGTAGAAGGACTTTAGGGTATGATGCATTTTATTTATGTCTTTTATATAATGAATATTAATTGTTTTTAAATAATGCTATTTGAGATAATTGCATTTGAAGTCTCTGTCCTTACCACGATAATCAACTGTTAAGGTACTTTTCTGCTCCCATTTTTATCCCCCACATCTAGTCTTAGACTTCAGGATTAGTATTTCTTTACAGAAGTAATTATGTAATGAAAGGACGTTAGTAAGTGGTTGGTCGGCCATTGTGTAGCTACTGTGGGATGTATGATGTACCAGACAGGAAATAGAGGTGCTTCCTGTACTCTGGAGGGGACCACTGGATGCAGACCACCTTTGTTGATACCTGCAATTACCAGTTATACTTTTAGTCATTTGTGGTGGGAACCTGGATAATCTCTGCATTGTGAAATTTCACATCTTGGATTTCTTAAAATCTCAAATAACCAAGCATTTGTAAGCCTCATGAGCTCTATCAACTGAGAGTTTTAATTAGAACGAAATTGAGTTTGATTGCTAGTTCTTTGTAGTTAGGTCGTGTTCTCTCTGTAGTCTACCATCAGCAATAAAGCTTACCAAATTAATCTGCTGTGCCCACTCTGAATACTGAATAGGATCAAAAAAAAAAAAAAAATCAAGAGAGCTGCAAGTTATTTATTTCAAAATAGTCTTTCATACTCTAGCAATAGTTTAGGCATTCAAGAGAGTTTATTTTCCAGGTTAATATAAACTTTAAAAAGCTTCATTTTTGCCTTTTAAAACAATGCAGTTGATTTTAACATTCCCGAGTAATTCGTCCTTGACTATTGTAATGTTTCATAAACATTGTAGCCATGTGTTCAAAAGTCATCTGGAAATGATTTAAGAGTGATTGTAAAGCTGAGCACCCTAAGTAGAAATGAGTGACTTGCCCAGAGTTTTTTTTCCATGTTAGTTAATGAGTTCTTCTTTATAACACAAGACTGTGCTTGGCCAAATTTTATGTAGGGATCTGGAGTGCTTAGGGTATGGGGTAGATTCACTTCTCAACAGTATATAAAAACTGTTCATACATAGTTACACATTCATTTATTCTTTAAGCAAACACTGAGCCCTGTTGCTGGCCAGCTCTTGTGCTTGGTGGGAAAATAGAAAATAGATACAGCATAGTTCCATGGGGAGCTGACCCTTTGGGTGCATTGCCTGATATCATACCAGCTAGAAGCAGGTGACCATTTCAATTTAGATATGAATGAAAGTCAAAAATTCAGCTCCTTAGCTGAACTAGCCACATTTCATATGGTTTATTTTTTTTTTCTTTTTCTTTCTTTCTTTTTTTTTTTTTTTTTTTTTTTTTTTTTTGTAGTGCTGTTGATGGACCCCAAGGCTCATGCATGCTGTATGAATGCTCTGCACACAAACACATTGGCAGCCTGGAATGACCACATTTTAGTGTCAGTGGCTACCTATGCTTACAAATCCCATTTAAGCAGACACAAATAATTTCCATCATTCCAGGAAGCTGTTGGATAAAGTTGACCTAATCCCCAGTGGGAGATTACAGTTGGTACTGAAGTACACATAGGGTGAGTGGGAGCCAAAAGCCAGCTTTACCTGAGACTGTAGGATGTGGGAAGCTTCTGTGATTCCTAGGATACTTTCCATTGAGTTTTGTAGGGAGCAGGAACTGACTGCATGAGGACAGGTAAAAGGGCACCCTGTATGAAGGTCATGGGATGTGGAATGGTCTGGAGGGAAGATATTCCAGAGAACTGGAACATGTGAAGTGAATTGTTATGACAGGATCAGATGGCGATTCTAAACACATTTCTCAAACAATTCTGGAACATGACGTTTTTGAGCCAAGGGGAGTTAAATGATTCCTGTGGGAGTTTGGTTTGATCAGGAAGCGAGAATTGCTACATGCTAGTTCCTGAGACTAGAGACACTGGCCACCAGTTTGCTTGGGAACCAAGAATGCAGTCTTTTAAAGATACAATGGTTAATGGCATACATATAAAGCCTATCTTTGTGCATAAGTCCTTTCTTATACCCACAAGAAAGTTAGTTTTATAAAGGCAGGACCTGGGCTGAAAGGGTTTTGGGTTTTGCTCAAGTTCATGAATCTGCTGTTTTGTTGTTCTGAGTCCTGGAAGGTTCTGAAGGTCCTGGCCTTCAAAGCCCTGTTCCTTCTGAATTCTGAAGAGTGTGTACTTACTCTTAAAGAAATTCCATCCAACCTTTTCTATGTGTGTTAGATATATTAGATAATATTGTTGCTAGTTACTTTCACATTTAATCTGGTTTTCAAAGCTTTATAGCTAATAAAGACTTACTCAGTAATATTCTCCCGTAGATTCTGGCTCTAAAATCAGTACATGCCAGGTTCTTGGGTATTAGGACAGTCTCTTGATTTTTGTATCTCACCTTCCGAGTCTTTAAAAAGAGAATCCCCACAGGACTACTATAAAATATTGGATAACATATAAAAAGTATGTCCATGTAAGGTAGAGAAATATCAGTAGACACTATAAACATGGCTGACTTTCTATTGAAATTGTGGAGAAGAGGTAGTTTGTGCTTAGAGGAAGGAATTGGGGTATGCTGGTATGCATGTTAGCAGTATTTGAAGAAAGCTGGGTTTCTGGGAAAGCATTCATGCAACAATGTCAGGATCTATTGCCTGATACTCCCTATACAGCCACAAAGGCTTCTGGTTCTCTTGGACTTGTCGGGGCAGTGGTAGCCATTTGGGGAATGGTTGAAACTTAAGAGTTGTGAAAATGGCTTAGTTAGAAGCAGCAGGAAGACTAAAATACTAGCTACTTTTCCCCAGGCATTCACTGAAAAGTTCCAATAGATATTACAGGGATGTAGCAATGACTGCTGAAGCTACTGCCAGTGTTGGCATTCAGTCGGTGATTATTGAACACAGTCTGTGACCGAGGTAATTCTATTATTTCCAAACACTTTGACTCGTAAGGCTTCATGATACTAGAGTGAAGGCTAGGATTCTGAATTCCAGTTCATTGTTACTTGTTTTGTTTAATCTGTTTAGTACTAATTGGAGCCACTACTTTATAAAAGGAGTGTGTAAACAACTCCAACAGGGATGGCTAATCAAATGCAGAGTATTTGACCACAGCAAAATTTTTACCTTTATGAAGCCTTCATGTTCTCATCTGTATTTCTTGCACATGTATTGCTTCCTCTGAGGTGCCGTGCAAGCACTGGTTAAGGTCTGAGTATACTAACAAGCTCAGTCAGTGTAGCTTTGCCACCGTTATTCCAGTTTTACTCAGAAGTAACTACCTTTTACCAAGCTTAAAAATTTTTATTTATTTTTATAAATGGGTTCAGGTAGAAACTATGAAGAAAAATAGCAAGAAATTTCAAATGAGTTATTGTTAATCTCAGGCGTGCTTCCCGGGTGGAGATAGTAACCGGCCCTTCTCTTCTGCTACTGCACTTAGAAGGACTGACCTTTGCTTCGGAACTACATGGGACTTACTTCACATTTACTTCTTTGATGAAACCTTCCAGATAAGCTCTGCTGGCTGTCTCAGATAATGCATAGCCTCTCCTCAGTCACATGGCAACAGATTTAGTTGTTTGGTAGTGTTCCCTACTTGAATAAGAGGACCGTTCGTGAAGATCACAAACCTAGCATTTGTGTAGTGAGCACAAGAAGCCTCATTACCTGTGTGACTCTTACCTTTAATAGGTCATTTGGAGAACTCTCAGATTTAGAAAGTCCTGCTGAAAGGAGAAAAAGGGAAGGGAGCTTGCTGCATTAACTGCAACCTAAGAGTTACGGACTAGGCCCTTTTAGAATGTTTTCCTTGTTTTGTTTTAACCCATATAATTCTTTGAGAAGGTAGATTTTCTTCTCAGAAGGACCTTGCCCAGCAGACAGAATTCATTAGTAGTTGGGCTTGCTATTGCTCATAGGACTGGCTATATGTCACCTGTACAAGTAGGAAGGCCAAGGAAAGAAAGGCTTACTACATCATTTATTTCTTAATTCAGTAAGCCTTTGTCAACTAAAAACACTGTGTTCAGTGCTGAATTAAATGAGACTTCAAGGGAAAGGAATAGTGTACTCCAGCTATGAGAGTTCAAAGGAAAAGGGAAATTACTTCTAGCAAGAAAGATTAAAGAAGAGCTCATCAAAGAGTTGGCATTTCTAGAGAGCCTTGAGGGAGGGTAAGAGTTATTTATGAGGAGATACGTAAAGATGTTCTAGCAGGGAAAGGGAGACACACTGAGCTGGGTAGTGAAAATGTTAGGTGAGGTAGTGCTGAGTTGCTAAAAGCAACCATAGAAAAGAAACCTAGAAAGGCATTTGGAGCCTGACTGGGACCTTTCTTGGTAGACAAAGGCTGTTGTGAGTGGCTGTTAGAGTTTTGTTTTGTTTTTTGTTTTATTTATTTATTTATTTTTGAGCCAGGGACTAGTTCATATCATATCAAGAAAATAGGGGTTTCTGTCAATGTAATCTCATAGCAGAGAGCTTAGAATTGAGAGAGGTAAGAGAGATAGTAGAGTTAGCCAATGAAGCTAGCTATTAAAGACAGTCATCAGAATCTAGGGTAAGCATGGTGGTATTCGTCTTTCATCCCAGCATGGCGGGCACAGAGGCAGGCAGCTCTCTGTGAAACCACAGCCAACCTGGTCACCATTATAAGTTCTGGGCCAGCCTGAGCTACATAGAGACTCTATCTAAAAAGTAAATTGGAGTGTGTGTATGTGTGTGTGTGGGGGGGGGGGTAAATCTCAATTAGGGTAGATAAGAGGCAAAATAGAATCAAAGGGATATCTCAGCTGGTGTAAGATCAGTAGTACTTAATTTTAATATCTCCACAAGTTGTTAAAATTAGAGACATGGAAAGAAATTGTTCTAGAAGAGAAAGTATCAAACTTAGTTTCAAGTTAGCATGTTGAATTCCACAGAATGTAGATTGGGGCATATGTGAATGGAATGCAGAATAGAGATTTATGGGTGTAAGAGTTGAGAATCTTTATGTAATGATTATTGGAAACTTGATTGAAAAGGATTGCCAAGGGATAGAGGGCAGAAGAAAAGGGAAGAGGGCCAAGGACAACTCCTTGGGAAACACTTGAATCAAGGTGTGGGAAGAAGGCAAGTGCCAGGTGAGAACTAGGGCAGAACTCTTCTCCAGGAGCTGTGGAAGAAGAGGTTTCTACAACAAAACAAAGGGATCAGCTTTGACATGCTAGAGAGAAATGCCCAGAGCCAGACCCTGAAAAATCATTTCAGTTGCTTTAAGTAGATTTCTCTAGTTGTATCAGCAGAGCAAGTGACAGTGCCATGTCGGGAAAGGAGTTAAGAAACAGGTATTTGGGGATGTTAGCAGATAGCTTCTGGGCTTTGGAGGGCAAATAAAGCTTGTAACATGGTCTGTATTGGTACAAAATTCCAGTGGGTTTAAGACACAAACACCACCAAGGCGTGGTAGAGAATTGTTCCTTGGGGAACAGGAATATCTAAAGGTGGAGCTGCTTCAGATGTCATTGCATCGTGAAGCTTGAAAGTTACAAGAATTTTCACATGTTCTCTATTGTTCAGTTTTGATTCCTACTTTTCTGTCTTTGGTTCCTTTCCTGTTGTAAATATCCTGCCTTCGCTATAGTAGGGACTCTTAACCTTCAGTAGTCCCAGGTGTGTTTTTGCATCCCACAATCCTAAGTTGATGTCTAAGTTGTTTTGAGCAGAGACCTGGGAGAACTTTGTTTGGCAGTCTTGCCTCTCTTGCTTGTTCATAAAATATCCTTTCTGGTTGATGGCATGGTCTAACTTGGTTCATCAGACTGGAGAAATGGTCCTTCGAACTGAGCAGAAGAAAGCAGGAAGGTAGATATACACTGGGCAGAAAGAAACCATGAGCATCTCAACCTACTAAAATGTAACCGCTAGCCAGTCCCAACGGCATAAAATGCTCCTTTAATGGATCAATCTGAAATGAACAAAGTATATTGTTGAAGAATTCTCATTTAAATGGGACATAGCATCAATTCTGAGTTCTTCTAAACTGCACCTGTAGCTTCCTTGTAAGTACTTAGTAGCTCATGAATATAGGTGATGAAAATGTGATGTAGTCTGGTTTGGGATTTAATAACTCAAAATTTAATTGCAAGCTAGAAGACATCAAACTGGGAAATTCCAAGTAGTTCACTGGTTAAGTGACATAGAATACAAAAAATGTAGAAAGTCACATGAAACCACGGATTGTTGGTTCCTTTATTATTTTAACCAGTGGTGGTTATTTGTTCTTTTACAATGATAGTGATACTGATTACAAGTAAGCAAAGATATATTTGATTTTTCTATTAAAGTAAGTTTCCCAACAAGGTAATAAACTGAGCCATTTCTTTTATGTGTTGTCTACTCTTACATAAGCCATGCTTGTTCAGTGTAATGTTAAGTACCACTGTCTTCCATCTTAGGGACTCTGGCTCAGCACGGGTTCTTTGCCTTCTCTGTTCTCATCAGTTTCTTTGAGGCTGTTTGTACTTGAGAGGTGTTTATGCTGGATGTGCTGCAGATACCTGTGCGGAAGACATCGCTGAGTCTAGAACCATAAAGTTTAAACAGCTTGATGAAAGCCAGAATTTTCAAAACTGATTATAAAATTAGTGGAAACTCAATGTTCAAAACCTGGACATATAGTTACAGGGAGGAAGAAAGTAATCAATTATTATCTCACATCTGAGAGATAACCTCTGTTGATATTTTTGTCATGTAGCCTAGAGGTTTTGAGTACATGAATATACTTTCTTTTAAAAAATAGAATCTTTTAGAAACTTGTTATTTATAGTCATTTGTCATAATACTAACGCAATGATAGATCTAGGTCTTACAACTAATGAATATATATATTTTCTTCTGAATATTTCTTACTGTCCTGGTGCTTATCTACTGTTTAAAATTTTTTTTTAGAAACTCCTTACCTAGTTTTTATATATTTAATGTAGTGTCCTTTAAAAGTATTTTATCTGATACACACACACACACACACACACACACACACACACACACCCCAGAAGAGGAATCAGGTCTCAGAGTTACAGGTGGTTGTGAGCCCCCTGGTATGAGTGTTAGGAAGCAAATTCAGGTCCTATATAAGAGCAGCAACTTCTTGTAACTGCAGAGCCCACCCCTAGCCTGTCAATGTACTGTCTTTAACTGTGCTATTTTTGTTACTGCCCTGTGTGTTCTTTTCCTAAATTTTTTGATGGAATTATATCTGACTATAGTGGAAAGTTTAAAAAACAAAAAACAGCAACAACAAAAAACAGTGGCTTTAAGACGTAATGCTTTCTTTTATTTGCATGCCTATGAGATCTGCAGCCTAACAACCAGGGACTACTACTGAGAATCACAGTTATTAGAAATGTAGAATTTAGCATTCTTGTCTGCAGTTCTTTGCTTACAGTGTTCACGTCCAGCTCATGTTCCTGCCGTGGCTGTAGCCATCAATGGTCACTTCTCAGAGAGGAAGGAGGAATGGCAGTGTCTCACTCGGTCACTTTTTTTTTTTTTTTTTTAAAGAAACCACCTTGAGCATAATCATATGTTACTTCTGACATCTCATTGGCTAGAACTTAGTAATATGGGTTTTTAACAGGAAACACTGGCTAATAAGAGCTTTGGTGCTTGGACTCAAGTCAGGATTCTGTTACTAGGAAAGAACAGAAGAATGTTTATTGGCTGTTCAGTCAGTTAAAACAACTTTTGGCTGCAAGTAACAGAACTGACTTTTCTATTTAAACAGTAGGAGATGTATTCTTATCTTGCATAATACAGTGCCTTAAACAGCTTTAGTGCTCAGCCATTCAATACCCTTCATTCTGAGCTCTTTCTCCTTTGTGATGTTTTCCTGCCTTCCTTTCCATCCTCACCACCTAATGTGTGTCTTGCCATCTGTGATGTAGGTGAATCAGAAAGTTAGTCTATGCTGTGCACTGTCTTTTTTCTAAAGGCAGAGCGCTCTGTGTGACTCAGTGTCAGTAGTCACACTTCAATTTTATTTTTATCTATCCACTTATTGTGTGAGTGTAGAACAGATGTGCATGGGTGAGTCTGGACACATCATGGCTCACATTTGTGATCCAGGGATTGAACTCAGGGCATCAGGCTTGGCAGCAAGTGATGTTACACTCTGAGTCATCTGGTTGGCTCGGTAATCCTACCTTTGAACTTAGGGAGAGATTAAGACAAAGGATTTCTCATTTTGAAATCATCAATGCAAGAAACTTTCTCAGCACAGAAAGAAACTAAGTTCTGCTGGAGTTCATGACTGATGGACATAAAAGGAATGAGACAAGAGACAACTGAGAAAAGGCAGAATCATTACCAGTGTCACTGTTCTCAACTGACTTACTCTCAAAATATGCCGTCTGCAGGTGACTGTGATGAAGCCAATATGGCGCAGGTGGAACTTAAATATCTTTGAGTTAAATCAAGTTCTTTAGTATGTGGAAAAGCATTAGATGGCTTCATGCCAAGTCTTAACCGGGATAAAATTATTTTTATTACAGGTTACAATAGTGTTTAGCTGTGGGGGCTTAGGGTAAGAGTTTCTTCTTGAAAAGGCAAGCTGCTTAAAAAAAAAAACAGTGATAGTTTTGTGAAAAGGATCTAAATACATGTGTGTTCTTAAAACTTTGCAGTTTTACACATTTTACTTGCTTCCCTTTTGTGAGATAGAGTCTCATAGAATCTAGGGTGCTCCACAGCCACTTGTTCATTCCAGGTCTACGTCAAACTCGTTATTCTTTTGCCTCTGCCTCTCAAGTGGTGGGTGGCATGTAGCACCCCTCCAGTGTGTGTGTGTGTGTGCGTGTGTGTGCGTGTACAGCTCTTACAAAAAATATGTATGTGCACACATTATATATACATATTTTTAATAGGAGCCATATGAAGACATAAAATCTTCCTGGAGGTGTGAAAAATGTGGATAACGTGGCTGGAGATATCGATCAGCATTCCTTTAAAAACCAGTTAATGTGTTTTAATAGCAAACTTACAGGAGCATCACAGAAGACAGACAACATTAAAAACATATACTTGCATGTAGGACAATTCAGGGATAGCGAATGGATGGAATCTGCTGTATAAGAAAAATGCTACAAACATCATTTGGTGGCTGTCAATAAGAAATTTACTTATTTTTAAAAATCCAAATGCTGGCATTGTCCAGAAAATTTTAGCAGGTTCATTTATAATTGTTACAAAGTTGAACTGTTGAAATGTGTTCATGGAAACATTTTGCTTACATTAATACTTTACATCTTGCATTTATATCAAAAATTCACACCCAAATGAATGTGGAGAAACTGCCAATACCTGATTCTGTCCCCTCTGTTTCTATTTACATATACTTAGGTACCTTTGACCCCATTTGGGGAAAATATCCAACATTCAGAACTACTGATAACAGGAAGAAGAGGGAAAAAGATTTTGAGAATGAAATGTTCCCCCTCATAGTGGACTCATAAGTACATTCTTTGTGTATGCGGTGTGCTAGCTGGATATCTTTTGGCATAATTGTTACACAATTGGCACGGAGCGCACACATTTGGTATCTTCAAAAAAGCCAACCAGACAGGCCTCACGTGCCTCCTGCAAAGCACCAATGGCTGCGCTCTGGAAGCGCAGATCTGTTTTGAAGTCCTGAGCTATTTCTCATACCAGACACCAAAAGGGGAGCATGCGATTCAGAAGTTCAGTGGACTTCTGATATCCTCTGATTTCAAAAAGTGTCACAGAGCCAGGCCTGTAAAGATGAGGTCTCTTCACCCCTCCAGTAGAGGGCGCACTCTTGCGAGAAGCTTTTGTAGCCAGTTGTTTCTTGCGTGCTTTACCACCGGTGGGTTTGCAGGCCGTCTGCTTTGTATGAGCCATGGTGTGGGCACCTCATTACTTACCCCTTCGGCAAGCGAGAGGCGGCGCTGGTGTGAGAGTGGCGGCGGCTCTGGGACTGCTGAGAACACTTCGATCAGCATTCCTAAGGCCCTAGGTTTGATTGAGCCCTAGCACTACGATTGGGGTTGGTAAAGAAGAAAGGGCAGTAGGGGAAGTAAGCAAGGCATAGTTACTGCACTTTGGAAAACTTTGATCTACTGTATCAAATGAGGTTTAATTCTGGTAAGTGGAAGGACCCAAGGGATCTAGAAAGAATGCTGCTTAATTATTGGCCTTTTTGGTCTACTACATGAGTATCTCTTTCTTGTGGCTGTCTTGAAGTTAGTGATAGAAAACACCAAGTGCAGTGCTCGGCTTCTGGGATTTCCATTGCTTTATTTGCACTGTTGTGTTTCTAGGATTCGTATTTTTAGTGGTGTTTGAGGACATTTGGCTGGGCATGTCAGGGGTGGAGGCTCACAGGCTCTATAGGTTAAAAAAGGGGCCACTGGTAACAAGCTGTTACGGTGTATTACATGTTTTAAGGGCCAATGTACTAGGATAATGAAATGGAAAGGACTAAACGATTCCTCAACGTTTACTGTCTGTATTGATACCAGATAGCCTAAATGGAAACCAGCAAGCTGTGTGTGTGTATGTGTGTGTGTGTGTGTTTCCACAGAAGCCCCATAGTTCTGGACATACAGGCAAAGCTTCCAATTTAAGTTAACATATGACTTAGGATTAATAGTACAAATTTTATGCTGTTGAAAATAAATGTTAACATTTATATCCTGCTGATTAAAAAAAAAAAATGTTTTAGGAGTGTGACACCAACCACCTGCTAAATGCTGTCTGGTGGCCACACTTGCCTAGCCTTGACTTAGAACTGTCTCTGCAGGAAACAGCCCAGGCTGATGACTTGGGTATTAGTATGGCTGACACAGGCCATGTGCCTACTTGAGGGACTCAGTGGCATTACCGGAGAGGCGGCCTGGACATGTTTGGGTTTGAGCTGTAATATTTCCTTTTGCTTATCTTCAGTGGCAGTGTAGAGAGAGGCAGTGGAGGAGGAAAGAAGACATTGCTGAGGGCAGAATTGCATTGGTTAGTCTGAGGGGCAGCACTGTGGTACTTCTCAGTAGGGTTCACAGTAGCACAATGCCAGAGCATCTCGTAATCACCTATAGAATGAAGGTTAGGGACATGAGCAGTTTGCAAGGGTGTGCAGCCCACTTCTCAGCCTCCTCATGATGTGAGAAGGGCTGTCTTTGTAAGGCTGTCTTGTGTGGTGAACGTGTTTCCTGCCTCCATCCACAGTTGCTCTGGTCTCACTGTCCATTTTCCACCTGTGGCTCCTCAGAACAGCTGCTACATACCCTTCAACTCAGTAAATGCCTGCTTAGTGTACTGACTGCAGTCTTTGCTCTCCTAAATATTGACTACATTTCTGGCCACTATGAAATTTATATAATGGCCCCAATGCAGTGGTTTTGTGCAAAAAAACACCTGTTGGTTTACTCTGCGATTCACAGTAGCCTCTCTCCTTTTCTTTGAAAAAGTATTTGATTTAATGTGTATATGTGCACTCCTGAGTGTACACTCGTACCACATGTGTGCGAGAACTTGTGGGGAGCAGAGGAGTCGCTGGCTCACGTGGAACTGGAGTTATAAATGGTTGTGAACTGCCTTGTGGGTGCTGGGAACTGAACCTGGGCCCTTTGCAAGAGCTGTGAGTGCTCTTAACTTCTGGGTCATCTCCAGCCCAACCTCTCCTTTCAGTTGCTTCCCAAATGAAGAAATCCCAGTCTTGTTGAGTGCATTGCACGAAGTTATCAATCTTCTGGCCCACATTTCCTCATGAAATGTGGCTGGCTCACTCGCATTTACCATTGACCTATTTCCTGTGTTGGGAGCACCTTTATGGAGGCAATGGGAAGGGGAACTTTTTTAAGTAGAAACATCATTGATAACTCTTTCTCTCCAAAGCTTCCCTCTCTAAGGATCTCTAAATATGGATCCATGGAGCTTATGAATAATAACTGTAAAACAGATTCATAAGGATATTTACACTGCACCATTTGGACTGTCCCTGGAATGGCTTCAGATACACTGGGAGAGCGTAAGCCTAGGGAACTGATGTCTTCCCTACCGTCAGCTGTTGCTCCTCTCTTTCTCTCTGCTTTCTTTGCTCCTGAGACTTGTAGCAAGCAGGGGAAATAAGACCTGTCCTGAGATACACTGTTTGGGACCAAGTGCTGGTGGACTTGCTTCAGTTCCTTGTGTTTGTGTATACAGTACAGTGACCTGCGGTATTACTGTTGACCGTGAACTGGTCTTTCCGGCTGTAAGCTCCGCCTTACCTGCAGCATACATTAAGAGAGGTGAGAGCCGCACTGACACCTGCTACCTTAAAATCGTGCCGAGTACTTCTTTCCTGTAAGAGTATGGATGAGTGTGAGGGAGTAGAAATGGAAGAATGGAAAAGAAAAGGAGATAAGGTAGCTCTCCAGTTTTTTAAATACCGATATTACATTCTCATGAGTCTTACATTGGGGCTTGAGGCACTACAGCATGTCTTCTGTATACATGGTCTCATGCAAGAATACAAAATGAATATAACTTAGTTCCCATTCATACAGAACATTATAAAGCCATAGAGAAAGGTAGGGTGTGTGTGTGTGAGTAGTAGCTCAAGGGAAGCTAAGTTGCAGCAGTGAGAAAGTTCTATTCCAGACTTCTGTGGAGCTCCAGGAAGGTAGTTTCCTCTCGTCTCAGTTGGCAGAGGTTGGGACACAGGGTGAAGTCAGGTGAAGAAAACTGTTGTGAGTGCTGAGGTATATAGAAAAATTCTGATGCGTTCGGATAGGTAACAGTCAATGCTACGTTGTAGGAGATGAACATTGGGTTAAGGTGTAAAAGAAGAGACTTATGGTGAAGGTCTGGGAAATTCACTGGGTGGAAAATGGGGTTTTTAGAACCCCCGCCCCCCGAATTGAACATTAGAACGCCAGAGATGAGGCCAGATCTTTATGGGTGGTTGTGAACCACCCACCTTGTGGCTTCTGGGAACTGAACCCTGGTCCCCTGAAAAAGCAACACATGCTCTTAACTGCTGTCCTCTCAGCAGCTCCCACACAGCATTTAAGTAGGTTGAGGAAGAAGACATGTGGACGTTCATGGGAGTAATCCAGGTGAATAATAGAGCTGAAACTCATACCACAGAAAGACTAGGGGCGTATGGCCTGAAATGCTGTCGGGCGTTTCTCACTGTCCAGAGAGCCAGGAGCTACTGAGTACACAAGTGAAAGACACGATGTCTGGACTGTGCGTGTGTGTTTGTAAAAAGAATTGTACCACATCTACCCTCTGCTCTCACAGGATTATACTAATAATGAACAAAGAGCCCCGAAGTTAGGCACAGAAGTGCCAACCCAGGCTCGGGATGGGAGATACGCTGCTCTTTGTTAAAAGACATCATTGGCCATACATTTCCTCAGGATCAGCCACTGTCGGTCCAGTAAGAGTCCTTATCTGTGGGGATGGAGGGGTCTCTTCCCTCTGGGCCTTTTTGGCCGAGTGAGGCATGCACTCTTAGGATGCTGGGAAATTCCCCAGACCTGCAGTTCAGAGCTCCTAGTGCACGCGCAGAGCGGGCCACACTTCTGGGCTGGCTGCTAGGGCAGAGCTGTTGATCCTCAGACAAAGCTGTTTGCTTGCCCATAGTGTTCCACCTCTCCTCCGAGAGGGATTTCCCAATCTTTTGGTGACACCATAGAAGCGCCTCAGGTCAGGAACAAACACTGAGGCAGCTAAGCAAGAACTAGAATGCTGACTCCTCCACTTTGTAGCTGTGTGATTTTTGCCAAGTGACCTACCCTCTCTGGTGGTTTAGAAAAGCAGGGGTCTTACCATGGGATTAATACGAAAGAACTACTGCATGCCACCTGTGTTGACCAATGTACCGTGTAAGATCTTAGACCTTTGTCTCCTAAGGATTACGGAACCCAGCCCCAAGCCCTGTCGTTTATTTACCTTGCTTTTGATTGGATCTGAACTTCAAGACACTGAGCACCCCAGGATGCGCTGGCTTGTAGGAGCATGCTCACTGAGCAGTCTGAGGAGGTTCTGGAGACTGACTGCTGAGGCTGCAGCGTGTACCCTTCCTTCCCACAGCAGCTCCGTAAGCACGGGAAGGCTGCGGATGCAGCGTTCTCTCCCAGGAAACAAAGTCATAGAGCAGTGTGCCTCCGGCGAGGCATTATCATGCACCCAGCACACTCACCCACAGGGTTTATTTCAGTTCGCCAGACCGCTGGCTTGTGTTTCAGGATAAGCCTTGTGCGCTGAGCTCACTGTGTCCTTTCTATTAACAGTAAGTCGAGGAGAAATGGAATGCTTTTAGAAACCAGGTTACTTTAGCATTCACATAGTTTATAAAGAGGCAGAGATTTGAGGAAAAGGAAGCAAATATTTTGACTAATGTGGTTAAACAGTCTTCATTGTTGACAAGTTAAGATAATCTGATGTTGTGTTTTGCCACAGGCTTGGTTACTTAATAAAACACTCTTTCTCATGGCCATGCATAGAATGTCAAATTCCCCAAGGAAGGTCCACAGATACCGGGATGGTAAAAGCTAATGTTAGAGACAAGGGGTGAAAGACCCTGGAAAGCTGTGTTTATAGGATTTGGTTTTTGGTGGATGCTTTTAGCCCAGGTTTTAAGGACAGCTGGGAGGAGCAGGGTTACCGGACTATTTGAGGGACTTGGGGAAAGATGGCTACTGCCGCTTAAGGATCTTATGGTGCAGTCTGAGCTTTGAAAAATGTGGTCTTTTAAGTACTGTGTTCCAATTGTGAGTATTCTTAGTACAATTTCCTGAGGGAGCTTGAATGGAGCAAATCCTTTCACTGCTTATGTGGAGCTTGTACAGAGGTGGGCCTCTGGAAGCTGAGTACCAGCACCGGGAGTGTTTGCAAAGAGCTCTCTTTGTTCTGTTGGCTCTGGGAGAGAGATTGACTCCAAGGCCTTGCCCTGTGAAGTAAGCTCTCAGCTCCATCCCCAGTGCAGGGAGGACCATCGGAGGACACATAGCTATGGGTGGGAATGGAAGTGTGGGATGTGTACCCCGTTCTGAGAAGCATTTGTACTTGGCCTGTAAGATTAATGTGCAATAAATGGCCAGAAGGTAGCCTGTGACCATGTTTAATTTTGTGCTGTAGTTAACTTATTTATGGGTTTCCTTCAAGGGAGGAGCAGGACCATTGGGTGTTTAAAGAGTGTCAGCGAGGCTCCACGGTGAAGCGCTGAGTCGATGTAGTGTTGACTCTGGCTACTTGGGGAGGTTTGGGGGCAAGAGGAGAAATGTGTTGAAAGGGTCTCATTGAAGAGAGCGCAAAACCGTCTTCTATTTTTCTGGTTTGTATGCCAGTCCTCAGTAGAGAAAGATTATATATCAGAAAAGAGCAGGCCTCATAGTGATACCAACTGACCACGGCATAACAGGATGCAGTTAAGACTAGACACAGCGTTCGTGTCAAGGCCCGACAAGGCAATCCAAGAAGAAAAGGGTCCCAAGAGCAGGCAAAAGAGTCAGATGGCACTTTTAGAAGCCCCATGAAACCGCAAACCTACACAAGTACATCATGTATCCCGTGGGCCTAGCACAGACCTATGCAGGGTCCAGGATTGTTTCCCCAGTCTCATACAGTAAAGTTTTAAATGTCGATTTGTCTATTTCTAGCTGGATGTGTTGGCATCTGAGGTACACATGATATGTCTGAATATGCTTACGTTGCACATGGGTTTCGAGTACCTGTGGAGGCCAGAGGTCTGTGAGATTTCTTCTGGAGCTGGAGTCACGGGTGGTTGAGCGCTGCCCAGTGAATGCTGAGGATTAGACTTAGGTGCTCTGCAAGATCAGCCCAAGCTTATAACTCTGAATCCATCTCTCCAACCTCTTAAAACTTAGTTTTGAGCAAAGAATAATTCATGGCTTGGGCAGTTGCGCACCAGAAATGGTTCAGAGTTCCACAGAGGAAATGCAAAAGAGGAGATTTTACTGGACTAGCATAGAAGTCATGGAATTTTTTTTTTTTTAATCATGAACACATATACAGTTATTGCTATCTACTTCTGCTTCATTGAGCTTAAGTGCTTGTGTTCCTTTAACTTAGGGATTCATAAAATATTGCTCAAGTTTTGCTAATGTTTGCAAAGTAAGCAAATTATAAGTCACTTATGACTTAATAAAGCGACTTGTTGGTTTCGTCTGCTTAGCTGTTTTAGGCCATGCTGCCATTTTAGATGGTATTTAAAAGGCTGATGGTATGGAGTAAGATGTTGGGACCCCACATCAGAAGCCTCAGAAGGCATGTCGTGTGGTCACTAGGCTAGAAGGGCATGAGGAGTGATGGCCTATACCACACGGTAATCCTGGGGCTTGACTGAGAGTCCAGCATCATTACCCTGTGCCGGGGAAGCAGTTATTTGTCATTCGCACGGTTGGAGTTGTTTTATTCCACCCATCTGCGTGACATATGTCTACTGTGGCCCAGAGGTCACGTAGAGTCAGGTTTTCTCATGCGTGCACTTTAAGTGGTATAAAGCCTCAGAAGAAAGCAAGGCTCTTATAGTAGAATTTCAGACATTACTTTGAATTTTAGAATTCATAAAGATGTTTTCTCTGAGTCCCTAAAATCAAGGTAAATATAGATTAAAGAAGGGGAGAGGATGTTGTGTTGGGCACTCAGGAGTAACTAGAACTTGAGAGTGAAAGAAAGAATAAACTCAACAAAGAGCAGGGAAGTGGTAGGGTGCTGACAGAGTGATCAGAGAACAAAGTGAATTCTTTGTTTTTCTTCTTGATATCTATTTTATTTTAATGTGTATAAGTGTTTTGCTTAAGTATGTATACCTCACGTGTTCCTGGTGCCCTCAGTAGAGGGTCCAGAATCCCTGCAGCTAGGGTTACAGGTAGTTGTAAAATATCATGTGGGTGCATGGAACAAAACCTGGTCCCGTGGAAGAACAGCCAGTGACTTTAATAGCTGAGCCATTTCTCCAGCTCCTGCATTCTTATTTTTAAGAGAGGGACTCACTGTATATTCCAGTGTGTCTTTGATCTTGAGATTGTATTGTCTTGGCCTTTTGAATACAGACATGTATTATCTGACTGGAAATTGACCCTTTTAAAGGAGAAATTATAAAATTTGTTTTATAAATTGAAAACTAATTGAAACTAATTTATAAATATAAGTATTTAAAAGGGAGACATGAAAAGATTTCTTTAAAAAATCAGTTACAGAATCTAGTTGCTTGAAAGACTTAGCCTGGTGGACCTAAGAGGTAGGGCATGTGCCATAGTCCTGAGGAAATGGGAGAAGTGGGGAAAGAACATAAAAGAATTTAGTCTTTCTTGTTCACTTTACCTCACTTAAATGTTCTACTTAATAATTTCTTCAGGAAAACACTTCTTTAAATGTGTAGGATTATGTCTTTATTTGAAATCTAGGCTCCCAGACTCTGTTTTTGTCTGGAGTATGCTGTCCTGGGTTTATGTGCAGATAGCAAGCTGACTTGCCTCCTGAGAGCATTCTTCCTTGACAGACTGGTTTGCTCTGCTCTGTGTAAACAGTCCTGCCTGCTGACTAGTAGTCTGTATTTATGAGGCCCTGAGAAAACACTGCAAGCAGCAGACTGACCGTGAATAGCAGACTTAATTTGGCTTAATGTGTTTTGGCTTGCTTGACCTCACCAGAATAAAAATGTGCCTACTTAAATTATTGTATCAGAAGTTTAAAAAAATATCTAGACATTCTTAATTCAGTGGAAGAATCTTGGGACTGCTTTAGCAGAGGTTTAAGTCCCTGTTTAATGTCATGCCATCTTGAGAAATGTTTAGTATAGAGTTTTAATCACAGATAAAGTTACTGTGGATTCTGAATTATAACTTTGAATTGCTGTTTTTTTCTCTTGTTACTTTTTTTTCTAGACAACTGGCTGGTAACGACCTTTCTTTTATCCACCCCAAAGCCTTGTCTGGGTTGAAAGAGCTCAAAGTCCTGTAAGTAATGCAGTTTTAGAGTTTCACAGCTGGCTGTGTATTTTCTTTCTGCATAGTCAACATGCTTGGAGCTAGGTTAAGCACAGTTTCTTTTAGTAGAGGATTAAAAGATTTAAGGCATGGCCAGTGGGTAGGGGAGCAGGCTAGAGGTTGGTCTGGGCAAACTTGGGTCTAGATAACGAAGGTTAAAAATCTAAATACTAAGTATTCTTGAGCTCCAAGGCATCACAGACTTGCCGTGCCACTAATGTATTGAATTGAAACCATATTTAAGCTATATTGGTGGAGTTTCATTTCTACATTCTTTATAGCTACAAGGGTTTTTAATTAGCCAACCCTAAAGGGAGAGAGCTTTATAAGTGCTTTACATATTAAAAGCATTTTAGTGCTGAAGAAATTGAAGTGAGGTGAGTCACCTTCATAATTTTCTAAAGATATTTATAAAGATAGTCAGAGATCAGAAAAGACATTTCTGGCCATGCAGGAGCGTGGAGGGTGACAGACTGAAGATCATGTAGTTTGACAGCCACTATTTCACCTACTTTTGTTTCTACTGCTCTGGACAAAGTCACAAGGCCTGTGGTTCAGAGTGTTTAGGTGGTCCTGTTACTTCTTCTATTCTGTGGTTATGATTCGTGTCAAATAGTCATTAACATGACAAAACTCACCTTGAGGAAAAATGGAAAGGATTTTGTTTTCCATGGAGATGTCTGTGATGTTCTTCAGGTCCCCACTCTCCCATGACTGAGATTTAATGATGTCTGTACTCACCGCTGCTACACCTTAAGGCCCAATGTCTGCTTTCCTTGCAAACTGCCCAGGTTTCTAGACTCTGCTTTCTTCCAATTTGAGCAGGCATTAGAAATTCTAATGGGTTTGTTGATGAGACACACTTCAGTAAAAGTGTCAAAACCTAGTGAATCTTAACTAGGGTACCTGGGGAAAAAAACAAGCCCTAGAAATATGGCTCAACCAGCAACTCCATTAAAGATGGCCTGGAATAGCAGCATAAATATCATCTCTGAGTTTATGGCAAATGCTTCTTAACATTTTGCAATTTTCTTTCCTTGGATGCTTTCCTTCCCACCCACCCCAGTTTTGATATTTTTTAGGGGAAAAAATTGCTCTGTATTATTAAATGTAAAAAAATGGTAACAATTGCTTATTAACCACTAACCCAAATTTTTCTTCTAGAACACTTCAGAATAATCAGTTGAAAACAGTACCCAGTGAAGCCATACATGGACTGAGTGCTTTGCAGTCTTTGTAAGTAGCCTTTGTGTTCTGCATCCCTGGGTCATTGGAAGGCCACTCTGGCTGCTAAATGAATAAGGAAGGGAAACCCCAAGGCCAGAGCAGATTTATCCTCTTTTCTGGGATGAAAATGGGGATGGCCCATTGCTGTTATGAAAATATTCTTTGGTAAGGCAGAAGGTGGTCCTTCAGTTTATTTTCTTTCTTGATTCAGAGGCTATGGGATCGTCTGTGAGTGTGGGGTACATTAGTGTCAACATACATGGCTGCTGGTCAAAGCTCTTTGAAGCCAGAGTTAGAGATGTACAGGAGATCGTGTGCTCTGACAGCTATAGATAAGATTTGGGTTTAGGTAGCAATGGTTAGTATAAATTGAGTTTAATGCCTTACCTGTGGCTCAGAACACATATAGGACACATATAGGGGATAACTTGGGCTGCTTTCTTTCCCAGGTTTTGTTTTGGTTTTAGATAAAACTTGTTTTATGTGGCATAATCAGGGTTTCAATTTTGGATTTTTCCATGTCATTAACTATAAATGCTTTTCCAGATAGCACTTTATTTGTTGTTTTTTTTTACATACTTTATTACAAAGAACTTGGCTTTATTTGAATTCTAAATGCTTTTCTTACATTGGAGTTCATGATAGGTAACGAGCAAATGACTGTAGAGAGGATTTTAAGTAACTTGCCCAACAGCACATAGCTACTAAAGGCACAGTGGGGATTCAAAACCAGACAGACCTGCTCCAGAATCTAATTAAATTTCTGAGCAGATATTCTAGGAGTAAGTGGAAAATGAAAGTTAGAGCAAAAGCATACTAGTAAGTCACATGTTGTAAAAGTTAAACATTAACTCGTGCCTGTCACAAACAAGGAGTATCCAGGGTGTTAGCCATTTCATTTTTAGTTCAAATAGAAATTAAAGTTGTGTGTATTAAGCAGTTCACTTTGCAGAACTGGCAAGTAATGGAATATCAGGATTTGTTGCTCACTAGAGTGAATTTGACTTTTAAAATGAATCAATTGGAATAACTTGCTTTTGTAGAAATATTTGGCGGAGTCTTTATACTCCTGCATCTAAGGATGCAGAGCCATTTGGCTCCTCTAGACGTGAACTCATTGAGCATCATAAATAGGTCCTGTTTTCTTTTGGTACTTTACAATTAATTGGTTTGACTTAAGAACTTCACATTGAATCATTATTTTCAGAGACTTAATGATCAAAGGACCAATTATTTTGCCTAGTTTGAAGGCAAAAAAGAGATGTCTAAAATCTCATTTTCAACTTCAGGACCAAAAAATTACCAAGAAAATTTCAATAGATTGTTTCTAATTTGTGGCCAACAAGTACCTTTGAAGTACATGTGGTATTTGTTAGTAAAATGGGTAAATTTAAGTGGTTTGTTACAAAAATTGGAGCCTTCTCCCTCAAAAACAATGAGTTAAGCAAACTCAGTGTGCACCCATTACTGAGTGCATGAGGTGCTTGAAATATCTTCCACCCCTACCCCGTGTGTGTGTGTGTGTGTGTGTGTGTGTGTGTGTGTGTGTATGTGTGTGTGTGTGTGTGTGTGTGTGTGTATGTGTGTGTATGTGTGTGTGTGTGTGTGTGTGTGTGTGTGTGTGTGTGTGTTTGAAGTTTTGATCTGCTTCCATATGTAACAAACTGTAGAAGGAGGTCTATCAAGTGTGCTGTATTTAAGAAAGAAGTGTTCTTGGGTTTGTTAGCACAGTGGGTGTTGTAGTCAAATGAGCTATCATTGAAATTCTACCGTGGCGTAAAAAAAGTCTTATCAGCACTTGAGTCAGTTTTCAAATCTGATCTTCAGACCCAAGTTACGTTAAAGATTTCCTTGTGGTTTCACCACAGACCTTAAAAGGAACAAAGTTCATTAGCCATTAAAATTGACCAGAAGGAGCTTGAGATAAGAGTATATTTGATGGTGATTATGTAAAGTCAGAGTGAATTCTAGGTGTTAATAAAAAGATAATTTAACAACCTCTCAATTCATTACCTAAGTAGAATGTTAATTGGCAATCAGAATTAGCTCTAAGGTTGTTTTTTATATCAAATTTATATTGAATATGGTATTAAATATTAATTTCAAAGATTAAGTATCCCTAATTTCAATACTTTAAAGATCAACTGTAATATTTGCCCTATCGTAAAATTTAAGAAGAGCTTTTGATTATATAGAATATTTGTTATTTGTTCGCAGATTTTTCACACTAGAACATGCGAGGGCCACAAACGGTGCCCTAAGCCAGATTCAGCTATTAATAATCTAATTAGAAGGGTCCAGTTAATAGTAGGAAGCAGAAAAGGAGATTTATTCAATGTAGCTGCATTGGGAAGAGATAAAGAGAGATCCACTGAGCCCACAAGTCCCCTTTTTAGGATCTTGAAGTGAGATTAAAGTTTAAATGGAGGGCCACAGACATGACATCTAAACAGTTCCAGTTGGGGTCTGGTTCTGCCTGCCACTGGCCTGTATTTATGTGCTTTGGTCAGATCCTGCAAGGTGGTCAGAGAAGCTGTTAGACCTGTGTAAAATCTGCCAGGTCCCTAACAGAACTGCGTGTAACATTTGTCACTATAATTTTATTTAAGGCAAGAAATTTAAGGTGTGGGTTTTAGTACTAAAATGCATTCCTCACAATTGATAATACACATTTTCAAGATGACATGTTAATATATTGCTAAACCTTTAGAAAGGGATTTTTTGTTTTAGCACTTAAAAGCAGTATATACATACTCTATGGTTGGTAGTAGACCATGTTGGACAAGCCCACATCACCACTCTGTGAGATACTATGGTGTGTCGCACCTTGTATAGCAGTCCACCGCACTGCTTCTTGGTCTTTTGGGATGGCTGTTAATAGTGTAGGCTACCAGGACTCAGCCACATTTTCCTCTTTTGGTAGTAGTGTTAGGAATTGAACTCTGAGCTTTCCAAATACTTGCCAAATGGTCTATCTACCAGGTTACACAAGGCAACATTTAAAGATTTTTCCTTTCCAGTCCGCATGAACTGAGTATAAAGATTAAACTCTTTACAACAGTCTACAAACCTGAGTCCGTAAGTCCTTTTTACCTAACTTTGTATTCCAGGGCCCATTACTCTATAGGTCTTCTGTCTGCACCCTTATTTATGTGCATCTTTTTAATTTTGGAAAAAATGTTTAGCAGAGCCCACATCTCTTCCTGTCCTACTGGATTACTCCTTCACATTGATAATGTCATTGTTTTCTCAGTTCAGATTCACTTTCTTGATGAAATATGACAGTTCATAGGAATATGTGTCACTAGTACTAAGGTTACATTTAAAAGGAGTAGGTAGCTTAGTATGGTCTTTGTCATATTTAATGAATTACTTACAGAGGATACTTTTTTTTTGTAAAGTATTGTTGGCTGGCTTACAAGCACCTTTGGTATTAATAAATATACACACAGATTATCATCAATGATGAAAATAAGCAATAAGACTGTCTTGCTACTGAGAATCTGGGGAAGAATTTTACTCTGTAATCGAAATACAATCCAAGTTCCTTCCTCGGCCGATAGGGCCTGTGCAATCTAGACCCTGGCTAGAGTCACAAGTATGTATCCCTGCCCCACTTTTGTTCCCTCTACTCCTTCCCCCCATGTTCTCTTTGCTCAGTCTTTTTGGGAACTATGTGGTCTTACTAAGTTTGTTTCTGTTGTCCTTGACATCTGTCTAAAACACATCCTGCTCAACTACTGCTTCTGCTGACTCTTGCTAATTAATCCATTAGGCTGTAGATTTAATATTACAGTTTTAAAACTGCTTTTCTGGTCAGGTACATTTTCGTAGCTCCTGCTGCCTCCTGTCAGTTTTATCATTGTTCCCACGGTTTACTTCGCTGCACTTTTTCAGCACTCTGTTTTGCTCTGTAGTCTCTTAGTCTGTGCATCTCCAACTCACAGAATGCCTCCTACCACTCCATCCTTTATGTCTTCCAAGATGGCCCATGTGAATATGGAATGAATTGCAGTGAGTCAAATCATCTACAAGTGTGATTCAGTTACACTGTGTAGTTGATTCCGGTTAATGTCTCTTCCCAAGAATGGATTTCTGGAGGTTGTGACTTCCATCTGTGTTTGAACACTTTCTTATCTGTTCATTCAAAGCAGATCTGGCCAGCTCTGTGTCCAGTATCCGGCTGGTCTATTATGTCCCTCTTAATGAGTCAGTTCTATAAAGCCCAAGGGGCACAGGGATCTAAAGATGCTCATGGCCAGTGGAGCGGTACAGCAGCTGCTTTGTTCCCTAAGATCTCTTTTCCAGAAGAACATGCCCAGTACACAGCCACAAAGAGCCATATCTGAGAGCCCTTGCTAATCTGCCCCCAAGAAGGAAAATTCAGTGTGCTGGGAGTGGGAGCCCAGCAGATTCAGGGAGTTGAAAGTTACAGTAATGGCTGAAGTTGGATCAGGATTAAAACAACAAAACAAAGCAAAAACAAATAACAAAGCACAGAAACTTTAAAGTTGTCAGATGCCAATTCTTAAAACAAAAAGTCATCTGGGATTTTTAATCAGTTTTTTTTTTCTTTTCCTCATTCTCACAGAGAGGTCCAAGAGATAGGAATGCATGTGATAACCATCAGCAAGAGATTATGAGGAACACTGGGATTTCCTGCCTCATACAGTTCTCATCCTGTTAACGCCAGGCTGTCCTTGTATTGAAAAGTGATTATACAATTATACTTGGTTGTGGCAACAGAAAGAAATAGTTAGGATTTAGTGTCCAGGTTTTCAGAGACTTAAACATAAATAATCCTGTTAAGAAGGTGCCCCAATTGCAGAATTTTCTGAAAAATATGAAACTTTAAAGCCACAGTAGCACTGAACGGAGGAGTTTAATTTTCCCACGAATGATCTGAATAAATGTTCTAGCTGATCTGCTGAGGTAGCTGTGATCTACTGAAATGGGGTTGCTGCTATTTAAAAAACTGTAAACATATTCTTATGTTTCCTTTTGGAATCAAATCAGAGTAGCAGTTAAGTTCAGTCTACAATACCACCTGTACTGTAACACCGGATACCGTAATACTGCACACACAGTAATTGCTCAGCCCACCTATCTCTGTCTGGTAGGTGCATATTCTGAAACATAAATTTCCAACTTGAGCTTTGTGAGTTTCCTTTTAAGTGAGTCTTTCTGCAAAGAAGTTAACCAGGAAAGACCTATAATGTTCTGGCCCTGGAAGAATTTTAGATCTGTTGTTGTTCAGGACGTCTAGTACAGTTAAATATAGGGCTCCGTGGTTTAGCTGGTTTTATGGGTGTCTTCTGTTTGGAAACGATGGAGCTGTGTTCTCTGGTTTGATTCCTTTCAGTAGAACAATTACTCACTGTGAATGTTTCTGTTTCTCAGACGCTTAGATGCCAACCATATTACCTCAGTCCCGGAGGACAGTTTTGAAGGGCTTGTTCAGTTACGGCATCTGTGGCTGGATGACAACGGCCTGACGGAAGTGCCTGTGCGTCCCCTCAGCAACCTGCCAACCCTGCAGGCTCTGACCTTGGCTCTAAACAACATCTCAAGCATCCCCGACTTTGCCTTCGCCAACCTTTCAAGCTTGGTGGTTCTGTATGTGGTTAACCCCTTTATTCCTGTATATTTGTGTTAATTTAGGAGCGAAATGGGTTTCATGTGACAATACTATAAAAGTGGCCCCTGTGGTCCTGCTTTTGGACAATTAATGTTTGGGAAAGGTGCCTTTGATGAGATCAAACATACTGGTTTCTTGAATGATATCTAGTAGTAGATGTTGAGTTTAAAAGTAGCAACCTTTTTAAGATAATTGGGTAATTTAGCAAATATTTTTTTATAACTTGTTTTTTGTATAACTTCTGTTTCTGTTCCAACAATGAGTATGATTATTCAATATCAAAAGAAGGGAAACGGTTTTGAAATGCTCAGAGAAATAAGATATTTCTTATTCCTCCGTGAATGTTTTATATTTTCTCAACTTAAGTACTCAAAAAGTGTTTTTTTTTTTTTTTTTTTTTTTTTCTATGCCTTTCATCTTTCAAAACTTCATGAGACATGGTGCAGTCTCGTTTCCACTAGAATCTCTTTCCATCCTAAGTGGTGTCACCTCTGTAAAGCTGCCTTCTCTCCCTTGAGAGCTCAACCAGTGCTAAGCTTTATATGAAGGAGGAGCTACTTCTAAAGTTTTGATTTCATATGAACCAAAATCAAGTAATCGAACCAAAATCTGCAATCGATTTCCCCTAATGCTGGTATTCTGTGTTCAGTGAGTCTGTGACGGCCAGCTTTCTGTAGTTGAATGTGGACACACTTGGCTATATCACTGCTTTCAGCCACATCAGTTAAGTAAGACACATTAAGCAGCTGTAACACTTGCATTTGGGAGATGTGAATGTCACTCTCATGTTTTATTTTTCATAGGCATCTTCATAACAATAAAATCAAAAGCCTCAGCCAACACTGTTTTGATGGACTAGATAACCTGGAAACCTTGTAAGTGCATTTATATTTTGTATAATCACATTGTGATTGGGACAGTACAATCTTAGATGTAGTGAAGATAAAAGGAGGACATTGTTAAGTATAGCTCATTATTTGCTTTAATTAACAACTCAGTTTTTACCATCTAATAACCCATTTGTGAAAAACGAATTCAGTTTATGATTCTGATACTTAAGTGTGAACATCAAACTTTTCCTTTCCCCAAATATGTATTAAAAGCAGCTTCATTCGAAAAGATTTATACCTTCCCCGAAGTGTTATTTGTGTTAAATTTGTGACAGTTTGGGAACTTTGACATTAGTTTCTTACTTATTGTTGGGTTTTCTTCATGATTTCAGGAGCCTAGCTACTTGTTTAAATCAAGTTGGAATAGCATGTCTGCTTTCATATGCTGAAACGTAACACATTAATGTTTTAAACTATTTCTTGATGCTGTGTTTCCACTGATGGAAAAAGAACTTTTGGCTCTTTGACTAGACATGACATGTACCATTGTGGTGCAGTAAATGGATTAGGAGAATGTCTCCTTTGGGTGGCCAAGACCTAATTGCAAATACTTAGGATCTGTAGTATTTTGGTGAACTGAATTTTCTGGCTAACTGTGAACTATTGAGAAGATTTTAGGATTTATGGGACTTTAATCCACCTGTCAAAGCAATTAAGTAATAAATACCAGTGGATATTTGAAAGTTAAAGTTGGAGGAAGGCAGCTCTAAACTCAGGTCTCCTGCTAGGTGTAATTTTTATGAGGTAGTAAATAAAAGCTATAACATGTCTACAATCCAAATGATATTAAAATTAAGTTTCTTTTCCCAGTTACTTTAGTTTTTACTTATCACTTGCTCTTCTCTGTAGAAAAGGAAAACAACAGATTTCAAAGGAGCTGGGCTTTTAATTTCCTTTTTTCTCTTTCTAAAATCAGCCATAATAACTATATGCCATCATGTTCTTTGTGTTAAGAGAAATTAAAATGTAGACACTCTCAGATCTAGACCGGCATTGTTAGAAATTGCCACTTAACCTCTTCCTAGTGAATATAGTTTTGTTGTCAATAATTCATGACTTAGATGAAAACAACTCTGGTCCTTCTCATTTCAAACTCTTATACTAGAATTTAGGGAGCTGCTGTTTGTTCCTTGAGAAGCCTCTGTTTCTTAGTCTAGTCACCTATACATGGATATTTAAAGATTCTACTTGATAAATACAAGATTCGTGTTTAATCCTTCAGTGGCATGTGATCTGACAGTTCTACAAGCTTGTAAATGTATTGATCTAAAAACATAAAGGATGACTTTTCCTATTTAATGTTCTCTAAAAAATCTGTAAATGAAATTCCTATAGGGTTTTGAATGACAGTGTAGTTGGAGAAAGATATCGCCACTATGGGTTGTGATCTTTAAATATATACTTACACCAAAATGCCTTATGAATTATGATTTCTATTACTCACTGTGCTTAGATATTTTCTCCCATTCCCCCCCCCAGGGACTTGAATTACAATAACTTGGATGAATTTCCTCAGGCTATTAAAGCCCTTCCCAGCCTTAAAGAACTGTGAGTATTGCTTTTTTTCTCTTTATATTCTGCATCCTGGAATTCACCATTAAATACTCTAGTGATTAGGTCTTGGAGCATCTTCTTCTCAGTACATATACCCACAACACATAAAAACGTACACATGCAGTCCACAAATCATACTGTATTAACCAGCACAAACGGTTGAAAGCATAGATTATTGTTGTACAGGGTCAGATGCTACTGCAGGTAAAAGGCATGAGGAGTAATCTTCTGGAGGAGCTTTCAGTCTTAACCTCACTAGAAAGGCAGAGCGTGAAAGGCAGATAACTCTCCTCATATAGGTAATAGGTGTGGAAAAATTAGAAAAATCATCTCACAAAAAGATCTCCCAGAAGCCTGGGGCTATAGGAATGTGACCTGACCTAAAGGTTGGGAAAGTTAAATAAGTGGAGGGGATGAGGGAACCGCTGGAGAGCCTGGGCTTGTCTGGAGTAGAACCATGAATGTATATATATGGCACAGCAGAGATTGTCTTGTGAGTTGAAAGCTCATGCTGTAGAGGTAAAATGCAGGCATCTGTGAAAGAGATTTGAAGCTTTTCTCAACAAAAATTTTCATGTTATCATTGCTTCATCAGTTCTGTTTTATGAATTACCAAGCAACATGGGTCATTCTACTTTTAACTTGTTTCAAAGTGTTTTCTTCCTGTCTTTCTAGGGGATTCCACAGTAATTCTATTTCTGTTATCCCTGATGGAGCATTTGGTGGTAACCCACTGTTAAGAACTATGTAAGTATTTTTTTTAAAGTTTCTTTGAATATATAATCCAGACAGTTATGTCTTCAAATGTCAGACATCTTCATCAAAAGTTAAAAAAAAAAGCTTCTGACTTTTTGATATTTGGACTCTGGGATCATGGGTTTAATCTCAGAATGTTCATAAGCACATGAAAACATTGCCTTTTTTGGATATTTTCACAGCCATTTGTATGATAATCCTCTGTCTTTTGTGGGGAACTCAGCATTTCACAACCTGTCAGATCTGCATTCCTTGTAAGTATTGTGCAAGTTCAAAAACACACCTGAATGTTTATGCGGCTTGTTAAATCAAAAACATGAATTAATATTAGTGTAACTTCAAGAAAACAATTTCTTTTTCCTGCCCTTTATGTAACATGTCAAAGGACAACTCTTAACAGTTTACAGTGATTCTTCTTTATGTGACCAAATTATCACATTTTCAAGGACCTTCAAAAGATGTAACCAGTTATATTTGGTCATAATGTTATAATTTAAGATTAAAAAATGAAAATACCATGTAAGCAAATGTTTTTAATTATTTTTTTCCCTCCAATTTCTTAGAGTCATTCGTGGTGCCAGCCTGGTGCAGTGGTTCCCCAATCTGACCGGAACTGTCCGTCTGGAGAGTCTGTATGTGTGAGCCTTAGATGAAGGGCCATGTAAACAGCATTGCAGTCCAGTGTGCTTTTTAGCAGTGGACTTGTGACTATCAGACTTGGAGACAGTGTACTAGGCTTGAGGTCATTTAGCTCAGGCAGAGTGCAGCTTCTAGCGTAGGCAGGTCGGGCAAGGTTACTGAGAATAGAAGGTGGCAGCTGAATGGCTAATTAGACGAAGAACATCCAAAAATCTAAAACCAGGACACAGGCATCTAGATAATCAAAAAGCATTCATGGAGGAGATGCAATATTTTAAAACTGTATAATGTCAAGCTTCTCAGGGTTGAGATTTACACTTAGAAAGGCAGGATTTAATAAGACTAGGAATACCAAAAATATATCAAGGTGGCATACAGATGATCAAATATAAAGACCCCGTGTTTCTAATGGAATGGGATGTGGGGTGAAGATTGGAAAATTATTTGGGACATGGTTTTAAAATGATCAACTCTTTAACCCCCGCACATTTGAAAGATTCCAAGTGAATGCTCCATGATGGAGTGCAGGTGTGTGAGACCCTGTTTTCAGCCCTTAGCAGTTTGGGACTGGAGCAGGCCAGGGCCATTATCTGTAGGAGTCTTGATGTGGTGTGCTACGTATATGTTATGATGTTCACGTGTGCTAAGACAGTAAGAAGTTGAGAAGCACTGGGCAAGGTTCCAATAAGGTAGTTGGTTCAGGTACAGCGTATCGGACCAGTGAGTGTGAGGAGATCAATAAGGAGATCACGGTGCAGACTCGTGAGGTCATGGTCACAGCCAGGGACTGCACACACCAACCAGTTAACCATGCTCAAGGCATTCAGGCCATTCTGGAGTTCCTCTGGAACAAAGGGCATGATCAGATCCTGCAATGCTTTTTGAAATATTGAAATATTTCACCCCTGATCTGCATGGTAGAAAAAAAGGAGAGAAAGTGTCAGATATTAGATACTTTAGAAGAAATAACCAGAACTGGTGGTTGACTCCAAACAGGAAAGAAGCAGAGAGGAGAACAGGAATGTTTCAGAATGCCGAACTGGCTCAGAAGGAGGAGAAGCAGTTTGCATTTGGCTTCTGGGGTGGTTTCAAATGTGTTGTGTATGAGAAAAGATGACAGGCTGTAGGAAACCAAGCCGCCCCCAGGCACTGTTAACCCCTTGTGAGACAGCTCTTCTTCATTACTGTGAAGACGATGCACTGAGAGTGAGTTCACCTTCCCGAGTGCCTACCTTTAGTTGGTAGATAGACAGGGGTGGGGGTGCACAGCCATTCACCTTTTGTGTACGAGAGGAACATTTCTTTTACTATCCCAACTTGAACTGTATCTTAGATAACAATTGTTTTGTTTCCACAGAACCTTGACAGGGACAAAAATAAGCAGTATACCTGAAGATCTGTGCCAAAACCAGAAGATGCTGAGGACTCTGTAAGTTGGACTGTTCTCTCCTTTCTTGTGTGCACTTTACAGAGGCTGTCTTTTATTTTGAATAACTGTATTCATAAGGTGCTTTGATGCTTGACTGTTTCTTTCATGTAAACAAGGAGATTACTACTTCAGGGGTTAGGGAGTATCTGAGTTTGGATTTAGGATTACGTATTATGTGTTGACCACCGTGTTACTTTATTTGGTGCAAAATAAACCAAGAGACCATTTAGTTGTTAATCTGGTTTCTGTTTGGGCATCATCCCCTCTGCCCTATGCCCATTTTCTCTATCATTTATAACTAAGCAGATCCCAAAACTTTGCTTTCCTGAATCAACAGTGAACGACTTGAAGCTTTCTAAAATTTGTAAGCTGACTTAGAAATTAAAAGTGAAGGTATAAACCTTTCACCAGGACAGTTGGATACTGTTGTGTTAAATACTTAAAGCTAGTAACAAAATAAATGAGAGATTGAGTTATTACATATTTTAGTGGATTTTCTAATGTAAATGTGGTAACTGAAGTTGAGGGGAAAGCCCAGTGATAGCCATAATTTTATATAAATGACCTAAAAGATGCACCAAAGCATTTTAACTAAAGAATAATATAATATATTATATAAAATTTACTGGAAAAATAAGTTTTCTTAAAATCTGTAACTTTACTAGTGACTTCATGTACATCGTGTTATAGTTTATATATGTTGTAGAACTTAATATCCGTTAGCCTATTATATATGGTCTACACTCAACACTGTGCACTTTAACTTCAAAAATCTCAGTTCTGTGGTGGAACCTTACAACATTGGGGAAGCCAAAGGTTGCTTTTCTTCTTATTACCTCTTCTCTTTGGAAGACATTAGTGCTGCTTTCAATGTTTCTAGGCTCAGAACTTTTAATATAGTATTTTAATAATTAGATTAAGTTGTTCTGTTGTTTTTAGGGACTTATCTTATAACAATATAAGAGACCTTCCAAGTTTTAATGGTTGTCGTGCATTGGAAGAAATGTAAGTTGGCCTTTGACTTACTCTTATTTTTTTTTTTTCCTTCCTCTGTGGAATTCTGTTAGTTAATTCACTGATCATTTCCAATAATGAATTGTTGTAAGAAATCAGAAGTTCATATAGTCAAATGTCCCTGTAAATTAAATGTTCTGTGTCTGTGTTAATGCAGTGAGCATTTCTTTCATGAGTTGTAACAATATGAAGTTTTTCTATTACCTGGGAAATGTGCCTTGAAATGAATTTAATCCAATCCTTATGTTTCTGTTACAAAACTTTTAATTTGGTTTAAATTTTTTTTTTTCCTGGTTCATTAGCTCTGTATGCCAGTAATTTGAGGGTGTGTTCTTAGATACAGAACTAATTCTACTATCTAACAATTTTGATTTCCTGCTGACAAAAAGGAATATTAGGCTTCTGTCTATTAGACATTCTATCAGATGCTGTAAAGGGAGGGTAGCTATATCAGAGAACAGAAAAATAGACTTTTGAGGAAAGCATCTGAATACTAGGATCCTATATGGCAGAGCGAAGGCAGCTCAGGTAGAGCCTGGTCTGGATATGAGAGAGCAGACATTAATACTTTATTTGTTCTTCTCTCTTTTTCACTTTCTCCTCTTTCAACTCTTCCTCTTTCCTCCTTTCCCCTCCACTCCCCTCTTCTCTCTTCCTCTCCTTTTCCTCCCCCCCTCCTCTCCCTCTATGCTCTTCCCCTTTCTCCCTATGCCTCATTATAAGACTGATGGGAATTTAGATAGGGTACCAGTTAACTCTCAGTATAAGTTCAGATGGAATATCAATTAGTTTAACATTTAAATTGTATAGATAAATTAAGATAAATTTACTTTCAATAAGATCAGTGTTATATATAATTATGTAAAATTAGAAAAAACCCAGAATATTATTTTTCAAAATATAATTTTTCTTTCTTTCTACAAAGAAAAGTATTTATTAATTTCTCTCTAACCTACTTCTCCCATCCTTTTTTTTTTTTTTTTTTAGTTCATTGCAGCGTAATCAAATCTACTTAATAAAGGAAAATACTTTTCAAGGCCTAACATCCCTAAGGATTCTGTAAGTTTGTTTATGACTATCAAAGACAAAAGATTTGTCACGTTCTAAATGTACATGTCATGATTGTGTTAGGGTTCCTGTTATAGTGATAAAAAACCCTGACAAGAGCAACTTAAGGGAGAAAAAGTTGCACAGTCCAGGGCAGATAGAGGTTAATGAATGCTAAAATGCTAGCCTTCTCCACTTGATGCAGCCCAGGGTCCTCTGCCTAGAAAATGGTGCCACCCACAATGGATAGGTCTTCATACCTCAATTAATGTAACCAAGGGAATTCCCCTATGAATACACCCTCAGGCTGACCTGATCTAGACAATCCCTCATTGAGACTCCCTTCTGAAGTGATTCCATATTGGGTCAAGTTGGTAATTAAAACTGTCACACAATTTTCATGTTACTAGCAGCACTTTAAAAATGATGGACAGGGCTGGAGAGATGGTTAAGAGCACCGACTGTTCTTCCCGAGGTCCTGAGTTCAAATCCCAGCAACCATATGGTGGCTCATAACCATCTATAATGAGATCTGATGCCCTCTTCTGATGTGTCTGAAGACAGCTACAGTGCACTCATATTTAATAAATAAATAAATCTTTTAAAAAGTTTTTACTATTAAAAATGATTGACATTCTATAAACATTGTTTAGCCTTTACCTTGTGATACTTCATAAAAATGTACTTTTGATATATATCATATCTTATTGATGATATTGGTCCTCAGCCAATGACATGTTTATTATTTCAAAGAAGAAACTTAGTCAAGTTTCAGTGAGGTTTAGTGCTTCGTTAGAGCAAGGGTAGGCTGACCATATGCTGACTGCAGCTTGCCTCCTATAGTTATGAATATTGTGGGAACACAGCCAGGCTTCATGCTGCAATGTTGATTTAAGCTGCATTTCTCATGCTGTGGTACAATTAACTGATCAGCAGTAGAAGAAAGCATGTGATCCAGAAGGTGAAAAGATCTCCTCTTTGGCTTTCTACAAAGAAAAGTTCCTTTAAGAAATAAAACAGGCCGGCGTTGTGGCTTGGCGTTATCTGCCACAAAGCTCTGAGTTCATTCTCCAAGAGAGGGGGGTCGTTCCTATCTACCACCGGTTTAGAGCACTGATCAGTGACAACTAAAAGCTGGTCATTTCTGGAGTTTGTGTTATGAATTTACCCAGTCTTTTAATTAATGATAAGGACCAGTTTAAATGTGACAGTATTTCCCTGGTTTTTGAATGCTGTGGTATCAGAATTGGTGAAGGTGTGTTCTGTGAAGTAGGGCTAGCTCTGACTCTGATAGTTTTATTTCCTGCTGTGGAGAAGAGTGATAGCGGACGCCCTTTGGAATGCTCTTGTTTGCTTATTGATTATCTGTCTTCTCTTGGGGCCTTACAACTAAGCTTTGAGAAGGCAAACAATGTGAAGCCCCACCCATCTCCTTTTTTTTTTAAAAAAAAAACTTGTCCTACCCTGGTTAATGGTATCGAAGGCGATATCATATCGTAGCTATTTTGGAACTGGTACCAGAAGATAAAGTAGAGAAAGTTCACAACTGGTTTGAAAGAGATGCCAGCTGCGATTACTGCTACAGGGAACATATTCTAAGAAGACTGTTGTAAAAGAGGTGCCATGACTGTAAACATTTGAAAAATGTTGTTGGGGAAGATGGAAGGTCTTGGTTAAGGGATATTGTGTTACTTCCTCAGATTATAAGGTGTGTTCTGACTGGAGTTTTGAGTGTTTTTTTTTAATGAAAAAACTAACATGTTGTTCCTGTGATCGCAGAGATCTGAGTAGAAACCTGATCCATGAAATTCACAGCGGAGCTTTTGCGAAGCTGGGGACAATTACTAACCTGTAAGTTAAACGGAGAACTGTGGCTGTTGTGCCAGGAAAGCAGTAAACGGTTACAAAGCCAGCAGAGCAGGGTGTTTCTTTACTTCTCTCCTTGCAGAAATGCTATGCTCTCATGATATAGTAATAGCTTCTCAGATGTCCAGACCTGTGCTAGATCTATGCTTTTAACACATCTAAGCTTCATTTTACAGTTTAATATTAGAAAAATGTTGTACATACATAAGATACAATTATATAATCAGAAATATCTAATATTTATGATGCTAATAGATTTTCCTTTTTATATCTTACTTTCATAGTGTATGTGTGTTGTGTGTGTGTGTGTGTGTGTGTGTGTGTGTGTGTGTGTGTTTTCTTGCTTGCATGCACATTTTGCATGTGCCACAGGGTGTATGTGGAGGTTAAAAGACATCTTTGAGAGTGGGCTCTCTATTTCTACTGTGTAGTTTTTGGGGATTGAACACGGATTTTTAGTCTTCAGAGTGCCTTTACCAGCTGAGCCATCTTAGTACGCTGGTAGAGATATTCACATGTGATTTGTAACTTAGAGAGTTAACTTGAAGTGTCTTTCACATTTTAGGGATTTAAGTTTCAATGAATTAACTTCATTTCCTACGGAAGGCCTCAATGGGCTCAATCAACTAAAACTCGTGGGTAACTTCAAGCTAAAAGACGCCTTGGCAGCCAGAGACTTTGCTAATCTCAGGTGTGTTTTCCCCACTCTTCCTTTCTGTTAGTTATGGTAGGCCCCAAATCTCTGAGCCTCCTATGTATTTCTTCTCGTGCAGTTTCCACATTTTTCTGTAGTTTAGGACTATTTTCTATCTCCACCCTTACAAATTTGATCAAAATAGGCAAAATAGATCACTAGCACTATCTCATAGATGTCAAGGACATGAATTACACTCTGGACACCCTCAGAAAAATATTTGTCATGCCTTTTTTTTTTTTAAATCTACTTTTTATTAGCAACAAGATGCTGGAAATGTCCTCAGTGCTAACTGACAGGAAGCTGGCACAGGGCCATCACATGTCCTAGAGACTACAGATTTGTAGGCGTTCATCAAATGTAGCAGATAAAGGCTTCACCATATTCTTGTACAAATAATGCGTCCACTTCGTTTATAGGAGCAAAACAGAGATGATTGGTGTAAAGCTACAAATGTCCTCGGGTATTGATTTTAAATAAATTATCCATTTCCTATGATATACTGGGCTTTGTTCAAACATGTATAAAAGGATCACTGTGCTATTTACCTTAAATTGATTCATGGTTATGAAATTTTAACATATGGCTTGATTTCTTTTGGGTATTAAGAAATGACTCATGAAAGGGGGAAACTTCAGTTGTGTTCCTGAGGTTTACCAGAACTCTTAGGACACTGGTGGGGAGGATCCACAGCCAACCTAAGGCGTGTACAGGTGTTACTGGTGACTTGGCTAGGTTTGGTGTCTTTAAGTCCTGTTTGTGAATTCAGTGTATGTTTTACAATTCTTTCCCCAGGTCACTATCAGTACCATATGCTTATCAGTGTTGTGCGTTTTGGGGGTGTGACTCTTATGCAAATTTAAACACAGAAGATAACAGCCCACAAGACCACAGTGTGACAAAAGAGAAAGGCAAGTGTGTCCGCTCTAACAGAGAACTATCTAAGGCATTCATCAACCTGTCTGTGCTGTAATCAGTTTGAAAAGGATCAGTACAAATCTATGAGCAAAGTAGCATTTACTGTATTGCCCTGCATTTAAAAAAAACAATATTTTATATATTCCTTGACAATTTCATACATGTATAAATGTTTCTTGTTCATATCCAATCCTTATGCCCTCTTCATTACCCCTGCTCGCCTCCCCCAATACTTTTTACTCATGTTTAATGTTATCAAGCCTCAGACAAGCTGATCTTGCAGTAGTAACATAGTAGAAATAATGTAGGGAAATTGGTCCTTTTGAACTCTGTACCATTTACATTTGATGTGATTTGTTTTATATTTAGGTGCTACGGATGCAGTAAATGCCACCAGCACTGCTGAAAATGAAGAACATAGCCAAATAATTATCCACTGTACACCTTCAACAGGTAGTGCCTAACCTACATAGATGTAATTTCTTACCTTAAGTAATGTTGGCTAAATAGACCTAAAATGTCCAGGGATGGATGTGGTTTCTACGGTAGGGGAGGGATTAGATGACCTAAAATGGCCATTTTTTGAACTAGCCTACTGTTCTTTTAAAAACCATTTCTGTACATCACTGTGGGGTTCAGCAGGGATGTGCTCATTTGTGTGTGTGTGTGTGTGTGTGTGTGTGTGTGTGTGTGTGTGGAGGCCAGAGGTCAATGCCAGTTGTCTTTCATTTGTTGTCCTCACATTTTTTGAGTCAGGGTCTTACTAATCCTGGGATGCATTGATTTGACTTGACCATCTGCCCAGTGAGCATGGGGGTAGACAGATTATGGCTTGTGCCAGGCTTTTTATGAGATTGTTGGTGACCCAAACTCTGGTCCACATTCTTGTCAGCAGACACTTTACCAGCTAGACTGTCTTCCTATCTCTTTAATTTTTTTAATGTAAATTTTTGCCTTTTTTGATCTTACTCATTCTGGGAAAGTTATTAAGCCGATGTCACATATTTGGTTGGGATTATAATGGCATATTCTCCCTAATCTACAAAAAAGAATGGATTTATCCCCAGCTGTGCTACAGAAACACATGCTGAAGGCTAAGGTAACAGAAGCAGTCGAATCTGTAGAATCAAATGCCTTATCAAGGAAGCTTATAGGCTTCCAAAGACCATCTAATTGTTAGTGAAGTGGCTCCACCTATATGAGAAACAGTTCCCACAGGATGTTGTTCTTGTCAAAGGATCTTTCCTCTGCTTTGTGTGGTTTGTATGGGGGTGGGGGTTGGCGGGTGGGTGTTTTGTTTGACACAGGCTTTCACTATACATCCCTCGTTTGCCTGGAACTCTCTGTGTAGACCAGGTCGCCTCCAACTCAGAAATCATCTGCCTCTGCCTCCAGAGTGTTGGGATTAAAGGTGTGTGTTGCCTTCCCAGCTCTGATCTTCTTTTAAAGAGGGCTGAGTTCTGACTCAGAACTTAAACCAATAAAGTGCTTTCTTGTAGAAGTTCTCAAAGCTAATATAGAACAATTTCAAATTTTTTTGGTATGTGGAAATCAAAAACCAAAGAATTGATTCATATGATTTAAGATAGAGCTGGTGAAATGTCTCAGGGGTAAAGGCACTTATTGTCAGTGGCCTGGTTTTCTGAGTTCTTGTCCCCAGGACATACATGGTAGAAAGAGAGAGTCAAGTCTGGCATCTGTCCTTTGACCTCCATACATGCAGGCCCCCTAACATAAATAAATAAATAATTTTTAAAAACTATAAAAAATAGGATACTTTATTGAATATATAATGTTTCATAACTGCTGAGGAAAATTATGCCTTTAGCCAGCTATAATACATAGTTTTTCTTCTGCTTTATAGACAATTTTTTTAAAAAAATAAAAATTTTAAACAAAATACTCATCACTTGTAATCTAACTAGCATATAAAAATTAATAAGACAAATAGTTCATCTAGAAAAATGGCTTATACCTGTAATCCAGCATTTGAGAAGCAGAAGCAGGGTGATCCCTGTGAGTTCAAGTCTAGCTTGATCTATGCAGCAAATTCCAGGACAGCCAGGGCATAGGAAGAGCCTGTCTAAAGACAAACATTTCAGTTCACTGAACACTGAAACACAGTTTTGTTTTGACCTTTTGTGTGTGTGTGTGTGTGTGTGTGTGTGTGTGTGTGTGTGTGTGTGTGTGTATGCATTACTTTTACATCATACTTATAAATAGTTAAATATCTGTGTGATTTACATAAGCAGCTATACTAACTTAAAAAATAATCTTTGGCATATTATTTAAAGGTTTTCAGATGTTGGTTTTTTGAAGACAAGGCTAACTGTACCTATCTTAACCCGCCTCCTCAGGCTGCTTTTGAAAGATACAAATGTGTTTACAAACTGTGCGCACATACCTATCTAAGGTATTTGGAGACTAGCAAAAGAGGGAAGTTAGGATTTGTTGAAGCTTAACAATATACCCGGCAGCTGCTTAATTAAATACACTAAACATGTAATTCTGTATAAGCTGTACATCTCTATGAAACAGATATTATTTAGCCACAGGGGAAAGGATGGAATCTGTAGAGGTCTAAAAGGAAGAACAGTAAGAAACAAGGCATTTAATTTTAATAGCAGATTTCAGTATTTGGACCAGTACCTTTTATATACTAAGTATATGTGTACAAACTGCTCTGTGTACTAATTCTACACAAAGTAAAATTTTCATCCGTGTAACTCTACCAAATAATTTAATTTAAAAAATTTAGTGTAGTTTATTTTTTAAATAAAGTAGTCTGTGTTGTGAGTAAAATATGTTAGAAGTAGTAATCTTTAAACTTGCAGGTGGCAGGCTTATTCTTGATTTAATTGCTAAGCCAGACAACAAGATCCACAATGTTCTCTAAACGTGTTTCACTGTACCCTTTCTTTTTATTTCTAGGTGCTTTTAAGCCTTGTGAATATTTGCTGGGAAGCTGGATGATTCGCCTTACCGTGTGGTTCATTTTCCTGGTCGCCTTGCTTTTCAACCTGCTTGTCATTTTAACAGTGTTTGCACCTTGTTCACCGCTGCCTGCCTCCAAACTCTTCGTAGGCTTGATCTCCGTGTCTAACTTACTCATGGGCATCTATACTGGCATCCTTACCTTCCTTGATGCGGTGTCCTGGGGCCGATTTGCCGAATTTGGCATTTGGTGGGAAACGGGCAGCGGCTGCAAGGTAGCCGGGTCCCTGGCAGTCTTCTCCTCAGAGAGCGCCGTATTCCTGTTAACACTGGCGGCTGTGGAAAGAAGCGTATTTGCAAAGGATATAATGAAAAACGGGAAAAGCAGTCACCTCAGACAGTTCCAGGTGGCGGCCCTCTTGGCTTTGCTGGGTGCTGCGGTCGCAGGCTGCTTCCCCCTTTTTCACGGAGGGCAATACTCTGCATCACCCCTGTGCCTGCCCTTTCCTACAGGAGAAACACCGTCCTTAGGATTCACTGTGACCTTAGTGCTATTAAACTCACTAGCATTTTTGTTAATGGCCGTTATCTACACCAAACTGTACTGCAACCTAGAGAAAGAAGACCTGTCGGAAGACTCGCAGTCTAGCATGATTAAGCACGTCGCTTGGCTCATCTTCACAAACTGCATCTTCTTCTGTCCTGTGGCATTTTTCTCTTTTGCTCCGCTGATCACGGCCATCTCTATCAGCCCCGAGATAATGAAGTCGGTTACACTGATATTCTTCCCATTGCCTGCTTGCCTGAATCCAGTCCTGTACGTTTTCTTCAACCCAAAGTTTAAAGAAGACTGGAAGCTACTGAAGCGGCGTGTTGCCAGGAAACACGGGTCTGTTTCAGTGTCCATCAGTAGCCAAGGTGGTTGTGGGGAGCAGGATTTCTACTATGACTGTGGCATGTATTCCCACTTGCAGGGTAACCTGACTGTCTGTGACTGCTGTGAGTCATTTCTTTTGACAAAACCAGTATCATGCAAACACTTAATAAAATCACACAGTTGTCCTGTATTGACAGTGGCCTCTTGCCAGAGGCCAGAGGCCTACTGGTCTGACTGTGGCACACAGTCGGCCCATTCTGACTATGCAGATGAAGAAGATTCCTTTGTCTCAGACAGCTCTGACCAGGTGCAGGCCTGTGGCCGAGCCTGCTTCTACCAGAGTCGCGGATTCCCTCTGGTGCGCTACGCTTATAATCTACCGAGAGTCAGGGACTGAACTCCAGTGTCTGTGACTGTTTTTCCCCATCAACCAAATCACAGTGCTCATCCCGGGAGCTGTCTGTCTTTTGACTTTTCATCTGAGAAGGACTTGTATAATCACTTTCTGGTGTCATTCGGGAGAGAAGGAAGGTGGCAGTTTATTTCACAAATCAGTCGTCTGTAAAGAATGTGTGCCTAAATTATATAAATTGTTGAAAAAAATTGTGATGTCCCAGTAATGTGTGCTCTATTCAAAATAAATGCAACTTTAAAATGATTTGATGTATGGCATAGCAATATAAGATTAGGTTTTTTCCCCCTGAACCATCAGGTGCAAAGTTCAAACTATTTCTGAATTAAGCACAATATAAAAGACAGCTGTTAATATATTTGAACTGAGAATGTGAATTTATAAAACTAAGAAAATGTCTTGCTAATTTTACCTAATGATTCATCATTAATCTCAGGACGACTTACTTCAGGGCCACAAAAGGGACTGCTTCCCAGCTAGCTATGAAGAGTTCACACAGGTATTACCTTCATGTGTTTTCTATGTCCATAAATCAAAGGTTTTGTTCAAATGATTTATAAATCTAAAACATGAAGGTGTTTTGAGGATATTAACAGCTGTTAGTTTTTTTTTTTTTTTAAATAGCAGAACATTTGTTATTGTTCATTGTACATTGCTCTGGTTGAATCACAGTGACTCTGCTCCCTTGGTGTTTTACAATCACAGTACTAGGACAAAGCAAAAGGCTAATTGCTACATGGGTTTAGTAGAGATGACAGAAGTACTAAGTGACACTGAGCTTTTAATAGTATCCAAGGGGTTTGATGGCTCTAAGTAATGTCCCCATCAACTGGCATGCCCTAGTGTCACTGGCTGCTCTGACATTTCCAAATTTGTTGACATTATCATTCTGATGATAAAGGAAGCAAACTCGAGTCATTTCTTGTAATTTTAAGAAATCGAGAGTAATCATGACACAAAGCACTTAAATTTACTTTTTAGTGAGCTGTTGTATGAGAACTTCCATACATTTTTTTTTTACAGACTGTAATTTAAAAAACAAAACAAAAAACCATTCAGTAGCTTAGATGCTGTGTGCTTCAGTTAGACAAGACACATATTTGGAGTGGGATAGTCAAAGCTTGTCCTATGTCTTTAAATTTTTTAAATTGACTTGATTCTGACCTATAGGCTTCTGATGTGTTTCTATAAGAAGACTTAACACTGTTAAGTCCGTAGCACACCCACTGCCATCTTAGTTATACTGGTTAGACAAAAACTTAAGATAGATTGCAGTTTGATTAAACTGTACATACTGTGCATATGATGAATTTTTATCTTATGTAAATTATTTTTAGAACACAAGTTGGGAAATGTGGCTTCTGTTCATTTTGTTAATTAAAGCTACCTCCTAAACTATAGTGGCTGTCCGTAGCAGAATGTTTAATTGTGGTTTATATACCTGTTTTTTGTTTTTGATTTTTCCCCCTGCATTGTAAATAGTCTTGGTTGTACATTGTCAGTGGAATAAAAACAGAATCTTTGTATATCAAAATCATGTAGTTTGTATAAAATGTGGGAGGAATTTATTTACTGTGTGCTGTAATTTTATAAGATCATCTATTTACAACATAAATATAATGTTTGTATATTTACATCTGATAAATATTAAATCGTAACTTGGTAAGAAAATCCCAATTAAAAGCTTTCTTCCTAAAATTCAAGTTATTGAAAATGTTCAATTTTTTTCTTTGAGAAATAGAATAGGTCAGGTCTGGTGACTCATTCCTTTAATCCTAGCAGTTGGGAGGTAGAGACAGGTGGATCTCTGAGTTCAAGGCCAGCCTGGTTTACATAGTAAGTTCCAAGACACCCAGAGCTTTATAGAGAGATAGTGTCTCAAAAAACCCAACAAGGGCTGGAGAGATGGCTCAATGGTTAGGAGCACCGACTGCTCTTCCCGAGGTCCTGAGTTCAAATCCCAGCAACCATATGGTGTGGCTCACAACCATCTGTAATGACATCTGATGCCTCTTCTGGTGTGTCTGAAGACAGCTATAGTATACTTATATCTAATAAATAAATAATTTTTTAAAAAACAACAAAACAAAAATTCCAAATAAACAACTATAGAATATTAGGTATATAAAGTATGTGGTAAACTGTGGTAGACATTTGATATTAAATAGAGCATTGTACATGATGTTTTAAATGATTAAGAGTTTATAAAGCAATCTAGTGTTTCTTATAGCTATATTACTGAGTGTTCTTAGTATTATACAGTCAAATTAAAATTTTTTAACTACTGAATACTAAAAGAAATTGGGAATAGCCACTGGAAAACAATTTTCATGCCATCTATAAAAGTCTAGGACACTATACTTTTTATATCAAATCTAAACTATATAGTAGAATACAAATTGTGCTATTTAAGGGAATAGTAATCATTACATCTTTACTAAAGGCAAGAATTAACAATCTGCACAATGCTACATGAAATGACTTTCCTAGATGCTTAGGAAAACACTCATTTTTCAGATGAAAAGACAATTGGTAAACCACAGCAAGTTTCAGTCAATCTTTGAGACATATGAGCCAAACCATAACTCAATTCTGTGTGTTCACTATTTTACAAGTGTGGGCATATGCAGGTGTGCGTATGCCAGATGACAACTTGCCGTTCTCAGGGAGTCTGTCCACCTCACTTGCGACAGGTCTTGTTATTGTGAGACTCATGGATTAGGATAGTCTGCCCGATTAGCCGGGATGACTGGCTCCAGCTTGTGCCACCGCACGGCAGTTTCACGACGGTGCTGGAAATGGAGTTCCGGTGCTCATGCTCCGAGGCAGGCGGTTTAAACTGACTGAATCGTCCCCTCAGTACAGTCATCTTAGCTTTGGATATAGTGAGTGTATGTTAAACTTTGAATGCTGAAAACTTCTATAGCAAACGGCACGGTGTAATTACCATCCGTACACCTTTCACAATAGTCTCCAGCACACAAGAAGTCTTTCATCTTCACCACATTCACTAAGCCCCTTCAGACCTGCCTCTGCGTTATTCTGAGGCAAGCTAAGGCATATTTCATATGTTAATACTTAAGTATGTGCAGGAAGACATTTTTGAACTCATATCATAAAATTGCCATAAGAATTACCGCAAAGGTATTAGTTTTGTAATATAGTTAAATATTTTTAAGCAAAAGTCACTCTTGAAGGGAGTTTCCACACCAATTTAAAAAACCCTCATTAGAGTGAAAATAAGTATTATGTTGAACCCTATAACTTAAGGGAAGAGCTAATTTGTACATTTGTATAGTCCAATCCACCTTGACTTGCTTCTCAGCCCAAGTAATGGAAAGCACCATAAAAATAGACCACGGATGTGACTTTATTACATTCAAACAGCCACAGCAGGCCATGTAACTGCCTTGTAGCCTTTAAGGCTAGTGCTCTTGGTGAGCACACTGATCCTAGAGTAGCAAGAACACTTTATTAAAACACTAAGAGGGTTAGGAAAGTATATAACATTCCTACACCAAGAGGTTTATTATGGGGGAACTGGCTGTGGGATACTGTTAAGAGTTTAAGGTGTTTACCATTGTAAATGTCAGGTTCTGAGTAGAGCTGAGGATTAATGAATGGATATGATAAGGGGTAGATTGTTTTGGGGAAGATGTGGTTAAATCTTATTTAAGGATATTGAGAGGACACCTACTGGTTTAGAGCCAGGCCCATTCTTTCCCCCAAACCTTCAGGTTATTTTGGGGGGACCCAGGATTGTTTCCCAAGCTTCCATCTTTGTGAAGGTGTAAGTAAGGTAGTCCAGTGTCTCTGGGTTACTGACAAAAAGGGTGTTTTGTGACCAAAGACTTTAACCAGATATGCCATTATTGAATAACTAGAGTGATTCACAGTAATAATTCCACTAAGCCACCTTTCTTAGTCCGTCATAGTTTTTGTCCAATGCCATTGTTTTTACTGTAAAAGTTGAACAAAATAGTGCTAGCATGTCATTTATAGCCACTGTAACCTTTGCCTCACATTTGGTTGCTAGCATTTCTACCATATCTAACTGTGCTATGAAACTTTTACAGACAAAATTTTCATCAGATTTTCTCTTTGATCATTAAAGCTGTGTGCTGTGTCAGTCACTCACATTTTTCACTTGTGATGTTTCTTACACAATGTACATTAGGAACCATACCCCCCCCCCAAAAAAGCCGTGTTTACAAATGTATGCAGTTTTGTGAGCACGGATAAGCAGCTCTTGCATTATCTGCCATCTTTTCCTTGAGGGCTTCAGCTAGATCCTTGGTTCCTAAAAGGAGAGTCCCTCGAGGTCCTAGAAAAATACTTATTGCATTACAGTTTAAATTTGCATTACCAAAAGAATGAAAGACCTTAAGGTTGGCTTATGATCTGCTGCCCTGGTATGGACCTGCTGGAGTGTGGACACGAATGCTTTGAAAGGCCAGAAATTTAATACACCCTTATAAAACTGATTATGTTGACAGATGCTGCCCATACTGTGAGAAACTGCCCACAGAAGATTCTTAGCTAGAATAGTTCTCTTCCCTAGACTGCAGCCTGATGTAAAAAACAAATGAACGGGGGAAAAAAAAAAATCAATCGCGGGTGCTAGGTTTTTTTTTTTTTTAATGATCCTGACCTTATATGAAGGTGGGGAGGTAACATTCGGGCTTCTTCTGCCTTTTCCTTTTCAAGCATCTGCGTTAGTGACACCCACACGTGTCGGTACCGAATGGTCTTCAACACCTCAGCAAACAGTACTCAGGAGAGCGTCAGGACCAGGTGGACGACTAGGGAAGACCTGCAGAACTGACGCTGTCAGTCGAAGCTTTCCAGCCCTACCAGAATTAAGGAAGCCGAGCTTTGCCAGCCACTGTGGTATACAAGCGTCGCTATGACAACCGGCCTAGACCTGGCGCTGATTGGTCGGAGGGTGCGCGCGAAGCCTTCTGGGAGAACGTGCCGCTGGCCCTGCTCGGGCCGTTTAAACTTGGCGGGCCTGATGCGGGCGGCGGGACCTTGGCGGGCCTCCTCTCCCGCTCCGTGCACCCGCTACCTCGCCCGCTGCAAGCCGGGCTTCCGGCCCTCCTCGGGCTCTGTCGTCGACCTCTTAGTGGATTCCCCGGGCCCAGGGCTGGAGGATGTGGCGTTGACCGAGTGCTTGTCGCCGCCGTCTCTGAGCTGCAGCAACTCCACCCTGTCACTGTTGTCTCCCCTTGGCCACCAGAGCTTTCCGTTTGGGGAGGACGACAGTGAGGGGGAGGATGAAGAGGCCCTGGACGAAGATGCCTGTGAGTCAGAGGCCAAGGTGGAGAGCTTGGTGGAATTACAGGGTCGCTCCAGGTAAACTCACAGCCCTTGTCAAGACTCCTTAGAGACAAGATTCAGAGGCCTTGTTGCCCACCCCCAGCCATATAAGGTCCTGTTTTTCAGATCAAAGGCTGTACAGCACCTGCATCCTGGGGTGCTGGGCAAATTCTTACCAATGGTCACTGCTTTCCCATGATGCCTAGTTCCTTTTCCTGAGACTGACTATGGCATTCTGTTTCCATAGAAACTTACTATACACAGTCGCAAGCACACAAAATTTGCTGCCAGGAGTCTTTACAATCCTCAAAAACCACATCCGAGCTCTTATCCATAAACTCAGCATCAAAATGTCTAGCTGGTGCTGGGTTGTAGTAAGTAGGTGCTCGTAATATAAAGAGCTGAGTAAGGAAGGATTCCTGTAATGGTCGTACTTTGCAGAGACAGGTTAACTGATCTGAGTAAGAACACTGAATGAAAGAGTGAGTGTTTAAGAGGGTAGTGACCCAGGAAACATTTACTATTTTGCCACATATTGGTGTAGGTAGAGGGGACTATAAACAAGATATACAAGACTTAGAAAGCCCAAATCATTTCACAAATAACAAAACTGTATTAGAATACAGATAAAAAGTCTACTTGGGCTGGAGCGAGCTCGGTGCTTAAGAGGGCTAACTGCTCTTGCAGATGACCAAGGTTGATTTCCAAGCGCCCTCGTCATCGGGTGGTTCATAACCATCAGTAACTTTAGTTCCAGGAAATCTGACACTCTCTGACTCCTACCGGCACTTGCATGCTTGCACTTGGTGCACATAGATACATATACAGTGCATGCATACTCAAAAATAAGCCTTTTAAAAGGTGGGGAAGAGAAGATAATTTTTTTTTAAGGTCTGCCTCAAAGGCATACAGCTAGGTACAAGAAGCCCAGGGCTAAGGACTCAGGTATCTCTTTGAGGTTTACTTTTCATTATACTATATACTCATTACTGTGGAAACTGGGACAAAGGGCCTGTCCCTGTAGGAATATTTCTAAGACAGCTTCGTTTTAGGACATATTGCTTATGACATCTTCAGGAAGCATTTACATGTTTCTGATTGTCAAACTGATTCAGGCACAGTACAGGAAATTTAAGAAATTCCTGCCAGTAAAGCCATGCTTTTTATTTAAGTAGCAAGATAGCCACCATTCAGTGTAAGGCATTTGTATAAGAATTAGTGAATCAAATAGGAAGTCACTCACACGGAAGGACAGTTTTGTAAGGGAGAGAAGTGAAAGTTTACATCGGTGAGTGTGGAAGTCACAGAGAGCAAGCCGCTTTTCCAAACTGTTAATAGCAACAAGAAACAGGCCTTCCCTGATTAGCCTAGTAGAATTTTGAATTAGAATTTTAGGAGTCTTTTTCCCAAGCATTTTTAGAACGATGTAGATTTCATATATTTTAAAAATAAAATTGAAAGGCTTTGGTGAATAACTTCTAATCAGTATTCAGAAGAGCCAAGCAGTGGGTCATAGTTTAGTAGCACTATGAATAAAGGCCTCAAATACAGCTCAGCTACTGAGATTTCCTTAAGCTCCAAGAGCCAAAAAAACTAACCAATAGAGAACCTGCTAGGGAGGAACTAGGTCTCTCTGGGTCTCTCTTTCAAAGCCTGAATAAGCTGATAGGAGCTAGTTTTAGCCTGCTTTCACACTTCAGTCCTTGGTCAAAGCAATAGTTAAGACTACAGCTGAGAAAAGAACAAAATAATCAACCAAACTCACCACAGCTTCCAGGGACTAAAACACCAACCAATGAGTTCACATGCAGAGACCCATGGCTCCAGGCGCATATGCAGCAGAGGATAGCATTTTCTGACATCAGTGGGAGGAGAGGCCTTTGGTCCAGTGAAGGCTTGTTTTCCCAGTGTAGGGGAATGTCAAGGTGCTGAGGTGGGAGAGGGTGGTTGGGAGAGGAGCACCTAAATGGAGGCAATGGGAGGGGGGATGGGACTGGAGAAAGGGGATAACATTTGAAATGTAAATGCAGAGAATATCCAAGAAAAAAAAAAGACAACAGCTGAAAAACATGAGACAGATTTATCATGTTTTGTGGAGACAGGAAAGGAATTTCACTTTTATGGAAAAGCTAGAGACAACACAAAGGCATGACACATTCATCAACCTGCAGCTCATCAAAGCAGAAATATGAAGTCTGGATTAGTTTGCTAAAAGAAGGAACCAATTCAGGAGTTTGGATTTTATGCTGAAGGTAAAAGACTCGCTGAGGAATGTTTGATTGTGATACAAGGATTTATTTAAGGGGTGAACCTGGATACAGCTGTTAAGAGTGGTTTGAAAGGAAGAAAAAAGACCATTTATTGTCAGGTTGGAGAAGAGAATGGCTTGAAAAAACTGAAGGCTATAGATAAGTTACCACAAGTGGGAATGCGTGGAGCTAAAACTGGAAGTCTCTGGTTTTGTTGACTAGATAGGTGTGTGTGCGCTTCACTAATAATTGGAAGAGAAGTGAACTTTTATTGGGAGCCTGGGATAAGGGCTTAAATGATTGGATTTATTTTGTAATAACTTTAATAGCCAGATGATTGGAAAGATGTCTGGAACCCAAGATAAAGGTCTGACCTACATTACTAATGTGGGACTAAGAAGATGTAATGAGACTTGGTGTAGGACAAGGTAAAGTCATTCTGCAAGACTGAGAAAGAAGGATGTATATAAATAATATATCAGCAGTGTCTCTTTCCTTCCAGACTACAGATTCTATAAGGGTGTGAATAGATGAATGATAGCAGGAAAATGAGTAAATTTAATCTATGAAGTAGAGAGACACATAACACAATTGTCCCAGCCATTGTTTGTTAGAAAAAACACTATAAACACACAAAGAACTAGGATCTACAGTAAACTAGATTTTAGGAGTAAGGGAGATGATCTAAGTTAAACATTGGATTTAATCATCAGCATCATGGTTTGTTTGTTCGTTGTAGAGATGGTTCAGTGGTTAAGAACACACACGGCTGTTATGGAGGACATAATTTAAGAACCCAGTATCCACATCTGATGTTCACAACTGCCTGTAACCTAGCTTCAGGGCATCTAACAAACTCACTCTTCTGTCCTTTGTTGGCACTGTACTCATATGTACATACATACACATACATGTTTGGAGCCATGGAATTGGTCATTAAGCTTTCTCTATGTCTTGTGAGCATTATGCATTAGCCAAGTTGCTCTGCTCTTAGATTTACCTGCTCAGGAGAATTACAGAAGACATACAGTGGGAATGACAGGGACCAATACCCTGAAGGGTTATAGATTCACTAAGAAACTGGCAACAAGAATCAACCATAATTCTTTGTTTGCTTTAGTCCTTTGGTTCAATTTCCAGCATGAAAAATTAGAGAAAACAAAGGGGAAAAGCCATAGAAATAGACAAGTATCATTTCTTTCTAACTTTTAATTTTAAAACAATTCCAAACTTCCAAAAAATTGAAAGAGATTCTTAACAAATTTATGTTTCCTCCTTTACCCAGAATCCCTGATTGTTAAGCTTTTTAAAAAATATTTGCTCCATATGTATACAGCTCATACTGTTAAAGAAGAGAAAAAGGTCTGGTTAGGATTACATGTAGTAATTAATCCTGTCCAAATAGGACTTTTAGGAATTAAAAAAAAAAAATTAGCAGTTCTGAAATTGAGGCAGATGGATTGGTTTGGGATACTTCCACTGATTTTTAAATAGTGTGGTTTTAGAAGTAAATGTATCTTGATGGGTAAAGTAATTCAAATGGATTTGTAAAAGTGAAACTGTTAGAAATATCACACTTTTGCTTTGCACACAATGTGCTTCTGAGTGGGAAGAATTCTCTGTAATAAGTGCTCCCCTTCTCTTTCTTGTAGCTGTGCAGTTGAGTTCCAGGACAAACAAGAACAGAAACAGGTGCTATTACAGGAAAGCAGTCTGACACCATGGGAGATGTGGTTTGTTGGCAAAGAAAAGGAAGAGCGTGGCCGGCTTCAGCAGAAAGTTCTGGAGGTAAACTAAACAGTGATCTCTTCATTGAGTCCTGAGCTCACAGAGATACATCCGTCTCTGCTTCCTCAGTGCTGGAATCAGAGTTGTGCACAACCATACACATATGAATCTTCATATTCAAACATAGCCAAAGAATACTAAAGGGTGCTCTTATTTAGAAGGAAGTGGAATCAAACTCTCTTATAACCTGCACTTTCTCCTGTTAGATATTGTATATTTCCATATCCTTGAAAAAACATTTATTTTGTTGTTCTGAGAATTGAACATGGTAGGCAAGGGCTCTCACCTTTTCATTACACTCCCAATCTTAACTAAATACTTTTAAATATTGTTTAAAGTTGCATCTTGATAATATTATATATACAATGTATTAAATATGTATCAAAATTTTTTTACTGTGGAAATTTTATTTTCATCTGTTAGTAACCATGTTAACATAAAAATCTTAGAAACTAAAGCCTTTATAGTATTAGAATAAATTTTTCTTATCAGTTTTAAAACTGTTTTTGTATTGAATTTTTTCTATGTAGAAAGTCACAAGTCAGGAGACTTGGCATAACTCAAATGGTTGTGGACACCATTCCAGTCAGTTGTTTTCTGTCACATACTACTATGTAGTCTAGAGTAAGTCAGTCCCCAGGAAAGTGCACTGTGAGAGAAGCCCTTCCTTCTTAACAGACTTTAGAAAAACCTTATGGTTGGTATTAGAAACATGTAAAGAGCCTCAGATACAGCCTTTCACTTGCTGGTTAGCATTGCTAAGTTATTTAAACTTTTGTACTTTAGTATAAGAGAGTTGAAATTGTACATATCACAGGATTTTTATAAAGATAAGTAAAACAAAGCATGAAAATGACTGATTTTGAAAATGATTATTTTGCATATTAACTTGTATTTTGAGACCCAGACAAGAGAGTTAACTTATTACCCTCACCCCCTCCCCATCTTGTCCTGTCCCCAGTACTGGGAATCAAATCTAGGACCCTCTACATGCTAGACAAATACTTTGTTACTGACCGAGTCCCATAGGCTCAATATATTAAAAATATTTGTTCAGGGCTGAAGATATAGTTTAATTGGTAAAATGCTTAACTAGCATTCATGAAGCCCTGAGATCCTTTTCCAGAATGATATAAACCTGACAGGTATGATGGCATATGCCTGTCCCAACTGCATTCCAGAATGTGGGAGATAGAGTCGGAATGATCAGTAGGTTGTCATCCTTGGGGAGTTAAAATAATAGCAATCGATAGAAATACTTGTCCATAGTAACAAGTCTCTTCTTTTTATTACATAGAAAATGAGTATGTGTATACATATGTATCTGAAATGTCTCAGTTTTGTGCAACCCCTGGTACTATGTTTTGGTTTTGTTTGTTTTTAACCCATTGGATTGATATTAGATTTTCAGTCTGGTTTACTAACTTGTGGTAAACCAGAGAGGCTACTGAGGTATTTATGGCTTTGTTTGGACCTTACCTACAAGTCATTTGTTAAGACAAAAGGAGTTACTTCAAATCAGTTTTACTCAGTATATAAAGGAAAAAGGTTCTTCTTAAATTAGAGTAATGCCGGGTCTGTGGAATCATATAGAACAAGGCTGAAATGTTAATGTGGCAGAGTTGTTTACATCTTTTGGCCCTGGCTTCTTCATCCACAAGCCAGACATTAGCAACAGAGTAGTTAATAGCATGCATATGAGCCATACTGTTGGGTTATAGCCGAGTATATAGAAAATGATCAATACAAATTAGGTATTACTCATTATGAAAGCGGATAATTATTATGAAAAGCTGTTTTGAGAACAAATTATAATATAAAATACATGCCACAATAGTTAAGCATACAGAAGGTTATAATTTGTAAGGATTAAATATGTTTCCTGTTTTGGATTACTTAGCATTTTTGTGCTACCTTATTACTTAACTCTGACATGACTAAAATATTTTTGTCTGAGTTTTTTTGTTTTTTATGGTTTGAGACAGGTTTTCTCTGGGTAGTTTTGGCTGTCTTAGAATTTTCTCTATAGACCAGCCCTGCCTTGAAGGTATAGAGATCCACCTGCTTCTGCCTCCCAAGTGCTGGGATTAAAGGTGTGTGTCACATCTGCCCGGATTCTGTCTGACTGGTATGTAGCAGTGTGCATGTATGCTAGGGATATCATCATTTAGGCTGACCATTTCGCCTTTTGCCAGCTGATTCTGAGTTGTAATCAGTACATTTTTTCATGCCTTCCATTTTGCTTTACTTCCTGCTTTATTTATTGCATTCCATCTTTGGTTTTATAACCTATATCATAAGAAGCACAGGTTTTAAGAAAAATATTTATTTGTTCATGTATTTTTTTTGTATATGAGTGCTCTGTCTTCATGCACACTGGAAGAGGGAATCAGATCCCATTACAGATGGTTGTGAACCACTACTTGCTTGCTGGGAATTGAACTCAGGACCTCTGAAAGACCAGTCAAGTGCTCTTAACCACAGTGTAATCTCCTGCCTCCCTCCCCACCTCCTCCCACAGATTTTTTTTTCCTTAAACCACAGGAATAGTGTATCTCAGATTCCTGCTGAAGCTAAAAATCAGAAAGACAGAGAAGTTTCTTACTTACTTAGGACTAAATTAATTTCCAATATAAATGCCTTTCTTCACAATATTTTAGAGACAAATGAGTCAGCCTTAATATATATTTACTTTTTTGAGAGTTTTGAATCAGTCTATTTTTTTAATATCTCAGGATGTCCTTGAACATGCTGTGTCATCCTGACTGACCCTAACCTCAGTGTTCTTCCTGTTTCAGCCTTCAAATGCTGGGATTTCAGTTGTGGACTACAGCAGTTGGCTTAACTATTTAATTATTTAATTAGTACATGGTTGTTGTGAGTGATGACTTTTGTCGTCAAATTTCTGTTCACCTGTATAATGTACTTTAACCATATTCATCTCACTACCCCATTCTTTCCTGCCTCCTCCACTAGTCCTCCTTTCGCAAATATTTATCGTTTTGCTTTCTCCTTTTAAAATTTAAAGAAAAATGTACGTGGTAAGTTGGGTTATTAAAAGGATTATTAGCCTTATTGTTGATTCCACCAATAGACATATTCATTTCAGATGTTTTTGTTAGAGTTATAATTATTTTAGGTCATTAAGATTACCCATTTACAAACTTTAAATGTTATTATTTTTGAACATCAATATCATAAAAGCCAGCACATTAGACTTCACAGGTTATTTGTATTTTATTTACAGTTTGAGTAATTCTTTAGCTACGTGCCTAGTTCTCTATGGTCTTTTTTTAGGCTTATTTTTATTATTGGTGTGTGTGTCTCTGTGTGTGTGTGTCTGTTGTGTGTATGCAGATGCCTATGGAGTGTGTAGAGGGCTCTGGACCCCTGCCTGGGGCTGTAGAGCAGGTTGTACTCCACCTGATATGGTGCTAGGCACTGAACTTGGGTTCTCTGCAAGAACATGCATTTAACAACTGAGCCATCTCTCTAGCCTCATTCTCTCTGTAGTCTTTAGTTCTATTAATTAACTTTATATGTGAATATAATGTGTTCAAAATTGTAAAATACCTATTTTTTTTTAATAAACCAGATGGGTTTTCACTCTTTTTCCTCACCATATCAACTTTGGTCATTTAACTAATTAATTAACCTGGGCTAAAGCAATTGGGTGTGATATAGAATAGCCAAAGCTATTTTGTTTGTTTTTCACAGTTAACTTCAGTGGCTAAAACTTCTTTGCATGTAGTTACAATATATTGAAATACACATACATGCTGATTTTATTGTTATCGTAAAGTGTGTACTCTATGGGCAAGTAGCTACATTTGAAATTCAGTGGTATACCGCAGACCGTTTCGGCTACTGAGTGAGATTCGTGTCCTGGAAGAGGCCTACACTGGTAATGAACAGATGGAGCGGATGCCAAGCACGGGGGAGATTCTTGTTTCTAGAATGTCATGGGTATTTTGCATGGGTGGGCAAATTATTTAAAAAGACTCCCTGGAATTGGACTACTACTTTAGGTCAGTGTTAACATTTTCTAGGTATTACTGAGTCTTTTTTAGCCCCTAGAGTAACTGATAATTGGCAACCATAAAGCAGGGTTTAAGATCTGAGTAACCCCTTTTGCAATTGTTGACTATTTGAAGAACCTTTAAGAGAATGTAAGCATGATCAGTCATACCTACTGTACATTTAAACTGTAAGACAGTCTGACTCGAAGGATATGGCTGTAAAGGGCAAGATGGTGAGTGGAGATGTTTGAAAAGCACAGTGTGATATCAATTTCCTCTTTTTGAGAAACCCTGCATAAACTGAATACTATGAAGCAAGAATTCTTGGCAAAGGGGTGATTTAGAGTTCTCAGTGGCAAAGACTGATGACAGTGATTAATGGCTTGAAAGTTATTCTAAGGAAGACTGACTAGGTACTTGTTAAGTGGAGAACTCTGTATGGAGTTGTGTCTGAAAACAAAGAAGAAAAATACATCTATATACATACCCATGTGTACACCCATATGAATACATATATGTAGATAAGTCTCTCTATATAGATCTGATAGTTAGCATAAGCAAGATTTTGTAAAACAGTGCTTTTAAATGCAGTGCTGAGGAAGTAGAGATGGGATGAGGCCTGGAATTTGAGCCCTAGGTTCTAGTGAGACCCTGTTCTCAAATAGCCAGATAAGCCCTGTGCACTGGCTGAGTGAGTACAGGTGCTAGCCTGATGACTCCCAGGTCCCACAGTGGAAGGAGTGAACCGACTCCTGAAAGCTGTCCATGCAAACACACACACACACACACACACACACACACACACACACACACTACCGCCTAGTTCATATTAGCTATACAGCAATTTAAAAGTGTATTATATGAGTAATCAAGGAATAATAGCTAGTTAGTGAAGAAGAGTTAGTATTAGTTAATATAAGATCAAGATTAGCTTTTAGATGGACGGTATTTAAAAGAGTTTCTGAGTGGAAGACACAGCTGCCTTCTAACCAGTAGAATCGAGACAAGCACTCACATTACAGTCAGCCTGTGATTCGTGCTCTAAAGTACTGAATTATACTGAGAGAAAACTGTCCTTACTGGCATGTCTGCTCAGATAGGTAGGTCTTAGGGAGATGGGAGGATGAGTAAGAGAGTAGACCACTGGAACATAGTAACTTTCCTGATTACTAATAGCTAAGGAGAGAAGAGAGTCAGCAGAGACTGACTGTAGAATCCTAGAGAACTCTAGTTTGAGCAGTTTCCTCAACAGTGCAAGTTATGTGGCATTCACCATGTGTTTTATTAGCCATACCTTCTCATTCCTTCTCCCAAGAAAAGGTGACACTAGACACTCTGATTCTCGTGATAGCAAAGCAGTTAAGTAATCTGGGATCTGAATATAATTTTGTTTTACATTCCAGCATCTGTAAAATCAATGAAGAAAACTACCAAAACTAAAAATTTAAGGCTTATTTCATTCTTATTTTTTATTTTCATTAAGAATCTAGAAGATTTATATATATAACTTTAAAAAAGAAAGTTATAATTCTCTTGAGCTACTGCCAATACCTCACAGTGTTGCCAAAATTTCTGTGTGGGAAAGAAGCTGACTTCAGTGCAGGTAATTTTGCTGAAGCTTAGTCTAAGAAACTAGTGTTTTGCTGCCAAACAATTATTAGTGTTCCTGTAGAATGACTTACATGTCTTACCAATACGTTCTTTTATCCCAGAGTTACTTAAACAAGATATTTAACTAGTGATAAATGTCCTATAAGAGAAGCTATATTCATGTCTAATTTAGTCTCAGCCTTTTTACAGTTATGTTTTTTGGTATTTCTATTAAGTGCTTATTTGTTTAAAATCTCACAGGAATTAAATCAGCAAATAGAAAAAAGAAAAGAAATGGAAGAACGTGAAAAAAGAAAGATAATCGCTGAAGTAAAGCACAAGGAATGGGTTCAGAAGAAAAATGAGCAGGTAAAGAAAAACAGATGCATGCATATACTTCACATCTCCTCCCTCATTGTCTAAGACTGCTTAACTTTTGCTTTTTTATGTAGCTAGTCCTTGGCTACTTTGTGGGTTCTTTTATCTTATACTCTTCTTCACCCCCTTTTCCCACCCTTTCAACCTCCTAAAGCTAGGTAGGAGAGAAAAGAAGATAGAAGGGAAATGCACTATATTATCGTTAAACTACTTCCTGCTCATAAGGGGTTTTGAGTTCCTTGGGACAAGTTTGATATTTGCTGTCAGGATATTTAATTTCTTCTTGTTGTTGTTTCTTTTTTATGCACTAATACTTAACAAACCACAATTATCAGCAACCAACAGTAGCCAACCAACAACTCACATTACTACCACCACCACCAACAACAACTTCTTGGGGCCTTAGCATTTATATATCCTCTGAAGAGTCTCCAGAATTCTAAGCATCACACAATCACAGAAACTATCTGCAGCTGGCAAAATCAGACTCCAGCTAGAGCACAAGGCAAATCTTAGCTTCTGTGGACAGTCTCAATCAGCCCCTATCACACACCGGGACTAAAATGAAACCCTAAGGGGGGAAATGAAACCATAGTTCCATATTTCTTTGTTTTTCAAACAATCCAAATTCTCACTACATTTCCTTCTTTCTGTTTGAAGCCATTAATTGTGCTATGTTTAGTAGGAAATTATACACAAACACATTTTCAGTGATATAAGTGCTTTTGGATTAGTGGCCAAGGTTTTTAGGAGACCTTTCCTGTTCAGTTTTAATCATTATCAGTTTTGATGGAATCTGCAGCTTTTTCTTTCCTGTGGAAATATAAACAAATCTGAATTCCTGATGCAAAGTGTTTGTGGCCTTCCATTTGTTGTTTATAGTTGTTTATACACCCTTATGGTATATAGACAGTTTTTTTCTATAACCTGGTGACTCTGCTGCTCTTACCTGAAATAGCTTGTAACTTTTGCTGCAGGGACCTGAGCTTATGCCTCCAAAGGCGTTTCCCAACAGTAAGAAATTGCCTTGCACATCTTTCTTGGTCCTTTGGTCCAATGGCATTCCTTGTCATATCACATGCACACCCCTGGAAGCCTAGGCCTTCTTTCTGGTTTAAGATGCTCTGTTTGCTTTTCTGGCACAAAGTACTGTATTTCTCAAAGTTAACACACTGAGAATTTGGGGGTCTAAGATTCTTAGCGGCTTGGTCACAGTTTCTTTGTAAATGACTGAATTTCCAGCAGTTGAAGTGCCAAGCATTTTGATATCAGAGACCTCTAGATAATACTTGACCCATGATATTAGCATGGTACAGAACAGAACCAGCATTGGTGGTATTCCTTATCCATTTGTCCATAGGTGCGCCTATGCCTTTTAATGGTCTAATAAGTTTTTCACATTTAATATTCACATTTTCAAATGCCAGAGTCTTAATATTAACACCTGCCTTGTGTTGGGGTCTGATGACAACTTTGTTCATAGCTGAGAATAATCTTTATATTAAAAATAGATCACTGAAGGCTTTTCCAGAGCCTTGTATAATCTTTGTAAGTGAGGCAGACCTTTTCCTTGGGCTCTTCAACTTTGCCCCAAGCTCTTTAAGCTACTAGCAACATGGTCTGTAGTAGCATCATCACATTAAATCTGCTCTTGTATATTAGAGTAGCTTCTTCACTTGGCAGTTGATGTTTGACCACAGTGTCCATTTCCCTTGCTCGATTTCACTGTTTAGTAGTCTTGGCGTCTTCCCTCTGCCGAGTTAACCATTGTAGTTGCGGACAGTGTCAGTACAGCTGTCACCAGTTCCTTCCAGCCTTGGGGAATAATTCTATTTGAGTGGCAAAGTTATTTAGAATTCGTTTTCTGTAAAGTGAGTGCATCTCATATGAAGTCACAGACTCTTTAAAACAGCTTAGATTCATCATTTCTGTAGGACACCATCCTATCTTGTCATAACCTGTTCCATCCTAGTAGCAGTCGTATACTCTTCAACTATGGTGATAGTGACTGGTAGCAATCTAGTAACCCAGGGCCACGCCTCCTCTAACTCTGGTGGCACAAAATTAGCCCTTTCTTTCAAAACGAATATTTCACTAGACTGTCCTCCATCCCTTTCAGCCTTTCTTGGACCTGACTTCCCTGTACCATAGTTTCTTCTTCCCCTTTTTCTTCCTGCAGGAAACTCCTGCTCTCCTGTTCAGGTACTGGACTGAGCCTTTTGTTCTCCCTTTTCCAGTGCCCCTGCCTCCTAAGCACTTCCACTTCCATGCACAGTTTCTCCAGTTACACAGCCAACTGCAGCCCCTTCAGAAAAGAGCAGAGTGGATCCTTTTGTTTTCCCACTTCAGCCAGTTTTGGTTTCTCAGGCCCCTCCATTTCCACCCCAACTTTCCAGTTGCTTAGCCATTCTTCCAACCTTTTTGAGACAGACTATAAGAAGAAGAAGAGAAAAAAAAAAAAAAAAAAAAAAAAAAACAGAAAATACCCTCTGGGAGCAAAGTGGGGGATATACTAGTGGTAGTAACCTCAATACATTTTTTTTTTTTTTTTTTTTTTTGCTGGCACTTGAGAAATATGCTTTTTTTTTTTTTTTTTTTTGGTCCCCTGTCATTTCCTCAACGTTATTTGAAATCAAATTTTTCATTCTGTCTAAACTCTTTTTCTATTTGCTCTTATATAGCTTCTTTTTTCTTTCACCCTTCTCCACCCATTTTCTTCCACCCATTTAACCCCCTAGCCCTAGAGAGAGAAGAAAGGATAAAGGGGACAGGGGTGCAGTGTTATTGTTAGACTACTTCCTGTTAATTAGGGGCATTGAGTTCCTTGGGGCCGTTTGATTTCTTCTTGTTGTTTTTGTTAAATGCACAACTACTTAAGAAACTGCAACCATTAGCAACCAACAGCAGCCAGCCAACAACCTACACTACCAACACCCTCTTGACACCCTACCATTTATATACCGTCTGACGAGTTCCAGAATTCCAAGGGTCACACAATCACAGAAACCATCTGCTGCTGCCTGCTAGAGCTCGAGGCAAATCTTAGTCAGCTGCTGTGGACAGTCTGAAGCAGCCCTGGGATTAAGCAAACCTGGGATTAAAACAAAACCACATTCCCATATTTATGTATTTTTCAAAGAAACCAAAATTCTCACTACATTTTTGTTTTTATGGTTTTTTGTTTGTTTGTTTGTTTGCTTGTTTTCCCTACTTTCATACACACTTATCAAGTGTCTGTCTTCTGCCCTTTTGTGACTTCCACTAGTATCTTCCTGCAAGTCTATCAACTAAGTCTATCTTTAGTGGAATTTCAAGAGCTTCTGCTTGCAAAGTGACAGTTCCAACCTTGAACACCTGAGCAACCAAGAGCAGCATGTCATTGCCTCTGAGAATCTCCTTTATCTTCTCACTACCTCTGTCTCCTCAGACAGAGGCATAATCAGAGGGCGTGTTCTTAAACTTCCCCTTCTTATGATTGCTTCTTAGTAGTCTTGTTACCTCTTGAATTCAGCTTCACGGTTTTCTCTTGAACATAGAAAATACCACAGATAAGTTACCCAGAAATAATACTGAGTGAATAGAGTAGTCTGTCCCTGCAGGATTACTGCTGAAGTCTGAGTGACAGTCCCCTGAGTTTCCTATCTGTTCTCCATCTCCTGAATGAGAGTTTTAGAATTCTAGCCTGGCTGGCTGATACACTGTACTGTGCTCTGCAGTCTGAACTTCTCTAGCATTTCTCCCACCTATGCTTTCCTTTGCTCTGTGATGTGCTTTTGCTGGGCTTCTCTTAGAAATCACAGATAGCCGCAGCCCATCTTCTTTTAGTATAATTTTACTGAAAAGTTTTAAGAGGGAAAATGGTTTATATTAAAGCAAACACAAATAGGAAAAGCATATTTACTATATTTCACAATGGTGAGGATTTAACCCATAACTTCACATGTGCTGGGTGTCTTGTATTCCTTCATCTATACCCCCATCTTTACATTTTTTGTTTTTAAGATAACTAGGTTTTTGTTTGTTTTAAGAAATTTACTCTAGAGCATTGGCTATACTTTCTAGCCCTCAGGAATATGTATCTCTGAGAAATTTTGAGAATGCATCTTACTGCTTTTCATTTCCATACTTTGGTTTTTTTTTTTTTTTGTTTTGTTTTGCTTTTTAAGGTGTGTGTGTTTGTTTGTGTGTGTGTGTGTGTGTGTGTGTGTGTGTGTGTGCGCGCGCGCGCACATTCTTGAGTACATGCCTGCCTGTCTGCCGAGGCCAGAAGAGATGTTCAGAACCCTTGGACCTCAAGTGACAGGTGCTGGTAAGCTGCCTGATGTAGGCGCTGGGAACTGATCTCTGGCCCTTGGAAGTAGTAAGGTACTCTCTTACCTGCTGAGTCAGCTCTCTGGGCCTCTTAGTTTTATTATTGTTTTTGTTTTTAAGTGCTTAAAAAACAGACTTTATTGGATCTTTTTCTTCCCAATATATTTACTTTTTGGCAATTTCATGTATGACAACCCTTTCTGGTCACACTCTTCTCTGTTCTCATCTTCCCACCCTCAGGAGCTCTTCTTCCCACCAAGTCCCCATCCCACTTTTCTGTCTTTTTGTTTTATTTTGTCTTAGCTTTGTGACCCACTGGGTTTAGCAAGGGTCACTCAGAAGGCCTTGAGTGTGACATTATCCTTTGAAGCATTAGTAACTAGTCATTTGCTATCACTGAAATAATGATTCCCTCTCCTCCAGCATCCTTTGACTGCATTAGCTTCCCTGGGCAGGGTGGGACAGGCCCCATCTGTGACTACTGGTTTTGTTTTGTATGGGCATTCTGCGGGCATGTCACAGTCATGCTGTACCCCTAAGACAGCATGTCATAGTCCTCCTGATCATGGTTTCACCCTTCTCAGTGTTCCCTGTGCAAGCATGAAAGTGTCTTGTTTAATGCTGAGCACTCAGTCATTTGTTCTCAGTACCTTGACTAGCCACACTTCTCTGCCTTAACTGCTGTGAGCTGCAAAGAGAAACCTTTTTGTTAATGAAGGCTGAAGTTAAGACTGGAATATGGATGTAAACATAAATATTTAAGAGGCAGTTTGACAATCTGTCTAATTAGTAAGACAGAAGTCATAGGTTCAACCCTAGTGCCTTTGAACTTCTTAGCCATACAGCTATGACCAGGTCCACACCTCTCTTATGGAGAAGCCACAGATCCAATCAGAAACAGTTGTGTTACTGTCAAATTAGTAAGTACTTTTTGGCCTGGCAGGTAAATAATATATCATGTAAGGTCTAAAACTGGGGAAAGCCAGTTTCTTACATAGCAACTTCTAGCAGTGAAGCTTAGTCAGCAGGGAGGATGCTTTCTCCTCAGTTTCATATGCTTTCTTGGTATTCTGCAACCAAGGTGTGTGGTGTCTTCAACAGTAGAATCTTTGCCTCTCACTCTGGTGGGCATAATCTATATAATTTTGAAGGCCTCTGCGGCCTTCCAGAAAGGTGTCTCACACCTGACACTGGGATTTTCTTTCAACAGTCCAACACTTCTGGTATCAACACTATCTGTCTCATCAGGAATCTCCCTTGATAGTTAGAAATTCTTTCTTAAGAATCCTTTTAATTTGCATCACTGTTAGTAACTTTTGTTATATATTCTGCCCAAGTATGTACATATTTTGCCCCAAAAAGCTGTTTTACATTATATACATGCCTTCACTTCTCCTTTGTTTTTAATCCTTTAAAACATGAATTATTTTTACCCATTATTAGATTTAGCATAATGCTTTGCATATCATAAGCTTTTTTATTGAATAATTTTTTTCTCTTCTGTGTGTGTTGGGGGGTATGTATGGTTGTGGTGTGTGTAAATGTGTATGTGTGTGTGTAAATCTCTGCCCTATGCATGGTATGCAAGTGCTCTTCCATTCAGTTATATTCCTGGATCTTCTCTCATTTTTTGTTATTACTATTTTTTAAATAAAAACATTAGGACCTAAGAATTAAACCCAGGGCTTTGTTTATGTTAAACTGACACTGAACTGAAAGTTAGTTCCTATTTTGACTTTAATACCTGCTTCTGCAGGAACATACATCAGAAAATTTAAAAGTGCTGGGGCTGGGGCTTTATTTCAGTGACAGGCTTACAGTGTGTGCAGGCCTTATTAAAGCTCCAACAAACAAGCTGACAAGAAGCAAGCCAATGGGGGTGTGTTGGGATGGGGAGAAGGAGAGGGAGGGAAAGAGAGAGAGACTAAATTAATGAAATGGCATTATAAATCTGTCTTTGCTGAAGTTTTATGTTTAGAATGATGCTACTTTATTGTTAAAATCTACTTTTAGGAATTGAGACAAATATTTAAATTATGGGGCAAAGTTTTGAATTTAATTTAAATTATAAATAAAAAATAATTTTGTCCTTACTGTTAAATGTAATGCCCAGTTATTAAGAGGACCAATAGTTGCAGGTAGATGTGATTATAAGAAGAAAATTGATTAGTTGTGTATATCTGCAAACTCAAATTTCTTTTTCCTTCAGAAGTCAATTGCAGATTTTGTTTGCTTACTTCATCTGCAATATAACAAGAACGTGTTCTTTGTGAATAAAATACCAAGATTAAAATAAGTATATGACTATAACAAGACTTTGGGAAGTTTAAAACTGTAAATCAGAATAGTTCTTGGTGTGTAGAACGCTGTTTTCTCGTCCGAAAGCTGCCCGTCTTCAAGTGCGTTAAGCTAATGCCGCCATGCCAGCCGCCATGCCAGCCACGCACCGCTGTTATTGCCTAAGTGTGGAAGGCAACGCTGACAGGTCGGTGCAGAGTTTGTGTTTCAATTGCTGATGGAGGAGCCAATCCAATTATTGAAGAACATTATTTATTTACTTATGTATTCTTGGTGGTGGGCGGGGGAAGAAGTTGCTTGCCCTGGTATAAATCATTACTCCAAAGGAATGAGAATTGGTTAAAAATGTACCCTGAAAACTTGAATTTACCCAGTATTCTACAGCACTCTTGTGCTTGTTAAGGAATAATTGATTGCTTTTTTTCTGTAGTCTTCTTTTTTTTCTTACTCTCTCTCTCTTTCAAAATTCTCTGAGTTTCTTTTTCCAGCTTTCCCTATACTTACCTCTGTTTGGAAAGAGGCTCTCCTGCTTCTTTTCCAGTCTGGCATCTAGGATTTGCTCCTCTGTTTACATTTCATGGTGTGTGGTCCTCTGCTGCCTCAGCTTCAGGCTTGGTCAGCCCTAGCCGGCTGCCACCTCTGTTGTTTTCACTGTACTCTATCAGAAAATCAGACAAAAAGAATGTATGTATCCATTAGCAAATGTGGTTCCTTATAACTATAAATTGTTAGATCCTCTTTTAAACAAAAGGCATATCTCATCCGGGACTTTTATATTTGTGTTGTCATACTGGTTCTTTTTCTAAAGCTGGTTTTTAGTGTTGATACCTATTTTGTGAGATCAGACTTTATTTTCAGTGCTTTAAAGTTACTTAAAAATAAAATGGGTTTTAACTTTCAAACACTGATAATTTGTGTGAGTTGTGACTGATGGAGCTGCTATCAGTGTGTCCTTCAAGCTGTCTGCTGATGTTTGCTCAGCCATCCTCTGTGGGGGCAGGTGCTGTTTGGGGACGAAGTACACAGTCACAAAGTTTAAGTAGTCCTTGTTTTTTCCTTCTGTAAAAGAAGACATATTGTGTGCCTGGTGTGTAGGAACCAGTGTGCTAGAAACCTGAATGCACTCTGTGGCTCCTCAGGTAGAAAAGTGTCTGTTCTGTTCCTCTGCTGTTCACAGACATCTGTTCTCTCCTTAGGTCCTTGTAACAGCCTTGTCTATTTTAAATATACATACATATATACACACATGTGTGTGTCGCATGTATTTGTGACCTCTAATCTCTTTACTAGCATGCTTTCTTCAGAGTTGTAATAAATATACATACATATATACACACTCGTGTGTGTCGCATGTATTTGTGACCTCTAATCTCTTTACTAGCATGCTTTCTTCAGAGTTGTAATGTACTCGATCACATCCAATTGTCACTGCTGCCACCCCCATGCAGTGTAGCTGTTGTATTTTACTGGGCTGGCTGCAACTTTCGAATTTTATAGCAATTGTAAGTTTGTGAAGCTTGATAAACTTCTGTAGCAGTGCGAGCAGCCAGCACTACAATTAGGTGATAGAGCATTGCTGTCATTCCAGAAAGTTCCCTGTCACTTACACTCAGCACCCTGCTCCTTCTGCCAAGCTGGCCGCAGCAGAAATGTTAACACAGTAATCCTGTTCTGGAAATTACATTTGTCTGTTCTAGAATTTATTTAAATAAAATGATAGGCTGCACCCTCCTTTGAGTTGATTTTCTTTTGTGTTTAATTTTATCATAGTATTTTATATATTCCTGATTCCTTCCTTTTTTACTGTTCTAATATCCTGTGAAATAGGACAAATTGCTTATTTACCCCTAGCTAATAGAAAATTGAGTTGTTTTCAGCTCATGTTCTTACAAATTTTTATTTTTCTTAGGCAAATGCTTTAGAGCTCAGTTGCTAGGCTGCATGGAAACTTTTAATTTTATGGGACTCACCAAACTTGTCTAAAGTGCTTGTACCATTTTACATTCTCATTATTAATATGAAAATTCTAATTGGTCTGTGTTTTTGTTAACCTTGATGTTTTCAGTTGTTTTTATTTTGCACCCTTCATGTGAGAAGTCTTAGTGCACTCAAGCATTTTTTAAAAAACTGGAAGTTAATTTTCTTACAGTTTGGGATTCTAAAAATCAAGAGGAAAGGAAGTGCAGGTTTGGACTGCTCATTATGTTTCTTCTTGGTTTGCAGAAAAACAGCTCTGGTTTTGTTCCTTGAGTGGACTTATATCTGTGTATACATCCCAGTATGATTTCCTTTCCTATAAGGACACCAGTATTCCAGGACTCAGATTCCACCACTGTGACTTCATTTCACTCCCATTTGTAACCATGCAGGGCAATTACAACAGCAGCACAGAAAGTGTGGAGCAATTGGGTCAGTAACACAGTGACAGTTTTTCTTTTGTGGTTGACTTTTTTGGTTTGTGTATCGTTTGCCTGTTTTTGGAAGGTGTTAATCATGCAAAAAATTCAGCTCACTGACATAGCTTTTACTCAGCATTCATAAGGGTCTGGGTTTAATCCCCAGCCCTCGCCATCTCTAGACATATAAAAGGAAGGATTGTATGTCTTTTTGAGATGGGTTGTCATGCTGCCAAGGCCTTCTTTGAACTCTTACACCCAAGCAGTTCTCTCCCTCTTCTGAGCAACTATTACTCCACACATGCATGCTGCTATAGCTGTCGCTGAGTTAATTTTACATGGGTTTTGTTTGTTTTTCTCGTGCTGGTGATTGAAAACATACATGCCAGGCAAAGGCTCAATTTCCAGCCTCTATATCCAGACTTGGCAGATATATGTGCTGCCAATATGTTTTACCACTTAAATTTAAATTTTTAAAATATTTTGTGTGTATGTGTTCTGTCTGTCTGTATGTGTGTGCACCACGTGCATATTTAGTGCCTGCAGAGACCAGCAGAGAGAGCTGGATATCCTGGAATGGGTTGTTATGAGCTGCCTTGTGGGTTCCAGAAATTGAACCTGAGTCCTCAGTAAGAATAGCTAGTGTTCCTAACTCCTAAGCCATGTCTCCAGGCTCTAATTTTAATAGTTCATGTTTTTATTTTAATTTTAAAGCAGCATACAAAACAGTGGGTCGCGTGATGGTATTTTCATATGTATTAGTCAATGCATGTTGTTCTAATTGATCCCCATTGCCCAACTGCCCTCCCTCTGCTCTCTGCCCTCTGGTTGGTTTGCTAGCTTCATATTACCCACTCACGTTTCATGTCAAATGGATTCATTGCCCTTTCTTTTCCTCTTCCCCTTAAGATTATTTCTCCTAGCTCATGATCTCCTTTTGACTTTCAAAACACACACACATACACACACACACCCTTACCTATTTGATCTTACATTTAGGTTCTGCTTTTAAGAGTTTTCATGTGATTGATGCCTTTCTGAATCTAGCTAGTGATTTCCAAGTCCATCCTACTGAAAACGTTAGTTTTCATTTTTTCCTTATGCTGGAATAAAAATTCCACTGTATATATGAACCACATTTTCTCATCTTTCGATGGACATCGAGACTAATCCCATTTTCCAGTTATTGTGAATAGTGAAGCAACAAATATGAATGTACAAGGGTCTCCAAGTATTTTAACTTAGTCCCAGCGGCTGGAGATCTGGGTCATATTAGCTGTGTTTTTGAGTTTTTGAGAGGCTTCCATGCTGATTTCCATAGTGGCTGTTCTAAGTTACATTACCACCATCGGAGAGGAAGGGCTTCTCTTTCCCCAGAGCCTTGCCAGTATTTGTTTTCTTGATGACAGCCATTTTGACTAGAATCAGATATCTCAACGAATTTGTAAGTCGTTTGCCTCATAGCTAAGGATGCTTCAAACTTTGAGAATTGTCTGTTGAGCTCTCCAGTCCATTTGTTGATTGGATTTGTTCGCTGAGTGCTTCATGTTTACACTTTTTAGATTCTAGATTGTAGACCCCTGTCTGGTATGCAGTTGGTAAGGCTTGTTTTCGTCATTCTACAAGTTGTTACTTTACTCCGGTGATTGTTTTCTATGTTGTGTAGATGCACCTTAATTTCATGTAATCCTATTTGTTGATTCTGGGGATTGTTTTCTGTCCTAGTGTGTTCATTTTCTGGAAGTCCTTGCCTGTGTCTGTATCCTCCAGTGTTTTTCATAAAACAATTGGAGGGGCCTTGAAGACCAGATTTCACTTTATATCTTCATTTTCCTTCTTCTTTCTGCCTACCCCTCTCCTACTTTTTTCACTTTACTCTGCAGCCCAGACCAGCCGAGAGCTTACTGTGTAACCCAGACTCCATCAGCTTCCTATGAGTCCTTCTGTCCTTGCTCCCTACATATTGGGACCACAGGTGTGAACTGGCTGCCAGCTTTGAATCTATGTAGGAATTGTGTAGCCAAACATTTACCTGGTTTTCATCTAATAGCATTGTGGATTTGTCCTCTGAAACTCACTGATAGTTGTGATTTATCCAAGTCTGCACTGGCAGACTGCCAAGGAGATGCATGCATATGCATTGATATTTAGAGTACAAGGAATGTTCATGAAACCATACTAAGATTCAGGACAGTCAGTGGGTTATACTCTTACGCATGAATGCAAGTCTTTCTGGAACACGTACCATTCATTGTCGCAATCTCTGAGTAGCCTTCCTGTTATTAAGGTAATTGCAGATATTATGGATACTTCAATTAAAATTCCTTCATTTTTATTGAAGGAAAGGAAAGAAAGGGAACAAAAAATTAATAAAGAAATGGAAGAAAAAGCAGCAAAAAAACGGGAGAAAGAACATTTGCAAGAAAAAGCCAAAGAAAAATATCAAGAATGGTTGAAGAAAAAAAAAGCTGAAGAATGTGAGAAGAAGAAAAGAGAGAAGGTATTTGATCAGTCATAGTATATATGTTGTTGTTTCTATGTCTATTTTAGAAAGAAAAGTATAATAATTCAGTCAATACTGTTTTAGTATAAAATATACAAACTATCCTTTCTCTTGTTATTTTGTGCTTAATCTTTAAAATGAATAATACATTCATGTTATTCTTTGAAAATTAATAAGCCTGTGGATATTTATCAGTCAGGTTCAAAAATTTTTTTTACTGCCTATAAACATTTTTATAGCATTTTGTAGACATATTACTGCTTGTAAGTTGTCCTTCTAGGGCAAATTTGCATTTTTGTGAATTTGCTATCTTGTTGAGTGGCGGACACTGATAAGCCACATTACTGATCATATTTATGTTTGCTCTTTGAGTATAGAATTGTAGTTTGGTTTTATGGCCATTATGTCACTGGGGCAGAAGGCAACTAGGGGAAGACAAACAAACAGAAACTTGACTGGAATGTCTCATTACAAAATATCTCAGGGAATTCTTTGGTCTTATCATTTTAAGGAGAAAGAAAAGCAAAGACAAGCAGAATTGCAGGAGAAAAAGGAAATCGCAGAAAAAAAGTTTAAAGAATGGTTGGAAAATGCAAAATATAAACCTCGTCCAGCTGCAAAGAGCTACGGTTACTGCAGTGGAAAGCTCACAGGTTGGTTTATGGCTTGTGGCTTATGGAAGTATGGTTTGCAGAAGCAGATTTCTCTTTGATGTAAACAGAAATGTATAAATGTAACTTTTCTTTGAAATTCTAGAAGATTGTAACTGTAGTTAAGGAAGTGTTATATGTACACTCTTCGTTCACTTTATACAGACATATATACTCAACGCAGTAGCTGCAAAACTGCACACTAGACTTTATTTATTTTTATTTCTTTGAAACAGTTTCCCTCTGTTGTCAGGGCTAGCCTCAGGCCTAGGACCCCCCTGCCTCAGCTTCCTGAGTACTAAGGCTCTGAGGCATAACCACTGCTGTTCACACAGGAATCACGACCCTGCTTGTTTCCACTGGTCCCCCACTTTGTTCCTGTTTCTGTCTCCTGTCATGGTCTTATCTTTCTCCCACCCCTTTAGACCTGGCCCTTCCCCCTCATGATCCCGTTTCATAATGGGTACAGAACATACACATGTACTCAGTTTAAATTTAGGTTTCACATAGAAGAGTTCACATGAAGCATTGCCTTGTTTTACTTAACATGATTTCCAGTTTTATGCATTTTTCCTCAAAATGTCATGATTTCACTTTTCTTTCTAGTAGAATGAAATTTCCATTGTATATATGAGCCATAATTTCTTTATCTATCCATCTCTAGATGGACATCCAGGCTAATTCGATTTCTTAGGTATTGTGCTCAGGAAACAATAAACATGAATGTGCAGTTATCTCTCTGACTATAAATTTATATTGACTGTAAATCCTTTGTGTTTATACTCAAGAGTAGAGTCATATCTCTCAACTGCTTTCTAAAGTGGCTCTATCACACTTCGTTGCTACCGTCCAACTGCCTTCCCCACCCCCAACCCCCTTGCCAGCATTTATTTTCTTGATGACAGCCATTCTGACTAGAGTAAGATAGATCTCAAAGTGATTTTAATTGCTTTGAGACTAAGGATGCTGAGAAATTTAAGACAATCTCATGGGCAAAGAACTCACAGAGATGACCCTCATTTGCCTCCCAAGTTCTGTTATTAAAGTATACACCACCAAGCCTGGCAGCCTTGTCAAATGCCTATTGGCTGTTTGTATGTATTTTGAGAAATATCTCTTTCTATCAGCCCATTTATTGATTGGACGGTTTCTTCTTAGATTAAGATGGAATCTTCCATGTAAAAATGTGCAGTTGGCAAAGGCTCTTCCCCATGGTGCTTTTCACTCTGGTGATTGTTACCTGTGCTCTGCAGAAGCTTCCAAATTTCTCATCATCCGACTATTGATCTGGGGATTAGTCCCTGTGTTGTGTCATTTTCAGAACGTCCCTGCTGTGACTGTATCCTGATATATCCATTTTCTTCTAGCAGTTTGAAAGAGTTTGTATTAATGACCCTTGTCCATTTTGGATTTATTTCTGTTTGTTATGTCCAATATTAGAAATATGGCTATGATTTCATTCTTTTGCTTATAGAAACCCAGTTTTTATATCACTTACTATTATAGTTTACAAACTTACACTGTAAAGCAATGATATTTTAATGTTAGCAAACAAAACTTCATGTGGTTGGAAATGTAGCTCAGTAGTAGAACATAGCTTTAGCAGAAGCCTGACTGCACTCAGACCCCCAAATAATCTATTATTTATTGGATCACTGAAGCTCAGTTGAGATATACTCACAGTATCTTTTTGCTTTTTTCTTTCTATCAGTTTATAAGGAAGAACTTCCAGGGTCCAGTGAATTCTTTTTTGAAGAATAGAATAGACATCACATGACCAAACAAATGTAATCAGTTTGCCTTTAGGCCTGGACTGATTATAAATGGCAATGCATGCTTTTCTTTGTGCTTCATGTTAGAAACTCATACCTTGCTGACAGCTGCCTTCACTTTTTTAAAGTGATTTATTATTAAAATACTCCCATTCTGTTTTGTTCACACACTAGAACACACTCCAGACTTTGTTTTGACCATCTTGGTGAAGTGAGTGTTGACATATCTTTGCTGTCACAGTGGACTGGGAGTGTCTGAAAGACACATTCCTGCTGTCAGGATTAGGCCTCTCTGATTTGTCACAGGATCATCTATCATGGACACTGGCGGGCATGCTCCTTTAAAAAGTTTGTAACATTTTGTTTGGAAAAATAATGGTAACCTACTATTTTAACCTAATAATCAGACAGTAAAGTCAGAATAGAGATACTAGCTAAAGTTGTCAAAATAATGGATTATTACCTTAGTGCTTTGGATGAGCTTTATTCTCACATGCAGTGTTTTTCAGCAAACACTGTGCTTCTCTGTCCCCGTCTCTGTCCTTTACGTTCATACCATTGTCACACATTGCACAGCACAGGAGTTGTGTCTCTGCACTGAGTGGCTGAAGCCATAAAATATTTCCGCAGCCCATTATGGGCTGTCAGATGCCACTAATCTATAAGCAGGTCATGTGCACTGGTAGGATGACAGCTGCTGGTTTGAATCGCTGTGGCGCTGTGCATTCTTACTGCTTTGGCAGTAATGCGGAGGTTCAGTGGTTCAAACAGGAATCATGAGTGATTGTAGGTCCTCATACAAAATAAAGTAATTTTTTTAAAAAAATAAACTTTGGTATCTGTTAAGGGAAAATACCATACAATTAGCCATTTCCAAGACTGCATTAAGATCATAAAGATTTTAAGAGTTATAAAATAAATTGCATAGTAAACTTTTGTAAGCATTTTTATTTAGATAGAATTATTCCAATTTTCAGAATTACTTTGTATCATTTAACGTTTGATATAATGGTTACAATATTAGAATATTGTTATTTCTTTTAAGGTGTTTCAGGCTTCAGGTTTTAAGTTATCCTATAGGATTTATCAATGATATTTTGTCTTGCTGCCATTTTAGTATTTTTGCAGAAATTAAAAATAAGTGATTTCTTTCATCTAAGAATTTTTTCTTAGTCATTCTAATTTTTAATGATTATAGGTTTTTACTGTGGAAATTCCTACCCAGAACCAACTTTCTATAACCCAATTCCGTGGAAGCCAATTCACATGCCCCCTCATAAAGAAGCTAAGAGTGGACCAGGAAAGAAGAGTAAACGACCTGCAACGAGTCAGCCACTCACATCGTCATCCCTGGCCATCCATAGTGCCAAGAGCAGCCTTTGCCTTGGAGCTCTGTGCCGAGTGCAGAGATAGACCGGGTACACACAGTGTACCCAGCTACCTGGAGCTTACGTTTAAAATCAGAATATTTTTCTTAAAACTTCTTGATCAGCAAGTCAACATTTGATGTCGTAATTGACAGGTACCAGAATTTTAAATTTGTATATGAAATCCTTAGAGTTAAAGATAGTTTTTACATTTTGGTTTTTATAAACCGTTAAGGTTGATCTAATGATTGTGTTTTGGTTTTTATTAAAACTCACTATAGTATCAATAATAAACCAACAGTTTTTCTTGTGTCCTTTGTACTTGGTTGTTTGCTTGTGTTATGTACTTAGAAACATAAGATTGATTTGTTCAACAGGCACTGCTAAGCTGTACTTAAATTAAATGGGTTAGAAAGCAAGAGAAGTAAATTTCAGTGTTTGCAATGTTTGTTAGTGGTTTTTAGTACAGTTTTCCATGAAAGCATTTTAAAGGTTTTCTTCTTGCATTTCTTTATTTTTTGTGTGTGTATGTGTGGGCAGGCATACACCACAACATGACTGTGTGTGTGTGTGTGTATGTGTGGGCAGGCATACACTATAACATGACTGTGTGTGTGTGTGTGTATGTGTGGGTATGTATACACTATAACATGACTGTGTGTGTGTGTATGTGTGGGCAGGCATACACCACAACATGACTGTGTGTGTGTGTGTGTGTGGGCAGGCATACACCACAACATGACTGTGTGTGTGTGTATGTGTGGACAGGCATACACCACAACATGACTGTGTGTGTATGTGTGTGTGTGTGTGTGTGTGTATGTGTGGGCAGGCATACACCACAACATGACTGTGTGTGTGTGTGTGTGTATGTGTGGGCAGGCATACGCCATAACATGACTGTGGAGATCAGAGGATAACTTGGAGGGAGTCAGATCTCTACTACTGTGTGGATACCAAGGATTGAACTCAGGTCGTCAGACTTGTGCAGCGAGCATCGTTACCAAACAAATTGTCTCTGGTTTCCTGTGGAGTACGTAGTAAAACTAATGGAAAGACTGCAGCACAGAGATGAGAGTTGAAGTGGATAAGACAACATTTTAAAATATTGTTTTCTTTTGTAGATCTGAGGCTGATGTTTTTATAATGTTAAGACGCTGATAATATTTTGTTACACTTTATAAAAATCCTTTTTATATACTGGATTGCTGGCTTTGAAATTAGGGTCATCATTAGATCATTTGTAATACTTCCTACCTTAAATGTTAAATAAAACTGGGAACATTTTGATAAAATCACCACTTTTTTTAGAAGTTTTTTTTTTTTTTAATATGGTGTTCAAAAATGAAAATGTGGTTTCTATTTGGAATATATTCTGATTTTGCTAAATGAATAATGTCAAGCTTCTGGTGATTGAGAGTAATAGTTGGTAAAGAAATAGCAGTAAGATCTTTGAAGGTTATTCATGATATTGAAGATCTAGGAACAGATAGTTTAGAATCAGTTCTATTGGGTCATAAGCTTTAGAGGCCTGGTCAATTACTTTTGAAGAGAAGATGGATAATTTTCCATGGTTACATAGACACACACCTCTAAATTCTTCTGGATCAAATTTCTTGTTGATAATCTCCCCAATTCCCAAATCCACTCCTACCCCCTGAATCCTAGGCATTTCAGACACATTTACAAACCTACTTCACAGATTACGTTACCTGTTAGCTCTAACTCTTTAGTAATACCTTTCAAGAAGTTATTTAACTATTTAGTCACTGAATCAGAAGCTTAATTATAGGCTAATTGTAATGGGAAGTCTGGAAGATTTCACGCAGGATGTTGGCAAGATCTTGTTTATAGTTTGTGATTACAGTGGCAGCTGTGAGAAAGTTAGCCTGTAGTGGGACAACGCACAGGCTCAGGAAAACACATTTGAGAGGTTTTGGTAGTATCCACCAGACATGTCATAATGGGTGGATTAAGGTAGCAGCAGCTACATGGAAGATGTGGGAGTGGATTTGGGAATTAGGTTATCAACAAGAAACTTGATCAGGAAGAACTTAGTTAACAGGGAGCTGATGTTAAGTAGCCAGCAAAGATCCTGAAAAACCAAGCATCTAATAAGAAAGTCCAACCTTCTCACTCCTGCATCCTCTGCATTGGTATATTTGGGGAGACATCTGTCTGTGAGACTTCTTTGTCATTCTAACTCTTGGATAATTTTGATGGTTCCTTATTTTAAATTCTAGGCATTCTTCAGTTTCTTTTATGCTGTAACTTCTACTTATTTTTTGGGTGTAATATCTTCTCTAAGGATATTAGCTAAGATTACTTTTATTTTTTATTTCTCTAATTGTTTCTGCATCCTGTAGAACTCCTCTTTTTCTTTTTTCTCACTCCTATTTTTGATTTTTGGAGAGTTCCCTCAAATGTTTTGTTAATCCTTGCCTCACTCTCATTCTAATATTTATTTACTCAGTTTGTGGCTATTGAGCACCTATCATGTCCCTAGCAAGGAAAGAAACCCACTAGATGAGCAACAAAAGCACTGGAGGGACAGAAGACAAGGGTTCCTGTCGCGTGAGTACGTGCGGGTCACGAATGGGAGAGTCTGGCATCTAGCACTTAGTACCCTGGCCTTGGGTGTAGTCAGTATGTGAAGTCATCTAGCACCACGTTTGTAGCACTGGCTCGATCGTAGATTAAAATCCTGACTTAATCTGAGATTTGTGAAAACTTTCACACTGGCCGGTGTGAGATTTAAAGTGGTATTTAACTGAGAGCTTAAGCTATGAGGGGCATATGTCGAGATGTCTAGCCTTTTTATGTGGGTCAAGATAAGCACTTTGGAAACAATGATTAAGCTGGAATGCAGGTTGAAGGCCCTCAAATAGACAGAACTTAGGCTATGACCATTCGGAAGGCTGGGAAGTAAAGGAGTGGGTGTAGAATGTTAGTGGTTCACACACAGTCTCTTGAAGGCCAGTGATAGGTGTCTTCCCAGCAACTTGGATCCAATGACACATTTCTACAAAGTTATACAAGTTTTTAAATTCTTAGTAATTTGCAAAGAAAATTTTCCAAGGGAAAATACACTGAATTTTGGCCCCAAAAGTCTGAAGTGATACAGATGGAGCTATTTATTTAAGAAGAAATTGCTAATTCTATAATTAACAGTTAAACGCTGTGCTTTCATAGACTTGTGTGCACATGGCCCAGGGAAATAACAACAGAGTAGGTTTACCAATAAATCACACTTCTGAGACGACAAACCAATGTTTTCTAAACTCACAAAGAAGATACAGCTAATACTGTGCTTACTATACTATTAATATCTTAAATTCAGCTCATATGTTAGTTTAAGAAAACCCATGAAGTTACTTTACCGAGAATATTTACTTCCTGCTGTTGGTCATGGCAGTCTGCCTGAGAAAGGTTTAGGCAGTGGTGTCATGAATTACCTCTGAAAGTTGAGGAGAAATACACCAGGAGAATGTGCTGTCTCCAGCTAAGTCAAGGAGCATTTCATCTTCTTCCTTAGGAACCTCTGCTCTGTGCCCTCTTCAGTTTCTTTTCTCATATTCATGGAACTGCATGTGAACTTGGGAAAAGGAGGTTCTCTCCCCTACTCATGATTCTGGGAACCACCAGTTCACCGGAGGGAGAGAAGCTACCACTGTTCTTTGTTGGTGGCAGTGAGGGTGTTGATGCGGGGAAGGTGTTTTGTTAGTTTCAATAGATTCAGTCAAATGATCGCTCAGCACCCACCTTTCTACAACTCATATATTCTCAGCCAGGGCTTTCCTCCCAGAGGGTAGGCTTAGACAAAAACGCCAACACAGGTGTCTTAGTCACTCTTAAATTGCTGTGAAGAGACACTGAGAACAGCAACTCTTAAAAAACAACCAATTGGGGCTTTGCTTACAATCAGAGGCCTAGTCCATTATTATCAAGGGAACATGGTGGCAGATGTGGCAGCCATGGTGCTGGAGAGACAGCTTAGAGTTCCACATCTGGGTCTGAAGGCAAAAAGGAGAGGAACTGGGCCTGGCTTGGGTTTTTAAAACCTAAAAGCCTACCCCTAGTGACATACTTCCTCCAATAAGGCCACACCTGCTAATCTCTCTAAAGTAGTGCCACTTCCTGATGATTAAGCATTCACATTTTGAACCTATGGGGGGTGGGGGTGGGGGTGGGGAATCTTACTCAAACCCACAAGTAAATCTTAGGTATCACTCAGTAAAATAGAGGAAATGTCCAGTGAAGACCCTATAATGATTGGTCATGTAGGTATCTTTTTACTGTTTAGATTCTACTTTTGCCCAGCTCCTGGTGGGATGGGGCCAGGATCAGCACAGCACTGGTGCCTCATCTGTGTTGGGTGAGGGTAACAATGTATGAAATGCTAACATAATTTGGGGAACTCTGGCTAAACAAATTTACTAGGTTTACATAGGGAAAAAGTAGAGCTAAAAGATATTTTTTTTAAAAAAAAGTCAGCCTAAGCAGTATGTTATATTAAATATGATTTTTAAGTCAAGTAGTGACTTGATGAAAGTTATGTTTTAGAATTAATCCGACATTGCTTTGTAGCATGAAGCTAGTGGGAGGTGAGTTCAGGTCAGGAGACAAGGGCCAAGCTAAATAAGAGGAGTTTTGTTTAGAAAGAAATCAACCAAAGATCTATGAAAAGAGCCCATACCTCCAAGTTCACTGTGGATCAGCCTAAGCCGGTTGTCTTGCCTGGCAAAATCTATCCTTCATCTCAGCTTGTACATTCGACAGATTTGTGAAGTGTGTTCTGAGGGTCATTGCCATACAAGGTCCTGATAACTTAGGCAGTATGCCAGCTTTACCACATCTTCCTTACTGAGAAGCTGCAATGTCCTCACAGCCTTGGCCTGCTTGCTCACCTTAGTCTAGCTAGTAACCATTTCAGCTGATTTGCTACTAGAAATCAGTAACGCCTTCACTTATCCGCACACTAGCCCTGTCTAGGGAAGATTCCAAAGGCCAAGCTCCACACCTCAGAACAGTGACATCACAAGGCTCTTTGGAAGCTTCTCAAATGATTCCAGCCAGCCGGCAACTAAATTAGGAACACTAGCACCAAATGTTTGTCAGACCTCCCTTCAGCTCACACCAGCCCTTTCTCAGGTGGATTACCACACTGGCTTCCTGTTCAGTCACTGTGTGTCTAATCTTATCCTAACTCTGGAGTGCATCTTCCCCATAGCAACCGGGTGACTCGGAGACAGATCACACTGCTCTGCTTCCTGCTTTTCCAAGGCCCTCAACCTGTTTTCCTCTTCATCTAACCACAGCATTCACCAGAATAACACACTTGGTTGAGGGCCGTACATTTTTAGCTTGCTTGTTTTCCTTCTGGGGGAAGAAGAGGTGTCAGAATAAAGCAAAAGTACTCAGCCTTTATAGCTGGAAAACGCGCCCACTCCTTTTCCTGCTTACTCCTACCCATTCCGATACACAGTCTTTTACTAGAGGGCCCAACCCTTGAAATGAAGTCAAATTCGGCATGTTGATCTAACCCAGTTTCTCTCCTCTTATCCTTCAGTACCCTTAGCTTGTTACTTTTACTACACAGTATAAACCATGCTGTTACAATAATTTGGTTTTTGCTTAGCTCTCTGTCTTTGGAGAAGGCCTCACTTGCTACCTTTTCCTCTGGTGCTATCTTTGAACTAAGGGGTTTTGAAAGCATCCATTAGGTCTCAAGTCAGAAAGTACATCTAGAGAGCCTGCTCTGGTTCCTTGATGATTTAAGCAACTCATTTTCAAATATCTTGCATGTTTTTCTCTTTAATCTTGTTATATTTTATTACAGTATCTGGTTCTAATGACTCCTCATTTTAAAATTTTGTACATTTAATTTCTTCCCCTTTTTGGCATTTCACACATTTATATAATGACTTTTTGGGCATTGTTTTATTCCTGCTAACTGCCTGAATCCGTCTTACTTTTAAATTCAATTAATTCAAAAGCTAGCAAAACAATATTGGAAGTGACTTTAGCTTAAAATGTTTTTTACCTGATACATAAAACTCACACACATGGGGTATCATGTGGTATTTTGATGCATGCATACTTTGTATTATATTTAAGTCTGAACAGATGTTTCTGTTTTATAAAACACTTGGAGTATCTTTATGATGAAACCGAAATCTCTTTAAATTTTTATGATTGCATTATTGTGATCTATACTCAACACCCTCCCTATACACACAAGGGTAACTACAACTCCTAATTGTATAGTACAGTACACTTTATCAATGACCTCTTATTTGATCCAGCATCCAACTGATAGCTGCTATGTTAATCCCAATTCTATGACATCAGCATTGGTTTAGACTGGGAGAGATTTCAATAGTAATTTTGACCAATTATAAAAGTATTGTGTATGTATGTGTCTGTGTGTGTGTTTAAAACTAACTGAATTTGAGGAAGAGGCTATCCAAATGGTAAGAGTTATGCTTTAAATGGCAGTACAGTAGAGTACGGTACCTAGTAAGGTTGATCTTGAACTTAGTGAAATGTATCTGATATTGTTATCTGGACATCAACATTTCCTCATAAGCAGGAGAGTAGCCTATGAGGCCCCAATTCTTCCTGAGAACTACTGCTGGCAATTACAATGTGTGTGAAGGAGGGGGGTTATTATTTTCTTCAGTGGTGAAGCCACTGATTTAAACCTACTGTTTAAACCTACTGTATCACACACACACACACACACACACACACACACACACACACACACACACAGCATAAAAATAGAGAGGAAGCATTGAAAGGGTTTCAGTAGGAAAGGAAGCAGGAAGGGTGGTAAGAACAACTGAAATTCATTAGATCAATATGTGGAACCACAGACAAGAAAAGAAAAACTAAATGTAGTTGAAGATCCAAGGGAAAGTATGTGAAGAAAAGAATAGCAATGAGAAGACCCATTGCTAGAGCAGCCTTTAGGAAAACTTTATTAAGAACACAAAATCTCTGCAAGACAAGCAGCATGGTCCTTAAAAACTAGTGTAAGGTGTGTTAAGGACCGGGGAGTAACTTGGCTTGGTTATACATGTATATAATACCTGGCAGAGGGGTAAGAAGACAGCGAGTCAAGGCCAGCCTGAGGTAATGGAACTTGTCTCATAAAACAAGACAGAACAAAGCAAAAACTAGGCGAGGATTCCAGAAGAAGCTTGGTTAAGTGGCCTTGTGAAGTATGTCCTCTCTGTTGTGACTGTGCCCCAAGAAGTGGAATCCACTGGAGAGCAAGCAGGATAGAGTTATTTACATACATTAATCCCCTCAGCCATAACCTACACTCAAGTAATTGAATTTTTTTAAGTGATTGTAAAAATTTATTTGTTTGGTCACAGGAATATTTTAAAAATCAGAAAACATTTCTTTAATATCCATTTAATATGTTTAACTAAAATTTTAAAAATGTATTAATCAAACGATAATAGGTTGTGAAAAATGTAAATACTGAAAATATTCATTATTGGTCTCCATGGTATAATATACAAAATTCAATAAACTCCAAGAAAGAAATAATTTAACATTTATTATTTTCATAACTTTAATGCTCTGGTTTGTTTATGAATCACTGATGCTTAGTATTGAACTAGTAAATTCTGTTTGTGATTTTTCTCATCTAAAGAGTTGCTGGTTTCATCCCATTATGGGTCAGAAAATAATTTATCATTTGGTTTCTATCTTCTCTCCAAATTCATTTAAGCACTTTTGATGTCTAACATGACCTACCTCAGAGTATTTCCTTGTGTGGCTAAGAAGAAGGTGTGTGTTGTAATGTGTTATCTGTTTGGTCTATACCATTGTTTCCTCTCTGTCTGCTGGTTCCTTAAATCACTAATAATCCAAGAGCTAAGAATATAGCCTTGTGGCAATTTTTGCTATTTAAAGATCATTATGCTTAATCTATACTCACCAAGAAATTTGTTTCCATGTTACGTTCTGTCCTACAAGTACTTTATGCTTATGGTAACTACTGGGATTTCAATGTATGCTATCAAACCTGTAACTGAATATTTTTGAGGGCTTATCCTTTTGAGAAAAAACAAATCTTGAGAATTGAACATTCTCAGAAAAATGCAACATACAATTTCACATTAATCTCCTCAGTCACTATTTATTCCCACGGTGACAGCATCCCCCAGCCTTTACATTCACGATTCCACTGCTAGATACAGGATCGAGCTTGGGTTGTGAGGACAGTCACATTCTTGACAGGTAAGAGCTGTCTCCCTGCCCAGGTCTTAGCAGGCCTAACCCCCAAAGACATTTGGGGAAAAAAAGTCCTTGGTTTTCTTTTCTCTTCTGAGGATCAATTAAAAATATTCCCTATGACCTTAAATGTGTTCTACCTGATCATGGCCTGGATTTCTGTCTATAAAGTAGCCACTGCATGCAGTGATGCCTTCCTCAATGACGGTAGCCGGCAACAGGACTCACCTCATCTACCCAACTTGCTACTTCATTCAACTGGCTCCTCTTCACTTATTCCTTTTCCAAATTAAAGATCTTGGGAAAGCAATGTGAATGTTATGGCTTCAAAGATAAGAAAGTGGTGATTTCAACGTTTATGGAAGAAGAGCAGAGATGTGTAGGCTTTTGTTAAGTTTAGCTCATCAAAGAACAGTGATACACTACAGGAGGCTCAAAGCACTGGTTGGTAATTTAGAAATCATCATGTTTGTCTGAGATACATTGTAAATTTAATGTGTACCCATTTTTAAGATTTTGTTTTCTTTGGTTCAGCATTGAAGTGATTTGGCAGTGACTAGAGAGAAATGTTGGAAGGTTGACTTGGGGTTCAAAATGTGCTATTAGTATCTGAGTCTTAGGTTTGCTCTCCAGTACTCCAGAAAGAAAAATAAATCCAAACACAGCACATGAGTGTTTCCAAGAAAAAAAAAATCATGTTTAGTTGATTTAGTCTATATCTGAAAATGCAAAATCATAAACCACTAGACAAGCTCTAAATAGTGACTAAAACTGTTGGTAAAGGCAGAGGTCAGGAGTCAGGGCCTACGGGCTGTATTTAACCTTGGAATACGTTTTCATTGTCTGATAGAATTTTATATCTTTTTAATTTAACTGGTAATGTTTAAAATAGTTTTAACACAAAACCCTCTCTCAAACTCCAAGAGTTGACTAAAGAAGACAGTTCTGTGGGTAACAGACTTGCAGTGCATGCTTGAGGGCATGGATCTGGGTCCTCAGACCCATTTACAGTGGGACAGGGTAACACATGTCTGTGATTTCTCTTCTCTCCTACCGAGAGACGCGAGGCAGAGACGGGAGAATCCCCAGAAACTCACATTGCCTGGGAGCCTGGTATTTATACCAGTGCATAGAGACCTTTCTTCCCAGAGGGAGAAGGTGAAGACCAAGGTTGTCCCCAGACATCCACATGTACATACCCCGACCCTCACCCCCACAAGGAACGGCGCACCCCGTTCCATAGTGATCCGGCAGGACGCGGGAGGCAGCGGTGTGCTACTACAATGACTTTCCTACTTTGCTATTGGTGTTTTTGTTGTTGCTAAGCGTCAAGTTCCTAAGAAAAATCAAATAAACCAGCCATTTCAGTGTGAACAAGGCAATGGTGTTTCATAAACTCACAAAACCATACAAGCAAACATGTCTGCCTAGTTCCAAACTTTCCATCACGAAAATAAAAGTCCACGCTAAGTCACTTTCCATTCTCCCCCAGCCCCCACGACCAGCCCCATGTTTTCTGCCTGCACTTCTGGGTATTTCATTCAACAGCATCAGGCGGTCTGTAACCTCTGGACGCCAACTTTTCCTCGTAGCATTGACCTTCACTGGTGATCCATGTCATAATGTCAGACTTTCCATCTTTTTATAACTGACGATTCCACTGTATACAGTGGTCCAAGCAATCCGAAAGCCGCTGCCACAATGAGCAAGTCTCAGTGTTAGAGGGTTGGGAGAGCTCTTTCAGCTGCAGTTCCCACACTGCTTCCCACCTGCCTCTTGCTCAGACCACTGTATTCTCCTGCCCATCAACCTTCCTGTTTGTTATCTCCCGCCATCTCTGCATTCTTCCTCGCCTGACGTGATTAATTAAAAACCTGCGTAGACTCTTTACTACAGATGTACTTCAGTGCTAGAATTTTTAGTTCTCACCTCTCGGCTATACTTGTCCTCTGATAAGCACTGGTTGTCTACGAGCTTTGCTTTTATTCCCTTCTACTTTGACATGAAAAGGTTAGACAGTTTGAAATCCAAACCAAGATGCACTTCTCACTTTCACGCTGTGAGGATCTTACAAATGCACTCATTAGGTTGAACTGGAGTTGGCATCTCTGGATTCTGGGAGCTGTTTGGGACAGTTTAAGAATTCAGTTACTCAGATACAGATTTGCTGCTCTGGCCTTCTGCCCCCTGGCCTCAAGGTCTGAAGATCCGTCATCAGCCACCCCTCCGATTTCTCTTCATATCTTACCTCCCCAACTGGATTACAAAGCCTACTGAAAATAGGCTTTTGTGTCAATTTTTTAATGTTTTAGTCCAGAAAAAAAATGCAATATGTGTACAATAAGTATTTAAAGTAGTGGCTCCCAGAAAAATTCCACTTTACAATGTACTTAATTTCTTGGCATTGTAACATTAAAAATGTTTGCAAGTATTTAGTTTTACTAATTCAGTTCTTAAACCATGGATGGCAAGATAGTAAATTAAAAATTAAAACTTTGTGGTAAAGCAACTAATGTACTTTTAAATTCTGAATATATTATTGTGTGTTAGTAATTCTACACACTTGTGGCAAAACACCTATGTCTGAATTGCTTGTGCTGTTGTTTTTAAGTGTGGATCTTTTTTTTTATTTGAACAACTTTATTTTAAAAAAACAAAGATAAATGTACAGATTTTAAACATTTTTGCATAAAAGTATACAAATACATTTTTGTCAGTCCTCGGTTTTTTTTTTTTTTTTTTAAAGGTTTGATAGTGTGCATTAAGATCTTACTAGTTACAATGAGCATAAAGTGGATCTTGATTCTCATCCCTAAACTCACATTCTAATACAGTGGTACCAGAACCTAGAAATCTGCATCTTAAAAAGTTATTGTGGAGTTGTATATTCTAAGTTTCGAGAATTGCAAGCATTGCTTAAGAACTGATACATTTTTAAAAAGTTTGTGAGTGTGAGTGTGTGTGTGTGTGTGTGTTTGTGTTTTACCTGCACAGGAGTGTGTGGCTGTGCTTGCCCATGTCTGTAGAAGTATGAAGAGAACATCAGATGTCATCTTCTATTTCTCTCTACTTTATTCCCTTGAGACAGAATCTCTCATTGTGCTAGAAGCATGTTTTTAGGCTAATCTGCCTGGCCATTGATCAGCCTGTCTCTGTTCCCCAGGTTAGGACTATAGGCATCTGTAGTGTCTTAGTGTTCTATTGCTATGAAGAGACACCGTGACCAAGGCAACTCTTATAAAAGAAAACATTGAACTGGGGGCTTGCTCACAGTTTCAGAGAGTTAGTTCGTTGTCCTCATGGTGGGAAATGTGGTGGCATGAAGGCATGGTGCTGGAGAAGCAGCTGACAGCTTTATATCATGGTATGTAGGCAGCACAAAGAGGAAGTTTCCGGGCCCGGCTCAGGCCTGTTCCCAGAGACATACTTTCTCTGACAAAGTTGCACCAACTTTATCAAGGCCAAATCTCCTAAGCTTTCGCAAACAGTGCATTACCTGAGGACTAAGCATGCAAACACAAGAGTCCATGGGCCCATTTTCCTTCAAACCGCCATGTTTGCCTAGCTTTGTATATGCAGGCTGGGGATTTGAACCCGGCCTTATGATTGCACAGCAGACAGCTCAATTTAAAATGATCCAAGTACATTAAAATGTGAATGGAAGGGCTCCAGAGAGATGGCTCAGAGGTTAAGAGACTGCTCTTCCAGAGGTCCCGACTTCAGTTCCCAGCAACCACATGGTGGCTCACAACCATCTATAGTGGGATCTAATGCCCTCTTCTGGTGTGTCTGAAGACAGCGACAGTGCACTCATGTAAATAAAATAAATCTAAAAAAAAATAGTGAGTTTAAGCTGTATAAATAAAATTAAATAGTAAAAATACATGTTAGTGAATAATAATTTAAATTCTTCTTTGGAACATTACAATGCTGCCGTTAGTATATAAATAAATATTACTGGTATATAGTTTTAATAATAAAGAATTAAAATCCTAGAAACTGAGGTCAGAGGGATGGCTGGAGCAGAGCACCAGAGCTCAGTTCCCACAGCTATTATCAGGATACTCACTACTGCCCGTAACCCCAGCTTCAAGATATCCAATGGCTTCCAGGGTACCTCATTCATTTAGCCTCTGCTCACACAGACACTCACATACACATATGTTCTTATAAAAAATAGTCATGACAACAGTCTTAAATAGCCTGAGAATTACTGGGGTAAAACAAAACAACAGTCTTTAAGGAGGACCATTGCCTAAGATCAACACGTAGGTCACTCCGATGAACACATATATTAGATACCAATGTATATTACCTCTAAGCTAAAGTTGTTGTTGAAAATACTTAACAAATTACAACCTCCAAGTTATTGCTGGTATTTATAAATGTTAAGACGTTTCTGTTATCATTTACTGCTACTATGAATAAGTTTTGTACTGGCCTTGGGTCAGAATGGCTTTCAAAGCATTGAATTCAGGTGTCATAGACTTGACTCTTGAAAATTAAACATGCAAGCTGTTGATACATAATGTAACAGAGTAATGAAAGAATCATCAGACAAAAGAATCACCACAGGGTGTTTGCTGATTGCAAGGAATTGATGCAAGTTTGTCATATTCTAGATGATATAAGGAAATATGTTGCTGGCAATTAATCAAGGGATTCTCATTAGGAAAACTGTGTTTTCTATTTATCACATGTTTAGAGATTTTGTGATTCTTTAAAATAATCCATTGGAGGGGGGCGGCTCAGCAAGATAGCTCAAATAGTAAAGGCACTTACCACACCCTGCCTGATAACCTGAGTTTGATTCCTGAGACACACATAAGTAAGAGAACCAACTCCCACAAGTTATCCTCTGAGTTATTTAGACATGCATTTGCACATATATGTGCATACACCCATGCATGCACAAAGACACACACATCCCAAAATACAATAAAATGATTTTAAAAACAATGCTTTAGAGATAGAGATGTAGAATTAGTAGAGTGCTTGCCAGTCATGCATCAAGTTCTGAGTTTGCTCCTCATTTCCCCACGAACAAACAGGTAGAGGTGAGGGCAAGTTCAAGGTAGAGAAGGAATCGGAAATGCTTTTCCCGGTTGAGTTAAACAGTGCGAGCTTATTATTTTGCTTTTAGCTGCCAATTCCAAGAACAGCAGATAGATCCAAGATCAAATGCAAATACCAACACACATTCCAGAATCGAATAAACTAGTTTTAGATTATGTAGGTCACTGGTCACCTCCACTAACGTTTTCAACCAAACACTGATGTATTCTAAGTGGGTCCTTTGAGTACTCTCTGGGTCTTTAGTTCCCTGCAGAAGTAACGACTTCTGCTAGTTCTCACAAGATTATTTTTACAGGGTCTCTGTTAAGTCCTCAGAATTTCAGAAAAGCATTTGAAGTTCTCAGCTGAAGAAGGAGAAGACTGAGCAACTGCTGAAACAATCAGACACAAACCCATCGCATATTCTCTCTGGCCCCACTTTGTGCTTTTCTCTTGCGTACAGCTTTATGATTTTTGGTTGGGCTAGTCGTTAGTTAACATTTGCATGCTGACTATGAGGGCTGTTTTGGCTTTCAGTTGGTCAAACTGAACTGCTTTGAAGCTATTAATCTGCCGAATTAGCTGATTGCTTTCATGGGATTCCAGAACAAACAGATCTCCCTTTAAAAATCCCCGCTGCTGTTATTTCAGGTGGTTGGAGTCTGTTGTTCTTACATAAAGATGTTACACGGGTTTTCCAAGAGAGGTTCAAAGAGAGACTTAGAAATAAAATGTTAAACAGATTAGGGAGACCTGCGGTATAAGGATCCTGTCACTGTGTGAAAGATGAGGTTAAAACTGGTCATTTCTTTACTGTGCAACCAAACTTGGTTTTTCTTATATGGAGCGTCTGAAGGTAATGCTAAGTTCAGAGTGGATGTCAGTAGGACAAACACCATAAAGATATTTAGTAAGTGCCCATATTAACTGACCTAGGAGGTGGGGACCGATATTCTTCCAGTATTATGGATGAGGGAACAGGCACAGGAACACACAGCAGTACAGCCGAGGTAAGACTGAGAATGCATCAGACTGAAGAGGCAATGGAAACTTAGCTTCAAAAGCAGGCAGAAACAGATCAGGCTCTAACGCATCCATCTTCTGCTTAGTATCAGCATGTTTCTCGGGAGTTTCAAGTGAAATCTCCTCTTGTCTATAAAATAGAACCACTATTTCTACATCAAAGGGTGGTTAACTTGAATAGCTGTAGGTAATGGTGCAGCAGACAATCTACTCTGTACCTCTGTTATTCAAAGCATTTGTGCCATTTCTATTTATTACACTGGTGTTTTCTGTTAGTATGTTTTGTCAACAGGAAAAAATAGCACAGAGAAGCTACCTAGTTAATAGCAGACCTGGGTTTTCATATACCTACTATAGCACCCAACTTTCAAAGGCACTTGGTAATAGTGACTGTTATCAGCAGCCAGAGAAGGGGAATTTCTTGTACTATATCAGAGTCCTGGTCATTCTTTCATAATTTTCTTTCTCATAACACATTTAGTGATAAAAATATCCTTTGGAGAAGGGTAAAGGTATAGAAAACACCACAGGCATGGGCGATCTCAATCTATACGTAGATGAAACCCGAGGGGAATAAAGTGCCCTTCAGCAAATCTTATTTCAACTCAGAGGCAGTGAAACCACTGTTTTCCATTGTTAGGGAAGTCAAATGAGCACACCTCAGTAAAACAGAGAGTGACAGACAATCTTATCTACACACTCTGTGTAACCAGGTGTTGTCACAAGAACTGAGCCAGTAAATCCCAAATTCCATTTGGAGGCTGTTTTCCTTGGGCAGATTTTGCTGTCTGTCTTTTTTGGCCCATGAATGGTTGACACATGAATTTACTTCTAAAACATGGTCACTCTACAGGAACTATGCTCTTTTTTTTCCTATCTTTTATTTTGGCCTTTCCTATTGTTTCAACAATACACACATATACATGCACACGTAAGAGAGAAAGGGGGAAGAAGGGAGGGTGCTATGAAGATATAAGGTTTTAAAAATGCATGATTCTGCAAAACAAAACAAAACAAAACATGGCAGTCATTTCTACGCCCAGAAGTAACTACCTTCAAACTTTTGATCGTTTTTCCTCCACCATATTCCTGTATGTAATCCCACATAAAACCCACTGGCTCACCAAGTTGGACATTGGTAACTCCCATACTTTAATCCATCAAAAGCTCCGTGTCTGGTGTGAGCAGATGTGTGTGCTGTGTTTCCCAAGGAAACATGAGGAAGGATCTCATGTATCCCAGACTAGCCTTTAATTCAATAGCTACAAGAGAATTACCCGGTGTTCCTTATTTTCTGCATTTGTTGTGTTACAAAATTTTTCCTTGGGAGTCACAACACATACATCTACTCACAGCAGACAAAGAGCCTTTGGCGGATTAACATATGGGTACTACTGATGCTCAATTTGGTGAGCCAATGAGTTTTGTTGGGATTACCTACAGGAATATTGTGAGGGGTTCCTTACGGGAGCAAAAATGACTCAAAGATGGCTGCGTTACCAAAGGACACCCCAGCCTGGGTAACAGCTCACAAAGATGGGAACCTGGAGCCCACCGCACAGCTTGCAGGCAGCTCAACAGGTTGGAGAGTGGCCTTTCTAGGTATCTCGGGTGAATGAAATTTCTTCCAGGAAAGGCTGCTGCTTACTGCCTCTTCCAGACAGCTGGTTTGTTGTCTGAGTCTTGGTAGCTTGGCTTATCTGAGAGTTAGTTATTTTTGCAATGTTTACTGCTTACTCTGGCACTAGGATGGTGGGGTTAGGAGGTAGGGAGGTGGGGTATGGTAGTGAGTTTTGTCAGTTTCAGGGAATTCCTGAGGCTATTTTAAGTAGTTTGCCTTTTTGCTTAAAAGCTTCACTACAGGATAGCATAGTTCCATCTTGGAGAGAACTTTTTCTTTACAGAGTAGCACCCATCTCTTAAGGCATGAAATTACAGGAATCTGCCACTATGCTTAGCTTATTATTTAATTTAGTTGCTTTCATATTGTCCATACACAACACATTTTAAAATTTCAAACAGTTGAGATAAACATAAGCAAGAGAGAATTCCATTGGTGGAGCACAATCCGTAAGGCCGTGCCTTGAGAGAGACTATAGAATGTTAGTATATAGGTATTTCTGTGATCTCTCCTGGGACCAGAAGAGGAAGAGGAAAAGACAGACTAGGTGAACATATGTTTTCAACTGTGTTTATGAGGTGGCTTAAAGAAGAAAGCTGGTATTATTGCTTAGGTACGTTTGTCCCCCAAATTAGGCTGTAGGAGCAAGTCACAGAATAGAGAAGAAAACTTTAAAAAATGTATTTTAGTGTGTGTCTATTGAGATAGGGTATACATGCATATTCTCTTACATGCCACAGCATTCATGTGGAAGTCAGAGGATGACCTTTGAGAATCAGCTTTTGCCTTGTTCTTTGTTTCTGCTGATGTTTGGCCCCTGAGGGTCTGTCTTCAATCACTGAGTATCTTGCTGAAGGAATGCTGGGATCGTAGATGCATGCCACCACATTGAGCTCTCTGGGTGAGTTCTGGGGATGGAGAATCCAGGTCCTTGGGATTGTATAGTTTGTACCTTTATCTGCTGAGGCTTCTGACCAGACTAAGAACAGATCTCTTTCTAAGCATGATCAAGTGTCTATACCAATGGTTCTCAACCTGTGGGTCACAACTATTGACCTTTCTTCAGGGGTCACCTAAGACCACTGGAAAACACAGACACTTCCATCGAACTTCATAACTAGCAAACTTTCAGTTATGAAGTAATAATGGAAAGAATTTTAAGGTTGGGGTCACCAAAGCATGAGAAATTTTGTGTGTCCTAGCATCAGGAAAAGTTGTGGGTAGAAAGTTCTAGGGGGTGCCATAGGTAACGAAGGACCACTGATGGACTGTAGGAAACGATATGAACAGGCTCTCAGAGAACTTGACCCAACAAAGGCCATTTATACATTCAACCATTAAATATTTGTTGGATGTACACTACTGACGGAGACAGTTTGGGTTGTTCGGAACATGAATGAATGGGCTGTTCATGGTGAAGACTTGGGAAGAATACCACCTATGATCCCAGCACTCAGGAATCACAGGTAACAGGGCAGCCAGTTGGAGGCAAGTCTAGGATACAAGGTAAAAGTCTGTCCACACACAAAAAAGCTAAACTGGGGTTAAGACTTGAGGTGGGGGTAGATATTTAGGTGAATTAGTGATCCATGACTGTTTACTCCGGCTTTCCCTAAGCTGTTGAAGAGACCTAGGAATTTCGAGGCAGCACTGAGTTGCTGTCACTGAATAAAGCCCTTTTGGATTCATGATGTCACCATTTCAGTTAGATGGAACCAGCCAATTAGACTGCAGTATGCTCTTATATTTGGGGGAAAGAAGCTTCCAAATTGCTACTTTTCTTGAAATATCCAAGTCTGTTGCTAATCTTAGACATGCCTGTGGGAACACTAGGATTCCATGATGGCAGCAGCCACTCATCCTTAAAGCTTAGCAAATGTATACTAATTTCTTTAATCGTTTTATGTGGTCTGAATATGGGCCGAAAAGACAACTAAGTAAGCACGGGAAACAGTGTAATTAAGGGAAAGAGTAAAGAACTTCAAACTTCATCTTCCTTAACATCTCTGTATCTCAAGATTGCATTTAGATGCCGAGGGAACCTTAATTTGGGGTCTTTGGAGTCCTGCAGGATTCAGAAATTTCTAACACTGCATTAGAGTCCTTTGTAAGTAGAGGTGCTTAATTCTTATCCAGAAATTCAAGAATCATGTCTGTAACTCTCTTGAAAGGGCTTCTATTAGGCTTGATGCCCCAGTGTAGGGGAATGCCAGAGTGGGGAGGTGGGAAGGAGTGGGTGGACGAACACCCTCAGAGAGGAAGAGAGAGGGGAGATGGGATAGGGGGATTCCAGAGAGGAAACCAGGAAAGGAGATAACATTTGAAATGCAAATAAAGAAAATAGCCAGTAAAAAAAAAGAAAATGCTTCTATTAAGTGGAAAGCCTAGCAGTGTCTGTGAGAATGTTTATTATAGTGTCTTTCAATGCTTGTTGTGAAAATGCAGCAATGAGGTGTGAGAGCCGTCAGAAGACTTGGCTTCTCACCCTAATGTCTTACCACTAGCCAAGCAACTGTGCAAGAGCAAACTTCCCCTCAGCCTCAGTTTACTATGTTGACTACGAGTTCATAAGACTTGCGTTAAATGAACTGATGTTTATGGAAAGGCTACAGATTTTATAATACGGAAGCCAGTTATTATTTTTTTTCTTACAACTTTATTTAAAAAGAGAGATACATGTACAGATTTTTTTTTTTTAGAGGACAACTAAAACAGATTTTATTGCTCTTTTTTAGGACGAAGGAAACAAAATATAAAGTAAGTCATAAGAAGTACTCTCCTCTACTATCTCAAACCATTTTGAATGTTGTACAAAATGCTCACAAAGCAAATACGGAAAGCTTCAGCATGTCTTCTGTAAATTCTGCCTCAGTAAATGCAACATTAACAAACACACAACTTCCTTCTGTACCAATTTTAAAAGGATGACCGAATTATTGCTTATTATGTTCCCTACACATGTTTATTCACTTTCAATGAGGTCATTGCCAATACATATTTCTTTAACTTTATTTTTACATTAAACCAATATCTGTCATGCAGCCACCGAAAACCTTGTAGTAAATTACACAGGTTTATAGTCCAGTTTGGACTCTAGCTTCTTGGAGTCAGCCACTTTTCTGACTGCTTTCATGACGTCTTCCTGAACTACAAACTCATGATCGGCACGAATTGCAAACATACCTGCTTCAGTACAAACATTTCTCAGGTCTGCTCCATTAAAACCATCTGAAAACTTTCCAACTGCTTCATAATCTATTTGACCGTGCTTTGTAATAGGGCCTGCATGGATTTTCAGTATGTCTAAACTTGCTTGTTCATTTGGTAAATTGATATGTAGTTTTCTATCTAATCTTCCTGGGTACAGTAGAGCAGGATCCAGTGTATCTGGTCTGTTTGTAGCCATGGTCATTTTAACTCTGTGCAGAGTATCAAATCCATCCATTTTGATTTAGTAACTCCATTAAAGTTCTCTGAATCTCTCTGTCAGCCGATGTTCCTTCAGAAAACCGACGGCCACCAATAGCATCTATTTCATCCATAAAAATGATGCGTGGCTGGTGGTCCCTGGCATAATTAAACATTTCTCTAATCAGACGAGCACTTTCCCCAATGTACTTGTCTACAATAGAACTAGATACAACCTTTAGGAAGTTGCAGTCCAGCTGACTGACAACAGCTCGTGCCAAGAGTGTTTTCCCAGTGCCTGGTGGACCATATTGCAAACAGCCTTTTGGAGGTATTCCTACTCGCTGGAATAATTCTGGATTTGTAAGAGGTAATTCTATATATAACCTCTCTTAATTCCAGAATCTGTTCTGACAGGCCTCCAATCTCAGAATAAGATACATTTCCAGGATCCTCATGAGACATGTAAACCAATGGATCCACTTCTCCTGGCAGATACCTCATGATGGTTAGTGTGGTCATAGCCAAAGCAACTCCAGTTCCTGGCTTCAGCTTACTTTTATCAAGCTGCCGACGACAACCTACAACGTATCTTGGTCCGTTTGTTGCTTTAACATTGAATTTTCCTCCTGTTAACTGTTTAAGCACTTCACCTACAATCCGTCCAACACTTTGTAGTGCCTTCAGATCATTTTCAGACTTTTCATACTGCTTGGTAAGTTCCTTTAATTGTTCCCTTACCACGGCCAAGGCAGCGCTGCACCCCAGCGCGGGGCGGGATGACAAAGGGCCTCATCCCTGGACTCGGGCCCTCCCAAGCTGGGCGCTGTGTTTTCAAGCCCACTCTCTGCTCTATCCAAGGCGGAAGCTGGTTCAGGCACTAGAGGGTGTGTCAAGGCTCACTCACACTCCTTAAGATGGCCGTCAATCTCCTTGTGCTCTTGCAGCTTCTTGCCACAGTCCTGAAGCGCCTTATCTCTAGGGTCCGCCATGATGAGAACGTGTACAGATTTTTAAAAACATTTTGTCATAAAACTATATGAATATGTTTTTGTCAGTACTTGATTCTTTTAAAGGTTTGATACCATGCATTGATATCTTACTAGTAACCATAAGCATAAAGTACATGTAGAACAGAACATAACATGGAAACAGAGTTTTCTTGGTGTGTATAAACATAATGATTTTTGAATACTAAAAAATTGCCACAAGCCTATATTTTTAGCTCTTGAATTATTAATGATTTAAGGTCTAGGTGTACCACACTCTGACAGAGTGCTATACAATTATTTTTTTTTTCTAAGAAGTACTGGGGCTTTCACTTTTTTTTTTTTTTTTTTTTTTTTTTTGAATTTCATATAGTCTGTGAGTTGTTTCTGGGGTATTCAGATCTTTCTGGGGCTACTATCCAATCATCAGTGACTGCATATTATGTCTGTTCTTTTGTGACTGGGTTATCTCACTCAGGATGATATTCTCTAGATGCATCCATTTTCCTAGGAATTTCATAAAGTTATTGTTTCTAATAGTTGAGTAGTACTCCATTGTGTAAATGTACCACAATTTTTGTATCTATTCATCTACTGAAGGACATCTGGGTTTTTTCCAGCTTCTGGCTATTATAAATAGGGCTGCTATGAACATTGTGGTGCATGTGTCTTTGTTGTATGTTGGAGCTTCTCTGGGGTATATGCCCAGAAGTTGAATAACTGGGTCTTCAGGTAGGACTATGTCCAGTTTTCTGAGGAACTGCCAGACTGATTTCCAGAGGGGTTGTACCAGCTTACAATCTCACCAATAGTGGAGGAGTGTTCCTCTTTCTCCACAACCTTGCCAGCATCTGCTGTCATCTGAGTTTTTTAATCTTAGCCATTCTAACTGGTGTGAGGTAGAATCTTAGGGTTGTTTTGATTTGCATTTCCCTGGTGACTAGGGATGTCGAGCACTTCCTTAGATGCTTCCAGCCATTTGATATTCCTCAGTTGACAATATTTTGTTTAGCTCTGTACCCCATTTTTAATAGGGTTGTTTGATTCTCTTGTGTCTAACTTCTTGAGTTCTTTGTATATATTGGATATTAGATCTCTGTCAGATGTGGAGTTGGTAAAGATCTTTTCCCAATCTGTTGGCTGCCATTTTGTTTTCTTGACAGTGTCCTTAGCCTTACAGAAACTTTGGAAACTCATTAAGTCCCATTTCTCGATCCTTGGTCTTAGAGCACAAGCCATTGGTGCTCTGTTCAGGAAAATTTCCCCTGTGCCTTTGTGTTCTAAGGTTTTCTCTACTTTCTCTTCTAATAGTTTCAGTGTACCTGGTTTAATGTTGAGATCTTTTATCCACTTGCATTTTAGCTTTGTACAAGGAGATAAGAAAGGGTCTATTTTCACTCTTCTACATGCTGAGTGACAGTTGAGCCAACACCATTTGTTGAAGAGACTGCCATTTCTATTGAATATTTTCAGCTCCTTTGTCAAAGATCAAGTGACCATATGTGTGGGGGTTCATTTCTGGATCTTCTATCCTGTTTCATTGATCAACGTGCCTATCTCTGTACCAGTATCATGCTGTTTTTAACACAATTGCCTTGTAATATAGCTTGAGGTGAGGGTTAGTGATTTCCGCAGATGTTTTGTTGTTGAGGATGGATTTTGATATTCTAGGTCTTTTGTTATTATTCATCTGGAATAGCAAGTTGTTATTTAAAGCAGGGTGATTTGGAATGTGTTTCCTATCCATATTTGTGGTTGGTCTATGTTCATGGTCACAAAAGGGAGCTTTAGGATCCAAGGGGGTAGATAAGCAAATGGTATCTGTGCTTGAAATCTTGGGACCTCTATGAAGAATCATTTCTTCAAAAATAAAAATAACATTCATGAGAATGCATTTAAGTGATTTGATATTTTGTTAAGTCTTCGAAAGCAAATATGGTTACAGTTTTTGTCACAATTGTTCTCTTCCCTGATTTAGCCCACAGGGTTCTTTTTTCTTTTTAAAATTTTAATTTTTATTATTTTATTGAAAAGCTCCCAAGCAGAGAAAGCCCAAAGAGAAGCAAGTGGGTATTAATGCCAATGTTGGGACTTAAAATATTTTCATAGATGAGAGGAATCCCTGGGGTCTTTCTTAAAATGCAGGCTCTGAGTCAGCAGATCTGGGAGTGGAGTTAGACATGGAGCTGGGATCCCATGTTGCTAAGGCTTTCCCATATGTCAAGGTGGTGAGTCTTTGGGACAGACCTTGTAGGCTCTCTGCAGTTTAATCTTTATTTCTTATTTTACTCTAACACATAATGTTAGTAGGATAAGGAATACCTTTTCTAATCTGGTCTCCTGAGATGTAGACATTGAAAATAATTATGTCATGATTTCAGAGACCATGGAAAATCATGAGGTCATAGACTTAAAGTTCTGAATTAATAATTGGAAAACTATGTCTTTGAAGTCTAATTTTTATAGAAGTGAAACCGGTGAAAGCAGACCTGTAATGTGCACACAGCAAACAGAATTAAGAAGACCTTCCTTTTTTTTCCTTAAAGAAATTGTGGAACAGCTGTCTGAGATTTTTTTGTTGGTGAGCAGACTTTAGTTAGTACAGCTTTCAAACAGAAGCATGCTGGGACTCAAATGAGAGAGATCCTGTGTGCCAATGTTTTCTTCCTTCCCTCTTTCTCTCCTCCCTCCCCTTTCTGTCTCTCCCCTCCCCTTTCTCCCTCCCCCCTTCTTCCCTCCTCTATCTCTTCTTGCATTCCTCCCTCCCACCCTCTGTCCCTCTTTTCTCTTCTGCTTCTTGTTTTTCTCTTTCTTGGCAATCATCCAATCACTGACCAATGACTGTTTTGATTCTAAATCATATATTTTTCCCTTTCCCCCTGTCACTAGGACCCCAGTCTCATTATTGACTGTGAAAAGGAGGAGTCATTTTCCAAAGATAGAGAAATTTCACATTTTTCTTTATCTTGCCTTGTGTTTTTTCATGTTCTTGATACTCAATCTTGCATTTTAGGATTACTACACTGCTTTTAGACCACTAACTTGCTTGTTCTTATGTAACTAAATTCATTAATTATTCACACAATTGCTGTTTTCTTAAACTTGTCAGTATTTGAGGCCATGAATTCTGTTTTATAGGCTTGAAGGTTATAAATTAACATTAAGCTCATCAAATCCTACTTCGTCTTTCCTTCTTGCATTTTTACAAACTATCTTTCTTTGAGATGCACTTGCTGTTAGGAATGTTGTATTTGAATTTTTGAGCAATTTTGCGTGTTCTGCCTAAACATGATTTGAACAAGTACAATACTAACAGATACGGTAACACGAAGGGAGTTGTCAGAGGCCTTCGTCATAGACAAGGAACTCTAAGCCACTAAGAAATGCTGAGAATGGGAGAAATAGGCTTCCCCTCCCATGTGCTCAGCCCTGAAATCATATGCATATAACAGTTAGCAGGGCAGATTTATACAATCAGGGATGGTGAAGCTTTGCCTCACTAGGTGAGTTTTATTCTCTAGAGGCAATTCTACATTCTGAACAGACTTCAGACATGTAATGCACACCATCAAGGAAATGATGCAGGAGGCCACGGTATGGGGTTCTCTTTATTTTTAGTAATCCTCATATAGGACAGCACCATTAAACTCTGGTTTGAGTAATGAATCTGAGGTCAAGTCTAGAGTTCACGATCTGCCATTACTTATACTGCATAAAGCCAGCCCCAATCAACAAGACTATGTTTGTGTGCTTCCAACCTTCCTTTCTTTTTTCAAAGCATAGATTGAAAGACCGAATCTAGGGGACTTTTGTGTGGTCCACCAGTGTCCCACTGAACTATATCTCAGCAATGCTTATTTATGGTTCGGGTTGAAGTTTTTAGTTTTTGTGACAGTATTTCACTGTTTCCCAAGCTGATATTGAAATTCTGTAGCCCAGGCAGGTCTTGAGCTTGCAGTCCTAATCTGTAGTGACAATCTGTGCCTTGAACGAGGTATTGCCTTTTCCTGCTCCTCTTCCATGGTTAATACTTATCTTTTTCTTCTGTCTGATTCTCTTGGCAGCTGAACTTATCCACTGTGGACTCGGCTGCTAATAGGCTTTGGTTTCTTTAATGAATTCTTCTTACAGTGCAAGATCCATGGTGCTTATCTGCCAGTCTCGGCATCAATATTTTTAAATTCTGCCAAGCACATATCTCCAGATGGCCCTTAAGTAATGGTTTATGGTTGGGAGGAGTGGGTGTCATCATGAGGTCATGGACTGGAAACTCTTTTGATCTGTGGGTCCCATAGAATAACTTTGTTTCACGCCTACCTTTCCCTCATTACATAGACTAGTACCATGCTCTATAAACACTAATAACAAGAGCTTTTATTACTTGTAATTAGTATATCTCCTTGTCATGCTCCAGGTACCAGATTCTAACTGAAGCCTCAGCAACCTTTTTTTCTTCTAACCAATCAACAGGCAAGAAGCCCAAGTTGAGGACAAGCTCTGAACAAAACCTCCACTTATCTGAGTAAAAATGTCCAAGGGCCTTGCTCATCATTCCCTCCCACCTCTCCTCTATTCCACTTTCCTGTGCTGAGAACAGCTTCCCTTGGCTTCTGCATGCATAGGACTAAAAAGTATTTGTTATTTAATTATAAAGATTTATTATGGAACTGGAGGAAGAATAGTAACAAATCCCATCTGGGTTAATTAAAAGGAACTGTGTTCCTGAATCCTAGGTTGTTTCCCTCATACAGGAGGGGAACAGACCCAGCGAAAACCTCAAGCATGGAACATGGTGTAGTTTAATGGAAGGAGGATCTAAAACGACTCTGTGTTGTTTCTGAGGAAGCAACCAGGTCTGTCACCGTTAGAGAATGAGAAATGAAGTTGTTAGCCATTGGCAGGTGGGTTTACACTATGCTTAGATTCTGTTCCCCACCCCTTTTAAAAATGAACATTACCATGAATGAAGGAAAAACACTCCCTTTTGGAGGAAAAAAAAAAAAAAAAGAATAAAGGCACCAGAAAGCTGCAATTACGATGAACACATCAATTTGCAAAAGTTTAGTTTCCCAGAGTGGCCACACACAGAGGAAGGAACATCTGGTGGATATGCTGTCTCAGTAAAGGAGAGCAGTGCTTGGGCACAGGGCAAAGGAAACGGTCCTCTAGACTAGAAGAAGACAAAAAGTTACACTGGACCCCTGAGGCCACCCATCGCTGCCAGCCAAGACAGTGTTAGGCAGAGAAAATGTGCTTATACTCATCCTGTGGTTCTTTAGCAATTTTAAAAACAGATATGTACATTAATTAATCTGAAACATATAAAATTCCTCAGAGACTGTTATGTGTTGTTGATTATAAACAGAATAAATTAGTATTTTTTGAGATTAGTAAAGCTGGGAATAACATGGGATTACATGGCTGTAATATCATTCAGAGAGACTGAGGAAGAGGGAGTTCCAGGAGTTCCAGAACCGGAGACACATAGTGAATTCTAAACTGTGCTGGCCTAAGAAGTGAGATCTTGCCTCAAACAAACAAACAAAAAACAAAAAAAGGGTCTTTTGTGCTGGGCTCTGGTCTGCCAGTGTAAGAGTATCTTCGGGAATTATTTCAACTTTTTTATTTTATTTTATTTTTTTGCCTGTTGTGTTTGGTTCTGTCCTAGGTCTGGGCTGTCCAACCTGTGGTTCCTGACGTTCTTGAAGTGTTAGGGGTGGGCTTCTTCTTGTGGCATGGGTCTCAAGCTGACCAGAGGCCAAACTTTAAGTGTTCGAACTGGTAAAGACTCTGGGATATGGACATTTGTAATGTTTTATGTCTGTGATATTTATTAATCTGAGATCTTGGGGAAATGACCCCAAAGCAGGAAAGGTTATGTATTAAAAAAAGTGTTGTGTGTCAAGTTGGCAAAAGGTAAATTGTGCTCACTAATTTGATGTCAAGTTGACACAGGCTAGAGTCATTTGAGAGGCAGACACCTCAACTGAGAAAATGTTTCCATGAGATTTGGTGGTAGGCAAGCTTGTATATTTCCTTCTTTCCTTCCTTCCTTCCTTCCTTCCTTCCTTCCTTCCTTCCTTCCTTTCTTCCTTCCTTGCTTCCTTTCTTCCCTCCCTCCCTCCTTCCTTCCTTCCTTCCTCCCCCCTTCCCTCTCTCTCTCTCTCCCTCTCCCACTCCCTCCTTCCTCCATTCCTCCCTCTCTCCCTCCCTCCCATCCTCCTTCCTTCCTTCCTTCCTTCCTTTCTTTCTTTCTTTCTTTCTTTCTTTCTTTCTTTCTTTCTTTCTTCCTTCCTTCCTTTCTCTCTTTCTTTCTCTCTCTTTCCCACTCTCCCCTCCCTCTATTCCTCCCTCTCTCCATCCCTCCCACCCTCCTTTCCTCCTTCCTTCCTTCCTTCCTTTCTTTCTTTCTTTCTTTCTTTCTTTCTTTCTTTCTTTCTTTCTTCCTTCCTTCCTTTCTCTCTTTCTTTCTCTCTCTTTCCCACTCTCCCCTCCCTCTATTCCTCCCTCTCTCCATCCCTCCCATCCTCCTTTCCTCCTTCCTTCCTTCCTTCCTTCCTTCCTTTCTTTCTTTCTTTCTTCCTTTCTTCCTTCCTTTCTCTCTTTCTCTCTCTCTACCTCTCCCTCCCTCCCTCCTTCCTTCCTTCCTTTCTCTTCTTTCTAAGTCAATTTTTATATTATTATTTTTAATATGATTTAATTTCCTACATGTATACAATGTATCTTGATTATATAACCTTCACTTCTCTCAACTTCCCTCAGAGCCTCTAATCGCATCTTCATACCCTCCTTCTAAATTAGTGCTTTCTGGGTGAGGGCAGAATCCATTGTGGGTGGTGCCATCCCTGGGCTCGTGGTCCTGGGTTCTATAATAGATCAGGTTGAACAAGCTAGGGGAGCAAGCCGGTAAGCAGCACCTCTCCTTCAGGTTCCTGCCCAGCTTGAGTTCCTTGCCTTCACTGCTTTTGATTGTAGACTGTTATATGGAATTATTAGTGAAATAAACTCTCTCCTCTTCAAAAGAAAAGAAAAGGAGAACAATGAATCAAATCTATCAACCTGGACTGAAAAGTTAATAAGAGACAATCAAATGGAAAAAAAAAACCCAAAGATAAAGAAGCATTTTTATTTTTGGATATATTTTTTATCTAGTTCTATTCATCACCAAGGTAATTATCATTCATTAATGTATGCATTTAATTAATTTATGCAAGGGTTTACTATATATTCCCATGAGCCAAGAGCTGCATAGTGTGCTTGAGATATAATGAAAAATGAAATCATCTGTACCCCTCAAAAACTCATAGATGAAGAGAAGCTCTTGAACTCAGTAATTGAAGCTCATGGTGCTTATGGTAGCCTTCTGGAGGGATACTAGCCAGTCTGAAGGCATCCATAAAGGCTTCCTGGAAATGGCGTCATCTTAGTGGGTCTTGAATGAAGGGTCTTTAGCCAGCCCCAGCCTCACAAACATAGCTTTTCCTTGCTAGAAGCCATTAGATTGCATTTTCCTAAAGCTAACCAAAATCTATTCCCTTATTTGGCCACTTCATCTTCCTAGGTCTCACAACCAAAGGTCAGCTATAAAAATATTGAAGTCCAGCAACCAAAAGTCTCCTTTTGGCTATCCCAATTAACCTGCACAATCAAAGTTAAACACCTCACCTTAACACAGGGTTTTCCCATTTTACCGTTATAAACTGTCATTTGCCTATGAGCCACATCTGTCTCCTCTTTCCAGAGGCAGTCCTTTAACCCTGTAGGACAAATATCCCTTCCTTCTCTCCTGTGTTCCCTTCCCCTTCTCCCATGACCTCTATCTTCTGCCTTTGTCTCTTATTCTCTATTCTTTGCCTTCCCGGGGCAAGTAAATCTCCTTTGTACTGAGAATTTGGTTGTGGGATGCCTTGTGAAGAATATTGGTCTCTTCACTGAATCATAGTTAAGAGTTTCTCTTTAGAAATTGTTTTTGCATAATATCCCTGAGCCAAGAGCAGCAGACCTATGACTAAGCAGATACTGGATCAAAGACAGTGAGTCATGAGTAAAAAATGAGAATTAATTCAAACAGTAAAACTCAAGGGAAAGTTCAACTCAATGCTGGCTTCGAATGACTGATGTCTCTGGCATGTGAAACCGAGTGAATTGCTTATGATTTCTCAGATGCAGGATGTCATAGCGTTTTCATAGAATGTCACAGGGGCTAATGAATCCGAAGCTTATCATAGAGTGTTGTTATCAGTGAGATTCTTTCATAATCCTTCTGGGTTACCTGAACATTCTGTTCCTGATTTTTGCTTTTACAGAGAAATAAAGTCAACCCAAAACTACGTGAACACACACACACACACACACACACAAGCTCACATGCACACATGCACACACATACACCTGGGCTGTAAAAAACCAAATGAGAAGGAATGTGAGCCAAGAGTTGATGTTGTAGCTCCAAGTGCGGATTGGATATGAGGTTGGAACTTTCCTGAGGTGAAAAGTTGAAACTGAGACCCCTACAAAAAAACGGAACCTTTTTAGCAGGACGTGAAAAAAATGTTCAGAAAGAAAATCATCATATAGAAAAGATGCTGAAGGAAGGTGGCCTTAACTTTACATAATTTAAACTTGACTTTGGACCTCTAAGATTCTGGAACTACATTGATACAACTGGGCGACTCAACTCAGTAGAATCCTCAACGGCGCTTGCTTGCTTTAGCCGCCAGTGTTCTCAGTAGGTTTTCCTTTCCTTTGAGACAAGCTCTCATGTAGCCCCGGCAGGTCTCAAAGTGGTTCTGTAGATAAGCATGACATTGAACTTCTGATCCTCCGGCCTCTCTATCCCCAGTGTAGACATTTCAGGTGTGGACCACCACACCTAGTTTTATGTGATGTTAGGGATCAAACGATCAAACCTAGGGTTTCATGTATGCTAAGCAAACAACCAACTGGGCTGTATCTCTAGCCCCTGATCAATAGATTTTAAAACAACAAAAAAAATATTGTTAGGGATAATGTAGGTAATTTCATTAGGCTAAAGTAAGCAGCTCACCACTTTCATGTACTTAATAATAGCCTCAAACATTTAAAAATAAGAATCAATTGAATTACTGAGAGAAATTTAAAAATATTTCCAAAATAGGGTTTTTAAAAAGCCCTGAGAGTAAATGATAGATTAAAATATAAAAACACTAAGGATACTAAAGGCTTGAATAGACCAATTAACTGGATTAATATATTTAACACTTTGGGAACAACTGATCACATATTGAAGTGAAGATATAAATATAAATAAATACATTTATTTTTACTTATATTTATATAGAGAGTGTACATTGTCTGAACACATTGAAGTAAATTATGAACTTAAGAAAAATACTTAAGTATTTTATTTTAAAAAGCTTGGCAGACAGTCATGGCGGCTTTCCGTGACATGGAGGAGGTGAGCTACGGGCTACTGAGCCTGCTGGGGGCCAACCGCGCCGAGGCGCAGCAGCGGCGGCAGCTCGGGCGTCACGAGCAGATGGTGGACCGGCTGCTGGAGATGCAGGATGGCGCCGACCAGCAGCTTCCGGAGACTCTGGCTATGGAGGAGGAAGTAGCTCAGAGCCTTCTCCAATTGAAGGAGTGTACGCAGCAGGGAGGCACCGAGCTCCAGCAGCTGGAAGTCGAGCTCCAGAAGGCCAGCAAGGAGGATGCCTGTCCGCAGGCCAGGCTCTGTCAGATCACCGCAGAGCTGCAAGAGCTCAGGGAGATGGAGGAAGATCTCAAGCGACAGGAGAGAGACGTGGATGAGGACAACACCGTCACCATCCCCTCTGCAGTGTACGTGGCTCAGCTCTATCACCAAATTAGTAAAATAGAATGGGATTATGAGTGCGAGCCAGGGACCATCAAGGGCATCCACCATGGCCCCACTGTGGCCCAGCCTATCCACTTGGACAGTGCGCAGCTTTCACAGAAGTTCATCAGCGACTACCTCTGGAGCATGGTGGACACTGAGTGGTAGCCAGAGCCTTGACCTCATTATACCTTGCACAGAATTGGGTCGAGGGGACCAAGGAGATCACGCTAAAATTAAATGTCTATATGTAAATGAAAAAAAAAAATAAAAAAAATAAAAAGCTTAAGAGCGCTGGATGTGGTGGTGCATGCCTTTCGCCCCAGCACTTGGGAGACAGAGCAGGTGGATCTCTGCCAGTTCAGGGCCAGCCTGGGCTATGAAGAGTCCAGGTATTTCTAAAGATGGTTTTGTGAATACAATTGTCAAGTTAAACTTCTATAGTACACATCACAATTTCATAGAACCAACGAGGGTTTATTTCTCATTTGTGGTACAGTGACACCAGCTAAATCTCCTACCTTTCCCTTCCCTTGGGATCCTTACTAAGATAGAGTCAACCTTCTGGGATGAGTACGTTTGTATAAGCAGAGATGAAACATGCGATCCTTACAATTGCTACCCCAAGTATCATTTCTGCTTCAAATGACATCTCTGTTCTAAAAATACCTACTGTCTGTCATAGCTGACTTCAAGAAGAGAAAGGGTGGCAGAAAGTGAACAGCAATCATTATTACAAAGAGGAAATGTTTCTAAAAGTAAGGAAACATTTATAATTAAGATAATGAAGATGTAGTTGTCTAGATTGCATAGCCTTCAGTGGTTGCATTATGTGTGCACTATGACATGGTGTGTATGTAGGGGTCAGGAGAAAACTATAGGGATCAGTTTTCTCCTTTTAGCACGTAGGACCCAGGGCTTTTATCTTCAGAATCATCTCGTTAGCTCTTCCACTTATGCTTTGGGACAGTCTGCCCCTTAACCTACAATTCACCACAGACTTTATGGCTAGTGAGGCTCTGGGATTCATTTGTTTCATAGTCCCCCAGTGTTGCGGTTACAGGCATGTGCTGCTCTACCTGCTTCTATGGGAGTTGAACTCCTCCAGTCAGATTTTAACACCAGTGCAGCAAGCGTTTTATCCATTGAGACATCTTTAATTCTTAGGAGTCAAGATTTATAATACCAAATATAAGCTTATTGTAGAGAAATGTGGTTTTATTGGGAATAAGGGATGTTACAAATAGATTGTTCATTTAAGGGAAAAAATTACTGTGTCACAATTAACCCAGATAAAAATCGAAAATGTAAAATGAGTATTAATATTAATTAAGGAAGATAGAATTAAAAACAAACCATCAAAGAATTTTTTTCTTGTACTTGGTAGTATTTTAAAAATATTTTTAAGCAAGAGAAAAGTAGAAGCAAAGATGGATAAATATGCCCCATTAATAAAACTAAAGTCAGGGCTGGAGAGATGACTCAGTGACAGAGAACATGTTTTTCCCTTAAGAGGACCCAAGTTTGGATCCCAGCATCCATGTTAAGAGGCGCACAGCCACTTGTCACTCTGGACTCAGGAGATCCGGTGCCCTCTTCTATCATCACCCACACTAATCCTCACATACTTAATTTAAAATAAAAATAAATCTTAAAAAATAAAAATGAACCCCAGAACAAGGACAGCAATTACTATGAAAAGAAGGAAGATGTATAAAAAAGAGGGTTACTGTTATCATTCCTGAACGCATAGTAAACACAGCCAGGTATTATTACATAAGAGATATGATATCCTTTATACTTATACTAAATTATAGATATAATAAAGCTACTTGCAATATTTTTTCTTTCAGAAAGAATGAATATCTTCTAGCTACACATCAACTAAAGGAAGAGAATATGATCTTATGAGAGCAAAAAATAAATACTTTCTTTTTGAAAGATGCATTTTATTACTATTAATTGTGTGTGTGTGTGTGTGTGTGTGTGTGTGTGTGTGTGTGTGTGTGTGTGGAGGCCAGAAGAAAACATTACATTTCCTGGAACTGGAGTGGTAGGTGGTACGGTATGTTTGCTAGAAAGTAAGCTTGGGTTCTTTGGAAGAGCAAGTATGTGCAGTTGAGTACTGAGCTCTCTCTTCATCTCCTGAATATTTCATTTTTAGGCAAACTTCACAGTTACTGCAAGTGAGCCTGTCTTCTGTGAGAACAAGCCACCTTTTGTGTGAACTTTGTAGCCTGTGGTCTTTTCTTGGTGATATTAACATGAAGAAAATTTTGGCGAATTGTTTTAATTTCTCAAGACTGAGGCCATCAATGTCTCAAAGGAATGTAATCAGCGGGTCTGATGTTGTCTATGACTAATTTGGTTACCATGAGAACCTGGAGCTTTCTCTTTATTTTTCTTGTCATTTTATTTTTTCATGTTTGTATCTTGCAGACTATGCCCACATAATGGCAGAACTGAAATATAAAGCTATGAAGATCTTAGGCATTTGTCATCTGATACAGATCAACTGATTCTAGGTTAATACCAATCGCGATCACATTTAAACACCACCACTTCTCAGAATGATGTTATTCCTGGTGCTTTGGTTGAGTCCCTACAGTTTTAAAAGGTGGTCCCTCTCAGTTTACAGTCTTCTGCATTACAACTAAGCTATTAACACACACTCTTAGGCAGAAATTTTTCTGATTTTTTTTTCTCCAATTCAGAGCAGAGTGCAGAAGGTCAGATGTGACCACAGTATCTCCTGTTATTTCAGGGTTCACATGTGTTTGCCTTGGCTTCCTTTCCCTGGCATTTGGTTTCTGTTATTTTTCATTGGGTTTGGTTTATAGGAATTAAAAAAAACACATTTTAAAAAATAAGTGAAGTTTGTAAAGATGAAGTTTCTGAACTGCTGGTGAGTAGACAGGTAGGTAAGGTGAACCTTCCAGGTTACATTTAGTGACCTGACAGCAACCCCATGTGAGTGTAATGGTTAAAGCAGGAGGTTGACTAGAACCCCATTCCTGACACCCCAGACCAAATCAGCTCCCAGTCTATTTTCCTATTCATGAGCGTGATGATATGTTTGCCTTCTTTTCTACTAGAAGCTTTGATTTTTGACTGTTCTGTGCAAGTGCCATATTTGGGCTGCGGATCTGAACTCTCTGCAGGATGTCTGTTTAGGAAATAAGCTTTTGCTATCTATAGACCATGACTACAATCAGTGCTTTGGGTTTAAACTGAAAGAAGCGACCATGGGCCTGTTAATATAATGTGGTAGAAGAGATAGCAGACTGGGGTGGGAGGGAAGCTGTGGTCCCAAGCTTTTCTACATGTGGACTCAGCAGATGATTCTCAGATGTCCCCGCACCAACCCCAACCCGCCAGGCTGTCATTTCTCTTTAAAAAGTCATGACTGATTTGTCCTAGGAAGTCACCCTGACACTGGAACTTCTAAGAAAGCCTCAAGAGATCTGGGACCCATTGATGTGGTTGTCAAGGACACAAAGTGAAGTTTAATACTTAAGGCTTTAAGAGATGTGGGCTTTCAATAAGTCTGACTTTCCAGGGTGCTTTGGTTTGAATACGATCTGTTCTGTACTGACCCATGATTGAACATCAGCTGGTCCTGACGGCATCCATAGCACTGATGTGTTTAGGAGCTGGAGCCTCATTGGAGGAACTGTGTCACTGGGGTTGGACTTGAAGTTTATAGCTCAATTCCATTTGATGTTTGCTGTCTACTTCATGACTGCAGATCAGTGTGAGCAGCAATCTCATGCTCCTGTTGGCATAACTTCTCTGTTGTAATGGACTATACCCCCTGACAAACTGTGAGCCAAAAGAAAGCCCCTTTCCTAATATCTCTTCCTTCCAGCCCGCCAGGATTCTTTGCATCAACAAGAAAGAAACTACTATGTTGGGCCTTCCTTTTCTCATCTTTCCTTTGGAGACAGCTTCTCTCCCTTACACAGCCGTCATGGAGAAGGAGAGTAAACATGCATGAATTTATCTATTTATTTCTTTATTTTTGTTTATACCGAGTGTTGCATGTGCCACCCAGAAAACAGGGACACTTTCTGGTAGCATGCTAGAGAAGCCATGCGTGGTAGAGTCTCTACTGTTACAAATTGTAGAATGATATAAACCCGATTTTCAATGTCAGCTCCTAATTCTGACTTTGGCAAGTATCTGTAGTTCTGAGCCTTCATTCTCCTTCTTGATAAAATATACGTTTATTGAGAATGACATGATATATTAAACATTTCGGGTGTACAATATAAAGGTGCTTTTTGCTCCTTGGCGTTTTGAGACAGCCTCCCGAGTGCTAGGATTTTAGGTTTGTACCATCATGCCTGCTTAAAAATACCTTTTCTTGGTAAGTTAAAAATGTTAAAATGTTAGTAATTTCATGTGTTTGGCCCAGTATTAGATTTTTGAAAGTGTTAGTAGTAATAATTTATTATTATTATTATTAATCAACATGACATTGAAGGAATTACTTTAGAGTCTTAACCTCTCCATCCATAAAATGGATACATTAAGATTCTGCCTTCTTGCTTAGTGTAAGGACAATTATGAGCATCAAAGAATAGCATAAGAAAGTGGGCATGTCGTGTACATGACAATGAGTGTTTATTATGGGAAAGTTAAAAAGACATGCCCGTCCAGCACCATACAGAGGAACAAGACTTATCTCTTGTAAAGCCAGCTTTTGAGGTCAGCACTCTTCAGCATCACAGAAAACAGGAAAGTGCAGCCTGAAGCTCCCACCATAGGCCAATTTGTTTCATGACTGAGACCATGTATTAGGCTGTCTGTGTGAAGAATAGTGACCAACATATGCAAGACTCATCACATGCAGGCTTGTGCTAAAGTTCCCTCCATCTGTTTACCTCACTGAATTCTTTAAAGGTCTCACCGCTACCCTAGTTTCTCACTGATGAAAAGCATAGAGACATCATATCTAGACAGCACTAAAAGTCATTCAGGAGATAACGACATGAAAAGTGCTCGTGTAAAATGAATGTTCAGATTATATAACAAATTAGACTAGGTAGCAAGTTGCTGGACCTAGAGTGTTTTGTCCTTTTCTACCCCTGGAGTTCATACGGACTTTTTGCTAGTACAGGAGCATCCAACATAAGAAGTATCTCCTGTTTCTCTTTTGTTCTTAACCTCATTTTCATCCCTGACACTTTGGGTGGCCTTATATGAGCAAAACAACTTCCCCATGTCTCTAATTTCTCCACCTACATGGGTCTAATAATGCCTCCCTTGAAAGGATCTTGTGCAACCTAATTATCATAAAGTTACTTTTTTATTTTGCTGCTTATGCAGACTAGAAACCCAAAAGGCCACCCAGGCTTTAGCCTGTGGTAAAAGCTTGGCTCCTCCTAGACAGTCAAGAGTATTGCTTCTTGGTGGGCTTCCAAATGTTGTTGTTCTTCGTATAGGATGGACACTGTCTCTGTCTCTCTGTCTCTCTCTGTCTCTCTCTGTCTCTGTCTCTCTCTGTCTCTCTGTATCTCTCTGTCTCTCTGTATCTCTCTGTCTCTCTGTCTCTCTCTCTCTGTCTCTCTGTCTCTCTGTCTCTCTGTCTCTCTCTCTCTCTTCACATCTGCACATGTGGTTGTACTTGTAATAAGTTACCATAATACCTTGTGTGGTCACGGAGTGATATCATTCCTTATAAAGTTACTGGAAAGTCTTTTTAACTTAATAGGGTTCATGGAGACAGTGACAATGTCACTTGATATACTCACAGCACAGCAGGGAGAATACTATTACACCTAGGAAAAATGTACACAATATTCACTTATTTTTAAAGGCAGAGGCTCTAGTGGATTCTAGAGCTTCCCTTTCCAGATGTGGTCCACAGTCTGGCACCATAGATTATGTATTCTGGACTACTGACAGATTCTGTAGTCTAGAGAAGTCCATGATGCTGGGTCTCCCTATTCAAGCTTGAGGAGCAGCCCTCTGCTTAAGCTTGTAACCCTGATGAGATAGGAGAATTCCGGAGGGGTGCCTCATACCCTGACCTGTAGTCTTTGCTCTATCCTTTTAGGGGATTTTCTGGAGTTAAGGCTGAACTGCAGTCTAACATTCTTGTAAAAGGCTGAGCATTGTTGTTGTACTGAGCTACAGAACTTACAGGTCAGAAAAATTTTACATACATTTTTTTTTATCACAAGGCTTATCATTTTGTTGCATTGGGTTTACCACCTGTTATTGTTTCGGTTATTTATAAAAACTCAAATTAATCCCATATTCAAAGACAAAGTGAGAATAGAGAAAGAGAAGTTATAAGAAAAAGAGAAGGAAAAAAGGCATTTGATTAAACAAAATATTTACTGTCATATTCTAGTTATCTTTCTTGGTTCTGGCACAAATTAATTTTCTGTTACTCTTTAAGGGCTAATATGTTTTGACCATTCTTTTCATAAAAATAGAGATCTTTCTGAACTAATTGAACAATACCAGTGAAAGATAGGCCAAAAATGTATTCATTTTCACGTTAAATTTGCTTATTTTTTTACAGTTGGTTAAAATTTCCAAAATAGGGTGAGATGCCATGTAAGTATTCCTACCTTTACCACACGACTTCTACTGTCATCCTCATGGGTTTTCAGTCACTACCGAGTTAAGTAGCCCCACTTACTCCTTCTGAAGGCACCCTTACTGCTGACAAAGAGATCCTGGAACAATGTAAATTTGAACTCGTAGGGATTTTTTCTGGATACTTGATCATAAATAGCTGATAGGATCCTAAAAAGACATATAAGCACTGCGTGCTTCTTCACAGTTATACAGTACAAGTTAAGAATGATTCCCTTTCCCCTTTTCATTAAAGATGTTTGAGGGTTTTTGTTGTGGTTGCTGCTGCTGTTGTTGTTTTGACAAAGTCTCATATATGCCAGACTTACCACGAACTTGTGTGGTGGATGACCTTGAATGTCTGACTCTGCTGATTCTGCTTGTGAGAGCTGGGACTACCAGCCATGCCTGCCTTTTCTGAGAACTAGTTCCTTTAAAGAATAGAAGCTGAATCTAAACACAGTGCTAATCCACTACAGGAAACACAGAGGTCATCTACCCCACCTGGGCGTTTTTGGAATACTTGTTTTGTTTTGTCACTTTCTCTGACTGAAGAGTCAACATTGTAAGCAATTAGACAACAGTTTCAGTTGGGCTTCTGTAGACATTCCTGTACAGCTCTTAGCATCTGAAGCTACCATTGGGCCTTCAGACAGACACATTGCTGTTGGTATGGTCACTGGTCATGGTTACCACTGGGCACAACCCAGAAACTCTCAGTCATGCCACAGAAGGAAAGGAATGATAACAAACATTGGAGGCTCTAGATTTTTGGGAGGTGGTTTGGTAAGTAGTGTTATAGACTAAGATCTTTGTTTTCCCTACAGTTGGGTTAGTTCTTACTAATTCAACTTTTTTCTGAACCACTGACTTGTGTAGACAGAAACTGAACTTGAGCCATGGTGGGTGGATAACTACCACTTTCCACAATGCTGTGCCTAAATTACGAGTAACCCTAAAAATTGCCAAGGTACTTGCATCTTTTTCTGGAATAATCTAGACCTTATTAGGTCTCCTTTGTATCTTGACTACTGCTGAGATCATCTGTCTTCTTACCTTTGTTCCCTGTATCATTTTCATTTGCCTCCTATGACATACTCCTCATTAGGGTACAGAGAAAGGTTGGGAGGTATTTGCTTTGAAGATGTTCCTGACTTATTTTTGGTAGCTAGGACTAGATGGTGTCCTTATGTCTTATTAACCACAAAGTCAACATCACCAGAGATTAATTGAACCCCTTGACATTGACTCTACATTTTGGGAGGATTTCTAAAGTTCCAGTAGACAACTATGAGAGGAAAGAAAGCATTACTGCTGCTGGTTTTCTTCAATCAACTTACCTGGAAAAATTAGACACAGGGGCCTGGAGAAATGCCTGACTTGTTCCCATCATATACTGGTCTTGAAGACCAGAGTTCCATTCTCAGCACTCATGTTGGGTGGCACACAACTGACTCTAACTCCAGCTCTGTGGATATCTGATACCCCTGGCCTCCCCATGCGTCAGCCCTCACGTGTACATACCCAAGCATAGACCTCCATACAGCACATAGTTAAAAAATTTAATAAGTAGTAAAAATATTGACGAAGAAAGTCTGTCATAGAATATTAAACCCAGTGATCCACAGACACTTTCCATCAGCAGAGTTTCAGCAGATAACTACATGGGAAGCCTGGATGGGAAGCAGTGGCTTTCCCTAATGTACTTAGTCATGGGGGCAGACATCTGCCTGTCCTGCTAAATATCAGGTCTCTTCTTGTTTTTCAAGTAATGGTAGGTGATGTGGTTTGTGGTTTCAGGACCTGATGCATGCTGTCAGACGCCAGCCTAAGGACATGTTGGTTTCAGTTGGCTGAGAAAAGAGCATCATTTGACTTGTTTTCCTTTTCTGGGAAATGCAGAGTGAGTTGGACGTTATCCACCGAGAATGCAATTGCTTACAGCGAGGGGGACAAGGCCAGGAGTTCTTGGTTGGTTCAAGGTTAACATTTTTTTTCTCCCTCAGAAAAATGGGCAACGCTGCCAATTTTACTTAGAAAAAGGTCTCAGTTTTAATAATAACTTGTACTCATACTGGCTGTGACACACTCCATGGTGGTAAGTTAATTTTTCTTGGAAAATGAGTAAAAATGAATCTAATAAACTAGAAATATATATATTTCTGATTCTATCTGTTGCTAAGATGCTGGGCCAGAAACAATGATACTCAGTCAATGGCCATGAAACTGGATATTTGAGAACATTTGGTCACCTTGGAGTTTAAATTGCTATTACACTTCAGATTTTATTCCCTTCCACCTCCTCCCAGTCCACTCTCCGACTGTTCCACATCCCATACCTCCTCTCTGCTCCCCGGTCTCCACAAGGATATACCCACGACCTCCACCCCACCACAGGGGCCTCCAATCTCTTGAGGGTTTGGTGCATCTTCTCTGACTGAACTTGGACCCTCTGCTGTATATGTGTTGGGGGGACTTTAAATCATTTATGCATACACACACACACACACACACACACACACACACACTTGCACTCGCACATACACATGCACATGTATATATGAGACATTGGCTTGTTATCTCATCTTGGTTGGTCTAGAACTTACTATGTAGACCAGGCTGGCTTTGAACTCATAGAGATCTGCCAGTCTTCACTGTATTGGGATTAAAACCCTATGCCATCAAATCTAGCCCCATCTTTGTAGTTTTAATTGACACATAGAAATTGTGTGTGTTTATGGGCTATAATGTAACATGTGTATAGATGTTATCAACACATATTTATTGGCACATCCATCATCTCAGGTGTTTATTATTGATTTGTGAGAGATTCTCTTACTATCTGTTTTGAAAATTTCAATTGATTGACAACTAGTTATCCCACTGTATGGTTGAATAGCATTCAGTTGCCACTAGCCGTCCCTCTTTTTATCTCTCCCTTCTATAGTTTTTCAGGCTCTGTAACTGCTCTTTTTTTTCATGGGAAAATATTATTTTTTTATTTATTTTGGATACATTTTTAAGGTTGTAATTAAGTATTTGTGGGTACATACACACACACACATATATGTAACAATAATATAGAAAAAGAGGCTATTAATTTGAGGGGATAGGAGAGAGACTAGGAAGGGCTGTAGGGAGCAAAGGGGGATGTGATACATTTGACTACTCTTTTAAGAATAGAACTACATCTCTGAGATCGACGTTTTAGCTTCAGTCATATCTGAAGTAAGAATATGGGGTAATTGTCTTTCTGTTTCTGACTTAGTCTATAGAGCATGATGCCTTCAAGTCCTGTGTTGCTGCAAATGACAGAAGTGTTGCAAGTTATTCAGTCATACTTTGAACCCAAGACTGTGTTATTTACTGAAGAAAAAACCACTTGTTTCTAGTTGTGGTGTGTTCTAATTATGGTATGTCTTGGCTGGAATACAGGCATGCCCTTAGTATACAGTTTAATCTCAAACAATGAAGATAAAGTTATCTCGTAGAAAGCAGCATCCATGTTTGAAAGTGATGTCTAATTGAGTGGCAGACAAAGTGAGGAATCAGAGAAAGATTTGAGAGTAGGATATGCCCAATTCTCATGAGAAGAGAGAGGAGAGGGAAGTGACTTAAGGGGCAGTGCAGAGAGAGGAGAAAGCAATTTTACCAGGATAGTGATAGACAGGTTGTAGACAAGAAATAAGCTAGACCCAGGTAAAGTCAGAACAAGCCATAGAGTGAGAAGGAGTCAGAAGATCAGAACATATTACCAAAGTTAGTATGAGGCTAAGCAGAGTAATTCTGTAGAAGCCAAGAGAGAGAAACCAGATTGAAGAAGCAATCAAATTTGAGAGGAGTTTGAGCCAGAACTGTTGAATTGAACTAGCCACAGCTCAGAAAGAACTAGAAAGGGTGATCTAATTCAGCAGTAAGTCTCTGAGGTTGAAAGCTTTATAGGCCTAGATTAGAATGTATGGAGGCTAGAAGCTTCCAGAACCATGCCTAGGTTAGCAGACTGAGGCAGTAAACCTGGGGGATGACAATTACATCAGGCGAATAAAAGTTATCTTTACACACACACAAAAGAGCGTTCTTTTTTTCTGCCTAAATAAAAACCCATTATACATCGATGTATTTATTTATTCATCTGTTGATGAACATGTAGACTGAATCTATATCCCAGCTCTTGTGAACAGAGCTTCACTAAACATTCAGTTGTGTATATCTCTTCAGGACACTGATTCCCATGACTCCATTGATATCCAATAGTTGGATGGTTGATGTATTATTAGGTAGTTGCATTTCTAGCTTTTGAGGCTTTCTCATGCTATTTTCTATAATGGCTGAAGTGGTATGCATTCTCATCAACAGTTTACAAGCATCCTCCCTCTCAATAAATATTTTCAGGCTGTTCATCCCAACAAGAAATAGTTTCCTGAATGCATTAGGAGCCTCCCATATATTTAATACTTTCAGATGGCTGCCATTTAAAAGTTCATGTCCCAGCATCCTCATCTAATATCTGACTTTTCTTCTTAGTTGTTGCTTTTGTCATGGTGCCTCCAGCCAGAACCAGATGGCATTTTCTACACCCGTGACCCAATTCATTTCTATGAATTCTAGTAGATTTTTTTGTCTTTGTGTGTGTTGGTTCATAGTTAGAACAAAAAAGGAAGTACTTACAGCAGGTGGAATGCCTAGCACTCCAGCTCAGAAGTAGGAATCTAATTTATAAGTACAATAAAGAGCTAAATCGCTTTTACACAAAATCATTACATGGGCATTCTGAAATTGAAATTAAATTTGATACAGATGGTTAAGAGTGGGAAAAACATGAGTCCTGGGAACACAGTTTTATCAGAATCCACAGCTTCTACATTCTCCACCCGTGCTGATGTCTTTCAACTCCCCTGAAGCAGCTTATATGAGCTCTGAACTCTATAGTTCCTAAGTGCTTAGCCCTTGTGTGATAAGGTAAAACTCAGGAAATTCTTTTTCTCCTTCTTTCCCACCTGGAAGCCACAGCATCTTCATTATGGTGATTGTAAAGAAATTTTGGAACCAGATTTTATCAGTCCTAGGACAGGCTCTGAATGACCTGGGGCAGGGAGTGTAAGCTTGTGGCTCTACGAGATGCAAATACTCAGTAGTTCCTACAGGGATGCTGTCCCTACAGGGATGCTGTCCCTACAGGGATGCTGTGCTTGAGAAATGGTGGAAATGGTGTTTGTTTGTTTGTTTGTTTGTTTTTATCATGCTCGCTGAAAAATATTGCAGTCTCCTAGATCCTAGAATAAATGTTCCCATTTTGGAAAATCTGTCACAGGTCAGTTTTGAAAGAGCGTTCATCAACTAAAGTGCCATGCACTCTGGGGATGGGATTGCCACTGTGAGAAGCTTGTTTTCTATAGGTCGATTTTTCTATAAGTTTTTCTACATGGTTTTCACATCACCAAACAAGCTTTGTATTTCAAAATGGTCACCTTGAATTCACCTTGCCTCTTCTTCCCATTTTTTCCCCCTGCCGGAGCTCAGAGGGTGTTTGGATCTGCTTTCATAGGTAGTTTAGGAGACACACTGAGGAACTGGTCTCCATAAATAAAGTTCTATCTAATTCTTCAGTGGGACTTTTTTTTAGCTTGTATCCAAACTTGTTAATTACATTTGGTACCAGTCTTTTATGCCAAGCTTTTCTGGAAGTCAAAACATCTGTCTAAGAGTTGAAATTTTGCTTTTGCTAAGAAGCTCTAATCTAAGAATAGCTTGGGAGGTTCGTGAACATTCCAAATGGATGTTTTTAAAACATGTTGAATGTATAATTCCAGGAAAGAAAAGAACAGTACAGTACATTTAATTGATATTATTCATTGGCAATGTAGGTCTAACTTTAGGAGGTGGCCAGTATCTATAGTGACTTCAATGAATATTGTAAGTGTGCAGTAAAGATCTCACCGAGATCACCTCTTACCATTTCCTCTGGATATTAACACAGGCCCTTTGTGTGTGCCTGTTTGGCAAGAGTAGTCAGTAATTAGTTATTTATTCATTTACCATTAATTAATTTACTCAGTTAGACTCTGGCAATTCAACCTTAAGTAGCAAAGAGATTATCACTGCCCTCATTTAAATGTGAAAAGTGGTTTAATAATTACAGCAGAACTTTCCCAGACTCACCAGCTATATAAATAAGGACACAGAGACTCCTATATTTGAAAGCTTAGGCATTTTAGCCTGGGCTCCCTCCTGGCTACTTTAAACTGAATAATTGCAGTGTACGGCCATGTGGCCAGCTCTACCTCTCTGTTCACTCTGAAGCATCTGTCCACCTCACTGTCTACTGGCTGAATTTCCATGCTTCATTTCTTCTCCCAGAGACCCTTTCTCTGCCTGGAAGTTCTGCCTTCCACTTTCTGCTCAGCTATTGGTTGTCAGGTCTTTATAAAAGCTAAATAGCAAGTAAGGAATGTAAATGTTTACACACTGTGAGGCCAGTGATGTACAATAAGAATAATTATACCCGAATCTGGCTAGTACTAAGGTCTCTGCCAATGCAGCAGTCAGCAATTGTATATACAGAGGTAAACGTCACATAGTGCATCCCAACAAATAGCAATTAAAGATTCGTCAACACGAAAGTAAAGTCTAAACCGTACCAAGCCAGAACCTACTCCACTTAGCCCTGTGGAGAAGAGGAACAGCCTGGAAGTTAAGGGACAGCAGAAACCAGAGCTCCTTCCAGAAGGACCTGAAGGGGGGTTGGTGGTGAATTTGAGGGCATGGTGGCCTTTTCTGCTAGAATGAGGAGCTTGTTTGAAGGTGCCTAGATAAAGGATGCTGGAGATTTAGAGAAACAAACAAAAGAAATCTTAATGGGGCTCTATGGTAGGAGCTGAGGATGGAGTGATCAGCAATAGGAAGGACATGATGACATGTGTGGCTTTGTAATTTATCATTTACACTGGAACTCTTGTTTAGAGTGAAACAAGGGACTAGCAGGAACTAGCAAAATACACATAAACTTCCACTATTCTGAGCAAGCCAGGACATATGCTAACTTGACGTAGTCTCTTCCCTAGAGAATTTGTTCCTCTTGGAAGCAATGCTAAACTACTGCATAGTTCCATGCCCGGGACGAGAACGAGGATGTGACCACATCTGCATTCAGAAAAGATCTTTCTGGTCATTCCATGGGGACTGGAATGGTAGCCTCTTCTTCAAATGCCAAGATGCCTGGTTTGATCCGGATTCCCTTTCTGCTCCAACCTCCTTTCCCGCTTCCATCCCAGGGCTCAGCAGACATCTGTGCAGCAGCTGCAGGGCTAGCGTTCCTGAGACTCTGGCTAATTTGTAGCATTATGGGGATGGTGCCTGGCAGTGGACTGCTCCCATTAGTGCTGCTCATGTTCACATTGTAAGCTTGATGCCTTCCACATGCTCCTGTTTTATTTCAATCCCCCTGTGGCTAGCCAGTAATTAACTCAGTGGAGGAATTTGGTCCAACCTAGTGTCTTTCACTGCAAAAAATTGTAGAAAAATCTGGCCCGTGTATGTGAACCAATGGAAAACAGGCTTCAAACTCACAAGGGACTTTGTTCACTTGCCTGTGTTTTTTCTAGAATTTCTTCTGTCTTTCACAGAGTCATGGAGTCAGAAAGGGCTTACAAAGATTGGAATCACCCCTGTTTACAGTTACAGTTGCTGTGCCTCTGTCTGAACCCTTTGAAGGCTGAGAACACAGACTCTCTTGGTATTCTAAAATCTGTTCTTTGTCCCCATTGCTACATGCTGGCCTGGGCTGCCATGTTCTCTGGTATAGACTGATACAACAGTCTTTTTCCTGGTCATTGTCAATCTTTTTCTCATTCTTTCTCCACAGTGTAGTCAAAGTGAATTGTGTTTGTGTTGTTTCTTTTTTTGTTTTTGTTTTTGAAATAGGTTCTGAGCTTACTAGAACCCAGGCTGCCCTTGAAGTTAGTGGAAGGTCAATTCTCCCACATCAGCCTCCCAAAAGCTGAGAATACAGGCTTTCTTCACCCATTTAAAGTTCTTCCTGGCATTTTCCTTACTGCAAGGCTCAATCAAGGTTTACTTATTTCTCTAATGGTTAATCCTCAGACACATCCTGGCCCACTGTGCACCAAACACATTTGTGTTCCTTAGGTTTTTCAGACAAACATCTTTATTTATTTGTTTGTGTGTTTACCTTTGTCTTAGAGCTATGGCCTGAACTGTGGTTACAATTTAGACAATCTGCTCCCTCTAACTCTAGATTTCTGTTGAAACATCACCCACAAAGAATAATTTTTCCTGACTGGGTACAGGGCTCTGTCTGTCTTACGAATCTTCATTTCTGTTCTTTAATGGCTTACTTATTTTATGGCAGAGAGTTCCTTTTTTATTTTTTCTTACAACTTTATTTAAAGAAGAGAGATACATGTACAGATTTTAAAAAGCATTTTGGCAGTTCTTTTAGAGGTTTGATGGCATGCATTGAAATCCCGCTATTTGCCATAAGCATAAGGTATATGTAGAACAGAGCGTAACATGGAAACAGTCAGAGTTTTCTTGGTGTGAATAGATTAAACATAACGATCTCTGAATACCAAAAATTGCCACAAGGCTATATTCCTAGCTCTTGGATTATTAATGATTTAAGGTCTAGGTGTTCCACACTCTGAGAGGGTGCTATACACTTAAATTCTTTTCCTAAGAAGGGCTGAGGCTCTCACTATTTGGCCTTTGTTATTCTTGAACTTCATATGGCCTAAGAGTTGTTTCTGGGGCATTCAGAGCTTTCTGGGGCTAGTATCCAATGATCAGTGACTGCATATTATGTCTGCTCTTTTGTGACTGGGTTACCTCACTCAGGTTGATACTCTGTAGATGCATCCATTTTCCTAGGAATTTCATAAAGTCATTGTTTCTGATAGCTGAGTAGTACTCCATTGTGTAAATGCACCACAATTGTTGTCAACAAATGTCTGATAAAATTCTGCAGTGAACCAGAGTTTCTGAGAATGATAATTAGCTGAGTTTTCTGTTTCAGCCTGTCCCTGTGGCTAGTGCACAGACCTCCGAGGCACACCATTGCTGCCTCATTCATTTTGGTACTGGCAACACTTGGCATGCAACTTGCCAAATAATAGATACATTTGGTAACATTTATGGAGTGAAGGAACACATGACAATGTGAATGATCAGTGAGAAAAAGGATGGTCCTATGATTTAGGGCTCTGTCTTCTGATGAGACAATTTCTTCATTTGAGGCTTACAGTTGTGGATCCTACTTAACTATATTCTCCTAGAAATTCCCTTTTAATAATGAAAACCCCTTGAGTTTTTGAAAAGTTATTTCTTCTACTCCAAGGCTTTCTTTGCCAAATCAAAATATCTTTTGTTCACCAACGTTTGCCATCTGAAATGGCATCTTACTTGAGTCCCTCCATGGTTCTCTTAGTTGCTCACTCTCACCTGTCTTAGAATCTTGCACAGTGGTTATGAACCCGCCTCCTAAGCCCCTTACAGATCCAATAAATATGCCCAGCTAAGCTCACCTGCAGTTCACAAGCAAGTATTGCAGATGCCCCTAGAGACATCTTGTCTTCAGGCAATGAGAACGGAGTGAACCCATGAAAAAGTTTACAGAGATTCTCGCATTAAAATGACAGCAAAGAGCTGAATGCATCAGACAATAAAGGAAGATATTTGGAGCTGTCCTGATTCCATTATCATAATCATTTCATGTACACATGTTTTGTTTGAAAACAAGTTTGTAATTGTAATGCATGACAATAGAAGGTCATTTATGTGGCCATGAGACTAAATAGAAGCATAGAAGCATGATTCTGCAATGTAATTATATGACAATTAGAGAAACACACTGCCATTTTCTTCTCTATTTTACTATATACCATTTTCAAACATAATAAAAACACATGTTTATAAGTATACTTATATTCCTCTGGAAAAATCAAATTTCTTCTATTAAAAAGCTTCCTACTAAAGAGTTTTTCACAGACAGAGAATTCAAGACTTGTTTGGTAGGTGACAAGAGGTATGCAGTCTTTCTGTGGATTGAGGAATCACATTGCTCTAGGCTTTTTTCTTTGTGATCCTAGAGATTGGACTCAGAATCTCGCATGTGTTAGACAGCTATCTACCATTGTTTGAAACCCCAATCCCATTCCTTCTGTAGTAACCAATCAGTAAACTTAGAGCTATATTTGAGTCTGGTTTTGTATTTGTGATTTGTTTCTTTTTAATGATACCATTTTCCCTTTTATTGAAAATAGATTTTCTCATATAATATATTCTGATTATAATTCTCCCTTCCTCCACTCTTCCCAGTTCCTTACCATACCCCAACTTTTCCAGATCTACCCCTTTCTGTCTCTCATTAGAAAAAAAAATAGGCTTCTAAAAGAGAACAAACAAATATGACAAAATAAAATATAATAAGTGGAAGCAA